>NC_072740.1:108808121-109461161 GCF_026930045.1 Uloborus diversus | reverse complement strand
CTAGGAAACTAATTTTCACCATTTACAACTGTCGTATTTAAAAAAAGCGCTAACTCAGTTAGACAAAAAATTTTCAAAATGTGATAACTGTAACGTTTTTTTTCTATCGACAAAATTGAAACTTTTGCTATTATTTTAGAAACTCTTAGCTTTACACTAGGAAACTAATTTTCACTATTTACAACTGTCGTATTTAGAAAAAGCGCTAACTCAGTTAGACAATAAATTTTCAAAATGTGATAACTGTTACGTTTTTTTTCTATCGACAAAATTGAAACTTTTGCTATTATTTTAGAAACTCTTAGCTTTACACTAGGAAACTAATTTTCACTATTTACAACTGTCGTATTTAGAAAAAGCGCTAACTCAGTTAGACAATAAATTTTCAAAATGTGATAACTGTTACGTTTTTTTTTTCGATCGACAAAATTGAAACTTTTGCTATTATTTTAGAAACTCTTTATCTTTACAGTAGGAAACTAATTTTCACTATTTACAACTGTCGTATTTAACAAAAGCGCTAACTCAGTTAGACAATAAATTTTCAAAATATGTTAACTGTTACGTTTTTTTCGATCGAAAAAAATTGAAACTTTTGCTATTATTTTAGAAACTCTTAGCTTTACAGTAGGAAACTAATTTTCACTATTTACAACTGTCGTATATAAAAAAAGCGCTAACTCAGTTAGACAATAAATTTTCAAAATGTGATAACTGTTACGTTTTTTTTTCTATCGACAAAATTGAAACTTTTGCTATTATTTTAGAAACTCTTAGCTTTACAGTAGGAAACTAATTTTCACTATTTACAACTGTCGTATTTAAAAAAAGCGCTAACTCAGTTAGACAATAAATTTTCAAAATGTGATAACTGACAGATCCCGACAACTTTAAGAGCAAACATGACCGAGAGAAAGGATTTTAAAAAAAAAAAAAAAAAATTTTTTGGCTCCTTTCCTTTTTCAAATGTGTTGGTGGTCGAAAGGTTAACTGTTGAAAAAGTCGAAAAGCTAACTGTTGGAAAAGAACAGATATGACCGAGAGAAAGGATCGTGGTCGACAGGCTAACTGTTGGAAAAGAACAGACATGACCGAGAGAAAGGACTTCAAATTGGTATAATAAAGCGTATAATATATTTATATTCATCGGATTAATATTAATAATAACAATAATAATAATAATAATAATAACAATAAATAATCATTATAATAATAATAGTATATAAATATAGGGTAACTTTGCCCCCCTCTTATGGGTGTATGCCCCCCCTTATAGGCAACATATTTTCGTATTCCGGGCTCATTTCAGATAAAATGAGTCCGACGAAAATAAATTTATCATACCCTTTGTTCTACCAATTGTACGACACCACTATTTACAACTGTCGTATTTAAAAAAAGCGCGAAACTCAGTAACACAATAAATTTTCAAAATGTGATAACTGTTACGTTTTTTTTAAATCGACAAAATTGAAACTTTTGCTATTATTTTAGAAACTCTTAGCTTTACACTAGGAAACTAATTTTACATCTCGATACGACACCACTATTTACAACTGTCGTATTTAAAAAAGAGCTAACTCAGTTAGACAATAAATTTTCAAAATGTGATAACTGTTACTGTTACGTTTTTTTTTCGATCGACAAAATTGAAACTTTTGCTATTATTTTAGAAATTCTTAGCTTTACACTACGAAACTAATTTTACATCTCGAAACGACAGCACTATTTACAACTGTCGTATTTAAAAAGCGCTAACTCAGTTAAACAATAAATTTTTAAAATATGATAACTGTCACGTTCTTTTTCGATCGACAAAATTGAAACTTTTGCTATTATTTTAGAAACTCTTAGCTTTACAGTAGGAAACTAGTTTTCACTATTTACAACTGTCGTATTTAAAAAAAGCGCTAACTCAGTTAGAGAATAAATTTTCAAAATGTGATAACTGTTATATTTTTTTTCGATCGACAAAATTGAAATTTTTTCTATTATTTTAGAAACTCTTAGCTTTACACTATGAAACTAATTTTCACCATTTACAACTGTCGTATTTAAAAAAAGCGCTAACTCAGTTAGACAAAAAATTTTCAAAATGTGATAACTGTTACGTTTTTTTTCGATCGACAAAATTGAAACTTTTGCTATTATTTTAGTAATTCTTAGCTTTACACTAAGAAACTAATTTTACATCTCGATACGACACCACTATTTACAACTGTCGTATTTAAAAAAGCGCTAACTCAGGTTGACAATAAATTTTCAAAATATGATAAGTGTCACGTTCTCTTTCGATCGACAAAATTGAAACTTTTGCTATTATTTTAGAAACTCTTAGCTTTACACTAGGAAACTAATTTTCACCATTTACAACTGTCGTATTTAAAAAAGGCGCTAACTCAGTTAGACAAAAAAATTTTCAAAATGTGATAACTGTAACTTTTTTTTCTATCGACAAAATTGAAACTTTTGCTATTATTTGAGAAACTCTTAGCTTTACACTAGGAAACTAATTTTCACTATTTACAACTGTCGTATTTAGAAAAAGCGCTAACTCAGTTAGACAATAAATTTTCAAAATGTGATAACTGTTACGTTTTTTTTCTATCGACAAAATTGAAACTTTTGCTATTATTTTAGAAACTCTTTATCTTTACAGTAGGAAACTAATTTTCACTATTTACAACTGTCGTATTTAACAAAAGCGCTAACTCAGTTAGACAATAAATTTTCAAAATATGTTAACTGTTACGTTTTTTTCGATCGAAAAAATTGAAACTTTTGCTATTATTTTAGAAACTCTTAGCTTTACAGTAGGAAACTAATTTTCACTATTTACAACTGTCGTATATAAAAAAAGCGCTAACTCAGTTAGACAATAAATTTTCAAAATGTGATAACTGTTACGTTTTTTTTCTATCGACAAAATTGAAACTTTTGCTATTATTTTAGAAACTCTTAGCTTTACAGTAGGAAACTAATTTTCACTATTTACAACTGTCGTATTTAAAAAAAGCGCTAACTCAGTTAGACAATAAATTTTCAAAATGTGATAACTGACAGATCCCGACAACTTTAAGAGCAAACATGACCGAGAGAAAGGATTTTAAAAAAAAAAAAAAATTTTTTTGGCTCCTTTCCTTTTTCAAATGTGTTGGTGGTCGAAAGGTTAACTGTTGAAAAAGTCGAAAAGCTAACTGTTGGAAAAGAACAGATATGACCGAGAGAAAGGATCGTGGTCGACAGGCTAACTGTTGGAAAAGAACAGACATGACCGAGAGAAAGGACTTCAAATTGGTATAATAAAGCGTATAATATATTTATATTCATCGGATTAATATTAATAATAACAATAATAATAATAATAATAATAACAATAAATAATCATTATAATAATAATAGTATATAAATATAGGGTAACTTTGCCCCCCTCTTATGGGTGTATGCCCCCCCTTATAGGCAACATATTTTCGTATTCCGGGCTCATTTCAGATAAAAATGAGTCCGACGAAAATAAATTTATCATACCCTTTGTTCTACCAATTGTACGACACCACTATTTACAACTGTCGTATTTAAAAAAAGCGCGAAACTCAGTAACACAATAAATTTTCAAAATGTGATAACTGTTACGTTTTTTTTAAATCGACAAAATTGAAACTTTTGCTATTATTTTAGAAACTCTTAGCTTTACACTAGGAAACTAATTTTACATCTCGATACGACACCACTATTTACAACTGTCGTATTTAAAAAAGAGCTAACTCAGTTAGACAATAAATTTTCAAAATGTGATAACTGTTACGTTTTTTTTTCGATCGACAAAATTGAAACTTTTGCTATTATTTTAGAAATTCTTAGCTTTACACTACGAAACTAATTTTAAATCTCGAAACGACACCACTATTTACAACTGTCGTATTTAAAAAGCGCTAACTCAGTTAAACAATAAATTTTTAAAATATGATAACTGTCACGTTCTTTTTCGATCGACAAAATTGAAACTTTTGCTATTATTTTAGAAACTCTTAGCTTTACAGTAGGAAACTAGTTTTCACTATTTACAACAGTCGTATTTAAAAAAAGCGCTAACTCAGTTAGAGAATAAATTTTCAAAATGTGATAACTGTTATATTTTTTTTCGATCGACAAAATTGAAATTTTTTCTATTATTTTAGAAACTCTTAGCTTTACACTATGAAACTAATTTTCACCATTTACAACTGTCGTATTTAAAAAAAGCGCTAACTCAGTTAGACAAAAAATTTTCAAAATGTGATAACTGTTACGTTTTTTTTCGATCGACAAAATTGAAACTTTTGCTATTATTTTAGTAATTCTTAGCTTTACACTAAGAAACTAATTTTACATCTCGATACGACACCACTATTTACAACTGTCGTATTTAAAAAAGCGCTAACTCAGGTTGACAATAAATTTTCAAAATATGATAAGTGTCACGTTCTCTTTCGATCGACAAAATTGAAACTTTTGCTATTATTTTAGAAACTCTTAGCTTTACAGTAGGAAACTAGTTTTCACTATTTGCAACTGTCGTATTTAAAAAAAGCGCTAACTCAGTTAGAGAATAAATTTTCAAAATGTGATAACTGTTACGTTTTTTTTCGATCGACAAAATTTAAATTTTTGCTATTATTTTAGAAACTCTTAGCTTTACAGTAGGAAACTAATTTTCTCTATTTACAACTGTCGTATTTAAAAAAAGCGCTAACTCAGTTAGACAATAAATTTTAAAAATGTGATAACTGTTACGTTTTTTTTTTTCGATCGACAAACTTGAAACTTTTGCGATTATTTTAGAAACTGTTAGCTTCACACTAGGAAATTAATTTTCACTATTTACAACTGTCGTATTTAAAAAAAGCGCTAACTCAGTTAGACAATAAATTTTCAAAATGTGATAACTGTTACGTTCTTTTTCGATCGACAAAATTGAAACTTTTGCTTTTATTTTAGAAATTTTTAGCTTTACACTAGGAAACTAATTTTCACTATTTACAACTGTCGTATTTAAAAAAAGCGCTAACTCAGTTAGACAATAAATTTTCAAAATGTGATAACTGTTACGTTTTTTTTCGATCGACAAAATTGAAACTTTTGCTATTATTTTAGAAATTCTTAGCTTTACACTAGGAAACTAATTTTCACCATTTACAACTGTCGTATTTAAAAAAAGCGCTAACTCAGTTAGACAAAAAAATTTTAAATGTTATAACTGTTACGTTTTTTTTTCGATCGACAAAATTGAAACTTTTGCTATTATTTTAGAAACTCTTACCTTTACAGTAGGAAACTAATTTTCACTATTTACAACTGTCGTATTTAACAAAAGCGCTAATTCAGTTAGACAATAAATTTTCAAAATATGTTAACTGTTACGTTTTTTTCGATCGACAAAATTGAAACTTTTGCTATTATTTTAGAAACTCTTAGCTTTACAGTAGGAAACTAATTTTCACTATTTACAACTGTCGTATTTAAAAAAAGCGCTAATTCAGTTAGACAATAAATTTTCAAAATGTGATAACTGTTACGTTTTTTTCGATCGACAAAATTGAAACTTTTGCTATTATTTTAGAAACTCTTAGCTTTACCGTAGGAAACTAATTTTCACTATTAACAACTGTCGTATTTAAAAAAAGCGCTAACTCAGTTAGACAATAAATTTTCAAAATGTGATAACTGTTACGTTTTATTTCTTTCGACAAAATTGAAACTTTTGCTATTATTTTAGAAACTCTTAGATTTACACTAGGAAACTAATTTTCACTATTTACAACTGTCGTATTTAGAAAAAGCGCTAACTCAGTTAGACAATAAATTTTCAAAATTAGTTAACTGTTACGTTTTTTTCGATCGACAAAATTGAAACTTTTGCTATTATTTTAGAAAATCTTTGCTTTACAGTAGGAAACTAATTTTCACTATTCACAACTGTCGTATTTAAAAAAAGCGCTAACTCAGTTAGACAATAAATTTTCAAAATGTGATAACTGACAGATCCCGACAACTTTAAGAACAGACATGACCAAAAGAAAGGATTTAAAAAAAAAATTTTTTTTTGGCTCCTTTCCTTTTTCAAATGTGTTGGTGGTCGAAAGGTTAACTATTGAAAAAGTCGAAAGGCTAACTGTTGGAAAAGAACAGACATGACCGAGAGAAAGGACTTCAAATTGGTATAATAAAGGGTATAATATATTTATCTTCATCGGACTCATATTAATAATAACAATAATAATAATAATAATAATAATAACAATAATTAATCATTATAATAATAATAGTATATAAATATAGGGTAACTTTGCCCCCTCTTATGGGTGTATGCCCCCCCTTATAGGCAGCATATTTTCGTATTCCGGGCTCATTTCAGATAAAATGAGTCCGCCGAAAATAAATATATCATACCCTTTGTTCTACCAATTGTACGACAACACTATTTACAACTGTCGTATTTAAAAAAAGCGCGAAACTCAGTTACACAATAAATTTTCAAAATGTGATAACTGTTACGTTTTTTTTTTTTTTTTTGATCGACGAAATTGAAACTTTTGCTATTATTTTAGAAACTCTTCGCTTTACACTAGGAAACTAATTTTACATCTCGATACGACACCACTATTTACAACTGTCGTATTTAAAAAAGAGCTAACTCAGTTAGACAATAAATTTTCAAAATGTGATAACTGTTACGTTTTTTTTTTTTCGATCGACGAAATTGAAACTTTTGCTATTATTTTAGAAATTCTTAGCTTTACACTAAGAAACTAATTTTACATCTCGATACGACTCCACTATTTACAACTGTCGTATTTAAAAAAGCGCTAACTCAGTTAGACAATAAATTTTCAAAATATGATAACTGTCACGTTTTTTTTCGATCGACAAAATTGAAACTTTTGCTATTATTTTAGAAACTCTTAGCTTTACAGTAGGAAACTAATTTTCACTATTTACAACTGTCGTATATAAAAAAAGCGCTAACTCAGTTAGACAATAAATTTTCAAAATGTGATAACTGTTACGTTTTTTTTCTATCGACAAAATTGAAACTTTTGCTATTATTTTAGAAACTCTTAGCTTTACAGTAGGAAACTAATTTTCACTATTTACAACTGTCGTATTTAAAAAAAGCGCTAACTCAGTTAGACAATAAATTTTCAAAATGTGATAACTGACAGATCCCGACAACTTTAAGAGCAAACATGACCGAGAGAAAGGATTTAAAAAAAAAAAAAAAAATTTTTTGGCTCCTTTCCTTTTTCAAATGTGTTGGTGGTCGAAAGGTTAACTGTTGAAAAAGTCGAAAAGCTAACTGTTGGAAAAGAACAGATATGACCGAGAGAAAGGATCGTGGTCGACAGGCTAACTGTTGGAAAAGAACAGACATGACCGAGAGAAAGGACTTCAAATTGGTATAATAAAGCGTATAATATATTTATATTCATCGGACTCATATTAATAATAACAATAATAATAATAATAATAATAACAATAAATAATCATTATAATAATAATAGTATATAAATATAGGGTAACTTTGCCCCCCTCTTATGGGTGTATGCCCCCCCCTTATAGGCAACATATTTTCGTATTCCGGGCTCATTTCAGATAAAATGAGTCCGACGAAAATAAATTTATCATACCCTTTGTTCTACCAATTGTACGACACCACTATTTACAACTGTCGTATTTAAAAAAAGCGCGAAACTCAGTAACACAATAAATTTTCAAAATGTGATAACTGTTACGTTTTTTTTAAATCGACAAAATTGAAACTTTTGCTATTATTTTAGAAACTCTTAGCTTTACACTAGGAAACTAATTTTACATCTCGATACAACACCACTATTTACAACTGTCGTATTTAAAAAGCGCTAACTCAGTTAAACAATAAATTTTCAAAATATGATAACTGTCACGTTATTTTTCGATCGACAAAATTGAAACTTTTGCTATTATTTTAGAAACTCTTAGCTTTACAGTAGGAAACTAGTTTTCACTATTTACAACTGTCGTATTTAAAAAAAGCGCTAACTCAGTTAGAGAATAAATTTTCAAAATGTGATAACTGTTATATTTTTTTTCGATCGACAAAATTGAAATTTTTTCTATTATTTTAGAAACTCTTAGCTTTACACTATGAAACTAATTTTCACCATTTACAACTGTCGTATTTAAAAAAAGCGCTAACTCAGTTAGACAAAAAATTTTCAAAATGTGATAACTGTTACGTTTTTTTTCGATCGACAAAATTGAAACTTTTGCTATTATTTTAGTAATTCTTAGCTTTACACTAAGAAACTAATTTTACATCTCGATACGACACCACTATTTACAACTGTCGTATTTAAAAAAGCGCTAACTCAGGTTGACAATAAATTTTCTAAATATGATAAGTGTCACGTTCTTTTTCGATCGACAAAATTGAAACTTTTGCTATTATTTTAGAAACTCTTAGCTTTACAGTAGGAAACTAGTTTTCACTATTTGCAACTGTCGTATTTAAAAAAAGCGCTAACTCAGTTAGACAATAATTTTTAAAAATGTGATAACTGTTACGTTTTTTTTCGATCGACAAACTTGAAACTTTTGCGATTATTTTAGAAACTCTTAGCTTCACACTAGGAAATTAATTTTCACTATTTACAACTCTCGTATTTAAAAAAAGCGCTAACTCAGTTAGACAATAAATTTTCAAAATGTGATAAATGTTACGTTTTTTTTCGATCGACAAAATTGAAACTTTTGCTATTATTTTAGAAATTCTTAGCTTTACACTAGGAAACTAATTTTCACCATTTACACTGTCGTATTTAAAAAAAGCGCTAACTCAGTTAGACAAAAAATTTTCAAAATGTGATAACTGTAACGTTTTTTTTCTATCGACAAAATTGAAACTTTTGCTATTATTTTAGAAACTCTTAGCTTTACACTAGGAAACTAATTTTCACTATTTACAACTGTCGTATTTAGAAAAAGCGCTAACTCAGTTAGACAATAAATTTTCAAAATGTGATAACTGTTACGTTTTTTTTCTATCGACAAAATTGAAACTTTTGCTATTATTTTAGAAACTCTTAGCTTTACACTAGGAAACTAATTTTCACTATTTACAACTGTCGTATTTAGAAAAAGCGCTAACTCAGTTAGACAATAAATTTTCAAAATGTGATAACTGTTACGTTTTTTTTTTCGATCGACAAAATTGAAACTTTTGCTATTATTTTAGAAACTCTTTATCTTTACAGTAGGAAACTAATTTTCACTATTTACAACTGTCGTATTTAACAAAAGCGCTAACTCAGTTAGACAATAAATTTTCAAAATATGTTAACTGTTACGTTTTTTTCGATCGAAAAAATTGAAACTTTTGCTATTATTTTAGAAACTCTTAGCTTTACAGTAGGAAACTAATTTTCACTATTTACAACTGTCGTATATAAAAAAAGCGCTAACTCAGTTAGACAATAAATTTTCAAATGTGATAACTGTTACGTTTTTTTTTCTATCGACAAAATTGAAACTTTTGCTATTATTTTAGAAACTCTTAGCTTTACAGTAGGAAACTAATTTTCACTATTTACAACTGTCGTATTTAAAAAAAGCGCTAACTCAGTTAGACAATAAATTTTCAAAATGTGATAACTGACAGATCCCGACAACTTTAAGAGCAAACATGACCGAGAGAAAGGATTTTAAAAAAAAAAAAAAAAATTTTTTGGCTCCTTTCCTTTTTCAAATGTGTTGGTGGTCGAAAGGTTAACTGTTGAAAAAGTCGAAAAGCTAACTGTTGGAAAAGAACAGATATGACCGAGAGAAAGGATCGTGGTCGACAGGCTAACTGTTGGAAAAGAACAGACATGACCGAGAGAAAGGACTTCAAATTGGTATAATAAAGCGTATAATATATTTATATTCATCGGTTTAATATTAATAATAACAATAATAATAATAATAATAATAACAATAAATAATCATTATAATAATAATAGTATATAAATATAGGGTAACTTTGCCCCCCTCTTATGGGTGTATGCCCCCCCCTTATAGGCAACATATTTTCGTATTCCGGGCTCATTTCAGATAAAATGAGTCCGACGAAAATAAATTTATCATACCCTTTGTTCTACCAATTGTACGACACCACTATTTACAACTGTCGTATTTAAAAAAAGCGCGAAACTCAGTAACACAATAAATTTTCAAAATGTGATAACTGTTACGTTTTTTTTAAATCGACAAAATTGAAACTTTTGCTATTATTTTAGAAACTCTTAGCTTTACACTAGGAAACTAATTTTACATCTCGATACGACACCACTATTTACAACTGTCGTATTTAAAAAAGAGCTAACTCAGTTAGACAATAAATTTTCAAAATGTGATAACTGTTACGTTTTTTTTTCGATCGACAAAATTGAAACTTTTGCTATTATTTTAGAAATTCTTAGCTTTACACTACGAAACTAATTTTACATCTCGAAACGACAGCACTATTTACAACTGTCGTATTTAAAAAGCGCTAACTCAGTTAAACAATAAATTTTTAAAATATGATAACTGTCACGTTCTTTTTCGATCGACAAAATTGAAACTTTTGCTATTATTTTAGAAACTCTTAGCTTTACAGTAGGAAACTAGTTTTCACTATTTACAACTGTCGTATTTAAAAAAAGCGCTAACTCAGTTAGAGAATAAATTTTCAAAATGTGATAACTGTTATATTTTTTTTCGATCGACAAAATTGAAATTTTTTCTATTATTTTAGAAACTCTTAGCTTTACACTATGAAACTAATTTTCACCATTTACAACTGTCGTATTTAAAAAAAGCGCTAACTCAGTTAGACAAAAAATTTTCAAAATGTGATAACTGTTACGTTTTTTTTCGATCGACAAAATTGAAACTTTTGCTATTATTTTAGAAATTCTTAGCTTTACACTAGGAAACTAATTTTCACCATTTACAACTGTCGTATTTAAAAAAAGCGCTAACTCAGTTAGACAAAAAAATTTTAAATGTTATAACTGTTACGTTTTTTTTTTCGATCGACAAAATTGAAACTTTTGCTATTATTTTAGAAACTCTTACCTTTACAGTAGGAAACTAATTTTCACTATTTACAACTGTCGTATTTAACAAAAGCGCTAATTCAGTTAGACAATAAATTTTCAAAATATGTTAACTGTTACGTTTTTTTCGATCGACAAAATTGAAACTTTTGCTATTATTTTAGAAACTCTTAGCTTTACAGTAGGAAACTAATTTTCACTATTTACAACTGTCGTATTTAAAAAAAGCGCTAATTCAGTTAGACAATAAATTTTCAAAATGTGATAACTGTTACGTTTTTTTCGATCGACAAAATTGAAACTTTTGCTATTATTTTAGAAACTCTTAGCTTTACCGTAGGAAACTAATTTTCACTATTAACAACTGTCGTATTTAAAAAAAGCGCTAACTCAGTTAGACAATAAATTTTCAAAATGTGATAACTGTTACGTTTTATTTCTTTCGACAAAATTGAAACTTTTGCTATTATTTTAGAAACTCTTAGATTTACACTAGGAAACTAATTTTCACTATTTACAACTGTCGTATTTAGAAAAAGCGCTAACTCAGTTAGACAATAAATTTTCAAAATTAGTTAACTGTTACGTTTTTTTCGATCGACAAAATTGAAACTTTTGCTATTATTTTAGAAAATCTTTGCTTTACAGTAGGAAACTAATTTTCACTATTCACAACTGTCGTATTTAAAAAAAGCGCTAACTCAGTTAGACAATAAATTTTCAAAATGTGATAACTGACAGATCCCGACAACTTTAAGAACAGACATGACCAAAAGAAAGGATTTAAAAAAAAAATTTTTTTTTGGCTCCTTTCCTTTTTCAAATGTGTTGGTGGTCGAAAGGTTAACTGTTGAAAAAGTCGAAAGGCTAACTGTTGGAAAAGAACAGACATGACCGAGAGAAAGGACTTCAAATTGGTATAATAAAGGGTATAATATATTTATCTTCATCGGACTCATATTAATAATAACAATAATAATAATAATAATAATAATAACAATAATTAATCATTATAATAATAATAGTATATAAATATAGGGTAACTTTGCCCCCTCTTATGGGTGTATGCCCCCCCTTATAGGCAGCATATTTTCGTATTCCGGGCTCATTTCAGATAAAATGAGTCCGCCGAAAATAAATATATCATACCCTTTGTTCTACCAATTGTACGACAACACTATTTACAACTGTCGTATTTAAAAAAAGCGCGAAACTCAGTTACACAATAAATTTTCAAAATGTGATAACTGTTACGTTTTTTTTTTTTTTTGATCGACGAAATTGAAACTTTTGCTATTATTTTAGAAACTCTTCGCTTTACACTAGGAAACTAATTTTACATCTCGATACGACACCACTATTTACAACTGTCGTATTTAAAAAAGAGCTAACTCAGTTAGACAATAAATTTTCAAAATGTGATAACTGTTACGTTTTTTTTTTTTCGATCGACGAAATTGAAACTTTTGCTATTATTTTAGAAATTCTTAGCTTTACACTAAGAAACTAATTTTACATCTCGATACGACTCCACTATTTACAACTGTCGTATTTAAAAAAGCGCTAACTCAGTTAGACAATAAATTTTCAAAATATGATAACTGTCACGTTTTTTTTCGATCGACAAAATTGAAACTTTTGCTATTATTTTAGAAACTCTTAGCTTTACACTAGGAAACTAATTTTACATCTCGATACGACACCACTATTTACAACTGTCGTATTTTAAAAAAGCGCTAACTCAGACAATAAATTTTCAAAATGTGATAACTGTTACATTTTTTTTTCGATCGAGAAAATTGCAACTTTTGTTATTATTTTAGAAACTCTTAGCTTTACACAAGGAAACTAATTTTCACTATTTACAACTGTCGTATTTAAAAAAAGCGCTAACTCAGTTAGACAATAAATTTTAAAAATGTGATAACTGTTACGTTTTTTTTCGATCGACAAAATTGAAACTTTTGCTATTATTTTAGAAACTCTTAGCTTTACACTAGGAAACTAATTTTACATCTCGATACGACACCACTATTTACAACTGTCGTATTTTAAAAAAGCGCTAACTCAGACAATAAATTTTCAAAATGTGATAACTGTTACGTTTTTTTTCGATCGAGAAAATTGCAACTTTTGTTATTATTTTAGAAACTCTTAGCTTTACACAAGGAAACTAATTTTCACTATTTACAACTGTCGTATTTAAAAAAAGCGCTAACTCAGTTAGACAATAAATTTTCAAAAAGTGATAACTGTTACTTTTTTTTCGATCGACAAAATTTAAACTTTTGCTATTATTTTAGAAACTGTTAGCTTTACACTAGGAAACTAATTTTCACTATTTACAACTGTCGTATTTAAAAAAAGCGCTAACTCAGTTAGACAATAAATTTTCAAAATGTGATAACTGTTACGTTTTTTTTTTTTTCGATCGACAAAATTGAAACTTTTGCTATTATTTTCGAAACTCTTAGCTTTACACTAGGAAACTAATTTTCACTATTTACAACTGTCGTATTTAAAAAAAGCGCTAACTCAGTTAGACAATAAATTTTCAAAATGTGATAACTGTTACGTTTTTTTTCGATCGACAAAATTGAAACTTTTGCTATTATTTTAGAAATTCTTAGCTTTACACTAGGAAACTAATTTTCACTATTTACAACTGTCGTATTTAAAAAAAGCGCTAACTCAGTTAGACAATAAATTTTCAAAATGTGATAACTGTTACGTTTTTTTTTCGATCGACAAAATTGAAACTTTTGCTATTATTTTCGAAACTCTTAGCTTTACACTAGGAAACTAATTTTCACTATTTACAACTGTCGTATTTAAAAAAAGCGCTAACTCAGTTAGACAATAAATTTTCAAAATGTGATAACTGTTACGTTTTTTTTTTCGATCGACAAAATTGAAACTTTTGCTATTATTTTAGAAATTCTTAGCTTTATACTAGGAAACTAATTTTCACTATTTACAACTGTCGTATTTAAAAAAAGCGCTAACTCAGTTAGACAATAAATTTTCAAAATGTGATAACTGTTAAGGATAACTGTTAAGGTTTTTTTTTTTTTTCGATCGACAAAATTGAAACTTTTGCTATTATTTTCGAAACTCTTAGCTTTACACTAGGAAACTAATTTTCACTATTTACAACTGTCGTATTTAAAAAAAGCGCTAACTCAGTTAGACAATAAATTTTCAAAATGTGATAACTGTTACGTTTTTTTTCGATCGACAAAATTGAAACTTTTGCTATTATTTTAGAAATTCTTAGCTTTACACTAGGAAACTAATTTTCACTATTTACAACTGTCGTATTTAAAAAAAGCGCTAACTCAGTTAGACAATAAATTTTCAAAATGTGATAACTGTTACGTTTTTTTTTTTTCGATCGACAAAATTGAAACTTTTGCTATTATTTTCGAAACTCTTAGCTTTACACTAGGAAACTAATTTTCACTATTTACAACTGTCCTATTTAAAAAAAAATCGCTAACTCAGTTAGACAATAAACTTTCAAAATGTGATAACTGTTACGTTTTTTTTTTTTCGATCGACAAAATTGAAACTTTTGCTATTATTTTAGAAATTCTTAGCTTTACACTAGGAAACTAATTTTCACTATTTACAACTGTCGTATTTAAAAAAAGCGCTAACTCAGTTAGACAATAAATTTTCAAAATGTGATAATCATTACGTTTTTTTTCGATCGACAAAATTGAAACTTTTGCTATTATTTTAGAAACTATTAGCTTTACACTAGGAAATTGAAAAGAGAGAATTAGATCTTTTATCGTTTATTTTTTTACACACACATACATACACACAGATTCGATTCATCGACGAAAGAATCGAGAACAAAAAATATTTTCGACTCATTAAAAACTATACAGCGTTGATTTTTTTACAATGCAGCTACAAATTGAAAAAATATAATTATCGATTATAAGGTTTTTTTTATACAATCTCCTCGTTTCATTTTTTTTACACAATCTCCTCGTTTCATTTTTTACACAATTAAAAACTATAAAACGTATTGTGTCCATTGCAGTTCCCTTTTTCTTAAATCACAGATTTCAAAAAAAATCGGTAAGCCATCACATCCTCCAAAGCACAATGGTAGTCGCTGCACACAGTCTTGTGGAGCTCACATGCTTTAACTGATAATTTTTTTTGTTCGTTATTCACTGCCAGGTTTTTTGTAAACAACTGGTAGATCGTATCTACCCGAGGCATCCCTAAATGTTCAACGTCTACACTTTCGAATCCCATCGAGTCCAGTATCTCTTTTACCACATTTCTCCACCGGCCTTTGTAGCCCCACACTATTTGAGATCCCTCGGCGTTTCTTTAAAAACATGCCAGGTGATATTTTATCCATGCTGGTATCGTTACATTCTCTTCCGTTTTTTCGGGATACAGAGATAGTCCGTCTCGATAATTTTGTGGATAAAGAAGTGATGCATAATCTTTTGATGTGAATTGAACTGTTTTCAACTCTTTCGTTAGATCTACCGTGAAATGATCATAGTCGTAATTGGCTTTATCAATCGTCGTCATTGCAATTTCACGAAAATGAAATTTTCCATTAATGTAAAATCCTTTCGCGTCAATCAAACCAAAAATTCGTGAACTTTCCATTTCAAAACTCTATATAGACTCGAGCGAAAGAGAGAGAGAGGATTTTTCGAGCTCCCCGTTTTATATTCCGATTCGACCTCGTTTCTCAGGACGTCACGCCATTTCCTTTTTCGCACGAAACAAATTGCTCTTCCGCAACGTTCTCGTAACTACCATCGCTTTCGACGAAACGCGATAACCTCTTTTGATTAAATGATAAAAAAATAGATCCTTTGCTCCTCCCCCTTTTCAAATGTGTTGGTGGTTGATAGGTTAACTGTTGAAAAAAGAACAGACATGACCGAGAGATAAAGGTTCGTTTCAGTTTTAAAATTGCTTTTAACCTATTTTTTTAAACAAGTCCAAAATGTGATTCAAATTGGTATAATAAAGGGTTTATTTTCATCGGACTCATTTTAGTCTGAAATGAATATATACTGTCTATATATTATACCCATTACAGAGGGGACAAAGTTACTCTCTCTCTCTATAATAATAATTAATAATAATAATAATAATAATAATAATAATAATTAATATTACTAATAATAATTAATAATAGTATATAAATATAGGGTAACTTTGCCCCCCTCTTATGGGTATATTATAGACAGCATATTTTCGTATTCCGGGTTCATTTCAGATAAAATGAGTCCAACGAAAATAAATATATCATAACCTTTATTCTACCAATGCTAAGACACCACTATTTAACAACTGTCGTATTTCGAGAGCGCAGTTAGACAATAAATTTTCAAAATGTGACCGGGTTACGTTTCTTTCGATCGATCGACAAAATTAAAACTTTTGCAATTTTTTTTCGAAAATGTTAGTGTTACACTAGGAAACTAATTTTACTTCTCGACACAACTAAAAAAGAGCACTATTTACAACCGTTGTATTTTGATAGCGCCAATTTTTTTTCAAACTATATTTAAATGAAAATTGAATGTATTTTCTCTAATCATGATCATCATATGAACTTACCTCTTTTTTTATCTACATTATTCACACAAATACAAAAAATATAATTTTCAATAAAACACAAACAAATCATCACCCTGGACACTGAAATGATAATTTTTCCTCTGCGGCAATTTTAGTTTCAGCGCTCTCATTCAGTTGCCAGTTCTATTTGATTTAAAATATTCGGGTAAAATTGTCCCGGCCGACCGTATTTTACAGCTGTATTCGTTAAACAGGATGTTTCACGACGATGCCGTCGCTTCTTCTTCTCGATCGACAGGTGTGCGAGGCAAGGATTCCTCGTCGTCTTCGCATTTTATTTCAATCTGTTGAATGTCCAAATCGACTTGGATCGGTTCTTCTCCGATCCTATCCACACTCAAATTTTCTCTTTCAAACGCACAAATTTCCGCGAGCATTTCCAGTCTATTGTGCGACGGACTCGTCCTCAGTAGATTCTCGAGTATGGGCATGTTCGGAGTAGGAGGAGGGTTCGATAAACCATAATTTTCGGCACGTCTCTTGTAGTCGATTTTCATCGGAACTCGTTTATTTTTCTCTCGTTGTCGATATTTATGTTGGAGGAGAGATCGATGGGAGTCGGTGGAAATTCCACGAGATACGAGACGGGAGTCGCTGGATCGCATGACGACGACACTCGAGGAGGAGGAGGAGGAGCGATGGCCTCGGGCACTCTCGGATCGACGAGTCGATGAGTTTCCACGTATTGTTTGCTGCACAGACACAAATGTTCCCCGTGGGCCATTTTCGTGCGCCTTTTTCACTCGTACTCTCTGCACCAAACACATGTCTGTAGCGGATAAATAAAATGTATAAATTTGCAATGATTCTCAAAGTCCGCCACGCGAACGACACTTTCGCAGACGACGCAAAGAGTTTTTCGGTCTTCTTGCAGACTCAAAAAGTTACGATATCGCCCGTACGGCATGTCGAGAATGAGTAAAATTAATCGTTGCGAGACGAGATATTTATTGTAGAACAGGGCCGGGAAGCACAATCCAAGATCAAATGAAACAGGAAACGTTCTTTAGATAGATTTTTTTTTGTTAGACTATAAGGTTTGTCTAGAGTTGTTTTTTTCCCCCGAAATATTTCTTGCAATTTGATACAAATATGATTCCCATTTATTGTAAAGTAAGCAGACAAAATAGTACTGTGTACAATGTCTACGTTCATCTTACGACATTTTTCATTTTCTTGGACAAGTACGTGTTTACCTGTCCTACCGACATGTTTATGATAATTAGTGGTACTTTCGAACAAGAACCAATTTACGCTACCTTTCGAAAGGAAAAGGCTATATTTTCATTCGATCCCGAAACTAATTGCAAGGCAACGCAATTATTCATGCAGAAATATTCTACCGTAACTGATTCAATTGCGTTATCGAATCTTGATGATATATGTGCTATGATTAAAGCGATGGATGCGAAATATTCGACGTGTACTTTAGACGACGTGAATAAAAAAATTCAAATTTGTATTATATCGACACGAGATGATAAAATAGACCTTTATAATAAGCTCGAAATGAAAATGATTCGAAAAATTGAATATTTTGATACTTACTCTCTGAGAAAAGGTGACGGTATCAACAATTTCGTGGATTTATTCAATGAAGGTACATGGAAAAAGAGATAAAGATCATGTGTGACTCGCAAAACGAAACTTTCTGACCAAATACCGATTATACACGCGGTAGTAATCAGTTTGAAAGCGTTTGAAAAAAAATTTCCGATAAAAAAAAAACGCCCCCGTTCAAAATTTATCAAAAAACTTAAATATCCGAAAGCTTTAGTTAAACTATCATGTAAAATTGTTTCAACCGGTATCTGTTTTCGGTCTTCGAGTTCAGCAAATGCTTCTTTATAATCTGAGATATCTAGACAAAAACAGGGTCAAAAAAATTTAAAAGAGGACGTTGGATTTGTCCTAGAACTTGGTTGGAAGCTTCGATTGTCTATCGTGCATACACACACACACACGCACTTTTGAGTTGAAAAAAGTTTGCTAAACTGTTCATAGAATGCAGGTAGATTAGATTAAATCTCATTTGCCCCACGTAAAATTCGAAATTGGCGACATTAAAATTTGCTCTCGCGAATATTGGACAAAATTTTTTTTTACATTGATATTTATTTAAAACAAATATTTACATACAATATCATATTTACAACTGTAAAATACAACATAGTCTGCCAAAATACAATATTTACACACCACCCCGACTGTCCTCATATATAAAAGTTTGAATCGAGCGCATAATTTGTTTGTGGACATGAAGAGAGAGTATACCGACACTGGCACCGGGGGTGCACGAAATAATACCGATAAGTCATTACGGTGTCTAAAGCACAATGGTACATTTCTTCGGGAAGAATTCTCGTATGCATTTGACACCGTTTCACGCGATATTTTTTACGCTGTCTCTTCACGCAGTGCTTTTTGCCATACCACAAGAAAATGTTCTCTATGTTGGGAAAGTTCAGGTCGATGCTCTCGAAACACATGTCGTCCAGTATTGCTTTTACGCAAGCGTCGTTCCTTCTATAACCCCAGACTCTGGCATCGCCGATGGCACATCTTGCAAAAAAAAAGAGCCAGTCTATATTTGAGTTGGTCCGGAGTGAAGATCACATCGTTTTCCTGGTGTTTGTTGGTATTTTCTCGGAGTTCGATGGTAAAATGGTCGTATACAAAGTCGCCCACTACGTTGACCATTGCTATCTCGCTGATCCAAAAGTTTCCAGCCGCATGGAAGCCCTTTGCTTCTATGAGGGCAAATATTTTCTTTGATATTTTCTCGCAAAGAAGAAGAAAAAAAAAAGCTGAAGTCACTTTAGAAATGTGTTTCCTCGCAGAGGATATCCCGTTTCCTCTTTGCACCACAGAAAGTTTCGAAAGCATATCTATATATATATATATATATGTATATAAAAAGAAAGATCTCAGTACACGAGCGAGGACCATGTTCACGAATCTCGACCGATTTCGCGATTTCGAGCGAGTGATCGGGATTGCAGATACTCAGGGGATTTACGTGGACGGATTCGTGCCCCGCGAACTGTCGATCATGTGTTGTTACGGCAATAACTTCACCTCTCGACACTGGTTCGTGGACGTGTCTCGAGCTCTCTTTTCGACGAAGACGACGGACGAAAAAACGATCCGTTGAGTGCGCGAAAGAAAACACGTCAACGGACTCGCGCTCCTGAGCGAACGACGAGAATGTACGATAGAACCCGAGGAAATTGATGCAAATATCCTGGAAATTCGACTTTCCCAGGTAGCGAAGAAAAAATGATAGCGTGTCAGACCACCGAAATGAGAAACATTTTGACGAGATGCGGTATTCCCTCTCTCGATGTCCGAGAGTACGAGTATCCGGACGAAATGTTCGAACACCATGCGTTGGCGAGTCATCGATATGGTACGCGTTACCGAACTGCATGCCCGATTCGAATCATGTGTGTACCATGGATCAGGTGTCTGCAATGCACTTTTGGATTAGGAAAAGACTCAATCCGTTTGATGACATCGATTTTAGACATTTTGAAATTCGAATGGACAAGTACGATTTCGACGTGGACGATCTGTTTCCCGATATCATTTGTGATAGTCACGTGGACGACCATCACCAACTCATGACTATTTTTTGAGAGTGCGCGAAAAAGAAAACACGTCAACGGACTCCCGCTCCTGAGCGAATGACATTTTGACGAGATGCAAGCCCTACTATCTCGATGTCCGGACGAACACCATTCGTTGGCGAGTCATCGGATATGATACGCACTGCATGCCCGATTCAAATCGTGGATCAGGTGTCTGCAATGCACTTTTGGATCAGGAAAAGACTCAATCCGTTCCCGACATCGATTTTAGACATTTTGAAATTCGAATGGACAAATACGATCTGTTTCCTGACATCATTTGTGATAGTCACGTGGACGACCATCACCAACTCATGACTGTTTTTTGAGAGTGCGCGAAAAAGAAAACACGTCAACGGACTCCCGCTCCTGAGCGAATGTACGACAGAACCCGAGGAAATTGATCCACAGACATTTTGACGAGATGCAAGCCCTACTATCTCGATGTCCGGACGAACACCATTCGTTGGCGAGTCATCGGATATGGCACGTGTTACCGAACTGCATGCCCGATTCGAATCATGGATCAGGTGTCTGCAATGCACTTTTGGATCAGGAAAATACTCAATCCGTTCCCGACATCGATTTTAGACTTTTTTTTTCAAATTCGAATGTACAAATACGATCTGTTTCCCGACATCATTTGTGATAGTCACGTGGACGACCATCACCAACTCATGACTATTTTTTGACTGTCGTAATAAATTTTGTTTTTTTTTTCATTATTAAATGTCATTGTCACTCTTTTCAACGAGACGGAATTTCTCACGTATTGAAATGCTACGAGAGATCGTAATCCTCACACTGCACGATACCTATAACATCAAACACGTCTTGTAAAGATTTAGAGATATTTTCAAACTTATCATTTAAAAAAGTTGTCTTATTAATTAAAAAAGTTAAATTTCAAGCGGAATGGCGTTTGGAGTGGTCCGTCAGACGAAGTGCAAGAGTGAAGTAAATAAAAATGCGCGAACGCTAGTTTATAATAGCACGAGCGAATTCCCGCGTTAGCTTCGTGCATGAGGTGAAAATCTTCATGTTCCTTGGTGCTCTGCTAAATTACACTGTGTGGCAAAAATGCAAATAATACGCTATTAAATCTAGTACGTCTCATATGCGCGTATTGTAGTAACAATGCGTGATCAAAACTTAAGGGGACCTTGAAAGCTTTTTCTTTTATTTATTAATTTTGAAATTATAAATTTTAAACTTTTTAATAAAAACTGTTTAAAATACTCCACACGTCTCAATTTTTGCTTTTTTTCACAAGCGAATATTACATGAAAATTAAAACTTAAATATTTTTAAGCAATATAAAATGCTCCGAAGGTAGTCACATACTTTAAGGGGAGTCAGTACCCCGTATATCGTCAATGTTAATTTGCACAGATTCATGTACCTTTTTTTCTAAAAATCTGTTTAAGATACATTTATGCAATTTTTTTTCTGTACCTTAAGTAGACTGTTTTCTCTCTATACTGAAGTAACATTTTACAGAAAAAATTCCAATGCGTAAGTCACTGTGCCATTTTGTAACACAAAATCAACTCTATAAAAAAATATTTTTGGAATATGAGAAAGATTTTACTTTAGGATATGCAATTAGATGCATGGAATAGGTGGTAAAAATTTCAAAGCCTAAGACAATTTAGTTTCCAAAAAAATACCATTTCGAGATATTGCAATTTAAAGGGGAAAATCATACCTTATCAACATGCGTTTAAATTTTTTTAAAGCTTATTACTTCAAAAATGAGCACGATCAAGAAATTTTTATCATTAAAAAAGGTATTGAAATGGAGTTTCAAAACATAAAAAAATCAAATTTTTTGTAAGTATTTAGGGTACCGACTCCCTTAATACATACCCAGATTCATCAAACTACTACCAAAGTAGCATATTCTTCCCGAAAAATAATTTCACGATAACTAAATATTTGACATTAATAGCAACGTAAGAATTTATTGAAACTTAGTTTTACGATTTCGTTTACAGCCATTTCGCGATGAAACATCAGATCACCAAGCGGTTTTTTTTTCATACGATTCAGCAATTTCATATATTGTTACTTCCACGGAAATTTGTTTCTTTACGTTTTGCTGCACGTAAAAACGGTTACCCACAACTAATTACTAGTGTCTCTTATAATTGATTAAATTTCACACAGTATTCGATCAAAAAATCAATTTTCAGGTGTGGAAAGGCTTTTTTTCAAAATAAAAGTTTGAAAATAAATGTTTCAAAATATTCGGGGTCACCTCGAAGCGATTTTTCGAAAATTCGATAAAGTTCTTTTTCTATTCCAATTTTAAGCCCATTTTTCATATAAATTTGATAATATGGAGAAGAATGTGTGTTTATATTTACTAATAATAAAGCTGAAAGTTTCTCTGTCTGTCGGGAATTCCGTGACGCGCACAGTACCTAGGCCGTTCGACCGATTTTCACGAAATTTGGCACAAAATTAGTTTGTAGCATGAGGGGTGAGTGCACCTCGAAGCGATTTTTCGAATATTCGATGAAGTTCTTTTTCTATTCTAATTTTAAGCCCATTTTTCATATAAATTTGATAATATGGTGAAGAATGTGTGTTTATGTTTATCTTTTTTTATAATCTTTACTAATAATAAAGCTGAAAGTTTCTCTGTCTGTCGGGAACTCTGTGACGCGCACAGCACCTAGATCATCTCCTTAAACCTTAATGCATACCCAGATTCATCAAACTACTACCAAAGTAGCATATTCTTCCCGAAAAATATTTTCACGATAACTAAATATTTGACATTAATAGCAATGTTAGAATTTATTGAAACTTAGTTTTACGATTTCGTTTACAGCCATTTCGCGATAAAACATCAGATCAACAAGCGGTTTTTTTCATACGATTCAGCAATTTCATATATTGTTACTTTCACGGAAATTTGTTTTTTTACGTTTTGCTGCTCGTAAAAACGGTTACCCACATCTAATTACTAGTGTCTCTTATAATTGATTAAATTTCACACAGTATTCGATCAAAAAATCAATTTTCAGGTGTCGAAAGGCTTTTTTTCAAAATAAAAGTTTGAAAATGTTTCAAAATATTCGGGCTTACCTCGAAGCGATTTTTCAAAAATTCGATAAAGTTCTTTTTCCATTCCAATTTTAAGCCCATTTTTCATATAAATTTGATAATATGGAGCAGAATGTGTGTTTATATTTACTAATAAGAAAGCTGAAAGTTTCTCTGTCTGTCGGGAATTCCGTGACGCGCACAGCACCTAGGCCGTTCGACCGATTTTCACGAAATTTGGCACAAAATTAGTTTGTAGCATGGTGGGGGGATTGCACCTCGAAGCGATTTTTCGAATATTCGATGAAGTTCTTTTTCTATTCCAATTTTAAGCCCATTTTTCATATAAATTTGATAATATGGTGAAGAATGTGTGTTTATGTTTATCTTTTTTTATAATATTTACTAATAATAAAGCTGAAAGTTTCTCTCTCTGACGGGAACTCTGTGACGCGCACGGCGCCTAGATCATCCCCTTAAACCTGAATGCATACCCAGATTCATCAAACTACTACCAAAGTAGCATATTCTTCCCGAAAAATATTTTCACGATAACTAAATATTTGACATTAATAGCAATGTAAAAATTTATTGAAACTTAGTTTACATGTTGGACACTTAGTTTTACGATTTCGTTTACAGACATTTCGCGATAAAACATCAGATCACCAAGCGGTTTTTTTCATACGATTCAGCAATTTCATATATTGTTACTTCCACGGAAATTTGTTTCTTTACGTTTTGCTGCTCGTAAAAACAGTTACCCACATCTAATTACTAGTGTCTCTTATAATTGATTAAATTTCACACAGTATTCGATCAAAAAATCAATTTTCAGGTGTCGAAAGGCTTTTTTCAGAATTAAAGTTTGAAAATTAAATGTTTCAAAATATTCGGGGGTTTTTTTGATGTTATATCTGTAGACCTCTTCACGACGGAATCAAACATCCGAATGACAAATTTTGTCTGAAATGACTATCTACCCATTAGAGGGGCGGACCCTCTCATACCATATTTTCGAGTAAAGTTTAAATTCAAACATATCTTCCAGTTCTTGATGCATAGACACAATTTAGCTTATTTTAGAAGAATAAGAAAAAAACATGATACAGACAAATATAAAATAGAGAAAAACTTACCAGTGTTTTTATTGGTTCAGTTTACAAATTTTTTTTTAACTCGTACCGTATTAAATCTTCCAACAACTGGTTCTGGTACTCGAGTTTGCGTTTTTTTAATTGTTCGACATCACGGATGATACATTCGCATGAAACAATGTCATTTTCGTACTCCCGCACGACTCGTCGCAAACACTCGTACAAAATCTGTTCGTCCTGGTCGGTTCGGAGCGTTCACAGGCACCAATGCCATCGAAGTATCCTTTTCAATTTTTTCTCTCAAGCAACTCGAGAGATGATACGCGTGTCTCATTTTAGATCTGCTTTGCCAGGAATATCTTCCGTCACACCAGGCGCATCCCAGCGCGGGATCCACTCCGACATCATAACTTTTTTTTTATAATGTCTCTCGAAATGTTTGACAGGCACTCGTTCGCCACAACGTTCACACTCGAGGAGCACGTCCTTGTGTTTTCTCTTGTAATTTTTATATCGGGAGTATAGATACGTCTTGATGTCACCGTCGTTGAGGGGAGCCCCAATTTCGGGCGGAGAAGACACACCGAAATTTTCTATCGAGTCGCAGGTATCGTCCTCGCGACGGCGCGGAGAAAACAATCCTGGCAGGTCATCAGGCAGGCCACCAGGCAGGCCACCAGGTAGACCATTTGATACGGGAGTGTTCTGGGGAGAACTTGGCAGACCATTTGGCAGACCACCATCAGGTAGACCATTTGATACGGGAGTGTTCTGGGGAGAATAGGGAGAATATGGCAGTGGCACGGGAAAGTCTCCGGAGGTCGATGGTTGTGCATAGAATCCGTACTGTCGAGCGTCAGAATCCGCAGCAGGCTCGAAACATTCCAGGATCGCGTTTAAATCGCGAGAAGCCACGTTGTTCAAAACATGTTTGGGGACGAACGTAGACATGACTACTTGCAGTAAATGCACGACAGATCCATTTGCGAATCTAATTTATACTCATATCCGGGAAGGAAAACAGAAAGAGGGGAGAGAGAAGAGATATTTGGAGGAGAAAAAAAAATTTTTTTTGGCGCTACAGCATAATTTTGTGTCAAATTTCGTGAAAATCGGTCGAACGGCCTAGGTGCTATGCGCGTCACAGAGTTCCCGACAGACAAAGAAACTTTCAGGTTTATATATATATATATATATATATATATATATATATATATATATATATATATATATATATATATATATATATATATATATATATATATATATATATATATATATATATATATATATATATATATATATATATATATATATATACTAGCTGACCCAGCCACGCGTTGCTGTGGCTGATAATAGAAAATAAATTTTTACTTATTATTTTTATACGATCAAATCAATATTTTTAACAATGCTGGAAAATATTCAGTCGATTTTAAATTACAGGGAATTGAGAATGGTCGTGTTTGGCCGAAGTAGGACTACTAAATTACTAACTAACTAATTATTACTAAAGTACTAACTAAATTTTCTACAGTGAAAGCATTACTTTCTATACTTACGTTTATTAAATTTAGTGAGTATCACTGTTAATACGATTCAGAATTGTTCCTGGAAAATAATGGGCGGCTGATGTAACATATTTCTACCAGTAAGATACCTTCAAAAATCAGAAACGTTTTCCAATAAAATTCAGTAACATTTCTGAAATTCTCCTTGAAGCCTCCTGAAAAATTCAGAAATCTTCCCGCTTGTAGCCAGTCGTGTTTCCCGAACATTAGATAAAACTTAAGTAGGTATAACATAACAGCTTGGCACTTTACTGATTTAATTAGAAAATTCCATACGAAGTATTGCAAACATGGCCTTAAGAGCAAACTTAGGTAGGTATCATATAATAGTTTGGCACCTTTATGATTTATTAAGAAAACTCCATAAGCTGCTTCGCAAACATGGCCAAAGCAAACCCAGAATTGCAAATATGTACCACGAATTTTACGCGCTTGCAATTCTTGCAAAGCAAGTAGTTCATACTCATTCGCTCTCTTTGTGAGCTAATTAGCATGAACGAATATACATTCCGTAGTCGAACAAAATCCGATACACTTTATTAATACGTTCAGTTAATCTTTTAACTGGCAGCTAAAAGTATTTTTTACAGCAGTGAGAAACTGCATTCGTGCAATGTGTAGCAATTAAGAGAACGTTTTGACGATGTTACTTGATTTTTCCGATAAGTTGATAAAAACCACTGAAATCCTGAAACGTTACACGGAAATACTCAGAAACGTTTCGGAAATTTTTTGCTGAGTACTTACTTCGTCCAATGGTGCAAAATAACTTGAAAGTGGTAGGTAAAGTATCATAATGTTGAAATTAAGCAGTAACCAATATACAGTTTTTGTATGCACATTTTATTCATCTTAGTATTAACTATAGTTTTCAATCAATGACTTCTCACAAAATATACTAAATAAACTGATAAACTATAAAAGTGGAATTTTAAAAATAAGGTAGATAACATTGATTTCGAACTATTTTTTCGATTATTTTAAATTATTAAAATTGAAAATTATCTTTGTACTCAATTGTTCACATTACTTTTGGTTAATCTCTCTTTTGCTAACACGAACAGATTTGATGGTTTTTCCACACCTGAGCAGGTTACATGTAATTACCCATGGGAGAAACACCTACTTTCCTTGTCCAAATCGACATTATTGTTTGGCCTTGAGATCTATTAATGGTTATCGCGAAGGCAAAGCGAAGCGGAATATGAAGCCTTCTAAATTGTATTGGAGATTCTGATGATATTAATGGAATGCATGGCAGCAGGATGATTCCTCCTTTAAACTTACCCATCAAAATTGCTGTTTCAAGAGCATTTCCGGTGACCCTTTTGATAACTATACGTGTATATTTGTGAAAACCTGGATGGATTTAAATTATGGAGAAGATTAATTGGTGAATAAATTTTCAACTGGAGATTGTGTAGTGTCATTCCTGGTATATACAGATAATTTAAAATTTAGTTGGAAACTTTAATGATGTGTTCTAATCAGCAATTGTATCGATTTAATTAATTTTTTTCAAATTACCGGACAACAACTGTTGCATTTAAAAGTTAAATGCGTCTGCATCAACGTTTTTTGCTGCCAAAATAACGCGATTACAGAGGCAATCACAATAAAATAAATTAAATTTATTCGGGAATACACTCTCAATTAGTTCACTTTTCGTCTCAACAGCAGTGCAGAAATTGTCAGGGTATTTGATGTACTGTGTATTTTGATACATTTCAATTTCACCGTTTCCAACACCCAGCAATTGATTAGAAAATTCTTGTGCAAATAGATCATTTTGCGTTTGTACTCGCATGTTCATGGTCAACCGTATCATCTCGAAATTAGGCTATCAAAACGATTGTTTTAAACATCCGTTGATTTCATCGGAATAGCTGGTATTGTCTGCCGGAAGTCCCCAGACAGTATTCAGACAATACCACCTAAAAGTTTATCGTTGCCTTTCAAATCTTGCATAATCCTATGATGTGCTTCGAATGCATGCTTTTACTTACGAACCATAGTACACTTACCCCAAATTATAATGCAATCTCTTTTCCAACACTGCAGCAATTCCGCGTTTTTTCTTTAATGTTACACATTGCATTTGGTTTGTTATGAATATCTAATAGGCAAATTTTAAGCTGAATGTGCTGTTCGTCTACCATCTAAAAAAGATAGCAGCAATGCCTGACGATGCAATTGTAACTGCAATTTTCTGTTGCGAACGTATTTTTGCAAGAATTAATGATATTAAAAATTTCTTGGGGGGGGGGAGAAAGAAAATAAATGTTTTCCGCTTAAATTTGGTAACCTTCCAGAAATTATCCTGGAATATTTTCGAAGAAATCAGTAGTCATCTGGTTAAAGCCAGTTATGATTCTGGCATATTTAGAGAAGCCTAAAGTAGGTTTAATGTAAAAGTCTGGAACCGTCTTGGTTTTCCAATTAAATTCCCAAAGCATTAATGCTATTATTGCCAACGCTAAGACAAACTCTTGAGCAAGTAGCCTAACGGTAAAGCGTCAGCAGTTCTTTTAAAGACTCCGTGATCCAGACATCTTTTCGCTCTCATTGGGAGCTGAGACGATCTTGACGAACCGTGATCAAACTGAAACGGATACACCTATTAAATACATTCAGTTAATCTTGATACTGGTGGAGGAAAATATTTTTCACAATAGTGTGAAATCTGCAATTTCTAGCAATTCAGGAACCTTTTTGATAAATATAGTTGATTTTCTCAGGAAGTGAATAAAAAGCTGTAAAATCCCGAAATGTTCTACAAAAATGATAAGTAACGTTTCAGGTTTTTTTAGCATATTGTTTTTAGTAGTAAGTCAAACGATGTTAGAGTTATATCAATTAATTAACTTACACCGCCATCTATTAAAAATTTTTAGAACTAAACAATTAATTCACACCATTATTGTATAATTAATACTTAATTTGTAATAAAAAATTATAAAAACTATCCTATCTTTTAAGTTGGACCAAATGACGCATTGGTATGAAATTTGATAAAAATCGGTTGAGTAGTTTCGGAGTTTACCCCGAACAAACATCGTGACACGAGATTTTTATATATATAGATAGATTAGTAAATATAAACACACATTCTTCCCCATATTATCAAATTTATATGAAAAAAATGGGCTTAAAATTGTATTAGAAAAAGAACTTCATCGAATTTTCGAAAAATCGCTTCGAGGTGCACACACCCCCCATGCTACAAACTAATTTTATGCCAAATTTCGTAAAAATCGGCCGAACGGCCTAGATGCTGTGCGCGTCACGGAATTCCCGACAGACAGAGAAACTTTCAGCTTTATTATTAGTAAAGATAAATATAAACACACATTCTTCTCCATATTATCAAATTTATATGAAAAATGGGCTTAAAATTGGAATAGAAAAAGAACTTCATCGAATATTCGAAAAATCGCTTCGAGGTGCATCCCCCCCATGCTACAAACTAATTTTGTGCCAATTTCGTGAAAATCGGTCGAACGGCCTTGGTGCTGTGCGCGTCACGGAATTCCCGACCGACAGAGAAACTTTCAGGTTCATATATATATACTAGCTGACCCAGCCACGCGTTGCTGTGGCTGATAATAGAAAATAAATTTTTACTTATTATTTTTATACGATCAAATCAATATTTTTAACAATGCTGGAAAATATTCAGTCGATTTTAAATTACAGGGAATTGAGAATGGTCGTGTTTGGCCGAAGTAGGACTACTAAATTACTAACTAACTAATTATTACTAAAGTACTAACTAAATTTTCTACAGTGAAAGCATTACTTTCTATACTTACGTTTATTAAATTTAGTGAGTATCACTGTTAATACGATTCAGAATTGTTCCTGGAAAATAATGGGCGGCTGATGTAACATATTTCTACCAGTAAGATACCTTCAAAAATCAGAAACGTTTTCCAATAAAATTCAGTAACATTTCTGAAATTCTCCTTGAAGCCTCCTGAAAAATTCAGAAATCTTCCCGCTTGTAGCCAGTCGTGTTTCCCGAACATTAGATAAAACTTAAGTAGGTATAACATAACAGCTTGGCACTTTACTGATTTAATTAGAAAATTCCATACGAAGTATTGCAAACATGGCCTTAAGAGCAAACTTAGGGTAGGTATCATATAATAGTTTGGCACCTTTATGATTTATTAAGAAAACTCCATAAGCTGCTTCGCAAACATGGCCAAAGCAAACCCAGAATTGCAAATATGTACCACGAATTTTACGCGCTTGCAATTCTTGCAAAGCAAGTAGTTCATACTCATTCGCTCTCTTTGTGAGCTAATTAGCATGAACGAATATACATTCCGTAGTCGAACAAAATCCGATACACTTTATTAATACGTTCAGTTAATCTTTTAACTGGCAGCTAAAAGTATTTTTATACAGCAGTGAGAAACTGCATTCGTGCAATGTGTAGCAATTAAGAGAACGTTTTGACGATGTTACTTGATTTTTCCGATAAGTTGATAAAAACCACTGAAATCCTGAAACGTTACACGGAAATACTCAGAAACGTTTCGGAAATTTTTTGCTGAGTACTTACTTCGTCCAATGGTGCAAAATAACTTGAAAGTGGTAGGTAAAGTATCATAATGTTGAAATTAAGCAGTAACCAATATACAGTTTTTTGTATGCACATTTTATTCATCTTAGTATTAACTATAGTTTTCAATCAATGACTTCTCACAAAATATACTAAATAAACTGATAAACTATAAAAGTGGAATTTTAAAAATAAGGTAGATAACATTGATTTCGAACTATTTTTTCGATTATTTTAAATTATTAAAATTGAAAATTATCTTTGTACTCAATTGTTCACATTACTTTTGGTTAATCTCTCTTTTGCTAACACGAACAGATTTGATGGTTTTTCCACACCTGAGCAGGTTACATGTAATTACCCATCGGGAGAAACACCTACTTTCCTTGTCCAAATCGACATTATTGTTTGGCCTTGAGATCTATTAATGGTTATCGCGAAGGCAAAGCGAAGCGGAATATGAAGCCTTCTAAATTGTATTGGAGATTCTGATGATATTAATGGAATGCATGGCAGCAGGATGATTCCTCCTTTAAACTTACCCATCAAAATTGCTGTTTCAAGAGCATTTCCGGTGACCCTTTTGATAACTATACGTGTATATTTGTGAAAACCTGGATGGATTTAAATTATGGAGAAGATTAATTGGTGAATAAATTTTCAACTGGAGATTGTGTAGTGTCATTCCTGGTATATACAGATAATTTAAAATTTAGTTGGAAACTTTAATGATGTGTTCTAATCAGCAATTGTATCGATTTAATTAATTTTTTTCAAATTACCGGACAACAACTGTTGCATTTAAAAGTTAAATGCGTCTGCATCAACGTTTTTTGCTGCCAAAATAACGCGATTACAGAGGCAATCACAATAAAATAAATTAAATTTATTCGGGAATACACTCTCAATTAGTTCACTTTTCGTCTCAACAGCAGTGCAGAAATTGTCAGGGTATTTGATGTACTGTGTATTTTGATACATTTCAATTTCACCGTTTCCAACACCCAGCAATTGATTAGAAAATTCTTGTGCAAATAGATCATTTATGCGTTTGTACTCGCATGTTCATGGTCAACCGTATCATCTCGAAATTAGGCTATCAAAACGATTGTTTTAAACATCCGTTGATTTCATCGGAATAGCTGGTATTGTCTGCCGGAAGTCCCCAGACAGTATTCAGACAATACCACCTAAAAGTTTATCGTTGCCTTTCAAATCTTGCATAATCCTATGATGTGCTTCGAATGCATGCTTTTACTTACGAACCATAGTACACTTACCCCAAATTATAATGCAATCTCTTTTCCAACACTGCAGCAATTCCGCGTTTTTTCTTTAATGTTACACATTGCATTTGGTTTGTTATGAATATCTAATAGGCAAATTTTAAAGCTGAATGTGCTGTTCGTCTACCATCTAAAAAAGATAGCAGCAATGCCTGACGATGCAATTGTAACTGCAATTTTCTGTTGCGAACGTATTTTTGCAAGAATTAATGATATTAAAAATTTCTTGGGGGGGGGGGGAGAAAGAAAATAAATGTTTTCCGCTTAAATTTGGTAACCTTCCAGAAATTATCCTGGAATATTTTCGAAGAAATCAGTAGTCATCTGGTTAAAGCCAGTTATGATTCTGGCATATTTAGAGAAGCCTAAAGTAGGTTTAATGTAAAAGTCTGGAACCGTCTTGGTTTTCCAATTAAATTCCCAAAGCATTAATGCTATTATTGCCAACGCTAAGACAAACTCTTGAGCAAGTAGCCTAACGGTAAAGCGTCAGCAGTTCTTTTAAAGACTCCGTGATCCAGACATCTTTTCGCTCTCATTGGGAGCTGAGACGATCTTGACGAACCGTGATCAAACTGAAACGGATACACCTATTAAATACATTCAGTTAATCTTGATACTGGTGGAGGAAAATATTTTTCACAATAGTGTGAAATCTGCAATTTCTAGCAATTCAGGAACCTTTTTGATAAATATAGTTGATTTTCTCAGGAAGTGAATAAAAAGCTGTAAAATCCCGAAATGTTCTACAAAAATGATAAGTAACGTTTCAGGTTTTTTTAGCATATTGTTTTTAGTAGTAAGTCAAACGATGTTAGAGTTATATCAATTAATTAACTTACACCGCCATCTATTAAAAATTTTTAGAACTAAACAATTAATTCACACCATTATTGTATAATTAATACTTAATTTGTAATAAAAAATTATAAAAACTATCCTATCTTTTAAGTTGGACCAAATGACGCATTGGTATGAAATTTGATAAAAATCGGTTGAGTAGTTTCGGAGTTTACCCCGAACAAACATCGTGACACGAGATTTTTATATATATAGATATTATTAGTAAATATAAACACATATTCTTTTCTTAATTATCAAATTTATATGAAAAATGGGCTTAAAATTGTATTAGAAAAAGAACTTCATCGAATATTCGAAAAATCGCTTCGAGGTACACCCCCCCCCCATGCTACCAACTAATTTTGTGCCAAATTTCGTGAAAATCGGTCGAACGGCCTAGGTGCTGTGCGCGTCACGGGATTCCCGACAAACAGAGAAATTTTCAGCTTTATTATTAGTAAAGATAAACACACATTCTTCTCCATATTATCAAATTTATATGAAAAATGGGGTTAAAATTGGAATAGAAAAAAAACTTCATCGAATTTTCGACAGACTGTCTTGAGTAACATTTAACACTAGATAACTTATTTCTATGATTGGATATCAAAAGAGATCATCATGCATTTAATTCATTCGTCATGGAAATGAGTTAACTGATATGCGAAATCTTGTCAAGATACATTATTCTTTCACACAATTTTAAAACTATAACCCTATCATTAGATTTTTTGACGAAACTCTTCCATCGATTATGACAGCATTTGCAGAGCAATAAAGTTAAGTTCGCCCGATATTTTTAGCGATAAAAATTCCAAACTTTTATTTTTCATTGTTCAAATTCTTAACGTTCTTTCTGGATTTTTTTCAATCTGTTCTGCGATAAATATTTTCATACTGTCCATTTCAGTCGGATGCTGTAGTAACAAAGGTTATTTAAATCATTTATGTGGAATTAGGTTAAGGAAAAGAGAAATTTTTTTCAGCGTGGCCCTGGTGTCCAGTCAATGTTGTTACGTTTGCTTTTTTTTTTTTCATCGAATTGAAAAACTGATTTTTATTCAAATTCACTCAGAACAAGATAAATAAAAATGCCCGCTTTTCGGGAAGAAGGGTAAATGAAGAAACTTTGATATTTATTCTAACTTTTTTCATGCTAGCACAACTTGTTCTATTTTTTTTTTTTTTTTTTTTTTTTTTTTGTGCAAATATTAGCGTTATGCTGGAAAATAATTTTACCACTCGATACAAGTATAATTACCACTATTTACAACTGTTGTATTTCAAAAGCGCTAACTCAATTAGATTTTAAAAAAAGGAGACGGTGGACCTTGAAAGCTTTTTTTCTTTTATTTATTAATTTTGAGATATGAAACTGGGCATAAAAGTTAGTGAGTTTATTAGCATGCAAAATATTACGGCAGCAAAATTAAAAAATGTAATTAAAATTAAAATTTTTGAAAGTTTAAATAAAAATTTTAAAATGCTCCATGCGACTCAATTTTTGCTTTTTTTTCTCAAACAATTTGTATTTTATCAGAGAACGAAACATTGCCAAGAACTTTGGGTATCCATTAACAATAGTTTTTTGTTGCGACATGAAAATCAAAACTTAAATATTTTTAAGCGACATAAAATGCTCTTAAACCTTAATGTATACCCAGTTTTATCAAACTACTACCAAAGTAGCATATTATTTTCACCTACATTTCACGATCTTCGTATTGCAATACCTCCCGAAAGATATTTTCACGATGATTAAATTCGAAACTAACACATTACAAAATATATAATATACACACAGAGAGAGAGAAATAAATACTTAAAACACACTTACTTTACTGTAAATATTCCAAGTATAACAGGTGGCGAGTCCGGTTGGTTTCATATCCTAGTATAACAGGTGGTAAGTTACCAGAAGCAAGGGTCAGAGCGATTGTCGGAAAAGTTTGCGAAAAAGTATGCTACAATCATATCTTTTTTTTCTCGGAACCTTTTTATTTGTCGCTTTTTTTCCCCAGATCATTTATTTCGATCTCAACATGTTTTTCGGAAAGGAAATAGTATCGAGAGGAAAAATCTGTATATAAAACGGTATTTATTATCTCACTAGCATTTCATTCCAGACTGATGTGTGTGTGTGTGTGTGTGTGTTTGTACTCTCTCTCTCTCTCTCTCTCTTTCTCTCTCTCTCTGGTGTACAGCATGGATTACAAAAAGTTTCGAAATTTTATTAGCAGAAATGCTTGCAACAAAGCGTTCTGCCCGATATGCGACAGTGTCGTGCCTTTGGGAAGTTATGAAAACCATTTCAAATATGTGCATCTCTTGAATCCTTTACGAAATTGCGTCTTTTGCAGAAGTTATTTTTGGAACATCGGAGGACATTTGCTGAAATGTTGTGAACGACATTTTCGACTTTATAAAAAACGATACGCGTGTGCTGGCCATCGATTATCCCACTACTACTTCTACGAGTAATGAAATCGTCTTATATACTACTCCCGAATCGAAAAACATCAATCTCTTCAAAAGACCTCCCCCCGTGTGATGAAGAGGAATCGCGGACAACGATGCGTTGTTTGATTCCTTCAACGAAGAACAAGCGTTGATCGAATTTCCACCCACGCCTTATCCCGTACCTACAGAAACCGAAGAAGGTGAAATTGAAATTTCACAAATCGAAATTGGAGATAACGCGGAAGATAGTTTACCGGAAACTTTACCACCGACTCGCGTACCTCAAGAAGAACTAAATTCATCGGAACCTTTTTAATTCCGGCGACGTATTGAATAGTTACAAAATGAAAATTAAATCGTCAAACCATATTCTACCTATCTACTTCAAACAAAATATGGATATAACTGGATTGAAACTAAAACTGTCCCATGGTACGCGTTTTAATTTTTCTGTGGTCGATGGATGTTTACTATTGATATGTTTGAATTTGTAATTGATGCTCATATTTATATGCAAGTCTCAAAACGAATAGATTAAATTTACAAATGTTACATTTCGAGATATCCATTGAATCAGTTTGAACACGTTCATATTTACATACAAGTCTCAAAACAAACGCATACCGTAACGTATAAATTGCTTTTGTTCTTTATTCATTTGAAAAATCTTTTTTTCAAAGTCTTTTGGTTATTTTGACCCATATGAAAATTAAATCGTCAAATCATACACTACTTATCTACTTCAAACAAGGTACGGATATAACTGGATTGTATTTGTACGTTTACTATTGATATGTTTAAATTTGTAATTGATGCTCATATTTATATGCAAGCCTCAAAACGGGAGCACGTTCATATTTACATGCAAGTCTCAAAACAAACGCAAACCGTAACGTATAAATTGCTTCTAAATTTAGGAAATGAGAGAAATTCTTGTTCTTTATTCATTTGAAAAAGATTTTTCAGACTCTTTTGGTTATTTTGACCCATATGAAAATTAAATCGTCAAATCATACACTACTTATCTACTTCAAACAAGGTACGGATTCAACTGGATTGTATTTGTACGTTTACTATTGATATGTTTAAATTTGTTATTGATGCTATTAATGTCAAATATTTAGTTATCATGAAAATATTTTTCGAGAAGAATATGCTACTTTGGTAGTAGTTTGATGAATCTGGGTATGCATTAAGGTTTAACGGGATGATCTAGGTGCCGTGCACGTCACAGAGTTCCCGAAAGACTGAGAAACTTTCAGCTGTATTATTAGTAAACATAAACACACATTCTTCTCCATAATATCAAATTTATATGAAAAATGGGCTTAAAATTGGAATAGAAAAAGAACTTTATCGAATTTTCGAAAAATCGCTTCGAGGTGACCCCGAATATTTTGAAACATTTAATTTTCAAACTTTAATTTTGTGCCAAATTTCGTGAAAATCGGTCGAACGGCCTAGGTGCTGTGCGCGTCACGGAGTTCCCGACAGACAGAGAAACTTTCAGCTTTATTATTAGTAAAGATAAATATAAACACACATTCTTCTCCATAATATCAAATTTATATAAAAAATGGGCTTAAAATTGGAATAGAAAAAGAACTTTATCGAATTTTCGAAAAATCACTTCGAGGTGACCCCGAATATTTTGAAACATTTAATTTTCAAACTTTAATTTTGAAAAAAAGCCTTTCGACACCTGAAAATTGATTTTTTGATCGAATACTGTGTGAAATTTAATCAATTATAAGAGACACTAGTAATTAGATGTGGGTAACCGTTTTTACGAGCAGCAAAACGTAAAGAAACAAATTTCCGTGGAAGTAACAATATATGAATTGCTGAATCGTATGAAAAAAACCGCTTGGTGATCTGATGTTTTATCGCAAAATGGCCGAAACGAAATCGTAAAACTAAGTTTCAATAAATTCTTACGTTGCTATTAATGTCAAATATTTAGTTATCGTGAAAATATTTTTCGGGAAGAATATGCTACTTTGGTAGTAGTTTGATGTATCTGGGTATGCATTAAGGTTTAAGGGGATGATCTAGGCGCCGTGCACGTCACAGAGTTCCCGAAAGACAGAGAAACTTTCAGCTTTATTATTAGTAAACATAAACACACATTCTTCTCCATATTATCAAATTTATATGAAAAATGGGCTTAAAATTGGAATAGAAAAAGAACTTTATCGAATTTTCGAAAAATCGCTTCGAGGTGACCCCGAATATTTTGAAACATTTAATTTTCAAACTTTAATTTTGTGCCAAATTTCTTGAAAATCGGTCGAACGGCCTAGGTGCTGTGCGCGTCACGGAGTTCCCGACAGACAGAGAAACTTTCAGCTTTATTATTAGTAAAGATAAATATAAACACACATTCTGCTCCATATTATCAAATTTATATAAAAAATGGGCGTAAAATTGGAATAGAAAAAGAACTTTATCGAATTTTCGAAAAATCGCTTCGAGGTGACTCCGAATATTTTGAAACATTTCATTTTCAAACTTTAATTTTGAAAAAAAGCCTTTCGACACCTGAAAATTGATTTTTTGATCGAATACTGTGTGAAATTTAATCAATTATAAGAGACACTAGTAATTAGATGTGGGTAACCGTTTTTACGAGCAGCAAAACGTAAAGAAACAAATTTCCGTGGAAGTAACAATATATGAATTGCTGAATCGTATGAAAAAAACCGCTTGGTGATCTGATGTTTTATCGCGAAATGGCCGAAATGAAATCGTAAAACTAAGTTTCAATAAATTCTTACGTTGCTATTAATGTCAAATATTTAGTTATCGTGAAAATATTTTTCGGGAATAATATGCTACTTTGGTAGTAGTTTGATGAATCTGGGTATGCATTAAGGTTTAAGGGGATGATCTAGGCGCCGTGCACGTCACAGAGTTCCCGAAAGACAGAGAAACTTTCAGCTTTATTATTAGTAAACATAAACACACATTCTTCTCCATATTATCAAATTTATATGAAAAATTGGCTTAAAATTGGAATAGAAAAAGAACTTTATCCAATTTTCGAAAAATCGCTTCGAGGTGACCCCGAATATTTTGAAACATTTAATTTTCAAACTTTAATTTTGAAAAAAAGCCTTTCGACACCTGAAAATTGATTTTTTGATCGAATACTGTGTGAAATATTATCAGTTATAAGAGACACTAGTAATTAGATGTGGGTAACCGTTTTTACGAGCAGCAAAACGTAAAGAAACAAATTTCCGTGGAAGTAACATTTCGGTGGCTCAAATGCCCCACTGTGCAACGAATGGTGTTCGTCCGGACATCGAGATAGTAGGGCTTGCATCTCGTCGAAATGTCATTCGCTTAGGAGCGGGAGTCCGTTGACGTGTTTTCTTTTTCGCGCACTCTCAAAAAATAGTCATGAGTTGGTGATGGTCGTCCACGTGGCTATCACAAATGATGTTGGGAAACAGATCGTCCACGTCGAAATCGTATTTGTCCATTCGAATTTCAAAATGTCTAAAATCGATGTCATCGAACGGATTGAGTCTTTTCCTGATCCAAAAGTGCATTGCAGACACCTGATCCATGGTACACACATGATTCGAATCGGGCATGCAGTTCGGTAACGCGTACCATATCGATGACTCGCCAACGCATGGTGTTCGAACATTTCGTCCGGATACTCGTACTCTCGGACACCGAGATATGGAATACCGCATCTCGTCAAAATGTTTCTCATTTGCTCTTGCACTAGTTCTAAATTCTCATTAACTGTTCGATCCGTTGATGGTGCTGCCATCTATCGGTATATAAAATAATGGAGGCAAGGCACTTAGTATGCAGTCCTCGACATAAATACAGTTGTAGTCAGTTGTGACTCTTGAATAGAAAAAAAAATGTTTCTCATTTCGGTGGTCTGACACGCTATCATTTTTTCTTCGCTACCTGGGAAAGTCAAATGCCTGGCTCGAAATTCCAGGATATTTGCATCAATTTCCTCGAGTTCTATCGTACATTCTCGTCGTTCGCTTAGGAGCGCCAGTCCGTTGACGTGTTTTCTTTCGTGCACTCGACGGATCGTTTTTTCGTCCGTCGTCTTCGTCGAAAAGAGAGCTCGAGACACGTCCACAAACCAGTGTCGAGAGGTGAAGTTATTGCCGTAACAACACATGATCGACAGTTCGCGGGGCACGAATCCGTCCACGTAAATCCCCTGAGTATCTGCAATCCCGATCACTCGCTCGAAATCGCGAAATCGGTCGAGATTCGTGAACATGGTCCTCGCTCGTGTACTGAGATCTTTCTTTTTATATACATATCTATATATATAAAAATCTCGTGTCACGACGTTTGTTCTGGGTAAACTCCGAAACTACTCAACCGATTTTTCTCAAATTTCATATCTATGTGTCATTTGGTCCAACTTAAAAGATAGGATAGTTTATATAATTTTTTATTGCAAATTTCATATTAATTATGCAATAATAGTGTGAATTAATTGTTTAGTTCTAAAAATTCTTAATAGATGGCGGTGTAAGTTAATTAATCGATATAACTCTAACATCGTATGACTTACTGCTAAAAACACCATGATAAAAAAAAAACTTAGAAATGCTGCTTAGAATTTCCATATAACGTTTCGGGATATTACAGGTTATTATTTACTTCCTGAGAAAATCAACAATATTTTTCAATACGTTTCCTTGAATTGCTACAAATTGCAGATTTCACATCGTTGTGAAAAATATTTTTCTCCACCAGTATCCAGATTAACTAAACGTATTTATTAGGTGTATCGGTTTCGGAGCGATTACGGTTCGTCCAGATTGACTCAACACCCAATGTGTGCGAAAAGATATCTGGATCACGAAGCTTTGCAAGAGTTGCAGAGGAGTTACATTCGAGCTACTTGCTTGAGAGTCTGTCGTCGCGCTGGCAATGCGTGTATTAATGCTTTGAGAGCTTTCTTAGAAGAGCAGGAAGGTTCCAGGCTATTATATTAAACTTGCGTTAAGCTCCTCTGAAGTTGCCAGAATAATAACTGCCTTTAACCAAGAAGACTACTGAATTCTTCAAAAATATTCCAGGTTAATTTCAGGAAGGTTAATGAATTTACGCGGAAAACAATTATTTTCTTTATTTTGTTCCCCCAAGAGATTTTTAATATCATTAATTCTTGCAAGATACGTTAGCAACAGAAAATTGCAGTGACAATTGCATCGTCAGGCATTGCTGCTACTTTTTTACTTCCTTTTACAAAAAAGGAAGTATTGTATTCGCGAAAAAATTTTCACTCAAAAATCGCCCTTAATTTCCATTTTGCTCACCCCCAAATGAATGTTGAGTTTTTTTTTCGATTCGACCACATGCGGAAAAGTGCCTAAGAATGTATAGACACGCGAAATATCCATTTTGACCATCACCGAGGTAATTAAAACGACTTTTCTCGTGACGTCTGTATGTATGTGCGTATGTGTGTATGTGCGTATGTGCGTATGTGCGTATGTATCTCGCATAACTCAAAAATGGTATGTCCTAGAGAGTTGAAATTTGGTACATAGACTCGTAGTGGGGTCTAGTTGTGCACCTCCTATTTTGGTTGCATTCGGGTGTTTCTAAAGGGGTCTTTTGCACCTTTTTGGGGGGAAATCATTGTTAATTTCGATGCAAACTCAAGTGGTGTTATAATTTGGCGGTCACTTGGCGATATATCGCCAGTCTTTTGGTTGCCAAGTTTTGTCGCCAACTTGGCGAAAAATTTGGCGATTTTTTTTTTTTTTTTAAATCTGCTTTCAATGTGGCCATTGCTAGTGATATTTAAAGAGTTAGAGAGAGAATCCCATTAAAATTGCAATAATAGGGAAATAGCATTAAATTGGTGTAAAAGGAAGTCATGTGATGCACACATCAGCTCGTTTTTAGATGGTAGACGAACAGCACATTCAGCTTTAAAGTTGCCTATTAGATATTCATAACAAACAAAACGCAATGTGTAACACTAAAGAAAAAAAAACGTGATATGGCTGTAGTGTTGCAAGAGAGTGAAATTATAATTTGGAATCAGTGTACTATGGCTCATGAGTAAAAGCATTTATTCGAAGCACATCCTGGGATTGTGCAAGATTTGAACGGCAACGATAAACTTTTAGGCGAAATCATCTGAATACTGTCTGGGGACTTCCAGCAGACCTTACCAGTTATTCCAAAGAAATAAACGCATGTTTAAAACAATCGTTTTTACAGCGTAATATCGAGATAATGCGATTGGTCATGAACATGCGAGTATAAACGCAAAATAATGTAATCGCACAAGTAATTTCTATGCAATTGCTGAGCATTGGAAACGGTGAAATTGAACTGTATCAAAATATACAGTACAACAAATAGCCAGACAATTTCTATACTGACGTTGAGACGAAAAGTGAACTAATTGAGAGTCTATTCCCAGATAAATTTAATTTTTTTAAAATCATAATTGCCTCTGTAATCGCGCTGGTTTTGTAGCAGTTTTAATTTCGGTAAACATTCCCGAACAGACAGGAATATTTGTGGATCGTCAATTGTCGACTATCAAATACATATCCCGTTGCATGTCGCAAATTGTATTTATTGGTCGCACAAAGTCATTGGTAGTTGACACTTTCTAATGCAGGTTTGACATAAGGAGAAACAGTATTATTCAATTGTTTAAAACAATTTTGACGACATACTATCCAACACAATCATCATTTTTTAAGGATAAACTATATAAATTTCACGTTTGAAGACGTATTTCATAAAGTTTAACAAACACGCAAATGTCCAAATCCAGATTTTACACCAGAGATGAATATGAAGCTTTAGTTTTAACTGAAGGTTTTTGTTTTTGAATTTCAAATTTTCCACTTAGTTATTATGATATGCCGTAACTTGATAGTTGAACCACCGACTTAGTTTACACTGATTTGCAACGTACAACAACAGAGCAATGACGCTGTCTTAGTTACAATTATTGCGAATAATGAGCCATTACTGACGGCTGGAAAAAAAAAGCTCCCCATTGATGCTGAACAAGCCTGTACAGTTGTCGATGAAAACAAAGCAGTAAACATTCCAACTGAATTTTTAAATTCCCTCGATACACTAGGAATGCGACTTCACGATTTCGGGTTGAAAATTGGCTCAACAATTTATTCTTTTCCGCGATTTAAACCTACCTAAATTCCGCAAAGGTACACATTTCTTCATCAAAAGTCAACAATATTGACGGGAAAGTTTAAAGGAGAAATGTTTGTGTTTGCAACGTAATCCATTAATATCGTCATAATTTTCAAACACATTTGAAAGGCTTCAATTTTTGCTTCGTTTAGCTTTCGCAAAGTTCATAAATACATCTCAAGAATAAACAAGTCTTCCTTCGGTTTGGACTTCAAACATAAATATTTCTCTCATGGGCAACCATGTATCGCGTACTCACAAGTGGAAAGTTATCATACTTTGCGTATTAGAAAAAGACTGGTTAAGCAAGAACATTAAGCACAACTTAGTGCTTAGACAGTTTTCAGTTTTCAAATAATACAAACAATAGTTCGAAGTCAATGTTATCTACTTCATTGAAAAAATTTAATTTTTACATGTTTTTAATTTAGTTAGTGTTTTTTGTAAAGAAGTTATTGATTACAAACTATAGAGAAAGCTGAGGTGAATAAAATACAGCGTAGAGTCTAAAAGTGTATGGTGGTTTATGCTTAGTTTATATATTCGGTTATTTTACAATCAGTTTCGATATTTACTATCACTTTCAAGTTATTTTTGCTTTTTTTTTTTGGCCGAAGTCATACTTACAAAATTTACTAAGCGTAAGTACAGTGCTTTTTCCATAGAAAATTTAGTTAGTACTTACTGAATTCAATACGTACTTTCTTCAGCCTGCACAAAAAAAATCCGAAACGTTACTGAGTAAAAATTTTCGATACTTGCTTACAGTTCTGGCTAAGCTTTGGCTATGTTTGCATTACTGCTTATAGAAGTTCCTTAATAAATCAGAAAGGTGCTAAGCTTTTTTTTTTTTATCCCTTCCTAAGTTTACACTAAAGTTCCAGAAACACGACTAGCTTCAAACGGAAAGATCTTCGAATTTTTCAAGAGGCTTCCGAGATAATTTCAAGAAGGTTATTAACTTTTATCGGAAAACTTTCCGGGTTTTGGCATGACATGTTACTGGCAGACATTGGCCACATCAGCTGCCCATAATTTTCCAGGAACATTTATGAATCGTTTTTACATTGAATCATGCCCATTATCAATCTCATATATTTTAAAATCGGCTATACTATTTTAAGCTCTATTAAAAATATTTATTTGATTCTATCAAAATAATGAATAAAAGTTTATTTTAATCCAACTTCTTTGCCACAGCAACGCGTGGCTGGGTCAGCTAGTCTATATATATAAAAATCTCGTGTCACGATGTTTGTTCGGGGTAAGCTCCGAAACTACTCAACCGATTTTTCTCAAACTTCATATCTATGTGTCATTTGGTCCAACTTAAAAGATAGGATAGTTTTTATAATTTTTTATTGCGAATTTCATATTAATTATGCAATAATAGTGTGAACTAATTGTTTAGTTCTAAAAATTCTTAATAGATGGCGGTGTAAGTTAATTAATCGATATAACTCTAACATCGTATGACTTACTACTAAAAACACCATGATAAAAAAACTCAGAAACGTTGCATAGAATTTCCATATAACCTTTCGGTATATTACAGGTTATTATTTACTTCCTGAGAAAATCAACTATATTTTTCAAAACGTTTCCTTGAATTGCTACAAATTGCAGATTTCACACCGTTGTGAAAAATATTTTTCTCCACCAGTATCAAGATTAACTAAACGTATTTAGTAGGTGTATCGGTTTCAGAGCGATTACAGTTCGTCCAGATTGACTCAACACCCAATGAGTGCGGAGAGATATCTAGATCACGAAGCTTTGCAAGAGTTGCAGAGGAGTTACATTCGAGCTGCTTGCATGAGATTATCTTCGCGTTGGCAATGCGTGCTTTAATGCACGCTTTGAGAGCTTTCTTAGAAAAGCAGGAAGGTTCCAGGCTATTATACAAAACCTGCGTTAGGCTTCTCTGAAGGTGCCAGAGTCATAACTGCCTTTAACCAAGAAGATTACTGAATTATTCAAAAAAATTCCAGGTTAATTTCAGGAAGGTTAATGAATTTATGCGGAAAACAATTATTTTCTTTATTTTGTTCCCCAAGATATTTTTAATGTCATTAATTCTTGCAAACATACGTTCGCAGCAGAAAAGTGCAGTGACAACTGCATCGTCAGGCATTGCTGCTACTTTTTTTAGATGGTAGACGAAAAGCACATTCAGCTTTAAAGTTGCCTATTAGATATTCATAACAAACAAAACGCAATGTGTAACATTAAAGAAAAAAAAAACGTGGTATGACTGTAGTGTTGCAAGAGAGTGAAATTATAATTTGGGATAAGTGTAATATGGCTCATGAGTAAAAGCATTCATTCGAAGCACATCCTAGGATTGTGCAAGATTTGAACGGCAACGATAAACTTTTAGGCGAAATCATCTGAATACTGTCTGGGGACTTCCGGCAGACATTACCAATTATTCCGATGAAATCAACGCATGTTTAAAACAATCGTTTTTGTAGCGTAATGTCGAGATAATGAGATTGTCCATGAACATGCGAGTATAAACGCAAAATAATCTAATCGCATAAGTATTTTCTAAGCAATTGCTGAGTATTGGAAACAGTGTAATTGAACTGTATCGAAATGTATAGTACAACAAAAAATTTAATTTTTTTTAAAATCATAATTGCCTCTGTAATCGCGCTGGTTTTGTAGCAGTTTTGTTTTCGGTAAACATTCCCGAACAGACAGGAATATTTGTGGATCGTCAATTGTCGACTGTCAAATACATATACTGATGCATGTCGCAAATTGTATTTATTGGTCGCACAAAGTCATTCGGAGTTGACACTTTCTAATGCAGGTTTGACATAAAGAGAAACTGTATTCGTGAACTGTTTAAAATAATTTTGACGACATACTACCCAACACAATCATTATTTTTTAAGGAAAAACTACATAACTTTCACGTTACAAGACCTATTTCATAAAGTTTAACAAACACACAAATGTCCAAATCCAGATTTTACACCAGAGATGTATATGAAGCTTTAGTTTTAACTGAAGGTTTTTGCGTTTCAATTTCAAATTTGCCTCTTAGTTATTATGAAATGCCGTAATTTGATAGTTGAACCACCGACTTAGTTTACACTGATTTGCAACGTACAACAACAGAGCAATGACGCTGTCTTAGTTACAATTATTGCGAATAATGAGCCATTACTGACGGCTGGAAAAAAAAAGCTCCCCATTGATGCTGAACAAGCCTATACAGTTGTCAATGAAAACAAAGCAGTAAACATTTCAACTGAATTTTTAAATTCCCTGGATACACCAGGAATGCGACTACACGATTTCCGGTTGAAAATTGGCTCAACAATTTATTCTTTTTCGCGATTTAAACCCACCTAAATTTTGCAACGGTACACGTTTCTTCATCAAAATTCAACAATTTTGACGATAAAGTTTAAAGGAGAAATGTTTGTGTTGCCACGTAATCCATAAATAGCGTCATAAATTTCAAACACATTTGAAAGGCTTCAATTTTTGATTCGTTTAGCTTTTGCAAAGACCATAAATAGATCTCAAGAACAAACAATGTCTTCTTTCGGTTTGGACTTGAAACATAAATATTTCTCTCATGGGCAACCATATATCGCCTTTCTCACAAGTGGAAAGTTATCATACTTTTCGTATTATCAAAAGACTGGTTAAGCAAGAACATTGTACACAACTTAGTGCTTAGACAGTTTTCAGTTTTCAAATAATAGAAACAATAGTTCGAAGTCAATGTTATCTACTTTATTAAAAAAATTTAATTATTATGTTTTTAATTTAGTTAGTGTATTTTATAAAGAAGTTATATATATTGATTACAAACTATAGAGAAAGCAGACGTGAATAAAATGTTGTGTAGAATCTAAAAGCGTATGGTGGTTTACGCTTAGTTTCTACATTCCGTTATTTTACAATCAGTTTCGATATTTACTATCACTTTCAAGTTATTTTTGTTTGTTTTTTTTTAGCGGAAGTCATACTTGCAAAATTTACTAATCGCAAGTATAGTGCTTTTTCCATAGAGAATTTAGTTAGTTCTTACTGAATTCAATAAGTACTTTCTTCAGCCTGCACTGTAAAAAAAAATCCGAAACGATACTTTGTAAAAATTTTCAATACTTGCTTGCAGTTCTGGCTAAGCTTTGGCAATGTTTGCATTACTGCTTATAGAAGTTCCTTAATAAATCAGAAAGTTGCTAAGCTTTTTTTCGTATCCCTTCCTAAGTTTACACTAAAGTTCCAAAAACACGACTAACTTCTAACGGGAAGATCTTCGAATTTTTCAAGATGCTTCCGAGATGATTTCAGGAAGGTTATTAACTTTTATCGGAAAACTTTCCGGGTTTTGGCATGACATGTTACTGGCAGAAATTGGCCACATCAGCTGCCCATAATTTTCAGGAACATTTAGGAATCGATTTTACATTGAATCACGCCCATTATTAATCTCATATGTCTTAAAATCGGCTATACTATTTTAAGCTCTATTAAAAATATTTATTTGATTCTATCAAATAATGAGTAAAAGTTTATTTTAGTCCAACTTCTTTGCCACAGCAACGCGTGGCTGGGTCAGCTATATATATATATAGATATGCTTTCGAAACTTTCTGTGGTGCAAAGAGGAAACGGGATATCCTCTGCGAGGAAACGCATTTCCTGTTTGCTCATTTTTAATGCGTAGTGAGATCTTCTCGAAACTTCCTGTGATACAAAGAGGAAACGGGATATCCTCTGCGAGGAAACACATTTCTAAAGTGACTTCAGCTTTTTTTTTTCTTCTTTTTTGCGAGAAAATGTCAAAGAAAATATTTGCCCTCATAGAAGCAAAGGGCTTCCATGCGGCTGGAAACTTTTGGATCAGCGAGATAGCAATGGTCAACGCAGTGGGCGACTTTGTATACGACCATTTTACCATCGAATTCCGAGAAAATACCGACAAACACCAGAAAAACGACGTGATCTTCACTCCGAACCAACTCAAATATAGACTGGCTCTTTTTTTTTGCAAGATGTGCCATCGGCGATGCCAGAGTCCGGGGTTATAGAAGGAACGACGCTTGCGTAAAAGCAATACTGGACGACATGTGTTTCGAGAGCATCGACCTGAACTTTCCCAACATAGAGAACATTTTCTTGTGGTATGGAAAAAAGCACTGCGTGAAGAGACCGCGTAAAAAATATCGCGTGAAACGGTGTCAAATGCATACGAGAATTCTTCCCGAAGGAATGTACCATTGTGCTTTAGACACCGTAATGACTTATCGGTATTGTTTCGTGCACCCCCCCCCCCCCGGTGCCAGTGTCGGTATACTCTCTCTTCATGTCCACAAACAAATTATGCGCTCGATTCAAACTTTTATATATGAGGACAGTCGGGGTGGTGTGTAAATATTGTATTTTGGCAGACTATGTTGTATTTTACAGTTGTAAATATGATATTGTATGTAAATATTTGTTTTAAATAAATATCAATGTAAAAAAAATTTTGTCCAATATTCGCCAGAGCAAATTTTAATGTCGCCCATTTCGAATTTTACGTGGGGCAAATGAGATTTTATCTAATCTACCTGCATTCTATGAACAGTTTAGCAAACTTTTTTCAACTCAAAAGTGTGTATGTGTGCATGAACGATAGACAATCGAAGCTTCCAACCAAGTTCTAGGACAAATCCAACGTCCTCTTTTAAGGGGACCCTAAATACTTTCAAAAATTCGATTTTCTTATTTTTATATATATTTTGAAACTCCATTTCAATACCTTTTTAATGATACAAACATCTTGAACGTGCTCATATTAGAAGTAAGTTAAAATAAGCTTTAAAAAATGTAAAACCTATTTTGATGAGGCATGATTTTCCCCTTTAAATTGCAATATCTCGAAATGGTATGTTTTAAACTAAATGTTCCTTTTTCTCAGAAACTAAATTGTGTTAGGCTTTGAAATTTTTACCACTTATTCTATACATCTAACTGCATATACTGAAGTCTCATATTCGAAAATTATTTTTTTATAGAGCTGATTTTGTGTGGCAAAACTGTATTTTTTGAAACATGACTTACACATTAGAATTTTTTACAAAAAAAGCTAAGCTTTCTTTCTGTAAAATTTTACTTCAGTATAGCTACTTAAGGTACAGAAAAAAATTCATACTTGTATCTTTAATAGATTTTCAGAAAAAGGTACATGAACCTGCGCAAATTAACATTGACGGTATACAGGGTACTGACTATCCTTAAATTTTTTTGACTGTCTAGATATCTCAAATTATAAAGAACTCGAAGACCGAAAACAGATACCGGTTGAAACAATTTTACATGACTAAAGCTTTCGGATATTTAAGTTTTTTGATAAATTTTGAACGGGGGGCGTTTTTTTATCGGAAATTTTTTTTCAAACGCTTTAAAACCGATTACTACCGCGTATATAATCGGTATTTGGTCAGAAAGTCACGCATAATCTTTATCTCTTTTTCCATGTACCTTCATTGAATAAATCCACCAAATTGTTGATACCGTCACCTTTTCTCAGAGAGTAAGTATCAAAATATCCAATTTTTCGAATCATTTTCATTTCGAGCTTATTATAAAGGTCTATTTTATCATCTCGTGTCGATATAATACAAACTTGAATATTTTTATTCACGTCGTCTAAAGTACACGTCGAATATTTCGCATCCATCGCTTTAATCATAGCACATATACCATCGAGATTCGATAACCAAATTGAATCAGTTACGGTAGAATATTTCTGCACGAATAATTGCGTTGCCTTGCAATTATTACCGGGATCGAATGAAAATATAGCTTTTTCCTTTCGAAAGGTAGCGTAAATCGGTTCTTGTTCGAAAGTACCACTAATTATCATAAACATGTCGGTAGGACAGGTAAACATGTACTTGTCCAAGAAAATGAAAAATGTCGTAAGATGAATGTAGACATCGTACTCAATACCATTTTGTCTGCTTACTTTACGATAAATGGGAATCATATTTGTATCAAATTGCAAGCAATATTTCGGGGAAAAAAAACCAACTCTAGACAAACCTTATAGTCTTTAAAAAAATCCATCCATCTAAAGAACGTTTCCTGTTTCATTTGATCTTGGATTGTGTTTCCCGGCCCCGTTCTACAATAAATATCTCGACTCGCAACGATTATTTTTACTCATTCTCGACATGTCGTACGGACGATATCGTAACTTTTTGAGTCGGCAAGAAGGCCGAAAAACTCTTTGCGTCGTCTGCGAAAGTGTCGTTCGCGTGGCGGACTTTGAGAATCATTGCAAATTTATACATTTTATTTATCCGCTACAGACATGTGTTTGGTGCAGAGAGTACGAGTGGAAAAGGGGCACGAAAATGGCCCACGGGGAACATTTGTGTCTGTGCAGCAAACGATACGTGGAAACTCATCGACTCGTCGATCCGAGAGTGCCCGAGGCCATCGCTCCTCCTCCTCCTCCTCGAGTGTCGTCGTCATGCGATCCAGTGACTCCCGTCTCGTATCTCGTGGAATTTCCACCGACTCCCATCGATCTCTCCTCCAACATTAATATCGACTACGAGAGAAAAATAAACGAGTTCCGATGAAAATCGACTACAAGAGACGTACCGAAAATGATGGTTCATCGAGCCCTCCTCCTCCTCCTCCTCCGAACATGCCCATACTCGAGAATCTACTGAGGACGAGTCCGTCGCACAATAGACTGGAAATGCTCGCGGACATTTGTGCGTTTGAAAGAGAAAATTTGAGTGCGGATCGGATCGGAGAAGAACCGATCCAAGTCGATTTGGACATTCAACAGATTGAAATAAAATGCGAAGACGACGAGGAATCCTTGCCTCCCACACCTGTCGATCGAGAAGAAGAAGCGACGGCGTCGTCGTCAAACGTCCTGTTTAACGAATACAGCTGTAAAATACGGTCGGCCGGGACAATTTTACCCGAATATTTTAAATCAAATAGAACTGGCAACTCGATGAGAGCGCTGAAACTAAAATTGTCGCAGAGGAAAAATTATCATTTCAGTGTCCAGGGTGATGATTTGTTTGTGTTTTATTGAAAGTTATATTTTTTTGTATTTGTGTGAATAATGTAGATAAAAAAAGAGGTAAGTTCATTTGATAATCAGAAAATACATTCAATTTTCATATAAATATAGTTTGAAAAAAAATTGGCGCTTTCAAAATACAACGGCTGTAAATAGTGTTCTTTTTTAGTTGTATCGAGAATTAAAATTAGTTTCGTAGTGTAACACTAACATTTTCGAAAAAAAATTGCAAAAGTTTCAATTTTGTCGATCGATCGAAAAAAACGTAACACTGTCACATTTTGAAAATTTATTGTCTAACTGGGGGAGTAACTTTGTCCCCCTGTAATCGGTATAATATATAGACAGTATATATTCATTTCAGACTAAAATGAGTCCGATGAAGATAAACCCTTTATTATACCAATTTGAATCACATTTTGGACTTGTTTAAAAAAATAGGTTAAAAGCAATTTTAAAACTGAAACGATCCTTTATCTCTCGGTCATGTCTGTTCTTTTTTCAACAGTTAACCTTTCAACCACCAACACATTTGAAAAAGAGGAGGAGCAAAGGATCTATTTTTTTATCATTTAATCAAAAGAGGTTATCGCGTTTCGTCAAAAGCGATGGTAGTTGCGAGAACGTTGCGGAAGAGCAATTGGTTTCGTGCGAAAAAGGAAATGGCGTCACGTCCTGAGAAACGAGGTCAAATCGGAATATAAAACGGGGAGCTCGAAACATCCTCTCTCTCTCTCTTTCGCTCGAGTCTATATAGAGTTTTGAAATGGAAAGTTCACGAATTTTTGGTTTGACTGACGCGAAAGGATTTTATATTAATGGAAAATTTCATTTTCGTGAAATTGCAATGACGACGATTGATAAAGCCAATTACGACTACGATCATTTCACGGTAGATCTAACGAAAGAGTTGAAAACAGTTCGATTCACATCAAAAGACTATGCATCACTTCTTTGTCTACAAAATTATCGAGACGGACTATCTCTGTATCCCGAAAAAACGGAAGAGAATGTCACGATACCAGCATGGATTAAATATCACCTGGCATGTTTTCAAGGAAACACCGAGGGATGTCGAACAGTGTGGGGCTACAAAGGCCGGCGGAGTAATGTGGTAAAAGAGTTACTGGACTCGATGGGATTCGAAAGTGTGGATGTCGAACTTTTAGGGATGCCTCGGGTAGATAGGATCTACCAGTTGTTTACAAAAAACCTGGCAGTGAATAACGAACAAAAAAAATTATCAGTTAAAGCATGTGAGCTCCACAAGACTGTGTGCAGCGACTACCATTGTGCATTGGAGGATGTGATGGCTTACCGATTTTTTTTTGAAATCTGTGATTTTAAAAAAAGGGAACTGCAATGGACAAAATACGATTTATTGTTTTTAATTGTGTAAAAAAATGAAACGAGGAGATTATGTAAAATAAATGAAACGAGGAGATTGTATAAAAAAAACCTTATAATCGATAATTATATTTTTTCAATTTGTAGCTGTATTGTAAAAAAATCAACGCTGTATAGTTTTTAATCTATCGAAAATATTTTTTGTTCTCGATTCTTTCGTCGATGAATCAAATCTGTGTGTATGTATGTGTGTGTAAAAAAAAATAAACGATAAAAGATCTAATTCTCTCTCTTCAATTTCCTAGTGTAAAGCTAAGAGTTTGAAAAGTTATAGCAAAAGTTTCAATTTTGTCCACCAAAAAAAACGCAACAGTTATAACATTTTGAAAATTTATTGTCTAACTGAGTTAGCGCTTTTTTTAAATACGACAGTTGTAAATAGTGAAAATTAGTTTCCTAGTGTAAAGCTAAGAGTTTCTAAAATAATAGCAAAAGTTTCAATTTTGTCGATCGAAAAAAACGTAACAGTTATCACGTTTTGAAAATTTATTATCTAACTGAGTTAGCGCTTTTTTTAAATACGACAGTTGTAAATAGTGAAAATTAGTTTCCTAGAGTAAAGCTAAGAGTTTCTAAAATAATAGCAAAAGTTTCAATTTTGTCGACAGAAAAAAAAAACGTAACAGTAATCACATTTTGAAAATTTATTGTCTAACTGAGTTAGCGCTTTTTTTTTTAAATACGACGGTTGTAAATAGTGAAAATTAGTTTCCTAGTGTAAAGCTAAGAATTTCTAAAATAATAGCAAAAGTTTCAATTTAGTCGATCGAAAAAAAACGTAACAGTTATCACGTTTTGAAAATTTATTGTCTAACTGAGTTAGCGCTTTTTTTAAATACGAGAGTTGTAAATAGTGGTGCCGTATCGAGACATAAAATTAGTTTCCTAGTGTAAAGCTAAGAATTTCTAAAATAATAGCAAAAGTTTCAATTTTGTCGATCGAAAAAAAACGTAACAGTTATCACATTTTGAAAATTTATTGTCTAACTGAGTTAGCGCTTTTTTTTAAATACGACAGTTGTAAATAGTGGTGTCGTACAATTGGTAAAACAAAGGGTATGATATATTTATTTTCGTCGGACTCATTTTATCTGAAATGAGCCCGGAATACGAAAATATGCTGTCTATATTATACCCATAATAGGGGGGCAAAGTTACCCTATATTTATATGCTATTATTATTATTATAATGATTAATTATTATTATTATTATTATTATTACAGTGAAACCTGTGTAAGTTGACCACTTGCGGTGCAGTACTTTGGTGGTCTACTTAGACAGGTGGTCAACTTATAAAGGGGGTAATGATTTTTTTTTTTTTTTGTCATTTCTTGCACCATGTCATTTTTTGACTGTTCAACTCACTTTCATTTTTTAACATTACTTTGAAACAATAATTTAAAATGTTATTCAAATATTTTTAGAGGTTATTTTTCTCAGAATGACGTACAATGTGTCAGGTAAATTTAAAATTTCAGTAAATTGATCAAAAAAAAATCATTGTTTATAAAAAGTTATTTGATATTAATAGTTCGTAAAAATTCATAGCTAATCAAAAATAACAAATTTTTCACTTATTTTTTTTTCTCATATACATTTAATACATTTATAACCATGATGATCTACTTTTCAACAAAATAACTCCTTATTGAAGTTTGGCGCACTTATTAGACACATAGTTTTGGAAATTCCATATGTGTTAGCTAATTTTCTCTGGATTTCTCCCTTTTCAATTAATTTTAATATTTCATACTTTTTATTAATCTCAAGTTCAACTAACTTTCTTTTTGAAGCCATTTTATGTAAAACTATAACACAAAGAGCAACAAGCTGGACTCTCATAGTTCTAAAAGACAGTTGAAAATGAAAATGCCCTATTTCTTAATCCCTTGCACCAGAAATACTGCAATGCAAGTAACTTTTACTCTAGCACAATTCCAGTGTTGCCACAAAATATTGCAACTGGTAAAATATTACTTTGTACTTTTCTACCGACACATGTTTTCATTGAACAGAGAGTACAAAAGGTAATCTCAAATAGAACAACAAAAGAAAAACAAGTTTGGAGAATAAAAGGGTTCTTAGTAGTTTTCCAATGTGGTTAAACTTACAAGGAGGTTTAGTTATGCTGCTGTTTTATTTATTTGGTAAAATGTTGGTCTGGCATCAAAAATATTCTTAGAAAGCTATAAAAAAATAATAATAAAATAAAATAATTTGCTAAATTAAGTTTTAAAAAACCAAACCAAGTGGTCAACTTACAAAGGGTTTTTTACAATACTCCAAACCAAATTTGAGGTACATTAGTGGTCAAGATAGACAGGTGGTCAAGATAGAAAGGTGGTCAAGTTACAGAGGTTTTCCTTCATTATACAAGATAGGGCTAATTCCGTTCCAGACAAAAGCGGTCAACATAGACAGGTGCTCAACTTACAAAGGTGGTCAACTTTACAGGTTTTACTGTATTATTATTGTTATTATTAATATGAGTCCGCGGAAGATAAATATATTATACCCTTTATTATACTAATTTGAAGTCCTTTCTCTTGGTCTTGTCTGTTCTTTTCCAATAGTTAGCCTTTTGACTTTTTCAACAGTTATCCTTTCGACCACCAATACATTTGAAAAAAAATTTTTTTTTGGCTCCTTTCTCTCGGTCATGTCTGTTCTTAAAGTTGTCGGGATCTGTCAGTTATCACATTTTGAAAATTTATTGTCTAACTGAGTTAGCGCTTTTTTTAAATACGACAGTTGTAAATAGTAAAAATTAGTTTCCTAGTGTAAAGCTAAGAGTTTCTAAAATAATAGCAAATGTTTCAATTTTGTCGATCGAAAAAAAACCGTAACAGTTATCATATTTTGAAAATTTATTGTCTAACTGAGTTAGCGCTTTTTTAAATACGACAGTTGTAAATAGTGGTGTCGTATCGAGATGTAAAATTAGTTTCCTTGTGTAAAGCTAAGAGTTTCTAAAATAATAGCAAAAGTTTCAATTTTGTCGATCGAAAAAAAACGTAACAGTTATCATATTTTGAAAATTTATTGTCTAACTGAGTTAGCGCTTTTTTAAATACGACAGTTGTAAATAGTGGTGTCGTATCGAGATGTAAAATTAGTTTCCTAGTGTAAAGCTAAGAATTTCTAAAATAATAGCAAAAGTTTCAATTTTGTCGATCGAAAAAAAAACTAGCAGTTATCATATTTTGAAAATTTATTGTCCGAGTTATCACTTTTTTAAATACGACAGTTGTAAATAGTGGTGTCGTATCGAGATGTAAAATTAGTTTCCTAATGTAAAGCTAAGAATTTCTAAAATAATGGCAAAAGTTTCAATTTTGTAGATCGAAAAAAAAACCTAACAGTTATCATATTTTGAAAAATTATTGTCTAACTGAGTTAGCGCTTTTTTTAAATACGACAGTTGTAAATAGTAAAAATTAGTTTCCTAGTGTAAAGCTAAGAGTTTCTAAAATAATAGCAAAAGTTTCAATTTTGTCGATCGAAAAAAACGTAACAGTTATCATATTTTGAAAATTTATTATCTAACTGAGTTAGCGCTTTTTTAAATACGACAGTTGTAAATAGTGGTGTCGTATCGAGATGTAAAATTAGTTTCCTAGTGTAAAGCTAAGAATTTCTAAAATAATGGCAAAAGTTTCAATTTTGTAGATCGAAAAAAAAACCTAACAGTCATCATATTTTGAAAAATTATTGTCTAACTGAGTTAGCGCTTTTTTAAATACGACAGTTGTAAATAGTAAAAATTAATTTCCTAGTGTAAAGCTAAGAGTTTCTAAAATAATAGCAAAAGTTTCAATTTTGTCGATCGAAAAAAAACGTAACAGTTATCATATTTTGAAAATTTATTGTCTAACTGAGTTAGCGCTTTTTTAAATACGACAGTTGTAAATAGTGGTGTCGTATAGAGGTGTAAAATTAGTTTCCTAGTGTAAAGCTAAGAATTTCTAAAATAATAGCAAAAGTTTCAATTTTGTCGATCGAAAAAAAACTAGCAGTTATCATATTTTGAAAATTTATTGTCTAACTGAGTTATTGCTTTTTTAAATACGACAGTTGTAAATAGTGGTGTCGTATCGAGATGTAAAATTAGTTTCCTAATGTAAAGCTAATAATTTCTAAAATAATAGCAAAAGTTTCAATTTTGTCGATTGAAAAAAAAAACCTAACAGTTATCACATTTTGAAAATTTATTGTCTAACTGAGTTAGCGCTTTTTTAAATACGACAGTTATAAATAGTGGTGTCGTATCGAGATGTAAAATTAGTTTCCTAGTGTAAAGCTAAGAATTTCTAAAATAATGGCAAAAGTTTCAATTTTGTAGATCAAAAAAAAAACCTAACAGTTATCATATTTTGAAAAATTATTGTCTAACTGAGTTAGCGCTTTTTTTAAATACGACAGTTGTAAATAGTAAAAATTAATTTCCTAGTGTAAAGCTAAGAGTTTCTAAAATAATAGCAAAAGTTTCAATTTTGTCGATCGAAAAAAAACGTAACAGTTATCATATTTTGAAAATTTATTGTCTAACTGAGTTAGCGCTTTTTTAAATACGACAGTTGTAAATAGTGGTGTCGTATCGAGGTGTAAAATTAGTTTCCTAGTGTAAAGCTAAGAATTTCTAAAATAATAGCAAAAGTTTCAATTTTGTCGATCGAAAAAAAACTAGCAGTTATCATATTTTGAAAATTTATTGTCTAACTGAGTTATCGCTTTTTTAAATACGACAGTTGTAAATAGTGGTGTCGTATCGAGATGTAAAATTAGTTTCCTAATGTAAAGCTAATAATTTCTAAAATAATAGCAAAAGTTTCAATTTTGTCGATTGAAAAAAAACCTAACAGTTATCACATTTTGAAAATTTATTGTCTAACTGTGTTAGCGCTTTTTTAAATACGACAGTTGTAAATAGTGGTGTCGTATCGAGATGTAAAATTAGTTTTCTAGTGTAAAGCTAAGAATTTCTAAAATAATAACAAAAGTTTCAATTTTGTCGATCGACAAAAAACCAAATAGTTATCATATTTTGAAAATTTATTGTCTAACTGAGTTAGCGCTTTTTTAAATACGACAGTTGTAAATAGTGAAAATTAGTTTCCTAGTGTAAAGCTAAGAATTTCTCAAATAATAGCAAAAGTCTCAATTTTGTCAATCGAAAAAAAACCTAACAGTTATCATATTTTGAAAATTTATTGTCTAACTGAGTTAGCGCTTTTTTTAATACGACAGTTGTAAATAGTGGTGTCGTATCGAGATGTAAAATTAGTTTCCTAGTGTAAAGCTAAGAATTTCTAAAATAATAGCAAAAGTTTCAATTTTGTCGATCGAAAAAAAACCTAACAGTTATCACATTTTGAAAATTTATTTTCTAACTGAGTTAGCGCATTTTTTAAATACGACAGTTGTAAATAGTGAAAATTAGTTTCCAAGTGTAAAGCTAAGAATTTCTAAAATAATAGCAAAAGTTTCAATTTTGTCGATCGAAAAAAAACGTAACAGTTATCACATTTTGAAAATTCATTGTCTAACTGAGTTAGCGCTTTTTTTAAATACGACAGTTGTAAATAGTGGTTTCGTACAATTGGTAGAACAAAGGGTATGATATATTTATTTTCGTCGGATTCATTTTATCTGAAATGAGCCCGGAATACGAAAATATGCTGTCTATATTATACCTATAAGAGGGGGGCAAAGTTACCCTATATTTATATACTATTATTATTATTATTATTATTATTATTATTATTATTATTATTATTATTATTATTATTAATATGAATCCGATGAAGATAAATATATCATACCCTTTATTATACTAATTTGAAGTCCTTTCTCTCGGTCATGTCTGTTCTTTTCCAACAGTTAGCCTTTCGACTTTTTCAACAGTTAACCTTTTGACCACCAACACATTTAAAAAAGGGGAGGAGCCAAAAAAAAGAAAAAAATTTTTTTTTTTTTAAATCGTTTCTCTCGGTCATGTCTGTTTTTAAAGTTGTCGGGATCTATTATTAAAAAAAAATTTTATATATAAAAAAGCTGTTCTCGTGCGTCGCTTTTCGATTTACGACTAAACCTCACATAGCTTAAGGTTACGAGATGGTCGACGCCGCGAATATCGACATGTTGTCGGCCGAGGATCTAGATCTAGAATATGCGCTGGACGCCGCCTTTTTGAAAGAATGTCGTCTCGCGAGAGGTGAAAACGACTATTTTTCTCTCCGAACCATCCATTCTCGGGTCTTGGAACGTTGCGCTCTACTCTTGGGTGCTCGTCTTTCGAACGTCTATGGAACGACGACGGACTTTAAAATACATCCCCAGTGTCGACGACTCTTGCTCGACGTTTACGAAAAAATCGAGACTCTCTTGACGAACGACGAAAGGAATGCCGTCGAGAAGGTACTTGGCAGAGATCGTCTCTCGAAGAGTGAATTGACGAAATGTGCCGGAGTCATGAACAAGAAAAAATCGGACTCATGTTTCGATTTCGAGCTGGAAATACTTTTCGCTCCTGATCGGATCTCCAAAACGTCGTCGAAAAAAAGGAAACGGACCGCCTCCGACGACAAGACGACGGATTTTCGTAAATTTGTCGGAAATTTACATTATCCCCTCGATTTCGAGATCGACGCCGGATCCGCCGAAGAGTGTCACGTTTCTCTGGTTCGATTTTTGCATAGGAGCTCATCCGAAAAAGGGTCACTCCGTGAGTAACTGGTTCGCTTATCTGAGTCGAGACGGACCTTTCGATCTCAATTTTATGCTATACGACGTGGAACGGTTGCGATGTTCTTCTGGTTTTTTCGTCGCCGCGGACGGTCTGACTCACGATTTACTGAAGAGACACGTGATCGATACCGGTAAATCGATGACTAGCGTGAAAGTGAAATGCATGTGGGATTTACGTAACGAATATTTTCCGGAACGCGTGTGTCCCAGCTGTAGAGACGATGATTGTCACCGATTCCGGATGATGTTGGCGGCGCGAATGTTTGTGGACGGAAAGAGACCGCCCATCACGCATTGAGAGAGAGGGGAGAAAATAAAAATAGAAAAAATTCTCTCGAAGGAAGACGATCTCGAATGGCGTCTTGTTTCCGGTCCGACGCACATCTATATAAATGAAATGAAAAAAAAAGCTCGCAACAGTCGTTCTGGGTCGGAGCTGGCGTTAGTCATGTACGACGTGTTTCCTGCTGGACGCGTATCTTCCCCGGACGATGTGCTCGATTTGGAAAGATTGGACCTGGACACCATGGGTACGAGAGTCGTACCTTCCGAGTTTACGCAAAGATTTAAATCTTCCGCGACTCCTTTCATTTTTTTCATGAAATCCACCATGGTTTATTATGCTCGAGTAGACAAAAAAAACTCGCTTCTGGAAGCCAATTTCGAACGTTCTCTGCATTCTGGACTCGTGCAATGTTATCAGAAACCTCGCGATTGGAGCAAGATGATTTCGAAAATGAGACTACCCACCGGCATGGAGGAATCGCGTTACTCGGAAGACGCGAAAAAAATGCTGCGCGAAAGGAACAAGAAACGCTACAGCGATCAGCGGTTGTGTTTTTTTTTTTTTTTTTTTTTTATAAAAACACGTATTTGGTGAAAAGAGATTTCACGACCGGATACCGGTCCGTGCTCGCCGACGAATATCACGTCGTCCAGTTGAAAACCGTGCCTCTTTTTTATCACGTGCTGAAAAATCCCTCTTCCTTGATCGGCGACAAACTCGTGATACAAGAGAGACATTTCGATAGTTTTTACTATGCTTGGTTCGAGAAATTTGTCTTGCAAGCTGGAAAGACATACGCCATTCCTCCTGGAACCATTTATTGTGTCACGGCTCCCCAAAAATGTCTAATCTCGTTTTTTCAGATCGAGATTGCACTCGCCGACCGAATCTTGACCAAATTTGGCCTTTCGAGATTCGATGACGAGAGGGAAAAAAACGATCGACGCATTTAAAAGTGAACTTGAGACGACGACGCGACCCGAACAACGGCAGCTACGAGGCGAAAACCAGGTAATTTTTTTACCTATAGTGATCGAGCCTCGCGTTTCGAATACGGCGGCGGCGGCGGCAGCAGAATCTTACACTTTGAGTTGTTCTTTGAGTGCTACTCCATCTTCGAGTGCTATGGCAGATGATTTTTCGAATGCTCTGGCAGATGATTTTTCGAATGCTACTCCATCTTCGAATGCTCTAGCAGATGATTTTTCGAATGCTACTCCATCTTCGAATGACGAAGATTCCAATCGACCGATCGATTTTGACGAGTTATGGTCGACTATCGATGACGCGTATAATGATGCAAAATTGTTTGAACCGGCTACTCCAGCTCCGACCCAGAACAACATAGAACATTATTACACAGAGTTTGTAAAAGAAGTAGAAAATTTATACCATGATGTCTAATATTTGAGTCCCCATGTATTTTTTAGAATGTATAATAAAGTTTTAGATGTATTTTTTTTAGAAATGTTTTTTTTTTTTTTGAAGTATATACCCGTATTACCCGGAGCATCCGAATTGTCTTTGGTCCCAGTCAGTCCGGATACACAGAGGTTTTACTGTAATATTATTAATTATGCAAATATTTCCGAGTTTTTTTGCATCTCTAATGGTCTCATTAACACGAAATTTACAGAACCAATCTTCGCAGTCACAGAGTTTGTAAAAAAAAAGTATAAAATTTATACCATGACTGTAATTAATTTGATGTTTTCTTTTTTTTTTACCCGGAGCAAGCCAATCTTCGCAGTCACAGAGTTTGTAAAAAAAAGTAGAGACATGACTGTAATTAATTTGGTGTTTTTTTTAAGTGTATCTTAACAGAATAATCTTTTATTTTAAAGATCGGTTAAAATATAATATACTATCGATATTTTGTTTTTTTTTCAACAAAAATTGATACTCATTCTTTAATTTAATGATTCTTTCCACTGATATTGCAACCCTTTGGGAAAGTACTCGCTTAACAAGGGACTATATGTATTCATTCTGGTTTCAAAGCAGTGGGTAAAGAACATAACCTAACTGCTGCAGTTTATGATGCAAAAGATGTTCTTCTAGGTGTTTTCAATTTTATGAGTTTTTTAATAAAACAAATAACTTTTCCTGATGATTCCAGGTTCTCGCTGACAAAAAGGAACCCAGAGTGTTAAACAATACATTTTAGGAGATGTAATTGAAATATCAAAATATTTTCACATTTCATTATTAGAGAACATTAATCAATTGAGTAGAAGTGTGCTTTGACACTACCAGTAAAAAGTCTATTTGCAATGAATTCAAATTTGCACCATGCACTGTTTTTTTCTATGATCTTCTGAAAACAGTTAAATCCTCATTTCCTCATAAAAAGTAGAGAAATTTTCAGTTTTGTATCAAAAGAAAAGGGGAAAATATTCCCAGGGAGATTGTTGTGAAATAATAATAAACACACATGTTTGCAATTTTAAAAAAATGTATTTTATTAGCATCACACACATACTTAAAAAATAGATCTTAAAAAGTTTAATGGGTCAAGTTTAACTTTTGGTCTGGGATTTTTTTTCTTTCTTGCTAGGTACTAGGTTTTTGAATAACCTTTTTAAAAATAAAATTATATGGTGAAAGATCTGGTTGTTTGATATAAAGGAGAGTAACACAACTTTGTTTTATTATTTTAAATCTTCAGTGGCATCAATTTCTTCAGATGCTGCAATACAAAGCTTCTTTTTTGAAAGTCATCCGCTTCTTTCTGTAAAATTCTTTAAGGTATATGCAAACTGAAAAGCATAATCAGAAAGGTTGGTATTAACTAAAACCAAATCTCCCTGTTATATGCCATTCGGTAATGAAAGGAACTGCAAACAAATGTGATAAAAATTTTACAATTTTCCTTCACACTTTATCCAGGCTTAGGACTGGCAGCTATCAATGCTGGCGTGTTTAAAAATTGTTTTTTCAAAAACTAAATTTTAATTTTTAAACTGTTGCATGAAATAAACTGATGCGTAGACATGTGCTAGGGTTAACACTCTTCTTCAGAGTAGAATGGATGTGCCTCAGTTTTCGGAGTCTCCTCTCTGTAATAAAAAAACTTGATTAATTTTCCATTGCAGTGACTTAAAATAACTGTAAAATATAATTAAACAGTGCATTTTGGAAACAAACATGTAGAGATAAACTGCTATGGCTAGAACTTCTAGAGTTACGTTGTTAGTGAGGGAAATTTGACAATCGTGAAATCAAATTCAGCTTGTTGAATATTTCAACTCGACAAACTTCGGCTTATCAAAAATAAGTAACATACGTTAGATATTCAGTTAAACGGGAATAAATATTCACTTCGACTAACCAAAGGTTTTGTCTCATCCAAGGTTGACTTACGGTAAGTTTCACGGTACTTGGCTCTAAGTTTGTAACATTGCCATAAATTGTTCTTTTGGATCTGTAACTCAAAGCAAAACATAATGCCACACGGATCAGATTTGCAGGTCGGATCTGCGGGCTGTAGGTTGTCCATCATTGCACTGGGTAATATGAATGGAATGATGACTAAAGGGTGCTATTTCATGTGCAAAGAACTCTAATAATGTTGAAACAAGCTATTTAAGGGATCGAAAACAAGTTTTCTACACTAAATACAAAAAAAAAAAAAGAAAAACCTCTGTTTTGGAAAAAAATTCACATATTGTGGTACCGATTGGAACTAGATAAACCACAATAAACAATGTCAACTTGAATTCAAATAACTCTCGGGGCCTCCTCGGCAGAAGCTGAGTCTTCTAAGCCAGAGGCTGTGGGTACGATTCCCACCTTGCCTTGGGTGTTCATTCATTCTCATGTATTGATGTATTGTAAAACTTTCACGTCTGTTGTCCTGAGAATAAAATTTGGAATAACGTTGCGGATTATTAGAAGTACAAAGCTTCTCCACAATGAATAGCTAAAGACCGCAATGGGTGTAATGAAATGGAAAGCCGTTAAAAACTTTGATTACTGAAAAGTTACACAGGAAAATCATAAATTACTCCACAATTCATGTTGTAACTCTTAGAAGTATGTGAGTAGGATTATTTTCATCAATATTCAAGGTATTAAAAATGAGTAGTAAGGACTAGCAAAAAAAAATTTTCATTCATAGGAACAATTTAGTACTACAGTCAAACCTCGTTAACAGGAACTCGACGAAGACGCCAAAATATTTCGTGTTAACCAATTTCCACATTTACCGGATTTGTCTAAGCTGACAAGTTTTTTTTTGTTTTGTTTTTGTGACTCAAAAAATATAGTAACCAAAGTACATTTGTACTAAAATGTTTACCCAAGCATTTGTATTTATAGTTCAAGTAATAAACACAAGTAATTCGAAACAGGCAATGGCTATTTGGGGCATTTCTTTACGACAGAGCATTTTCAAACATATGATCGAAAGACTGGATTTTTGCTGCAGTGTTGGAGGGTAAATAAACACAATTTATTGCTTTTAGACCATAAACCTCTACATCGGCAAAACAGTTATCCTGAATCAGACAAACTTCTTTTTTCACAATGAAATTTTAAATCTACGTTTATCAGCCACTTGATAAAGATTTCACTGTTCATCCAAAGTTTTTTACTGTAAGCATAGTCTGCACCTAAAGTTCGTTTTTACTTGAAGCAGCGAGATTTTTACGATTTCCCTACAACAAGGAGAGAAATTTTCTCGCTGGCATTCATGTCGCTTGCGTCCAAGTGCAGATTTTCCAACTTTCGAAAGTAATTTCAAATAAAAGGATGATATTTTAATTTTTTCTTCTTCCTTTTTTTTTTCCCAAGACCTTAAAATTTTCTTTGTCTTATGCGAGAATTCGTCTAAAATCTCTTCGTGTTAAGTGATAGATTTAATACTAATTTGTAGCTTTATATGATGGGGAGTGGCATCATAGATCTTTAAAAGGGATAGATAGGCCTTTCTCCTACAACGCAGCGTATTTCGCCCGGAGAAAGTGGGCTCATCATGATTCTGCCGAGAATCACGTGATCAAGGGACATCGTGTCTCCCTCTTCTCGGGCAGCAGTGATCTAACAATGCGAAGCGTCGTTAAAAGTCTAGGATTATCTGAAGATTTTCATTATACTTATAGGAGAAATCTCTATATGTGTGAATCTGAGATTTTCTAGCGAAAGAGGGTTTGATGAATGCGATGCTGGTGCCAATTTTATTAAAAAATAAAGACATAGTGGACTTTCTGAGTAACAGAAATCTTTCTTTCTGCTAAAGGCAAAAAAAGTCCCCTGCAGAGTCGAAATTAAGAATATTTTAAGCAATTTATGCCGAACATTATATTAAATCACTAAAAACAAGTGATGGAAAATTAGTTATAGTATGTCCTCGAAAAACTGGATTTTTAAGTTTCCTAATTTCTATGAAAAGTGTGCTGGGAACATATGAAAAGTATGTAGGTGCCCGAATTCCAGTTCTAAACTGCATAATGACTTATAAGCTTACTCGGATCACCTTGAAACTTTTTTCAGTGCGATCAGGTTGTGAGGGGGATTCAACAATAATCGTCGGACAATTTCGAAGTGCGAAAAAAAAGATTATTCATTCATTCGGAAATTTAAGGAGTTCAGTTCTTTAAATTGCGCTGATTTTAACAACCTTCAAATGCTAAGATTAAATTTGAAGCGTAGCAAAAATGATTTGAAAGAAAGCCTTTTTTTCCGATTCCTTTGACGACGATTTGGAAAATTCAGAAATCATCTCAGTTAACATGACGCAGTATATTAGTGATGTTTCTGACTACGCTGGATTTTTTGTCCGGCAAGTGCACTCTGTTGTGAACTGCGACGACTGCAACGCAGTCTTAACTACAATAAACTAAAAAATAGGCATAATAAAATTTAAGAATTTTGAGACACATTCAAGTATGATAACTTATTGCAAGATTGCAACCATTGAAATATGTACATTTGTGAAGAACAACTGAGCGAGAATGTGAAAAAGTTTTGGGAGTAAAACACAAAAATATAATGTTACTCATGAAGCCACAAGAATTATGAGAAAAATTTCTAATTCCCTTTTTCTAAGTTTAAATAAGCATATGTTGGAAACAGAAGCAGCAGATTTTCTCGTTAACAAGTTTATAAAATTAGTCGTTACTAAATATTGAAGCGTTGGAATGTATCGCGCAGTCAATTCAAACAATGAAAATAATTCACAAAGACCAACAAGTAGGAAAGTGACAAAATTAATATTGTTGAGGGATAATAATCACTAGTTTTCTTCACCCTCGAGTTTAAATTGTCAAAATTGTCATATCCTGTAGGACGAAAAAAAAAGAAAAGAAAAATTGGGGAGGGGGCGGAAGTCAGATGACCATTCATGTAGTTTATAATTGCAAATGAATTTATTTTCTGAGTACTTTAAAAAAAAAAACACTGAAGTTGCTTAAAAATCAGGATCAAACCAAAGTTATTTGTTTGGCTAATAGAGTGTTGGTGCGAAACGCATGCGAATCTTAGAATATTATTTAATTGAGTTAATTGACATTCGATACTATTTACATTTGTATTTCTAATTGGTTTATGGTTTTAGATAGGGTTTTATGTTAAATTGTTGCATTGGCTTCAAAAGTTGTGGAAAAAAGCACGCATTGAAACCAATTATCTGTATTTGAAAAATTTGATTAAAATAAAAGGAAATTTATAAAGTCAATTTTTGTTTAAGATTTTTGAAGACGTCTATTTCTACTCAGTATTTAAAGCACTTGAAAAAAAGTTTAAATAGCTTGTGCGCCTGCTTCAAAAGTTATGATTGGGAAAATATCTAATGGACCATTCCATGAAAAAGCTGTCATTTTGTCCCACATTTCATTAAAATGTAATAACTTAAAAAGTAACAAAGGACATTTTTTGCAAAAGTACAACAAATACATTTGCGATTTCTTAATGAAAACAAAATTGTTACCTTTTTTAATTATTACTTTTAGTGAAAAATATGAGGTGTTACGTGAGGGACAGAGTGTTCCCCTTTTCTTTAATAATGGATTAAATGCTTTAATTTAACCCATGCTTAAAGGGGAGTTTAACCCATGCTTAAAGCATTTAACCCATGGGTTAAATGCTTTAATTTCCCTTAATTGTGCAAATGATCGCGGCGCAAAGTGATTCTCTTCGATAGGGGAAACAGTTTCTTGTGAGAGGTGTCCCTTGATCACGTGATGTCCAACGGGGGATGTTGACGCGCGCTCTGAGGAGAAAAGTGGGGAGAAGGCACATCTATTCTATTTTAAGATCTATGAGTGGCATTTACTTCTTGCTAAGCGAAATTTTGCGATAAGCAAGTTTGTGTTAACGGGGTTTGACTGTACTCACTATCACAAAGTAGTACATAACGTCTCATAGAACTGTTTCCAGGGTCACTACTTCAAATACGCAATGCCGTCTGGGGCCAAGGCTGGCCCCTCTTCAATTTGGTTCACAGGGGTCCCTCTCCCACATAAACTCGTAAAATGTCCCTAGTAGCAAAATTTCTTGCATCAACCTTGACAGAGCTTGATATTATACTGACGGCGTCAATATTGACGTGTTTCATACTGCATAAAGCTTGCATAAAGATTAAAAAGCAATATTACAATAACAACACGTATGCAACATTGCATTCATCTTAAAATATCAATATTGATATTACCTTAAAATAACAACACGTATGCAACATTGCATTCATCTTAAAATATCAATATTGATATTACCTTACAATAACAACATTGCACACATGTTGACGCCGTCAAGATGATATTGATTTCATGCTGTCGCCGTCAAGGTAATTAGTACACAATAGAACAGGTGGACCTTCGCTGATACTTGCGCATGCGCACAGTTCTTTCTACCCAGCGTCCCTCGCATTGCTTGGTGGCACATCTTTCTAATTTGATTCAGTCGGTTCAGAGGAGCTGCACGTGGCGTTGCGTTTCTTTAGGCTTCGTTAAGTTGGTTGCTTAGTTATTAGTGTTGAATCGTATTGTTTTAGGAATAACTTATGAATGACTGATAACTGCATTTGTTTATTAATATAGTAATAAACAAATCATATCGCAGACGATGTGTGATCAATGTTAAAAATGGCCGAAAATAACTTTTTCGTCCCTAGACTTTGAAACAAAGGACATGAAGCCCAGAATTTCGTATTATCACTTCAATCTCATGAGTAAGATTAATTTTATTCAATGGTTATTTATGTTATTCTTTAAGATAAATTCATGTGTTTTGTCCATGGTATATTTTCAATGCTGACATCCATTTGGAAATGTACTTTATTGTATTTATTTACTTATTTATTATTTCGCTTTATTTACTCCTAAATGTGTTATAAAAACTTCCGCAATTATTCCTAACCAGGCATTTTATGTCTTTATAATACAATTAGAAGCATGAATTTAAAAAATAAGTCAAGTATTACGCAAAACGAAGAAACTTTCATTTTTTAAATTAAATTGCGAGTACTATTAATACATTTATATGAATTTCCGATCAGATGTCAGCTTTTAAAAAATATTCATAGGCTAGAAAACTAAATTGAAGAATAACAGAAATAATTAAAGAATGAAATTTAATTCTGGACTTTAAAGTGAAAATAATACAAAAAATAAAATAAAATAAATAAATAAAATAAATAGATAAAACACCTTGCAAACGTGCTGATTTCATACTGTCATGACAATGTATCCTGACATTTTCCTGTCATATCAATACGTATGTAATGTTACAAAAGCAAGATCATCTTGCCTAGACCTTGATTTCATGCTTTCATGACAACATCTTGATATTATCCTGTCATATCAATACGTATGCAAGATTACAAAAGCAAGATCATCTTGCCTAGACCTTGCTTTCATGCTGTCATGACAACATCTTGATATTATCCTGTCATATCAATACGTGTGCAACATTACAAAAGCAGCATACCTTGATATTTTTCTGATATTATGCTGCATACACCTTGTCAGTCAATATTGTGGCAGCATGCTGACAGCATAAATGGAGCAACATAACAACATTGAGGCCGCATTAATGCAAGATGATTTTTCTTGCACGTCAACCTTTATGCAATACTGAGGCAAGATATTTTGCTTACTGGGGTATAATCCCTACTAGCAAAATTTCTTGCATCAACCTTGACAGATCTTGATATTAACTCTCTGGCGGTTTGACATACGAGCGGAATTTCACCTGGAAAAGGTCACCTTGGGAACATGGCTATCTGCTCGAAATGGTCAATACTTTTTATCTTGAAATTCCCTCCCCCTTTCGGAAGGAGATAAAAAGCACTTAATCCCTTTTGTCCAGGACGTGCTGTCAAAGCTCAACCCCTTTCTTTTCAACGCGTGTCGCAGGGAAGAGTGGAACTCCTCCAGACTGCCAAGGTCCGTCCCGCCCATTTCTGCCCTCAACACGTGTAGCAAACGAGTTGAATTCCTTTCAGCCAATCGTGTTTTACTAATCACAACTTTCTGTAATATTTATGCAGTAATAATCTAGATTTTAAATCTCTGGAATTGCTATCTCCTACTACTGCTCTAAATTACTATTCACATATTTTATTATTGAATTTAACTACTCATATTCAACATTTATAAAACAATATTTGGAACAAGTTATTTCAATATGAAATAGCTAAATGCATTTAGTTATGATTGTAATGTTTTGCATAACCTGAAATCATACGTAATAATAAAGAGCAATAAAGGAATTCCCTCCCCCCTTCCGCGCAACAGCAATTCGTTGTTTTTCTTTTAACGCTGGGGGGAAAAAGCACTGCAAATTTATACATCTATGCATACTTTTTACATACTATGTTTGTATATGTATATTTTTTTCTTTATTTGTGCATTTTTATGTTTCGAATCTCGCCATATTTGAGACTAAGTGATCGTAATAGCGGTATACCTAGACTTGCCTTATTTCCGAAATGTTCAACCAAGACCCCCCCCCCCCCCACCGTGGGTATTTCAAAAGGTACACACCCCGGCTGGTTTTCAGAGTGTTTTAGAAGGTAGTTTATTCTCAATGCTATGGATAAATGATTACTAATTATCAGCCTAAACCAGGAATAATAAATGATACATGACGCAAGCAGATACATTTAAACAATTTATTTTGTAAACGTTAATCTTTTGATGTTACTTCAGCAAGAAATGAGGAATTGAATTTTGAACAATATTTACTTGTTTATTGCATTGGCTAGGACTTTTTTAGAAAGTCTTTTTTGTTTTAAATCTTTTTGTAAAATTCCTTACAAGCAAATCGGATAGCAATTTTATAGCTCATAAATTACAAATCTGTACCTCTGAGCTAAACTAACGTGATTCACATACGCTACTTTACAGGAGAGAAAAAAATATGTCATGTGAGTGCAATTTTCGAAAATATGTAAAATATCCGATATTTTCAATCAACGCAAACTAATGTCTTCAAAATAGTAAATGCATCCTCAAATCACTCTTTATTTATTATTATAATGTGCAGACTTAAAATTAAGGTTTCTTTAATTATTCATATCTAATATTCCATTTTACATTTTAGTCAATTTTAATAGAGTTAATATAGCGTTAGCTGTTCTACTCATTTGTCTTCTGTTAGCTACTTTTACACAGTTATATGATTCAGAAAAAAACAATATGCAACAGTCAGGGGCACAGTCATAAGACATTTTCTTTTGTTCCAACCAATGGTTAACATTTAATTAGGTACTTTTAATATGCATTAAAATTGTTACATTACTAATAATTTTATGAATAAAAAAATACATTATTTTGTTATATTAATGTGTAATAATACATCATAAAACTATAGTGCATAACTTTTTAGGTATTTTTAATAATAAATGAGCTATATTACTATGATTAATATAATTTTTATACTGAAAATACCGTAGTTGGAAAAATAAATATCGAAAATATCAAAATATCATGATATTTTCAGAACAAATATCGGATATATATCGGCGAACCCTAGCAGTAATAAACAGAAAATTCAAATTTTTGGACTTACGTCAGTCTGGCTACGAGGTACAGAAATGAAAAATTTATTATTTTAAATAATCCTTCACGGTTAATTATTTTTATATTTTTTTGGTCATCTGTAATGAAACTTATATTTTACCGAGACGTGAAGTAAACTGGCCGGGACACTGGATTTTTGAATGAAAATCGGGACTGTCTAGGATCTCGTTTGAAAATCGGAAAACAAATACTAAATCCAACATTCACTGAATTATGGCGTATTTAACAAAGCTATTATTAAAAAAACACTGACAATCACATGGGATCTAGTATGGGGGGCCTCGATGAGAGGCTCAGAAGGACAGTGTAACCTCCCCAAAAAATTCTCATTTGAAAAATTTGGAAACACTATTGCAACATTGAGATTCTTCTTTCAAATTTTAAAAATTGTTTTTAATGATGCATAATGTTGCTTCTCATTAGATGTTATGTAAGTATGATATAATGTGCATGCTCATGTTTATCATTTGGAAAAAGTAGAACTTCATTCGAAAATTTGAGAATCCACCTCTCCCGCCCCCCCCCCCCTCTCATTTTATTTCGGAGTGCCCCTGCTAGTAGTTAAGACCTAAGTGACCGAACTAGGTATCAAATCAAAGTTATGAAAACACAATTAAAGCAAAAAATAGTAAACAACGAAACACTTTTAAATTATAGTGGTAAAAAAAAAGTCGCAGCAAAAAAGTTGTTAAAAAAATTTTACGAATTTTCATCCCCGTAAAAGGTTTATTAATTAGTATGAAGCATGAATTATGATGATTTTTCTATAAAAATCAAGGTTTTATAATTATTTTTGCTTAAGTTGTTCCAAGGAATTGAAAGATCACATGACTTGTATCAAGCAATCGCACAGATTAAATAGTGATTTGAGATAAATATCAGGCTTTGGGCAAATTGAGATCAATGAAAATTCTGGATTTGTTGCTTAATAAAGTACAAATAGTTAAGCTCTGCTGAAGTTTTATTTTAATTATAAAACGGTTTAAACCTTTATTTATTTTTCTCTATTTATTATTATTCCTTTTTTTACATAAAAGAATAGTTATAAATTCTCACTTAACCATTTCCCCATTTCCATCTTCCTACAAAATACTGTAGATCTTAAGCAACTCCATAGAAATTTCCTTTACTAAAAGTCAGGTCCCATTCTTCTGAATTTCTTCCCCCTCTCAATGAAAAAAATTCCGAGGCTCTTTATTTTTTATTGAAAAGAAAAAGCTACAAACGATTCAATTTTTGATTTTTTTTTTTTTTTTTTTGAAAACTATTCATTTTCATATACTTTTCCATTTTTAATAACAATAAAAAAAATATTATTAATGTTCTTTGCTAACAACTGAAGTTTTTTTTTTGTATAAATGTTAACACAATAGCTGCCTGGTGTTGTGCAAAATTTTTGCTCTTACTATATATTGCTTATTTAGTTTTTTTTTTACTTATACAGAATTGATATTGTATGCTAAGAGATAAATGTTTGTTTTTCTTTGTGATTAAAATAATTATAAGCTGAAGTATTAGACAGAATCGGTGAATTTAAAATGTTTCTGATATTAATGATTGAAATTTGCGACCAAAACCCAAGGCCAATCAGTTAGAGTAAATAAATTTGAAAAAATATCCCTTTTTCTAATATTTTTTATAATGTGTTTTGAGTACAACATCTGCCTAAATGTGCGTAAAACGCGACGTAAGTGCACATAAAAGTTCAAAATTGATCTTTTACGTGTACTCTTTGTTTTTTTTTTATGGCATTGTGATTTTATAACAGTTAAAGTTCCTAAATTATATGTTAGTAGCGAATAAAGCCGTAGCTATAAATTTATTTCCAAAAGGATACTTAGTTTGTTTTCGTTCAATTTGAAATCTCACGGCTTTTATTTATTAATTTATTTGAAATGTAATTGAATGTCATTGTCGTCGATTAAATTATGTTGCATCCATTTACAGCACAATCATTAATTAAATGTAAATTTTAAGCTTAGAAGAAAGAGAAGTGGATATTTCATTCTTGGAATCAAGTTTTGCTTACAATAAATAGCAAGGAGGTTTGCTTAGAAATCTTTGCGTTGATAAGAAGGATGCACTGAACCTTGAAACCCCAACCTGATGAAAGGGTATTGTTTGCATGTGTGAATACAGAAGGTGGGCCCCTGCGCTCCGGGGTGCCGCTCTCAGGAGAGGGGAAAGGAAACGCAGGATTCTACGCCTTGGACCGTTTGACAACGAAAATTTAGTGTCAGAAAAATACGTGTAAAACGCTAGCGACGTGATCTTGCTACGGCGTGATAAGACGTGCAAAACCGCCGGTAAGTTATACTGACGGCGTCAATATTGACGTGTTTCATACTGCATAAAGCTTGCATAAAGATTAAAAAGCAATATTACAATAACAACACGTATGCAACATCGCATTCATCTTAAAATATCAATATTGATATTACCTTACAATAACAACATTGCATACATGTTGAAGTCATCAAGATTGATTTCATGCTGTCGCCGTCAAGGTAATTAGTACACAATAGAACAGGTGGACCTTCGTTGATACTTGCGCATGCGCACAGTTCTTTCTACCCAGCGTCTCTCGCAGGGCTGGCACATTCCTGCTTCGACCTTTGATTCAGTCGGTTCAGAGGAGTTGCACGTGGCGTTGCATTTTAGGCTTCGTTAAGTTGGTTGCTTAGTTATTAGTGTGGAATAGTATTGTTTTAGGAAAAACTTATGAATGACTGATAACTGCATTTGTTTATTAATATAGTACTAAACAAGTCATATCGCAGACGATGTGCGATCAATGTTAGAAATGGCCGAAAATAACTTTTTTCGTCCCTAGACTTTGAAACAAAGGACATGAAGCCCAGAATTTCGTATTATCACTTCAATCTCACGCAAGATTAATTTTATTCAATGGTTATTTATGTTATTCTTTAAGATAAATTCATATGTTTTGTCCATGAGATATTTTCAATGCTGACATCCATTTGAAAATGTACTTTATTGTATTTATTTATTATTTTGCTATCTTTACTCTTAAATATGCTATAAAAACTTCCGCAATTATTCCTAACTAGGCATTTTATGTCTTTATAATACAATTAGAAGCATGAATTTAAAAAATAAGTCAAGTATTACGTAAAACGAAGAAACTTTCATTTTTTAAATTAAGTTGCGAGTACTAGTAATACCTTTATATGAATTTCCGATCAGATGTCAGCTTTAAGAAAATATTCTCAGGCTAGAAAACTATCTTGAAGAATAACAGAAATAATTAAAGAATGAAATTTCTCGAGTTAAAAGTGAAAATAATACAAATAAATAAATGGATAAAACACCTTGCAAACGTGCTGATTTCATACTCTCATGTCAATGTATCCTGATATTTTCCTGTCATATCAATACGTATGCAATATTACAAAAGCAAGATCATCTTGCCTAGACTTTGATTTCATGCTGTCATGACAACATCTTGATATTATACTGTCATATCAATACGTATGCAATATTACAAAAGCAGCCTACCTTGATATTTTCCTGATATTATGCTGCATACACCTTGTCAGTCAATATTGTGGCAGCCTGCTGACAGCATAAAGGGAGTAACATAACAATATTGAGGCAGTATTAATGCAAGATGATTTTTCTTGCATGTCAACCTTTATGCAATGCTGAGGCAAGATATTTTGCTTACTGGGAATGCTCTGATTCCGAGCCAGGTCCCGAATTTCTGAAATAACCCTTGTCGGTCCTGCAAATAAGTTTTTCCAAATGCAAACATAAGGAATGGCGAAGAGTAAATTTTGGAAAAGCTTTGTGCATTTTTCTAGTTTCCATTATCTGGAAGAATTAAAATTTTCAAGGCGTTAAGTGTTATCCTGGATGCTGGTCCGCAACACACAGAACATCAATTTCTTTTTTGTTACTTTTTACAGAAAACTGGATTGAAGGGTTTTACAAAGAATGATTCCGAAGCTGGTTTGTTTCAAATTTCTATATCATATGAGACTTTTATCTGTTAAATAATCATGACTTATTGGAACAAATTTCAAGCTGAATTAAAATCTTGCCAAAAAACAGTTCTACTTTAAAGGTGGTATCTTACTTCTGGGCAAAATTAATGTGGAAGCAACACATTTAACAAATTGTTAAAATATGACTAGTATAGTTTTACTTTTAATAAGTCACATTAGTTTAATTTTCCTTTTAAACCCTTTTAGTACAGAACAGTAATGAAGATTAATTTAAGATTCTTGAAAAGTAAACAATAAAAATTTCAATAATAAACATCTACCACAAAATATTTTGTACTTAATTTCAATTCATTCTCAACGAATTGATCTTTAACCAAAAGAAACTATAAAAAATGCTTTGAAACATTCAATGACCTATTATATGAACGCTTTACAAATATATTATATGTTTACTAAAAAATTAGTACTATGTACTGTTTTTTTTTTAGTTAAGCATTTTGAAAGGTAAAATATAAATGAAATAAAAGCATTCAAACTTACCAGAATAGAGGTGTCAGATTTTCTGATTTTGTGTTGAATTTCATAAAACTTACAATTCACTTACTTTATAGATTTCCTTTATTTTCTTGTAAATTGTAACATTAAACACTTCCAACGCTTTCATTTTCCGATCAATTCAGCGATTTTTATTTTTATTCCCCGATTAATTCAATGCAAAAAATAGTTGTAAACATGAGCAGATTTCTGCAATAAATTTGGTCTCAAACAGTTTGAAATATGATGCATCATGCATATATAATCATTAAAACATAAATAATAGTTATGAAAGCATTAAAAACACATCTGACAGATTTTTATAAATTTTTCAGCAACTTAATGTCCTTTTCCGACGAATTTTCTTTTCATATTTAGCAGTAGCGGCGGCCATATTGTTGTAAATAAACGTGTTTAAAGCAGTTAAGAGAGTTTCCGGAAGTCTCTTAATTTTAACCCGCTTCCGAGCAAAGTTGAACTATCACGTGATCAAACTACGTCATATTTTAAACCAACTTTGCAGTTAAACTAGTATAATTCGGCCAGTGTAAACGGGGTATAAGGGGACTATAGTTAAACTGGTTCGATGGGGCCCTGAGCAGAGCTCTGTTTTTGATCCAAACCAGAAATCAAGTGATCCCCGGTCCTGCACCCCAGAGATATTGATTCACGTGGAAGACTTTGTGAACACGTCATATTTAACGTGCCTCAGTCACCATTTACAAACACGGAGGATCTTCGATCGGCTGCCATCGAATCTGGAATTCTTCGGTTACGAGACCGACGCCTACCGATCAGGCCCTGATTAATGCATAGGTCTACAGGGGACCATGCCCAGGAGCCCCCAAGGTTTGAGGCAAATTACTTCTCAAAATATCATTCATTTAAGAGAACATTGTGATAGTACGGTGTGTAGAAGGAAGCGGAAGGGGAGCGCTCGTATGAACTTCAAGAATAGGGTCCCGAGTCCCTAATAGGGATTCTAGACTGTATAGCGTATACTACTGCTCCAGCTAGCAGTTTATTTCCTATGTTTTTCTCCGAAGTTTTTAGTTATATAAGCCTTTGAGTGGCAGCACTCTTATTTGAGGCCTGAACAGTGTGTTGTGTGTTCACTTGCTGTCAATTTCGACTTGGGGGTGTGTAGTGCATTTGAACAGAGAAAAAATACTGTGATGTCTTCGAAAGCAGATAACGAGAAACAAAAACTTATTCAAGATAAGTGCCAGATAATCTTAGGTAATTTATTACGCGAAGAAGATAATAAATATTGTGTTGACTGTGATGCTAAAGGTTAGTAGAAGGAATTCTGTACTTTTGTTTTCGTTACTTAACGATATTTACATATTTTATGTGCAATATAAAATACTTTGTTTGACATATTTGAGCGTAATGCAACTAACTGAGAAAAATCATTTCATATATTTTAAACAAAATGATATTTCAACTCTTTCAAAATAAACACTACTCTAAGTTGCTACCAAACTCGATCGTATTGCGAAATAAGAAATTAGATGCATGAGTTATTTCAATCTTTCTTACACGTCCTTTTTTTTTTCTCTTCATTTTTAGCTCGAAAATTGATTATAATGAAGTGATAAAAGTTTAAATATGAGTCTGTAACTGCTGGTAGAGCTAAACTTTTTTATTTAAGTTAGTAAATAAACTGTATTTATGTCAGTAGGCCTTGAAAATGTAAATGCCCTAATTTTTGACCTCTGTTACCCGAAAAAAGCCTAGAATCTTTTCACTTTTAAAAAGCACAGCTAAAAAAGGTGCTGTTTATGTTGACTGAAGCAATTAAAAGATGAATAAAGTATTAAGCAGATCAAGGGTGCCCAACTGAGGGGGTCATGGAGCAGACTGTGCCATTTAAATTTTTAGGGGGGGTGAGGAATATTTTTTCCATTTTTGGGGGGGGGGCATCTTTGCTCTTAGGGGGTGGGCACCCCTGGAACATGCAACCTTGGTTTCCGAATTTTATGTTTTATGCTTGCAACCTTCTCATATTGTAAAGATTGTGCCTTGCCTACAAGCGTGTGGAGTCTGAGGAAAAAGGACAACTCAGACTTCGGGAATATTAGAGCCCTCGGCTGTGGACTATGACTCCTTTACCCCAAAATCAGTCGAGACTCTGCAAGCTCTGGTAGAGTTGTGGATTTTGAAAGAAAGTGACCTGCTCAGACTCAAATTCTTGAAATTTTAAAACTTCGACTTGGACTCTGACTCCTTTGCTCCAAACTCGGCCAGACTCCAACTTGCAGCCTCGCTTGCCTACCATTCCAAAGATTTCCATTGAGCATTATCTGGCTATATATTGAGTACACTGAAGAGTTTCAACAGCAAAAATAGCTTTTACTATTGTACTGTAAAGTGTTACATCCAGATTTTAAAAAAATATTAAAAAGTGTAAGGTTAATAAATCTGTTCACATATCTTTCTAAAAGTCCTATTGTGTTTGATCTTTTGTGGAAAATTAAATTAAAAATTCAGCTATAACATTTTTTAGCCTTTGTTTTTGTAAATTTACTTTAAAAATGTACTAAATTGCAGTTATTATGGAGAGAACTCAAGTTTGATTTTTTTTTAATATTGCAGGTCGCCTCATACTAATAAAATGCATTATTAGGTCGACAAAATATCCAGTAAGGCTAAGTATTGTTAGGCTCATAGAAATGTTAGAGAATATGGAAGGGGATCCAAAACTGTAATCTGGTGCTTGGCAAGGACATCCTCCTTTCTGTCTCTAAGCATTTAAACAACTCATAAAACACGATTTTTACTCACTGCTTCCTCACCCTAAACGTTCACTAACATTTCATGTGTCAGTGTCGCCGTTTTGCCTAACTTGAAGCAAAACTTTATGTTTATGAGTTGCATGTCGCACTGACAATCTTTCTCACACTGACTGTGTTAAACTCCTTATAGTGTGTTTCCTCTTATCTGTCGTAAAATGGCCGTTAGATGGCTCTAGATGACATTTCTCCCACTCTGTCTGTGTGAGTGCAAGATCCTAACCAGTGCAGTTTTTTAATTATCAGACCAATCACTGAACTTTTCAAACACACCTTGTATATATTGGGTTGTTCGGAAAGTCATTTCGTTTTTTTTGGGGAACATGAAAGACAGTTTTCGTATAATGAATAAATATTTTATTAAATTATATATTGGCCATTCTGGTCCAACACCTTTTGCCATCTTTCTGGCAGTAACATAATTCCCCTCTCATAAAAGTTTTGGTCCTTGCTGGCAAAAAACTGTTCAGGTGGTTTTTGACATCTTCATTTGAGGTAAAGGTTTTGCCATCCAAAAAATTTTGCAGGGACCGGAACAAATAGTAGTCGGAAGGCGCAAGATCTGGAGAATATTGTGGATGTTGCAGTACGTCCCATTCAAGCTGTAAAAGTTTTTGGCGAGTGACCAAACTTGTGTGAGGTCTCGCATTATCCTGGTGGAACACTACACCCTTCCTGTTGATTAATTCGGGTCTCTTCTCTTTAAGTGAATCATTCAATTTGTCCAGCTGATGACAATAGACTTCTGAATTAATCGTTGTATTGTCCGGCAAAAGCTCAAAAAAAAACGATTCCTTTGACATCCCACCAAACGGAGAGCATCACCTTTTTTTGGTGAATGTTGGCTTTTGACACGCTTTGAGCCGGTTCATCTTTTCTGCTCCATGACCTCTTGCGTTTAACATTGTTGTATACAACCCATTTTTCGTCCCCAGTAATAATCCGCTTCAAAAATGGATCATTTTCTTGACGTTTGAGGAGCGAATCACACGCGTCAACGCGACGACACAAATTTCGCTCCGTAAGGACATGGGGCACCCACACATCGAGCTTCGAGGTTAAGCCCATGCCTTTCAAATGGCCATAAACAGTCAAATTTGACGAATTTAATCTCTCACCGATCTCTCGTGTGGTTATTCGCCGATTTGCATCAACTAATGCCTTTATCGCATCTTTGTCAGCTTCGACCGGCTTTCCAGACCGTGTTGCATCTTCGACATCAAAATTGCCGGATCGAAATTTTGCAAACCAGTTCTGGCACTGGCGTACTGTTAACACGCCTTCTCCATACACATCCGTCAATTTTTTTCTCGCTTGGACAGCATTTTTACCTTTTCTGAAGTAAAAAAGTAAAATATGACGAAAATGCTGCTTATTGCTCTCCATATTTAAAAGGGCACCAACCAAAAACTACTGCGTAGAATTAATAGAACTTTTTCACACACAAGCCTTGCAATATCAGCTCTCAAGACATATAATGGTTATGCGGCTTAAATGTGAAGTTGGTTTCGAAAAAACTTAATTAAGTCCTCTGACGGGAAAAAACGAAATTACTTTCCGAACAACCCAATATTTATCTTTACACACATATAGCAGTGTTAAAGTGGTCTCCTCTTCCCCAATAAATTTTATCTGGCAATGCCAATGTTTTTACCCAGTATATTTACTTGAAACAACTATGTTAAACTAGCTTTTAAAAAAATTTTCAGGTCCTAGATGGGCTTCATGGAATCTTGGAATATTTTTATGCATAAGGTGTGCTGGTATACATCGAAATTTGGGTGTTCACATATCAAAAGTAAAATCTGTAAATCTTGACACATGGACTCCAGAACAAGTGGCAGTAAGTAAAGTATTACCTTGTGAATTAAGTTTTCTTTATGAAAGCTATTGTTTTGACCTTTAGGTAATTGTATGTCGTTAACATCTTTTATTCAGTCCTTCGTTCCATTCCTGTGATTTTGAAGCTACATCAAAGTAAAAATTTTAAAAAACGTCTGCAAAACCTAACAGCGTAAAGTTCTGTTTTGAGATATTATTTTACATTTAGTAATATCTCGTAATAATAGTAAAAAACAATTGTTGTCATTAAGTGTTAAATGCTGCTGTTTACATAATAAAATCAAACTATATTTTGAATTTTCCCTAGTTTGCTTACTGCATCTCATCAAAGAGAAACAGCTAAACCTAAAATTAAACTCTATGTGTAATTTCATTTTCTAAAAATTAACGAACCCATTTCCACCAACTTGAAAACTGATGTGTGATGAATGAAGAAAATGGTTCTTCAGTTGGTTAACATCTAAAGAATTGTTCTAACCCAATGGCCAACCATGTTGTGTACTTATATTTGGCTAAAAAAAGGCAAACCTAACATGAGGCAGAGGTGTAGGAACTTTGTAAAAGTAAGGGGAGCTGGGGCACATTGTGGTAAGTGTCTGGAATCCATGTAGCAGAAACAGTGGCGCGACCAGAAAATAATTTGGGGGGTGAGGCACTCCGATGCTCATGCTTCCATCTTTCTTTCTCTTTCCCCAGCAATCTTTTCAATCATATTTAATATATACATGGTATATGGAGAGAATAAAATGATAAAACTTCTAGTTTTAAAAGGGGTTCGATCAGTACTAGAAGATGAGTACATAGAGATAGGGGATCGGTGGAATTTTTTCGAAACTCCAGTTCTAAAAACGTAGTTTTAGGCGATATTTGGTAATGTTAAGGGGAGAAAAGGTTCAAGTACCCTTCCTGAAAGTGTTTGAAATTCATGTCTTAAAAATGCGATTATATACCATATTTGTTGACTTTAGTGAAAATGATATGACTTCTGGGATTGTCTTCGATCAATTTTTTAAATAGATTTACATCTCCCTATCAATATTTCGAATTTGAAATTCAAAAAAATGCAACTGTAGACAATCTTCAATGATGTCAGGGAGGGAAGGGGGAGAGTCTAGGGCTAAAATTTTCAAAATTGAAGTCCTAGAGAACGTTCTTCAATGAGGTTTTCAGAAAAGGTTCAGAGGTTCCTTCTCCTTCAATTTTTTGAAATTGTAGTCGAAAAAACGCGACTGTAGTTCATATTTGTTAGCATTAGCAGCCCAGCAATTTTTTGAAATTAAAGCCCCAAAAACGGAAAATTATATAATCTCCCATGTTGTTGGATGGCAACACATTCAAGGACTTTTCAAGCCCTGAAAACAAAATTTGAGGCACTCTGCAATAATTTTGAAGGAAAGGGAAGGCTTTGGCAGTGTAGCATTTAAAACCCTTCCTTATTTTCTGAAAAATAGACTAGTAACTAAAATAAAAAATTTTAAAAACTCCCGACTGAGTCGAAAGTAGAATCAAGAGGGAAATATTTGAAGATTCTTTTAAAGCCTTTTCTATTAAAAATCAATTACAAGTATTTTATTTGTTAACAAATATGAACTACAAACAGATAAACATTTTAAATCATTGAGTTTTCTTTCCTTGTTGGCCAACATTGAATTTGGTTACCAACAGGGCCTGACTAAAGTTTTTGAAGATACTGGGCACAAAATTTATTTGGTGCCTCCCCCCCCTTCCCATCCCAAGCTTATTTTATATGCAGAAGCAGTAAAATATCTTGTTGTTTGCGTATTAACACATCTGTACTAAATTTGGTGGTACCTTATATTACAAAAAATATGTGGCATAGTATTACGATAACTAAACATGATAATATATCGTCCAACTTTGCACATTGAAAAAAGCCATTTATATCAAAATTATCTATGGTATAACTTTAAAAAGTGCTGTAAATCTAGAATGAACTTGGATTATATTTTTACAGGGATTTTTTTTTCTGGATTTAATATTTACATCTTGCTGTAGTGCGATATGGAATGAGTCCAAAATCAAAATTTTACCAACAGATTTGGTGCCCCATATGTCCATGCCTTAATCTAGCCCTGATTACCAATTGTGTGAATAAAGGCTTGACCATAGTTAAAATCTGATTTAAAAAATCCTTATAATTCAAATTCTATGTAACATGGATGTTCCAAACATATTCAATCAGATGCAGAAAAAATTACTTCTTATTTTGGTACTAAATTTTTAAATATGTTTTCGCTGCCAAAATCACGAAAAATCTTTTAGAGGTTTTTAATTAATATCTTCATTAATTAATGTCATCCAAAGACACAACCTAGCTAAAAACACTCTCTATCAACTCTTCTTTCTAACAAAAAAAATTTTTTTTTTCAAAATCGGTCCATCTGTTAAGGCGTTAAAGCGGCACAGACAGATACACAGATATCTACACATCAAACTTATAACCCCCTTCCGTTGTGTCGGGGATTAAAAAAGGGGACTAGATGAAAGAGGGCGGAAAAACAGAACATTGGAAATGTGTTAAAATAAAATGTTTGTTATACATTATATAGTTGGGTCATTCCATGCGAAATGAGCAAATCAGCTGTGGCTGACATGTCACAGATTTCAATGAAAATTTTTATTTAGGTAAACCATGCATATCTATGAGGGAATGCAAAGTATGGAAGTTTAAAAACTGTTTGTTGCTTTGTTATTGAAATTAGAAGTTGATGCTTACGCTAAGCCTAAATTTTCAGAGTTCATTGCTGCCAGTTTGTGACTCAATAACTCCATAAGTTATAAACGTACACTTAAAAAATAAATACTTCCACATTCTATAAACAAATCTCTATTGGGAAAGAGCAAAGTAAAATTTATTCGGATCTTTTTTTGAATCTGAGAAATTAACAAATATTGAAATTTTGCCAATTTACTTCAGATTTCAAATCACTCTTCTAGCTCTTTTAACGAAAAAATAACAGTAAAAATTATTCAGATTGAAAAACTATCTATAACTATCTGCTCTAATTTAGTAATTGTTTATGAATTTCTTGATGACGAAATCGTACTTTAAAAAATCGAAAATTTTCAAAAATTTCATTTTTTCCTCCATTTCAGATGTTTTTTTGAAGATGAGGGAATGCTCTAAATTTACTCAAGTTTTTTTACGTAACATATTGAAGTGTCTTTTAGATGCTACTAAATTTTAATCATTGGTATCAGCGTATTTTTGTTACTAGAGTAACTTGAACTAAGGCAAAATTTCATTAGTTAGTTCTTTTTATTGTAAGTTTAGCAAAACTAACCATTTCTTTCTTGTTTCATTTTCTCAAAAGCATGTTTATGAAGTACTTGCTAAAATGTACATTTTTTAAAAATCGAAATGTTAGATATACTTGCTTTTGCATCATTGAGTCGTTTATCTAGTTTTTTGAATTCTCGTAATTTCACATAAGGGTCAATCCATACAGGTTCCATACAGTATAAACTACTCATTCATTTTCAAATATTTCTAAGTTCTAAAATTAAAATAATTATTTTGAAAATTACAATATGTTTTTTCAGTATAATGTATTATATAGGGCACAATATACGTAATTTAAGAAGGTGCAATGAATTTTTCACACTTTTTATTTCTGTTTTAGTGTGTGAGTTGACTAACAAAATTGCTCAATTTCAAAGACCTGTATTTTTTTTTACAAACCAAATACAAAAAACAATATGTATAACATGTATAGTACTTGAATGGAATATTCAATTGACCAAGAAATTTTATTTTTAATTCCATCTCCTTTTGGTTTACAGGGGTCTAAAAATGTCATTTTTCCGATTTTTGAGGGGCTGTAATCTATAAAGGGTGCACAAACGCACAGCAACATATTCTTTTTAGCATGGTTCCAGTGATTAGTTTTTGCCGTATTTCATTTTGTGTTTCCGTTCCCTACGCGAGTTATCTCCCTTTGAAATGAGTAAAATTTTTACATTTGACCCTGAACTTTAACCTGTTGCCGTTATTTTAATTATTAACTTACAGCTGCGTAACTCAGCATGTAAGACGATCAATTTATGCACTTTAACATCAAAGCGTTAAATTAACTGTCATAAATGTAATTCAAATAGATTTTGGCCAAAATGCAAAGATCTAAAAGTCCCATTTTTGACTACGAAAATCACTTTTGATGACTTCTAAGAAATCAAAAGTCCAGTTAAGAGAAAAAATAAAAATGGTTTTAAACATCTTTCATATCCAGCTTTTAGGGACATGAATTTCAAAAAAATTAAAAATGGTCGAACGCACCTATCTGTCAAACCTGTATGGATTGACCCATAAAACACAAAGAAAATGCTATTTTTCTGAATTTTATTTTACGTTTGAAAATCAAAAACCAATTTCGAGTTTCTTCAAGCAAATAGTAGAAACACAGCTCTATATTCTTGTAAAATTTTAAAGTTGTCTTAATTTTCCCTCATATGAATTTTTGTGTCTATGTGAAGAGGAAAATCATCATTTTACAAAATGTCACTAAGTTTAAAACTGATTTTGAAGACAAAGGAGTTAAAATACAACTTCAAAAGTAAGGTATTTCTTTTATGATACTTAGCACATTATTGGGTATTAATTTCATCAAAGCTAATGCATTCCTTAAAGATTGAGATTAAAAAATAAAATGCTTAATTCTGAGAAAATTGAATTATTTTCAGTTTTTGAAACTCGGTTAAAAGTTAACTATAATAACTTTGAAAATTTTACTGACATCAGATTAATTACCCTACTCCATAGATTACAACAACATATAACTTTTATGTTTTCATTAAATATTCAATAAGATACAAGCCTTCAAAAATGCAACATTTAGCACTTATGAGAATGCTGTTCAATTTGACCAATTTTCAATCGCATGTAACTATTCAAATAAAAAATTTTGAGCAAAAATATTTTAGATATTTTTATATAGGCATAAAAGGAACCTGTATACCAAATTTCATAAAAATCTGTTACCATGCGGCCACCACTTTTTTGCGAATTTTGCTCATTTTGTATGGAATGACCCAGTTCAGATAAATTTTAATAAAAACGATAGAAACTATAAAATATTGTTAGAGCTTTTTTCTACAATAATAAATGAAAAGTAACAATTTTAGCATGAAAATATATCTATCTGTAAGTGACAAAAAATCTTAATTTTGAGAAAGAGTGGGTTCTTTGTTGTTCAATTATAAGTTTGTTCAATAAACTTGCACCTTTTAAAACTGGATTTTACTTTGTAACTGTTTTTACAATGATTGAAAGATTTTAATGAATATTCTAATAAAGATTCCACCGATTTTGATTAATGTCAATTTTTGTTCCTGTAGTACCTTTAGTATTCTTTAAATGATATTTATCTTTGCAGTTTTATAACTTCATAAAAAATTTCTAACCCTGACCATTTAAAATAGAACAAAATAATGGACATGAAGTTTTCTTTTTTTTTTCCTTGAAATAGTTCTAGAAATAGTTTTTTTTTTTTTAAATCACAGCAGTATATGCACACCCAAAAGTAATTTCTGGGCATGCCACGGATTCAGGTGACAAAATTTCCCATTCAAAGTAATAAATATTAGTTTTATAGAACTTTAAAAAATTGTTCGAAAACATATATTTCGGGCTCTAAAAGCTCTCTATCTGGCACCAGATTATGATCATCGAACAATGGTATTTCGCGATCTGATTTTTTGATCGAAACATAGAATTTAAAACCTGAAATATACGTTCATAATTCCTCAAAGATTGGAAAAGGACTACAGTAGACTCTCGTTTTACGTGGGGATTACGTTCCTCCAAAATCAAAACTGTGTAAATTAAGGCTTAATATTAGTGTTAAAATAGGAGTTAGGTTCCGTAGATCAAAAAAAAAAAAAACATTCTAATGATTAATTGTATAAGTTTAATGTACACTTATATTGATTTCTATGCACTGCATGTATAAAGAAAACACAAATTAATTTAGTGTTCATGAAAAGGAGCCGACTATGATCGTCTTTTGACAGTCAAGAAGTTTTCTTAGTAGTTATTTGCAGAGCATTAACACATCCACGATCATTTCCATCATAGAATCTTCCTTCACCGTCAGAAAGGTCATTTCAATTATCAAAGAATGGCTCAAAATTTTCAATGTTAATGTTTTTGGTTCTGTGTCATCCATGTCGGTATCCTCGCTGCTTTTGTCTTTTGTCACTCCTAAAAGCTCTTCTTCCAGTGACTTCTGTATTGTGTGAGTTTAATAACTTTACTTCTGTAAAGAGAGCTGGAACCAATTGCATAAAATGTCTGCAGTGACCCAAGCTCGGTTATTAGCACGCCAAAATGCAGTTTATTACGTGTAATCTGAAACCTTTAGAAGTTTGGATTTTGAAAGGGGAGAAAATTTTATTCATTTGCATTGCCGCATCCACACAAAACCGAAACTCATCTGTGTAAAATAAAATAGAGGCGTTAAATCTTAAACAGACTAAAATAAACTCGCGTGAAACAAGGGTATACTGTATTTATTGTTTTGTAACTACATCATTAAATTTTTGGGAAATCTGTAAAGAATTTTCTTTGGTCAGGGCTTACCTCTTTTTGAAGAAATGAAAAATGATAAAAGAGAAAAAGAAATGATGCATAAAAAAAGCAAAATAAATCTGTTTGAAATGGGGCTCCCCCCCCCCTCCCAGGGGCGTGCACAAGAGAGGGGAAAGACACCTGTCGGCCCAGACACAAGCCTGAAGGGGTCTGAGATTTGTAAAATGAGGGGGGAAATATATGTAGGGAAGTAAGGGTGAACAATATGAAAAGAGCCCGTAAAAGTCCTTTGTGACGGGCCCTAAAATTTCTGTGCACGCCCCTGAACAGTGACAGCCTTGTTTCCCTCGAGAACAGACAGAAACTTGCTACTGTAAAGTTCACAAACAAAACCAGAAGCCACAATAAAGACCACATTGCTCACAGAGCTTTCAACCTTTGGACAGGCACATCAAGGCTTCAGAGATCATCAACGCTACAGTTAGACGGGGATATTAGAGGAGCCATTCGTCTTACCCATTCCTCCCTGGACATAACTCAAGAACCACTCTTTCCTTTTAGACCTCCTAAGAGTACTAAAATCATTACTTATACCTACTTGAACCATGCTCTAAGAAGAACTATCTCAAATCTTATCACAGAAAGACGAAGACACTGTTTGTTTACTTGCCAAAGAAAACTATTAATCTACACAGATGTTTCCTCTGACATTGATTGTAGTAAAACCTGTGAAGTTGACCACCCTTGTAAGTTGACCACCTGTCTAAGTTGACCGCTTTTTTCAGGCACGGAATTAGCCCTTATCATATAAATCAACCTCTGTAAGTTGACCACCTGTTTAAGTTGACCACTAAAGTAGTGCACCGCAGGTGGTCAACTTACACAGGTTTCACTGTAATAGAGGAGGTGCAGGCATCTTCATGATTTATCCCTCAGGAAATAACGTCAAGCTTAAAATACCCACTGGCCAAATCCCCTCAAACTTTGCTAGCGAACTTATTGCTATTAAAGAGGCTCTTTCTTATTGTCTCTCTTCCCCTACTCCTAAAGACCTAATAGAAGAAATTGATTTTTTTCTGACTCAAAACCAGCACTTGAAGCTAAAGATAGTGGTGTGACAAGACTGACGCAAGAAATTTTTTTTTTTCTCCACTCAACATAACTTGCGATCTCCAGTGGATCCCCGCTCATGTCGGAATCGAGGGAAATGAGTGTGCAGATGCCTTTGCAAAGGAAGCACGTGACCAAGATCAACCTCTAACAGCCCCCTTCACAGACGCGAATGCTGTTGCCAGGCGAAGGATGTACAATCAGCAAGGCAACAATCCCCAACCTTCACTGCAAAAGAAACCCCTCTTTTACAATAGCTAGGCCACGTACTAGACATTTCAAGGGCATGATGATATTACCAACTAATATTAAACCCTATCCCATCTGCAAGCACTGTCCCCATTAAACAACTAACCCCTGATCATGTTTTTAATTGCTAGGTCTTTATTCGCTTCCTCCTCCAACTTGGAGTACCACCAATTGAAATCCTCTACAGCCATCTGGCTCCAGAATTAGCAGATCTTGTTATCAAGACTGTTAGAGGCATCTAAACCTTTTGCACTCTGCACTTCATTAGACATGACAACAAAAACAGCAGTTATTTCAGTGACTTATGTTCAAGAAGTGACATTGTAGATCTGACTGTGGTGGTTCAAATTTTACTGTGGTGATACATCACATTACTTACATGAGTCTACTATAGCATATGACACGTTATCTGCTATCATAAATTGATCTGCAACAAAGGCCTCCACAAAGTGAGAACAATAAATAAATAATCTTGGTTGCTGAGTTAGAATTAAAAAACATTTTTCTTCCTGTTTCTACAGCAATAGAGCAATGTACCTTTTCAGTGAGCAGAGACGAGAAATTTAAATTTTAGTTTGAGCAGAGCTTTCACAAGAAATGCAAAGTAGAAATAAATCAAAAATAGCAAAATTCCTACTTGACATTTCCTTTGATGGTCAAACTAGGTTTATCTTGCTAGGTTTTCCTATGTTAGATTTTTTGAAATATTATCATATTAAGACTCGTTTTATGTGGAACTTTTTTGTTACACTTACATTATTGTACCTTATATGATAATTGACATTTTCCCTCATCAAGCATATCTCAGCAAAAAGAAAAAAAACTGTTCCATATTTTAATGAAGATTAATCCTTATAACTGCCAAACATAGGTTTTTATTTTTTTTTTTTTTTTATCGAAGTGGCAAAAATAGTATTTGCATTAACAACTTACGGGGACCAACACAATTTTTATATTTTTTTTCCTCTATAAGTTTATGAAAGAACATTAAAAATGCGTTGATACAATTTTAATTTTGTTTTCTAGTTTGAAATAAGTGTGGTATTTAAGAGTTAAATGTTTTGAAAATTTATTTTTAATTTTTTTTCAAACATGAAATCAAACTTTGCAATACGTATTTAAGGTTTAATTAACTGTGTGTTTTATTAACTGTTAAATTAATGATGTAAAGGATGATTGTCTTGTTTATTACAGCAAATTTTACAAACTATTTGCAGAAACTGTACCAGTTTAAGCAATGTTAAGCAAAGTGAAAGAAATTGAGATAAATAAAAAGCAAAACTAATTTCCTTTAATGTTTAACATTTAAATATGATTACAGGCTATAAAATCTTCACATCGAAACCTATTTTTTTTCTGTTTCAGCATGGTGTAACAAACTAGTTTTGTAAGGGTAGTTGTAGATAAACAGTTAATAGGGGGGGGGGGGGTATTGTGAGAAGAAAGAGTTAATGTCTCTATTGTAGCAATGCTTGCAGGACATATTTGCAACTAATGTCCAGAAATATTTGGATATTGCAGTTGATTTTGCTACGCAACTCCATCATTTAGGTGCATTGGTTGATTTTAAAATGTTTTTTGAAAACTAGGAAAAAGAAGATAGGATTCATCTTTAGCTCCAAATTTAATTTATCTTAGATATATAATTAATAAGGAAACATTTTTATTATTAACATAATTTATAGAATAATTACTAATTTTTTTGGATTAAAATTTAAAAGTTTTCCTTTGTAATTAGGATGTAGCAAATATGCAGTTTAGATAACAAGTTAAAAATGCCTCAAACGGTTTTTTGGTACTGTTGGTTCAATTCATTATTTACAATGCAGCAACTGCATGCTGCATGCATCTTTTTCAATTTATAAATTAATACAAATAATAATAAAAATTCTAACTGAAAATATATTTACAGTGTCTTATTTATATTATTGTTGCTCCTTAATTAACATAACTGAATGCAATCATTTATTTGCAGTTAAGTTTTTGCCATTCTTTCCATTTTTGCCGTTTTTTTTCCATTTTGGCCATCGTTTTTTCCACTGTCCCGAAAGAAAGGTATTTTTTGCAAAAGTACCAACCCTGTCTCTTTTGGATTCCTTCCCTCCATTTAGACTTGAACATCCTCCTCTGATTTTCAAAGTAAAAACGTGATATGAATTGTGATCCTATGGAAAGTAAAAACATCGCCAACTGGATCTAGATGTTGAAAGCAAAGTAAAGATTAATGTACACTCTTTGCCACAAAAAATTGTTCACCTGGAAATATTTGTCAGAATAAAACAAAACTTGCGTATGTGAGGACAACATTGATATAAGAAAATGAAAGCAAAATGATCATTTATAGCAGGAAAAATCCCAAGCTAATGTAGGTTCAAGTACTTTGTTTGGCCACCTCTACTGTCTGTCTTTCATGAGAAAAGCTCCCGCTGTCAAGTCTGAGCCGGTCTACTGCCACATAAGCGGACTTCGTTCATTTTCAGCAAGGGTTAGCAGGAAAGCTTTTTCGCGTCATCTCGCCACTCGTCTGCTCGCCTTTCTGCGGGCGTACGGGTTTTTCCAACATTAAGCTTCCCTTGGAAAAATGAACCGCACCTCGTTACTATAGCAGTAGATTGGTGCAGACATTTTGGCGGTGGCTTTTCTCGTGATGGTCGGACAGTAGCATGAATGTAGGAAACAATGCAGGTTCTTTTGATGTCCTGCATCATCTTGTTCCTTGGTTACTATAAATAGGCCTCTAATTTGATCTAACTTTTTGCTTGTATAACTTACCATCGCAAGCTATTCCAGATAGATTTGGTTTGTGACAAATCATTTGATCCAACAGGTCAGAGACAGTGATAATGGGATGGAGGAAGTCTTCTTCCACCCTTGCTGTGTGTGTGATCAAGCATTGTTCTATAAAAAAGTGGTACCTTGTGTGTGCCAACATATGTGACTTTTCTCCACCTCACCCCATAAGTTGGCTTATAGCCTTAATGCACACATGTGATCTAAACATTTCATGAACATACCACTGGCCTGTCATGGTGTAGTGGACCCATGTTAGGAATGACCATGTATCATATATAACCCCATAGCATCACACTCACTGTAGGCTATGTGCCACTGAAAACAGGTGAGCCATTTCAGATCAGGCAGGGCCTGTCACATGACCATCACTGATTTTTTTTTTTTTTAATTACAGTAGTTACTACTAAGGGTTAAGTACTAAGGGGTCCCTTAGTACTAACTGTAGTAAGGGTAGTTACTACAGTTAGTACTAAGGGACTTATGAAATATCCCAAAAGGATTTTGCAAGAAAAAAATTTTTTCTTCAGTTACAGCCTACTAAAATTCTGCACAAAGTTCGCCATTTTGGAAAAAACCAGCAAATCACTCTATTTGAAATGGACACTATTTCAAAAGTATTTTACCTATTTGAATAATTCTGTTTTCGAAAAATAAATAAGGACCCATATATCCTCTAGACATTGTTTTTGAACATTTAGTTAGGTTTTTGATAAAGAAAAAATTTATTTTTGTGGCGAAAAAACAGTTTTTACTGATTTTATGATTTTTTTTCCTCCATGAAAAAGATTTTTTTTACTAAACGTATATGGCAGTCTAAAACCCTTATATGATAGTTTCATAGCATATTTTATTATAATCCTGAGATACATACAGCCTTAGAAATAAAATTCGAAATTTTGAAAAATTTTAAAAACTAGCAATTTTTGAAGTGAGAACTCAAAAAACCCATTTAATCTAAAAATTGGCTCATTTGAACCCCTTTTAATGCTTAACAAGTGGATATACACTTCATCTCGTATTTTTACCCTAATAAAAATGCCTAATAATTTCATTCACTGAAATTCTGATTATATTAATGCCTAATACTACAATAATGGTTTACTTTATCTGTAACAGCTAAAATCTATCCTTTTTCTTGTTTCAATATTAGTTTTATTTTTTCTCTTTCAATTAAAATGTGCAACTCAATTACATGACAGGGGAAACCATCCAAGATCAAAGGGAAGAACAGTTCAATGCATTTAAAACAATTAATTTTAATTTCGTGCTTTGGTTATCATTGGTGACTGTTGCCCCAGAATTTTCGGATCCTACCTCGTATGATTACTTTCATCCATAAGTATAGGTATACTAAATTCAAAATGCAAAACTCACCTATAATTTAAGAATTTAAAAAGCCCACCTGTTTTATGAGAGAAGTAATCAATTGACGATGGTTGTAAGTTGAGGTAACCAAACAGATCTCTCTCACTAAAGGTAGCTATTATAGCCAGATATCCAATTTCTAACAAAAGCAGTGCAGGAGACCTATAGCCTTCAGAACTTATTTTAATGCTTAAGTGACCTGGATTCGGTCAAAAATAAAAATTTGAGTTGAATCAATTAGGAAGTATGGGAGCTCAGCTCTCATTACAATTAGGTCCTGATCAGCAGAAAAATGTATTTATATAACAAAGTCAGATGGTCATCAAAGGCGCTTCTATTCTTTCACATCACTCTTATTTAGCACACAATGTCATACAAAAAGACGATTTGACTGGGTCATCAAAAGTGGTTTGTTGCATGTATTTTATTAAAAGTTAGTAAAATTTTAGTTGTTGCTGGTAAAATGCACTGTTATTGTAGCTATTAGGCATTAATATAATCAGAATTTTAGTGAATGAAATTACAGTAGGCTCTCTGTTTAACGACACTCTATTTAACGACTTTCTCTATTTAACGACAACTTTTCACGGTCCCAGATGGTCCACTGTAGTGTTAAAAGCATTATATTTAAGGATGTTTTCTACTTAAGGACGATTTTTTGTGGTCCCTTGAAAGTCGTTAAACATAAAGCCCTGTATCCGTCTCTTAAGTGGCGACACACTTTGATCTATGCACTGCGTGCCGCTTTCGACTGCGATTGGAGGCGGGCAATCACGTGGGCTCAGTCCGCCATTTTGTGTCGCTGCCTGTGTGATTTCACTGTGCGGAATACCAGATATTTTCTCTTTGCTATTCGTAATTTTCATCAAAAGCTATTTTAAATGTGACGATGCCTTGGTGTAGTGCATTTGGATGTTCAAACAGTTCAAAATCGGGTCACAAGTTGTATCGATTACCTATGGGTAAATGAAATGAAGTGCCGCCTCATACATTATGTAAATATTTTATCATAAAGAACTGACATCTATTTGGTATTTCAAATTTATTTTAATACATCTACCTACTCCATGTATGTATCATGTACTTTTCGCACATTGCTTAGCGTAAAAAATAGTTTGTGTGTAACATCATTTCAAATTTCAAACACTTTTCCACTAATAGTGAAATACTGTTGCAAATACAGATATATTCTGTTTTTCAATTCAATTCTGGGCAATTTCGGATACTTTTTGAAACTATTGTTGAAATCGCAATATTTTTTACTTTTCATGAAAATGTCTGATAGTTTGTTGATTTTTATGGTATGATAAGGATATTCACTAAAATCATATATAGTTCCTTCAAATATTGTAAAGCTTAACTATGTAACGGCACCTAATAAATTGCTAGCAGCGGTAAAATATTTGCCCTGTTTTTAAAACTGATACTTCTGAGTGTAAGAGAACAAAGTCGTCAAAATTTAAATATGCTAATTATTTTTATTTATTTCTAGTGTAAATTTTCTATTGTTTAGTTAGTTTCAAAATGTCTCAATAACTAGCAAAATTGTTTTAAGAAAACATAGTTTTGCTTTTAATTGTGTCATAGGCATGAATTTCAGTGTGTTGCCAAGTTAATTATTCATCTATTTTGTGCTAAAATCTCAAGATATTAAAAATGTGAAATTATTTATTAAAAAAATTAAGCTTCTTTGAGATTGCAGTAACATATAACTCAAGCCAATTTATACAATTGTATGAAGATTTTTTTAATTAATTAATTTTTTTTTTTTTTTTTTTTTTTTTTTTTTTTTTTTTTTTTTGTCCAGAAAAATGCTGTTTTCGTTTAATTATTACTTCAACGCGAAAATTTTTCAATAAAAAAATATATATGATTTATTCTAGTGTCTGTTGATTTATTAAAATTCATTATTGCAATTTATAACAGTTCGTCAAAGATGTAATCTGCACTCTTTTATTTGAATTCCTATTGGTATCAAATGATTCAATTAATATTATTTTTTTAATATTGATTTAAAATTGGTTAAAACACTTTATTATGATTTTGTTGATTTTTTAAGAACTAGTAGTACGTATCTTTAAAAATCTGGTTTAAATGAAAGGCATTTTTTAATGTAAAATCGTCATGAAAAACAAGCAAGTGTTTGTAAAATGCAAAAAAAAAAGATTCCTGCCGAAAATGAACCTTATTAGTTAAGGCAAAAAGAAATTTTGCAATTTTTTAGATGTGAATAATTTTCCATAAGAAAATTACACACATTAGTAATATAAATGGTACATGAATAAGTTCAAACTCTTGCCCAAGTTACAAGCAATTCATAACGTAGTTAATTTAGCTCACTACTTTTCTACTACACCAAATTTATAATAATAAATCGCATATTCAAAACACTTCAAGTAGTTTGTAACTCAGAAGGTCTTTATGGTGGAAAAAAAAAGAAATTACCCTTAAAAATATCGAAAATTCCTTCGAAACACATTTTTACTAATATGCGGTTTAATAATAAAAAATACATTTTACTAAGATAAAATTCAACATTTTCGTACGTTTATTGTCAGTTACATAAGTTACACTTAAAAACCTGCAAACATTCGTTGATAAAAAGATACTTTTCAATGAGCGAAACTCTGTATTTTTCTACTATTGAGATAGGGAGAAAGTTGCGGAACGACACAAAATGGCAGACGCTGGAGCGTGTCGCCACTTAAGAGACGGATCGAGGGCTTTAGTTAAACAGAGAGTATTAGACATTTTTATTTTACATGCATGCCATGGGCAATAAGGTCATTTAAAAAAAATATTAAAACATTTTCTGGGAAAAAATACGGGATGAAGTGTATATCCACTTGTTAAACATTAAAAGGGGTTCAAATGAGCCAATTTTTAGAATTTTAAAAAATGGGTTTTTTGAGTAATCTCACTTCAGAAATTGCTAATTTTTAAAAATTTTCAAAATTTCAAATTTTATTTCCAAGGCTGCATACATCTAAGAATTATAATAAAATGTGCTATGAAACTATCATATAAGGGCTTTAGACTGCCAACTCCGTTTAGTAAAAAAAACTTTTTTTTCATGGAGAAAAAATCATAAAATCGTTAAAAAAGGCAGTTTTTTTCGCCACAAAAATAAATTTTTTTCTTTATCAAAAAACCTAACTAAATGTTCAAAAACGATGTCTAGAGGATATATGGGTCCTTATTTACTTTTAGAAAAAATAATTATTCAAATAGGTTAAATACTTTTGAAATAGTGTCAATTTCAAATCGAGTGTTTTGCTGGTTTTTTCCAAAATGGCGGATTTTGTACAGAATTTTAGTAGGCTATAACTGAAGAAAAAAAAAATTCTTGCAAAATCCTTTTGGGATACTTCATATGTCCCTTAGTTCTAACTACTGTAATTTTTCCAAAAAAATTGGTGATGGTCATATGACACTTTTCATACCTGCCTGCCTGATTTGAAATGGAATGACTCAGATGTGAATAGGGCTTTTGTACACTTGCCATCGTTTAAAGTAGTGTCACATTCAACGAAATTGGACTGCGACCAAATAGAAACCAGATCCTCTTCTATAATGAATCCAGATTCAATTTGGGAAATGATGACAATTGAATCGGCAGGTTTATATAAGAAGGGAATGAAGACCAAAAATGTCTTTTTTTTTTTTTGCAATCTAATATATCTCCTAGCTTCAATCTACATGTGGGTAGTAAGAAATAAACAAAAAACATTCCCTAGAGATAGTTATAGAGCACTGAATTTAGGGTCAGGTGTAAGAAGGAAACAAATCCCGGATTTATTTCCTTCTTAGAACTTATAATTAATTGGTCCGCTAAGTTGCATCATGAGTAGTAATTGAGAAAATATTTTAAATGTTTATTATATGATCGTTCGTTGGTGGTTCACAAAGCGTTTGTTTTTCCAGTTTTTCGAAATCTATATCGTTATTTCCATCAAATTATGATTAATTAATTATTTATTATTAACTTATTTACTACAACAATGTCGTCGGGAGATTCCGATGAAGAGGCTGAAGTTAGTGGTTTCCCACAAGGGAAAATAGGTGTTCGTAATATTATTAAAACGGAGACATTCGCAATTTCGAAAATACACACATTTAAATACATGAATCTTCAACTGCAGGATATGTAACTACTTGTGAGTTCATTGATGGCCCTGTCAAAAGAAGTTTCCTCTTGCGAAAAACAAGAACTGATGTGAAACTCCCCACAGATCCAGCTTAAAAGTCGAAACTTGCAATAAATTGCACACCATGCATATTCACCCATAATAGTAATCCAAAACACCATTACAACCCAGCGGTACGTTCAGAACATGCTTCAAACACATTTGTTGGCATCATGGCAGGGCTTCCAGGAGCCATTTTTCAACAGGACAATGCTGGACTATGCACAGCGAGAACGTCACTGGTCAACCACCACCACATTATCACTTTCTCTTGCCTGCTCAATCCCCTGATTTAATTCAGATTGAGCATACCTGTGATCACATTAGAGGCTTGTTTAAAATAAATAGAACAATATGATATAGGACATCATGGAAGACATTTATGCCTCAATACTTACCTAGATCCCCTCATGCATTCATGCCAACGGTAGCCCAACAAGGAATTGCCATTCATTAGGGATTTTTTTTCTGCAATGAATGATCATTCTGACTACTTTTTCTTGCTGTGCTAATTTTTTATGACAGAAAGTGTGTATGTTTACGAAATGTTAATCTATATAATTTAAACCAAAGGAGATATTCTACTTGTAATAGGTTGTATGCACATCAGCTTTTTAAGATTATGTAAGAATTTAATTTTGTAGTGAATTTAAAAACTAAGTAATGTATGCAGTAAGAAATGAAACTTTTTAGTTAGCATTGAAATGGATAATTACATTGTGTATGAAATGTATTTTTATGTGAGTATTTATTTTAGTATCTTCAACAAATGGGCAACAGTCAAGCTCGTGCTGTTTATGAAGCAAATTTGCCTGAAAGTTTTCGGAGACCACAAACCGACTCGTATCCTTTTATTTATAAATTCATCTGTGTTCTTTTATTTAAATTATGTTCTAATATCTTAAATATAAAAATGTGAATCAGGAATTTTAAACAGAGAAATTAATTTATTTCTTAATAACAAGGTCAGTTTTTAATACATAAGATTTTTTCCCATTTAACATAAAAGGAAACGAAATAGTTCCACTGTTACTGTATCAAAATAATTTTAATGATCTTGAAGTTTTTTTCAATACTGAAAAGAAGTGATATAAAACATCAACTATCTGAATGAACAAAATAAAATCTTTGAATACGTAGACTTTGGTGCCCCTCCTCACTAAATTTATAGGTGCAACCCCCCCCCCCCCCCCCCCCCCCATGATTCCTTTTTTAGAATTTTAACATAGTGTGATTTCTTCAGAGTGTTCACTCTCATACCTTTTGCACCATGCCACAGTGATGCATATTTAACTTTAAGCTTTGCAGGGAGCAGCGGCTGTTTAAACTGCTAATTAGTTCTTTATATACCGATTGATTTTCTTAGGCAGACAACAGTTTGTTTCTTTAAATATTTCTAGATCATTAGAGGCCTTTATTAGAGCAAAATATGAACAAAAAAAGTACATTGCTAAAGAATGGGTTCCACCTCCAGCTCCTAAACCTGCGGTAAAGAAACTTCTCATTTCTGAATTTTCAGTTTATGCAATTTTGTAAATTGTAATAATTTTTCATGATTTTTAGTTTGATATTGAAGAAGAGAAAAGAAAAGAAAGAGAAAAGAAGAAGAAGACCAAGGTTTCCAATGTTATAGAAATACCTGTAAGCATAAAATCTTTGTAGGATTTTTTATTTCTTCATTTTATTTTTATATTCAATTCTCAAAAAATAAAATAGCATATCTAATTTTAATAAACTTGATTTCTTGGAAAATAAGTTGCATGGTTTTATTTAATTCTGCTATGCATTTTTGCTCCTGTGCATCAGTTTTAAAATATTGTTTTAACATTTATGAAATTGATGAATTTTATGTTCAAATATTTTATCTTCAAAAAGAAATTAACTACTAGGTTGAGTCAAAAGTTTTTTCGTATTTTCACCTACAAAAGAAGAGCTCAACAAGCCCCAGTTGGTGGAGGTGTCGATTGATGGTACTTTGGGAAGGACCAAGTTCTGCTGATATTGCTCCGGTGCTACAACTGGGCTGGTGTTAGATAGCTTCCAGCAAAACTTCGTTATCCGACAACAGATCTTGGTTTCTCTTCAAGAGTCATATCACCCTTCTTGAAATGCTCAAACTAATTTTGAGCAGTGCGCTCATTTACAGAACCTGGACCCTCAACATCATTCATTTCTTTTGCTGCTGACCTTGGGTTAAGACCTTTGCTCCAGAAGAAATGCAAAATAACACGAATTGCTAGCTTATCATCCGCCATTTCAAGAGACTGCAACGTCTACACAGGTACGAGAAATCACAGCAACTGATAAGAATTATCAAGGTCAAACTCCACTCTACCATTTCAGATCAGCTGCACAGGAACTGTAATTTGCATATGTTACCTTCAGCCCTGCCAATCCAGGACAGGGAAAATACGAAAAAACTTTCAACGCAACCTGGTATTTATTAATAGTGGTCAGATATAAGATGAAAATGCTCATTACAGTGCCTACCAGCTCTATTGTTTCTACTTTATTACAACAAGCTGTTTAAATTTTTAGCTTGAAATTAAGTGTATGTATATATTGTGCATGGGATACATTTGAATTCAAATTGACACTTCAAGTAAACATTGTTTCATATGCTTCATAGAAAAAAAAAAACTGGTTATTCAGAAATTTGATGAATTAAAATTATCATGAAAAAAAGCGAAAAAAAAACACCTTACCCGTTTGACCCTGAGCTAATAAGAAATCATTAGGAGTTCTAGAAGACATGATCACTTTTAAATTAATGGGTTTTTAAAAATTGTAGTCTCTTTGGTAATGTAGTGGGTGTTAATATACTGACCAGTTCTCATCAGAAGGTCCATGACCGCAAGCATGTATTTTTATGTTGGCACACTTGCTTGATTAAAACATCTTTTCCACTGATCATTTTCTCAATAAAATGCTGGTGCATCTGAAACGCTTGTTTTTCCTATTAATATTTAGACTTTGCCTCAACATCCTGCTGCACTGCCTCGTCCACACAGTACTGGGCCTCATAGTCCTGTTGCTAAGCCAGTTCAAGTAGAATCAGCTAAGCCTAATGCAGAACAAGTGCCTGAATCAACGGATTTGTTAAACCTGGGTATATGTTTCATAATGACATATTTCTTAACCCATTAATGCCGCTTGGTACAAAATCGTACCAGGGGCATTCCACAGTATTTTTGACATTTATGTAGAGTCCGTAACGTGACCTTTTTTGCCATAACTTTTTAATTTACTGTTTGATTAGCATATTATTTTATTTTGATCTTTTCCTACCAACACACCAGCTCAAATTAAAAATAATTTGCAAATCAAACGGTAAATTAAAAAGTTATGGCAAAAAAAGGTCACGTTACGGACTCTACATAATGTCAAAAATACCGTGGAATGTCCCACCAACATTATTTTTTAAATTTGTCATTAAATGGCACTATCAGTCCAACTTATATTTGTTTTACATGCGAAAAAGTCACAGACAGAAATAAAAATATAGTTGCGGCATTCTTGTTGAAAACTTGTGTAGTGGTAGGCTTAAGACTTGAGCGTAATATAAAACCACCGCCATGCTACATCTTTCAAGGAGTAAAATGTAAGTTTTTCATATAATTTTGTAGTTTCAAAAATGTTCCAAAATAGATTCATGATAATAAGAATCTGCTTGATATGAGTGTGCTTTTAAAAGTTATTTTTATATTTGCTTCGTTGTGTAAGTTCACTTTAACTTTTAATGGTAGATAATTGTACCATTCGGTGAATATGTAGTCTCAATCTTACCGAAGGCAGTCGAACAGTGCTTGACCTAAAGTTTGTACCAAAAATAATGCTAATGTACAGATTTTACTATATTAGTTATTTTTGCTAATTAAGATTATAAATTATGTATTTCAAGTAGTACATTCAAAATAATAGTTTTACTACCTCCTCAAAATTCAACAGCATAGATTATTGTATATCATATAAATATATACAATGGAGGTCTCCGTGTGTATGCACGTATAGCTTGTATATTTTGGTTTATCATCATCTAAAGGATGGTTGTATGAATGATTGCGTGACTTACTGCGCTAATAAAATAATTTTTAATTATTTTTTTGCTTGTAATTTTTTTATTGTTCTAAAAAATTGATGCTTTGGATATACAAAAAATTAACGTTTAAATTTTGTTGCCTGACTTTTTTTTTTTGCAAACGTTATTTACTACAGTTAAATAAAACTAATGTTTCCTTCTTCAAAAGTTCAAAACATTTTAATTAAGGGTAAGTTTTCTCTTCATATTTATATTAAAGTTGATTTGCTACTAGTAGCTGATGAAAGGTTACTAACTTACATCAATTAACTACAAAAATTAGTTTTTTTATTGATGAAACAAAAACGTTAATAAAGTTACAAGGAACCCTGTTTTCATTGCAAAAGATGTATTAACATTGTTTTTATCAAATTATTTTTTTAAAAGAGTAATTTTTTGTTTCATAATAATTAGGTTTTACTTTTATGTGTTCGTTTTTTTTAAACTATAATTTGAATATTTTTAGGAGGCAGTGTTGCAGATGATAGCATTTTTGATACATTCCTTAGTGCTCCAGTAGCTTCTCCAGCTGATAAGACAAACACTACACAAACAAATTTTAATGATAGTGGAAATGGAGCTGGCTCAATATCTGCTGAAGAAGCAGACTTTTTTAATCAAGCTGCAAATGTGGATAACCGGTCTAACAAGATGACAAAAGAATCTATTCTTTCTTTGTATGGTTCAAGCTCCTGTCAAATGCCTGCCACTCAACATATTACTCCAGTGTATGGAGTACCAGGTATGTTAAAACTATAATATTCTCATTCATTAAAACAATGATTTCTGATTTCTGCCACTTCATTATGCAAGCAAAATTTAAGCTTAAAAAAAAAATGGGGGGAGTGGTAAATGAAGAAAAAAAATTAAAGCAATGTAATAATGAAAGAATTTTTCTAAAGCTCAGAATTATGCTTCATAGTGAAAATATATGCAAATTTATACTTTAAAAAATATGCATTAATATTAGAAGTAGGTTGCTTTTAAATCAACTTATGAATTTAACTGTTTTAGAAAAAGATGCACAGGTTAAGCTTAATGTTCTTTCATTTAATAAATTTCATACCTATTTTCTTTCCTTTAATTTAAAGTTTGATTGATAAATACAGCAGAATAAAGTCAGATTTAATTATATTAAGCTGAAAGAAAAATAGGAAATTTACGTGTGAATCAGTGTTCCCGAATGAAACCTTGATTGGCTGCGATGACATGAGCAATGGACTTTTCCACTCCATGCAGTGCGATCAAATCTGTCAGGAAAGAAGAATTATACCAAATATTCCTATATTAGTTCTGCCTTGCTAAGCACAAAAGTCACATCTGCACTTTTTATCAAAATTGAGTTACGATCACCAAGTTGTTCTTCGTCACATATTTCACCGAAATATAATGTTTTATGGTCATTTGTCAATGGAAAATATATTTTTTTAAAAATATATTTAAAGTCTTCCCAGAGAGTTGTCTTCCCAGAAAGGGGAGTGGTAAATGAAGAAAAAATTAAAGCAATGTAATAACCAAATATATTTTTTCTAAAGCTCAGAAGAAGGTTATGCTTCATAGTGAAAATATATGCAAATTTATACTTTAAAAAATATGCATTAATATTAGAAGTAGGTTGCTTTTAAATCAACTTATGAACTTAAGGCTGCTCTTCAGTGGGGAAGAAAAACGATGTCGCTTGAAAATGGGCCTTTTCTTTAAACGAAAGCAGTGTACATCAGTGAAATGATTGACACTTCAACAGCCAATAGAACGAACGGTGACCGATGAAAGTGTGGATCATGTGACCTGTCACATTTTGAGGGGGACAGACCGGACGCTCCCCCTGCTGTGCAAGTCAAGGGAGGTATAGCTGTCGGCGAAATGAAACCGCAGCTTTTTACAGACCCTTCCAAGGAAATTCTAGTTCTTTCCCTCTTGAGTCTTGACTACATAAGTAAAAGAAAAATAACTCAATGTAAAAGGCGCGAAATTTTACATTGCCGCGCATTTTGCAATCCTACTTGTGATATTAATTTATTTGTATTCGCGCTAAAATTAATTTTGAAACAAAGATTTTTTCCCCCATTAATACGGTTTCAGATCTCATCTAGGAAAAATTAACGAATGAATGAATATTTGCAATAAATAAATTCATAAATTCGTTTTATTTTTAGAAAAATGTTCGTTATTGAAAATTGATGATTTCAAAAAAGGAAGGAAAAAAAAGATAGCCTGCATGACCACACTGAATTTTAACGAAATGAACTCCAAATTCTAACCAAAAAATATTCTTTAAAAATGGATGATCCTACTTAATATATTTGAAAAATCGAGTGCCGAATAAAACTGGGGACTAACTAGTTATCGGTTGGCGAAATTTTTTCGCTTCCTCTGCCTGTTTGCCACTCTCCCCAACCCCATCCAAGTTGCCAGAAAACATTCTTCTTAAAAATGAAACTAGATCCTCTTTGCATAGTTAATACTTGATTGTACAATAAACATTAATGCCACTAATTAGTTACATTAACCTTTATTTGAACTGATAATATTTATATTTTAGTGCTAAATTAAATACTACTTTGTTGGTTAGTTATCTGTTTTACAAATGCAGTGGCGAATAGAAAAAAATGTGGCTACTATAATTGCCTTTTCTCACCACTGGTGACCAGAAAATTCCCCTAATCTTTATCTTTGAATCCTTTTCTTTTTGAAAAAATATTTATTTATTTATCTAATTTTATATGTAGATGAGAAGGCTACGATAGCATTTCTCAATGGGTTGTTATGGTGAAAGTTCTTTCAAATTGAGCATAACAACGGCAAAGTCGCGGACGGCTACGGATAAGGATTTCCTGAATTTGAAAAATTAAAGATTTTTCTGTGATCTTTGTTTGTATGCAGGGGTGCTCACCCTGCTCCAAGCTCAAAGGCAAAAATCATTCCTTCCCCCACTCTCAATGTTTGTAAACTATCTTGCGTTGAAATTTTAGAATAAAACTAAACCTAGCACTTTTAGAGTTTCAGATTCCCAGTTACTAAATTCGGCAAAATACATGAGGTATTACATACACTATATGGCCAAAAGTATTGGGACACTTTCAAAAATTCACAATTTTACGGATTTCTCGAGAAATAAAAGACCAATTGCTCTCTGCTCTGTAATTTTTTTTCTCATGAAAAGTATACTCCAGACGTCAAATCCAATAACAATTAAGTCTGCTATTCATTTAGGGGACCAGCAACAAATAATCCGTTCTTATCATGAATCACTCTGTAACGGTGGCAGGAAAGTGTTGCCAGTTTGCTAACAATCCCTTACCATTCGTCGCCTATCCTAGAATTATAGAAATTCGGCTCATTAGATCGCTGATAACTTTTTAAAATTTAAAGAAATTGCGGTGGAATTTTTTTCATGGATTGTAGGATGTATCTGAGCTTTGAATTATGAACGTTATAAATTGCTATCTTTCGTGCATGCGCAGTGAAAAATTAATAGCTTTAATTGTTCATATTTCATCAAATTTTCAATATTTTAACTTCAAATTTTATTATTATGTTTCTCTAAAATGCTGTCAAATATTCTAAAAGTTTAGTAACGTTTGACGAAATACTCTGCGTAATATGAGGCGAAAACCGTCAAAATTTTTTTGCATTTTCGGAAGAAATGCTTATATTTCCATGGGTATAAGAGATATTTTCACAAAAATATAAAAATAAGTTTTTGATAGATTTTTAACTCATTTTTGAAAATTATAGCTTATTCCCAGCAATTTGCAATGAAAAATGATCAAAAAACTTTTTTCCTCAATTTGTTGTCGGTCCCCTAAATGAATAGCAGACTTAATTTTTATTGGAAAATGACAACTAGAGTATACATTTTATGCGAAACAAATTATAGAGCAATTGGTCTATTATTTCTCGAGAAATCCCTAAAAATGTGAATTTTTGAAAGTGTCCCAATGCTTTGGTCATATAGTGTATATAGTGCTTCTACTTCAACACATTGAGTTTTTATTAAAATTTCCTAATAAGTCTTGTGAGTGTCTGATCCTCGTTAGTTGTCATAATAAATATTAAGGGTTGTCTTTTTTCTCAGGAGGCACGAAAATATTACCTACATGTATATCTGCCTGAAAAAAAAAAAAAAAAAAAAACTCGAAATACTTAGGTGAAAAAAAATCTCAACGCCTCCCTCTGCCAGATTTTAAAGTTTTTATCGCTCTGCTTCGTTTTCATGCATCTTGCATTTAATGAATCAATAATAAAAAATAAAAAAAGGGCAAGAAACAGATTTGCAGGAAATACATAAAGTTAAAACAAAAATGAAAATGAACAGCTTACATTTAGGAAAGCAATTATAAGTACAAGTAAGGGTTCACAATTTAAAAAGAAAAAAAAAATCAAGACAAACTTTTTCTTTTTAAGTTCTGTGTTACGCACTTCTGTGCCGAAAAATTATCGTATCGTGTCTTTAGTCACAGAATAAAATGAATGTTCTAATCAAATGATTATCAAGTAATTTTCATTCGTATAGAACAAAAATCTTTTTTGAGATCCCACATTTTCTATTCTATTGACTCCTAATTCCTAATAATATGTAAATACAGCGAGAGAAAGGATTTAGCTTCTTGTTTAGGAGAGGGAACCATTTCTATATTTAATTAACATGATCTTTATCGTAAGCATACTATTTACTCAGAAATACTCCCTATTTTCCCAAGCACTCTGTTTGGGGGCTATGCCTTTTAATTTTCACGAAAATAAAATTTTCAAAATGCACTTTTAGACGAACTCTGGTAGTATTTGGAAGTAAGAGGTCCTGTGATCTTCCACCAGCAAATTTTTGAACTTGAAACGCCAAAAACACAATTTCAGGTTCTTCAATTATGTTAGGAAACGGGGAGTTCGGAAGCTTTCCCCGAAATTTTTCGAAATAGTCTAAAAACGCAGTCTTAGTGTGATGTTGGGGGGAGGCAAAATTTTCAAAGTGTTATAAACATGATTGTAGGCCATTTTTAGTAACGTTGGGGACATTCAGGTTTTTGAAATCAAAGTTCCAAAAATGCAATTTTAGACGACTTTTTTTTTATGGTCAAAGAAGGACTTTTCAGAAACTCCCTTCCCGAAATTTTTTGAAATTAAAGCCATAAAAACGAAATTTAAGACGATCTTTAATGATGTTTTTTGAAGGGGGGGGGGGGGTGCTTATGTGACCTGAAAACCTTTATGCCTGTAATTAATTTTTTCTACATTGTATTAAAATGCTGATCTAGCTTCTGAGAATGAAAATAGAAAACAGTGAAAACTTGTAACCTTCATTCTATATTGTTCACATCTTAGTTAGCTTTGTCAGCAACATAAGGCTGAAAACGTCATTAAAACTAATACATACAATGCTCAGTAATTCTACCACGGTGTGTTTTTTTATATTAACCGAATCATATTAAATTGCTAATATAATTTTCATGATTTTCTAAGTATTTAATGAGTATGTTGGTGTACGGAATGTTTTCCGCAACTGAATAAATGTTTTTGAAAAGTATTTTTACTCTCCAAAAATACAGCTTCCAAATTCTTATAAAGATTTAAAAAAAAAAAAAAAAACTATTTCTATTGTGAAAACTTTCTGAAGACATCAGAAAGCCTTCTGTATTTTTGTTTTCTTGTCAGTCTTGAATGTCGGTATTAGTAATCTGGAAATTTTGTATTTGGATGAAATTTTGCTTTTTAATTTCATCCACATTGATGTTTTTTCCTGAAATGTAATTTTACACCCCCCCCCTTTTAAAAGTAAAATCTACTTAAGTTAAACATTGAATGAACACAAACGATTAGTAACCATGGCGACGAAAATTTGACTTCTTAGTAAATATTAAAACAACGAGCTAGAGTTATTCTTGTCATCATGACAATCTGAAAAATCAGAGCAACATCAGCTTTGTTCAAGTAAGGATAATAAGCATTCGCAATTGCTCAAAAGAAAAAGAAAAAAAAGAAACTTATTTTTTTCTGGAAGAATAAATATTGTCCTGAATTTTAGTAGTTTTCCAAAAATGATAGCACTGTTGGAGAAATAATATTTAAGCAACGTACTTCAAAAAATATAAAACATGTTTTTAAATTGTAAATACTATTTGTACAAGCTTGATTCGCTCTGAAAAGTATGGAATAACACAAGTACATGATTGCTTGATTAAAACACTCAAAACCTGCAGTTAATCACAATATCCATATGTTTAAATGTATAATTATTTTCAAAAATGTTTGTTGAGCTGTGGAAAGCACTTTATGTGTGTACATTTGTAGTAACATAAAACACATGTAAAACGATGCAAAATACCTAGTGTCTGGAATACGATTTAATCTATATATAAAAATATTTTTCTACTGGAAGGGAAAAATGACAACTTTTCGCATTCGAAAGCATTGTAACAATGTTCATTATATTGTTAATAAACAATTTAACTTAGAAATATCCCTTTCAAATCTGTTTCTTTTCAAACCACTAATTTGAAAAAGAGCAGATGTTGCTAATTTAACAGCTAATAGCACGCATCTACATCGATTCACTTTCAAAAGCACTTGATTCTTCAAGAAAGCCTTAGGAAAAGAGGAAAGAAGAAAGGACGTCCAGCGAAGGTCATTGAGGGGGACTAATGAGAGGGTAATAAATCTTACACCCCATTAGTGTTCACCCCTCAAAAAGGGGAGTTAACTTATAGGAGGCGGAGCGAATGCAAAAAGTGAACGTATTTTGTAATTTTTTTCAATAGTTAGAACATGATATTTGTTTAAAAAATGGTCGCATTATTTCAAACAAGATCTCAAAAGAGAGCTGGAAATATTTTGCATGTCAGGGCGTTCTTAAAATTTCGATAGCACGAGTTGCAGATGTTTTACAGAGCGAAATGTCCAACAGTACCTCGTTTTCGAAGAAATTCATTTTTTCTCGAATTTTAAAAAATCGGAGAATTGACACATCAAGAAAGTAAAAACTAAAAGAAACAGACATGGTCTTGAAAAATACTCAGAAAAAAAAACGGATCCGAAAACTTTACAGGAATTTGTAAAACAAGCTCCAACTTTCCCCGTAGGTTAACATTAGATCCGAATCTTTCAGACTCTCAGTGAAGAGCACCCTTAACTGTTTTAGAAAAAAATGCACAGGTTAAGCTTCGTGTTCATTCATTTAATAAATTTCATACCTATTTTCTTTCCTATAATTTGAAGTTTGATTGATAAATACAGCAGAAAAAAGTCAAATTTAATTATATTAAGCTGTACGAAAAATAGGAAATTTAAGTGTGAATCAGTGTTCGTGAATGAAACCTTTATTGGCTGCAATGACATGAGCAATGGACTTTCCACTCCATGCAGTGTGATCAAATCTGTCAGGAAAAAAGATTATTAAATTGTACCAAAAATTCCTATATTAGTTCTGCCGTGCTAAGCACAAAAGTCGTGTCTGCACTTTTTATCAAAATTGAGTTATGATCACCAAGAGGTTCTTTGTCACATATTTCACCAAAATATAATGTATTATGGTCATTTTTCTATGGAAAATATTTTTTTTTAAATATACTTAGAGTCTTTTTACTAGGGACTTGGCTAAAATAAAAATTAATGTAGAATACTGTATAAATGAAGTAGCAAGGTAGCTTTTAAAAAATATCCCTATTAGTTTTTTGCAATATTTTCACTTTGGTGAAGGAATTTAACAATCCCAATATTGACCATTAATCTCTTCTCTCAATTGTTGATATTGTGGGATTCTTAATCCACTGAAATTATTGATAAGTTTTGTGGGCATCATATATGTATTGTCGTCTCAGAGCAACAGTAAGACATCTAGGAATTAGATGTCCTATTGTTGCTCTGAATAGATGATATATATTCCATTATGTTGAAAATAGAAAAAAACATTCAGGAAATGTCAGGATTATCGATTTTATATCTGGTCTACTTAATTTTTTGTGGCATTTTATTACATTTTTATTTTGTTTGAACACAGGTGGAATGTATATGAATCCACAAGCATTTTCCCAAGTTGGCATGAATGCATATCCTGGGATCCCAACTCAAGGGGTAAATCAGGCTTTGTTTTATCATTGAAATATTTATACATTAATACATATTGAGAAGTTCTATTCGTTTTAAATGACTCATATGCTTATTTTGCAAGTATTTGAAATCAAAACTTTTTTTAGATGATTTTATCTAAGTTTGTTGTGTAACTAATTTTTTGCTTCATTGTTTCTTAACAAAGTATTAAATGTATAAATTTTAAATGCTGGAATATTTATGATGTGAATACATAAAATGAAAGGAATTTCCTTTTTATGCATAGAGCTAGATTTCTGCTTAGCTTTGCTATTAATAATGTAAATCCTTGTTGCCTGCTATAATTGACTGCATTTTGCATTAATAAAAATGTAACCCAATATTTCACATGTTTTTACTAGTACGTATTGCATGTGGGTACTTGCATGTATTATCGCATAGATAGTCTGTTAGCAATCTAACAACTTTGAGAGGAATGTTTTTTTTAATAATAGAATTAGAGAACTTGAATTTTCAGCTTTATGTCTCCATTAATTATTTTGTCTGTTTTTGAGTTAAGTATGCATACATTAGCTTTTCTGTGTTGTAGAGTGGAGTTAGCATAACTGGTGTATATAACCCATTTGCTTCTCTTGGTCCTACTATAAGACCAGATGCAAGGCATCAACCTAACATGTGGATTGGTGTACCCACTAGTGGTAGAGATGAATCTTTAATAATGGCTCATGGCTTGGGACAGGTCAGGAATTTTCTGCTGTAAATAAATTTCTTGCATGCACACTCTTTCTCTTCTGTCCAAAATGTGAATTCTATTAACTAAATTCCTTCTTTAGTATAATATAATTTCTGCATGCATTTTATATGAAAGCATTTTGGTATTTATAGCTTTTTGATGGAAAATATTGCACTGTGTAACATTTGCTTGTACTTGTATGCATAGAGCAAATTGTTTCATTCCTGTTTGAATTTGTTAATATTGTACATTAATACTATACATTTATTTATTTTTAATTATAATTATTTGTATAATGCTATGTTGTTAAAAATGAACATGTAAAGCTGTATGCAAATCTTGTGGTTGGTTCAATCAGTTTATAGATACATTGTAATGAGTCTAAGAAATCATGTAAGGAAATAATTATTGAGCAAATTTACATTACTATTGCATAAATTCCAAAAAAAAAAGAAAATGTGCACTTTAGTGTGTAAGTAATCTGAGTGAAGCTTACAACTTTATGCATTGACAAAATTATCAATGAAGTTCACAACTTTATGAAGCAATACTACATGCACATATCTTTTTTTTTTTTTTTTTTTTTCAATTTGTATTTTAGTAACATAGGTTGGCTCATTTTGTATTGTTGTGCAAAGGCAAACAGCGTCTCATTTTGAAATGCTCAAATATTTTCATTTTATCATTCTATGCTTGCCCATGTGGAAATATTTGTCCTTTTTCTTGAAGATTATTGTTTGATCTGCACTGTTTGTTTGAAATAATTAAGAGTAAGGTTTTTTTCTTTAATTGGGTAAGTCGAGCAGGTTCCGATAGTTGACATTTCTGATTCTGCTGAAATTTTCAGGATTTGTTCTTTGTGTAAAACTATTAAATGCATTTTTTCTTCAAAAAAACTTTTTTCTAAAGTTTTGAGAAGTCAAAGTTAAATTTTGTTTGTTTTTAGAACAGCATATAAATTTACAACAGCCAGTTCTTTTTGCACCAAAAGTGAACCCTACTGCATCTGGATTAGTTTGTTAAGCATTAATTCATCTGGTTGACTCTTGTCACTAAGGTCAAAAGTCATTCAAAATAGTTTTTAAAAAGCTTTTTCTTTTACAGTTTAGCCATCAAAATTTTCTTGTACCAACAATGAACCACAAATGAATATATTTCAGTTGATGCAAACCAAAGAGTCTAAGAAGAATGAGATGTGTGAGATATGTGTTCGACTTTTGCGACATTGAAATATTTGACTCTGAAAATGCGAAAGTTTCATAATTGCATGACTTCACTCTCATTCACTACTTGCATCAATTTTCACCAAGGATAAAATATGGTGGAGATGAAGCCTTTATTTTATCAGAAACACAATCTGTTAACTGATCTATAGTTACTTATTCAACTTTTATGTCATACAACTGTGCTCACCTATGATTTTTTTTTTTTTAGTGATTGTTAAAAATACTTATTACTTTCACTACAATATTTATACAAAGCATAACATAACTTATTAGAAGCTTATAAAACTGCTTCCTTTTCAAAGTACTAAACTGTATAATTTTATGAAAACTGCATTCATTTTTGTTATTATAGACGTCTGTTATTTTATTTCTTTATACAGTTGACATTGATTATATTAGCTGCCAAATTAACTGTTTTTCACATAACTTCTTCAACTTTTACTACAAGCCTTTACACTCATATGTAAGCAATGTAAATCATGCTATGTTATAATGCCAGCAGCTAAGCTTATTTCTAATTCAACAAGGATTTTATTTGGAAACAAAACATTTATCTGTTTCAGTATGTTTCAGTCCAGAAAAAGTAAGATATAACTGCTTATAGTAACAGATTATTTGGATGCAGAAAAAAATTTCATAATGCTGGGAGTAGCAAAAACATGGAATATTATCAAGAACTTAGATTCTCCTAGAGGTGGGAATTGTTATTCTTTTTAATGATCCGTTCATTTTAATGACTTTGTTCATTTAAAAAAGTTGCAGTTGATCTCTCTGCACGACATGACTATGTACATTTGAAATGTTTCATTAGATTAGTAATATTTTTTGAAGGAATGGTCTAAAAGTAAGAAAATATGCCTATGAAAAGGTTCCAGGGTGTGCACAGGGGGAGAAGAGACACCTGTTCGCCTGAGCCAATGCCTGAAGGGGGCCCATGATTTTCAAAAAGAGGACTGAAATCTGTGTAGGATGTAAGGGAAAACAAAATGGAGGGTCCATAAAAGTCATTTGTGACAGGCCCAAAAATTTCTGTGCTTGCCTCTGTTCAAGTTTAGATGTATAAAACAATTATAGTTCATTTTGTTTGTTATTTTTCAGTTGCCGAATGGTAAGATATGTTTTCCATTTCAAAAATCGCGGGTTCCATTTCAGCATGTCAAAAAACTAAGTTATTGCATTTTTCCAGCTGCAGCACTGTACATATACAATATTACCAATAGACAATGTATAATGAAAACCTGGTCAAAAAGACGGAAATAGAAAACACTAAGTGTTGAAGTTCTTAGATTACGTTGAGAAATTAATAGTGATTAACTAAGTGTACTAATATGTGTTTGTCTATTGAAGTCCGTGGCACCATTCTTCTTTTTAATCTGTTCATATCTGTTCTTTGTAATAAGCACAAACTGTTAAAAAAATTATTTTTATTATTTTCTATTTTTTATTTATGTACATTTTTTTCAGTATACTGTTGCCTAAAATCCTAAAGCGTCCGTTTTGTGGGAAAAATATTCTGATCACCCTAGTCATAGCGCAGGCTGCACCATTAAAACTTTTATTGGGGTGTTTTAAAAGATATTTTCTTTTTTTTTGGGGGGGGGGCTTGTGATTTGGGGATGCATGCTTGCTCTCGGGGGGGGGCAGCCCTGAATTAAGAGAACTTTAATATATCATAATAATTTAAAAAATTGATATAATACTAGAATACAATTTGGAGTATAAAATTTTAGAAATGGCTTTTATTGTATACTTTGATCTTTAAAGGTAACTAAGTAAAAATAACTAATGTTTAATGACATTGCTGAAATATTGCAGATAGGTAGTGCTGCAAGCTGAGTAAAATATTTTCCATTTCACTTTTCCCCATTCATTTACTTTGGCCTACAATTGTCTACTATAAATCTAACTGAAGTGATCAGTTGTGTTATTTTCTTGTCTAAGAGCAATGCAAGTAGAAAAGAAAACAAATAAATTGATGCATAAATAAAATTTAAAAGTAACGATATAAAAAGCCTCAAATGCAGTTAAAATTGCCGAGAATTGCAGCTACAAGCTTCAGTGTTTCAGAGCTGTAAAGGACTTCCTGTGGTTTGTCCTTAAGCGGAAGCATGCATGGTCTTACAATGTTTGTGCTTAGAAATGGACAACCAATATATGCCTTGGAATGAGTTTTGTTTCAGAGCAGTTTCTGGATTTATATTCTTTTGTTATCAGGGTACACAGTTGCGGCTCGTGCATTGAAAAAGTGAGGGAGACAGATCATGGGTGCACTTGGCAACCCCCCCCCCTGTTTATTTATTTATTTTTTTAAATATTTAAACTTTCTTAAAATAGTTATTTGTGTTACATAAATGAAATTAAATTCATTTTAAGCACAGGACAAGCTACAAAATACATAAACTACTAAGTAAATCACGAAAGGTATTAATCTCATGTTTATGTCCATGATTGCCGGCAGGGAGGTGCACTTTCACCCCTTGACATTCAAAAATTAAATTTAATTAATCAGATAGAGAAAAGCTACAAAATACATCACGAAAATTATTAATATCACGTTTACATTCAGTACGTTTTCTGGCGCTGCAGTACACCTGCCTCCCTTGCAGCACCAGTAAGAGACTGCAAGGGGGGTACTTTCACCACCTGGCTTTTCAAAATTAATAAATAAATTTTAAAAAGCAATGTTAATCTAATATTTTTAACAGTAATATTAATTTTAACCTTTTAATAACTAATTATTTTTAATGAGTAAAGTTAATTTTATTTTAAGCAAGACCAAATTACAAAATACAATTGTAAAACCATATTTGGTAACAATATGGACAGCAATCTTTCGAAATCAAAGTTCCAAAAACGCAATTTTAAGCGATTTTCAAACACAATTTTAAGCTGCTGTACGGTATTCGAAAGAATAATGATTTCTTCTCTACATTGTCATTGTAGTACGCTAATTACTTGAAAACAGAGTCAAGAAAGGGGCAAACAGTCTAATCTTGAAGGTATCTTCCTTTACTGTATGTTGTTTGTTTTACATAGCCTGAATTGCGTAGGAAGAACATTCAAGCTCTGTAAAATAAACAACATACAAGCAGGGTAACGTTCTCGGCGAATCTTGCTGTAAATATCGAGATTCATTGCATTGATGTTGATAAAAAAACACACACACTGATAATCCACAGCAGTATATAATCCGCACCTCATTAATTTTACTTTTTTAACAGATAATATGTGGATTATACACAGAAAAATACAGTGTAATCTTTTCTTTTTTTTTAATTTCAAGCATGTACTCACAAAAAAAAGAAAAAAGAAATAAGTTATCATTTATTGTTTGAAAAAAGTAAAGGGGCTCAGGCCCCTCCCACGAGCTGCCGCTGAGGGTAGACATTATATTTTTGCGACTCAAAATGGATGATTAAGTGTGTATTGTAAGGCTGGTATAAGTGTGCATTTGTATCTGCTAGTGTGAGGGTGGTGAAAAAAATTTTGGAATTTCAAGACTCTTTGGTTTGAGTACCCGCATGTTTGTTACCTTTGATGCTTACATGGGAAGGTGTTCATTGACACAGACAAGATTTACCTCTGTTATATACAGACTTTCCAGTATATGGCAGAGTTTATGATCATCTCTCAGTTTTTTTTTTTTTTATAACCTCTAAGGCTGATTTAGAGTCTGAGAAGATGTCCTCAATGAAGTGATATTGCATTGGTTTTATGATTGTTTTGCTGCAAAATGAACTTTTCAAAATTGTCCATGTAAGTCTTACATAAAATGTTTCATTTTCAGCAATTTTAATAATGTTCTAAGCCTTTTTTGCATGTGCACTCTATTTTGTTTACTTTTTATTACTTCTTAAAAATGAGATATATGTTTTGGCAGCATTTTCTATAAATATATCTCGTTTTGTTCCTTTTTTACTTTTTATATGCCTTTTTAATAATTACTTTTTCCCTATCGAATGTTAAATTTCTATTGAAAATAAAAGCTTTTATTCCTAATATTCTTTTTCCTCAAGGTTTCTCAACAAATGGCTAATCTACAACTTTCTGGTCAAACGTGGAATATGGGTCTAAATTCTGCAGCAATGAATGCTTCTGGATTAATGATTGGGGCAAGTCAAACTCCAGGTGGAGTAGTATGGCCTGCTGCTCCTAATAGTCAAAATCTTCAAAACCAACAAAATCAAGGTGTTCCAAAGAATCATTGGCCATAGTTATAGAACATTATTTATTAAATTGTTAGAGTATGGGGAAAATATATGAATATCTTCAAGTATTATTTGTAAGAACATAGTAAGTTACTGTTAAATTTTTTTATGTAATATTAATATGTTGATTTCATGGCTGTTATTTTCTTTACAATGTATGTTTAATTTAAAATAGAATTAAAGTAATTGTTATTTTTAACTTTTGATTTTGTTCAAAGCATTAAAATGCTATTTATTTCAAAGGAGAAAAAATATCATATGGTTTGTTAACATCATGCACAAATTATCCATCAGTGCAATTTTGGTCATCTTTTCTAAATTACATTGTTTTAATGGGACTTCCTTTTTTAGATTTAATTTTTTTGAAATTACTTTTGCATTATAAATCAGCTCCAAATGAAAATTTTCAATTTGCATTTTAAAGTGGACTAATGTGATTTTTTTTTTTTTTTTCCAATTTTAGAAATATACTTTCATAACACGTATAGATGTTGAGCATGTGAGCTTTAAATTTCAACAATAAATTGTCTTTCCAATAAATCATGAATAGATAACAATAGTTGATACAAACATAGAGAAATTTATTAAAATACATATTCATGTTCTTATGGCCACATAGTCATAATTTCTGTTATAATAACGCTATGGTGCTATAGATACATCATATAAATTGTATGTGCGTATAGTATTTTTTTAAGTGTTATATTTATTATTTCATTAATATTTTGTGCAATTTCATTTGGATCATGCATGTTTTTATGGCATGTATGTGTGTACAGTAAATAATTTTATTTCTTGTCTGAAACGGCTGCATTCAAGCAACTAAAATTAATGTATATTCAAGTTGATATTCTAAAGCAGTGATTCTCAACCTAGGGGCGATCGCCCCCAAAGGAGAAATTTGGCTCTTCAAGGAGATGCTAAATTTTTGACAGGTGATAGGGAGCAATGAGTATTTAAAAGACAAAATAATATTAAGCGTGTATTGAAATTGAAAGAGATACAAAACTAGTTGATCAGGGTTCAAACAAGGAATCATACTTTAAAATAGAAGCAAATCTAAGTTCAGAAGCTTCCTCCTCAGACCTCTGTTGAACCTTAAGGTATTTATCATCCAATGACAAATTTATGATTTTTTTTTTTTTTTTGAAATTGTGTCAAGTTTTCCTCGAATTTCAGTTTAAAAAAAAAAACTTTTATAAAAAATGCACTTCTGTTTTTGAAAAGTGTGTCAACGATCTTAGTTAAGTGTTTCCTTGCAAATATTTATCAGTTTGTCTTAGAAAAGAAAGAGTAACCATAAAGAAAGGTACTTTTACTCTCTTTTTTTTCTTTTTTTAGTTTAAGAGTGATTAAATAAAATTGCAAAAAATCTGCAAATAAAAATTAGACATTTATACTTTCAGTTATATCTATGTTCACTTTAACGTATGGTTTTTTCAAGAAAGAAGAGGGATGGGGAAGGTGTCAGTCACCTCTAGAGCATTGGCTCTAAACCTGGAGGGTGCCTCCCCCTGTGGAGGTGTAGAAGAATTCAAAGGAGAGGCTTGATTGTATAAAACAATTTTAAAAGTGGAACTGAGTTTTACTAACTCAATTTTGAGATCACGGTTGTTAAATGTTTACAACATTATCTTTTCTTTTTTTTTTTTGAAGGTTATAATGCAGTTTTCATCCACTAATCTCCGTGAGTCTGAAATTTCAGCTCTAGAATACATAAAGTCTAAATATCAAACAAAGTTGGATAGTAATCTAAGGTTTGTTTTGTCGCAGTTACAATGTTTTATTCAAAAATTGGTCAAGGACAAGCAGTGGCAGCCTTCCTATAATGTGTTCTACTAGAAATACGCTTAAAATAAAATCATTGTTAGTTGCAATATTGTATACGAAATTGCTATTTATATTTTCATTCAATAGCCAGCTTTCACTGTAGTAACCAGCATCAGTTTCAAATTGCGACTATACTCTGTGTGTGTGAGTGGGTGGGGGGGGGGGGGGTCTTGACCTTACATCAGTGTCCAAAGGGAGGTGCAGAGCCTGAAAGGTTGAGAACTCCTGCTCTAGAAGAGGGCGATATGCTTAAAAAGGTTGGGAACCACTGTTGTAAAGGTTTTACTCCTCCCTCTTAATTACTTCCCTAGAGGAATATACAATAATGATGCAAAATAAGTAGCACATTTTGACCTTAGGAATCTGATAAATGCTACATTTATGTAACAGTACAAACTTATTTAAAAGTATGGTAACCCATTGATCTGTATAGACTACTTTTTAGTAGGTTATGCAATTTCGTAAGAAGCCTATTTATTGTCATCATCAGTTCATTACTTGTTTTTAAGGTTGTTTATGTATTTTATTTGAAACATTTTTAAATTCCACTAAACATTGTAAACCCAGTAAACAACGAAAATGGTAAATCTTAAACTTTTGGTTATAATTTATTAAAATGATGTGCTCTGTTGTGTATTAAAAATTGTCACACTATATTCCTTTATACATAAGTGCACACTGTGGATAGAAAAAGATTTGTTAATCACTGTATCCTTAACTACTGGTATAACAAAAAGTGATGTATTTAAGTCAAATAATTTTATGTCCGCATGAAATTATTGAGTTACAATTTTGTAAGTATATTTCTCTTATTTGGTAATTAATAGTGAATATTTACTACTGCTACTGGTTAGTAAACATATTACTGATGCAGAACTGTGAACAATAAGGCGATCTAGAAGCTAGTTTTCTGCAATTCTATTTTTAGTTCAAATATCTTATATTATTGGTTTAAAAAACCTTTTTTAAAAAGGACTAAAACTGAACCTTTATCTGTTGGTGGCTTTTTAAAGAGATATTTCAATGTAAGGAGAGTAATTATGCAATAAAAGCTGCAACATTTTATTTGAATGTAACAAATAAATTTTACTTTGTTGGACCTCCTTTGTTGGATTTTGTGCCACCTTACCTATGTTGTCTACAGATCTCAAAAGTAACAAATTTGAAAATTATTCCCAAAAAGAAAAAGGTCACTAAAATTTAATAGTTTTACATTTAGTCTAAACTTTTTCATCCAATCATCAGCAAACCTTTTAAATCTCTCTAACAGTGTACTTCCCCCCTCACATCTACACCTAACAATCTATTACGAATCAAAGTGCATTAAAAATAAGGCAAAAATTTTATTTTCTCTTTTGAAATGACTGCATTCGTATTGAACGTATCTTCATAACGTGAAGATCCTTACATCACTATTTCTCTAAATGTGAAATGCTGCAAACTTGTTCACATATCTTGTGATGTTAGAATTTAGCATTATGATTGCATCAACTAAGGTAAGTATACTGTCTGGCTTTCACGAGAAAAGTTCCCGCCTTCAAGTCTAAGCCCGTCGTCTGCCATAGAAACGGACTTCGTTCATTTTCTGCAAGTGTTAGCAGGAAGGCTTTTTGGCACCATTTCGCCACTCGCCTGCTCGCCTTTGTGCAGTCATACGGATTTTTCCAGCATTAAGCGTCCCTTGGAAAAATGAGACGTGCCTCATTGCTATAGCAGTGGACAGGCGCAGACGTTTCGGCAGTGGCTTTTCTCTTGATGGTCGGACAGTATTTTGTTTGCTTCATGATCATTTTTTTATCATCAGTTTTTACTTCTTTGTATGAAGTAAAGGAAATGTACTTACAAAAGAATTTCCACTCAAATTTCTATTTTTATCATCTCTGAATAAATTAATAAAAGATTATAGTTTTTAGATTCATCTTCTGAGATTAATCTGAGTAGCATCGCTGTGTAAAAGTACTACACAAATATATGCAATATACCGATAGCCTGACAATACCATCCAGAGACTGCAGTTTTCTCTTTGCTATAGACTCAAAAGTCTGGAATAGGCAACAGCCATACACATTGAAGCTGAGAGTGCCAATAAACTGGTTGCTAAACTAAATTTAGCTCACCAACATGAGTCTGCAGCTGTGGTGTGGTCAAACTTGTCTATTGAAGACAAAGCTTGGGTTTTTTCACAGTAAGCCAGGGCTAAAACAGAACTGCCTACAATATACTGAAAGCCGGGTTATTTAATCCAGAGACTGCAGTTTCATCCTTGTTGTGGACTCACCAGGCTGCAATTGTTAATAACTGAGCTGAAGGCAGATGTCATCTCATTCAAGCTGAGAATGCCTACAAACTGGTAGCTAAAGTAAATTTAGCACACAAGCTAAAGTCCGCAGCTGTGGTATGGTTCAATTCATCAATCAAAGGCAAAACTTGTGTATTATGCAGTATGGTGCTTAATACTTTAGGGTGGTAACTGCAGTATCTGGATTGCATAACTGGGTTCTCGGTACATTGCAAATATTGAACTCCCTTAATACAATCTCGTTTAATATGAAATCGAGGCTAAAACAAGCATTTTGTTCATTAAGTTTGGTTTGCTATTTAATTGCATTAAAACTTTCGCGTTAAATACGTACATTAAATTAAAAGTCTCGGCTAAGGCGAACTAAAATTTGTGACCTCTTTAATAAAAATATTCGTGGTTAGATACCGTAATTTTCTTTTAGAAATTATTCACCATTTTGTTAGGTAGTAGAAGTCCCATTGTGTATAGAGAAGAAAATGATATGAATTTCGTATAGAAATAAAGCCCGCACATTTGTTTACCTGTGGACATTTCAATTCACCCGAAGATAAAACTGTTATTTTCCATTGTGCATTACAACCTGTTTTACAATTGTCGATCATCATCTTCCTTTTTCAATATTTTTCAAAAGCATTCAGTTATAAGAAATGAGTGACATTTTTCTGAATGTACTAATAGCTAGATTTCAATATGTGTTTGTAATATTTTTTTAATATAGGTAAACATTTCTTCGCTTTTTTTCAATATCATTCACTCACAGTTGTTACGAATAACGGATGATATGAACAAATTCGTGGATTTTCGACCTTTTGTATTTACAGAGTTCAACTGTATTTGTCCGTCCGTAAGGATGGTAATTTACTCTTTAATTCTACATGAGTAATTCTTTTATTACAGCTCGTGGGAGATTTTTTTTAAAATCTGTTTCTCTCAAAGCAGCAATCTTAAACACGTCTCAGCTTTGAGCGTTAGCAGGAATATATTTTGATATATTTATGTTTAAGATTGTAAGAATGCATATTGATGTCAATATTTTTGTGTAATTAAAGCACTCTACTATAATTCCCAAATAAGGAGCCTGTGTGTTCTCATGTCTGCATAACACAATTATGTCTATTTTTCATAACTTTTAAGGCAAAATATGTGTAACTTTGATCACAAGCGAAGTTAATCTCATGGTATCAAGAACAAACACATTACTTTTTAAATTATTTTTCTATGTGAATCGAAGTGTTACAAAGGAGGGAAAAAATTAGCAATTTCATTTTTTATATATAGTAAAACTTCTTTTAGAGTAGCAATAGGTAGACTCTGAGTAAAGCATAGGCCAACTGGTCCTATATTCACGGATCCCCAAGGGTTAGGGCTCCCATTTGAATGTTATCTTCTTGGCAACTTCATTTGGCATCATGTATTTGATATAGTTTGACTATGGATAATGTCGGATGAACTGGAACTGGAAACGAAGTCAATTTTGTACTGCTATGCGATCTTGCTGACCCAATCTATTACAAAATAATGTGGCCTGTTTCTGCTTTCTCTTCATCCACCATCTCTCTTTGGTCAACCTATTTCATTCCTTTTATTTTAATATTTGGAAAATTACTGCATATTTTGTAAATAAGTCGGCATTGAACTCATATGTGATGGGAAGTTGCTTTCTGTGCTTGAAATTTCAATTCTTTTACATCTAGTAAGTATTTTAATGTTTGAAACAGTTGGAAATTAAATTAATGCATGTTACCAAATATTAGTTTATTTGTTTTCTATCGTAATATTTTTTTTAATATAAATTAGCAAATCAATTAAATTATTAGATTTTTAACGATCAATGTTAGTAGCAAACCTACCAACATTGAACACGTACATCACTGGAAATTACTTTAGTTTCCTGTGTGTGAGAATTCAATCCTTTTGTAAAATGTAAATATTTTGGTCAGTTGGAAGTCATTTTAAAGCATTTCCAAAAATTGTCTAATTTTATTTTATATTTTGATATAATTAAGGAAATAATTTACTTTCTGGAAACAATGAAAATGTAAGTAGCGGGAAATTGCTTCCTGTGTTTGAGATTTCAATCCTTTTGCATCTTGTAAATATTTTGATATTTTTAGCAGTTGGAAGCTAATTTAATGCATGTTACCAAATTTTAGCTTATCTAATTTTTATTGTAATAAATTACCTTATTTTTTGGCAAGCATGCCAACAGTGAACAGTATGTTCCAAAACCTAAGGGGCATCGCTAAAAGGTAGGGTGATGTGGAGAAAAGTGAACAGTACGTTGCTTGAAATAACTTCTTTTGTAATAAGTGTTCAACCCTCTTTCATCTTGTAAATATTTTTATATTTTGTGCAGTTCGATGTTATTTTAACCTATGTTACCAAAGATTAGTTTATTTTATTTTCTATTTTTATATAATTATAACTACATAATTCATTTTCTACAAACATACCAACATTTAAAATGAAAGTCGTGGGAAATTGCTTTCTGTGTTTGAGATTTCAATCCTTTTGCATCTTATTATTTTAATATTTTTGACGTTTGGCAGTTATTTTAAGATATATCACGAATATAATCTCATTTAATTTTGTATTTTAATAGTTAATGAAATATTTTATTTTTTGGGCACAGCCAAAGGTCAACATTGAATACCTACTTTGCAAAAAAATTTTTTCCTGTGCTTCAATCCTTTTGCATCTTGTAATTTGTTCATATTATTCACAGTTGAAAGTTATTTTGATGCACGCTATCTTAAATAAACTTATTAGTTATCTTGATAATTAATGAATATATATATATATAGGTATGTATGTGTGTGTCTGTTAAAGTTTTATTTTAGCCATTCTTAAATTAGCAGTTATTGACTAATATTAATCTAATGGAATAGCAAAATAGTGCTCCTCTTGAGTCTCTAGAAAATAACAATCCTAGGAAGGAGCTCCGGAGCTCTCCGCTTTCTGGAATGGAAGTCATTTTAACACTATTTTAGTCCATCTTTGGTGACCTAAGAGTTCTCGCTTGAAAATTTTTAATTCTTAAAAATGCCACATTAAGCCATCTTTGATGTTAAGAAAAGGGAGTTTATTCCTCAGAATGAAGCTGGGCTATTCTAGACCGTCTTTGGATGATTTCTAAAATGCGATTAAAAGTGTTTGTATTCTAAATTAACCTTTTAAATTATAATCGGATTGCTCCTTAGGTGTCCTCTTGATGTGCAATGATATAAAACCTCTTGTTTATTATACTAGCTGCAAGAAAATGTTACTGTTTATGTTGGTCATAGGAGATGCATATTTATGAATTGAGATACACTCTAACCAACTTTCTTCTTAGAATATAATTACATGATTATTACTAACAAAAATATAAAAAAATAAATAGTGTATCCAAATATTATCTAATTGTTATTAATGAAAATTCAAATCAAAGTGAGTAGTGTGTTTAAAATGTTAGTATAATCTAGAAAGTGAAATTAGGATGAGAAAATAGCTATTTTTATTATTTTTTTAAATTAAATAATTTACTTTTGAGAAAGATAGATGATCCTTCCCTTCTTCTAAAACAAAACTAGCTGGAAAATCAAACCATATATGCTCTATAAATGAATCACTATAGTTATATCAGTGACTTCATACTTTTCAGTTCATATGAACTAAACCTGGCTATCACAAGACTTAAAAGTAACATGGTAGCCAGGACTGAGGAGAGCCCCTGCGACCAAAAGGAAAAAAGGGATTGTTGCTTGCTCTTCAAATATCTTCAGAAACTCAATAAGTTTATTAAAAAAATTCACTTAAGGCTGCTTTGGTGACTGAAGTAAGTAATATAAATTTGATTTTGGTACAAATTAAGACCCCATGCAGGAGTTAAGGCAGAGTTTCAAGTAAATACTGAATAGCTTAGTTACAGCATCCAGAGACTGCTGTTTCAATCTTGTTTTAGGCTCATCAGTTCCATCGTTAGAACTTTTACCTCAAAATAAGAAGGTTTGATGGCAACTCGAAAAATTGTAGTTCTTATAAATATTAATTGTACTGCATTAAAAGCACATTATCCTGCACAGTCCCCAATGTTCTGAAGATCACAAAAGGTCGTGAAATTTCACTTTTGAGGTTCTGTAGACATCCTGTTGCTAATAAAATGTAAAGCTTCATATTTTTAAGATTGAAAAAAAAAAAAAAAGTTGAAAGTAGTTCATAACTGGAATACTGTATTGATTTCATATTCACTAAAACTTCATGGTTATTAAAATTGCTAAAATTATGTTTCTGCATGTTTTCTTTATTAAATTGTTTACAGTTCATTTATTTACTTGTTTATACTGTTCAATAAAACTTGAGTTGCCAGCTATTATTTTAATTACTTGTACTAGTTTAGATAAATTGTCCTCTCAGTTTAATATTGCAGTTTCATTAAAAATAATGAATCATTAAGATCAGAAGCAAATAATGACTTATGAGCAACTGAAATACATATTATAGCTGATAGTTTTCCTGTATCATTAGAAAAAAGTTTTAAATTTAGATTACATTGAAATTTTCTTTTTTGAAGAACCTTTTTTTTTTTTTTAAATGTAATTGAAAGGTTTCTTCTTAAGCTTGGTTCATTTACATTACAAAAAAGAAATTTATCCTGATTATAAGATAACTTTTGTGTATTTTACAGTCACAATCTAATTAAATTTTCCTTAATCAAAAACATTCTTATTGTTTTTCATTTTAGTATAATTTTTTATCAGCCATATACTTTGTTTTCGAAACGTAATGACTTTTACCCTAGTAAGTATTTTACTTTTGTGTGGTTTTTTAAAAAGGCAGTTGAATGAATCAGACTTTAGTTAAAACCACTGGTAGTTGACACCCACACTAGTGGTTGACATTTCACTAGTATTAATCAGTAAGTTACCACCTGTAAGCCAGGACTAAGCAGAACTACATGTAATATGCTAACAGCCAGGTAATGCCATCCAGAGACAACAGTTTCATTTTTGTTATGGACTCGTCAGTCTGAAATAGACAATAACCGAGCTGGGTACAGATATCATCTCATTAAAGCTGAGAGTGCCAAGAAAGTGGTAGTTAAAATAAATTTAGCACACCAGTGAGATTTTACAGCAATGATACGGTTCAACTGGTCAGCTAAAGTCAATACTTGGGTATTAAGCATTAAGTTGTTGGGGCTAAAACAGAGCTACATGTTGATGTTGTATACCAACGATTCGGTTATAACATCCAGAGAGTACAGTTTCATCCTTGTTATGGATTCGTCAGTCTGGAATAGTCTGAAACTGAGCTGTAGGCAGATATCATCTCATCAGTATATTGCATGTAAATCACCATTAGTTGACTCTTGTATAGAAAAAATTAACTAGATGGATAAATTAAAAAAGTGTAGAAATATAAGTTATGAAGTGCTGTTTTAATTTGCAATGCTTACCTTTTAACTCATTCTTAGCTGATCATTTGGCAACCGTGTTATAAATTGTTTTTTTATCAGTGTCAAAACTACTAGTTGCAGTGTCAATTACTAGTGCAGGTGTCATCTGCTGGTGGTCTTACCTTAGTTCATTTTACTGAAACTCCTCTTGTTAACTCATTTCAATTTTTCCCAAGTCCAATTCAAATTACCTTCTGAAGAAATTATATTGAATGCATATTGAAAATTCAGCTTCTAATATTTAACAGATATGTATGCTTTAAATAAAATTTGCCTTGCCAAAAAAACTTATTTTTATAGAGGTATTCTAGTTCTCAATAATTTTGTAATTTCATTTTGTTTAAAAAAATAGTTGCTTTTTAATTTGTTTTTGTTAGAAATTTTTTGAAATTGTATACTTCTATTTCTCCACTTCTTATTGAAATAGTCATATTTTCCCTAATACTGAAAACACATCTAACATCTTTTCTACATTTTAAAAAACAAGACTTATTGTGTGTTTCTGTTCCATTTTTTAAATCGATAAACTCAAATATTTTTTCTGCCACTGTGATCTATGTGTAATGCATGTACGTATGTATGTTTACAATATTTAAGGAGCAGTACATCAGGATTACTTTTTACTTAAATGCCCAGTGATATTTTTATGGTACCTTTGTATATGTAAAATGTTTCTTTCAGAAATTTGTTGAAAAATATGACATACTTCTGTTTTCCCTCATAAAAATAAACTGAATTTTTGACACTTGTAGATATTTTTTTCATCATTGTTAGATCACATGTCGTTTCTGGAAAAAACAGGTACAAACAAAATTTTGGGGGTCTATAAATACTATTTATCACTATTAGGTGAACAGCACTGGTTGACGGGGTCGAATTACCCGTCGAACATTAGTTTTAGATTTTGTCAAATAATGTAACTATACCAACGATAATATTTTGTGACGGTTTACACTTTTTAGCTTTAAATTTACCCTGAAACTCTCGAAATAGCATTATTGTTGTTTTAAAATCAGTTTTTGCTTCCAGGAAAGTGCAGGTGGAGTGCATTGAGGAAAACACCCAACTCCAAATTCGCGTATTTTCCGATTAGTTTAGCGCTTAAAAATTCGATTTCATTAAAACATATGGAATGCAATAACACGAAGAAAAAGCAAAATCGTAATTTTATTCTTTCAGAAAAGAAGCTACTATTTTTTTAAGAAATCACCATCTTGCGAATGATGTCTTTACGAATATCGAATCGCGAAAGCGAATCTTTTGTAAAATTCACGATGGTGAAAGCTGATTATTTTCACTTGGTTATTGTACTATTTTAATGTATTACCATTTTTTCTTCATACGTTCATTGTATCTTTAAAACAACGCGTTTTAAAATGTTGTGGAATATTTAAGTTAATTTAGGGGTTAGACGCTTAAGCTTCAATTTTACAAGTTCAAAAGAAAATAGCGGATTTGAAGTAGAGGGAATTGCAAAAAAAAAAATATGTGTCAACTTCAAAGTTATTCGTATATGTGGGTCAACAACTGACTTCATACACAAATGCAAGGATCGTCCACAATGCAGAAGCGTCACTGCAGGGCGGGCGAGAGGCGGTGCTTCCCGTGACACCTGTTTGGTGGTGACACCTAAAATGAATTTGTGGCTTTATGAAAACTATAAATTCATTAGTTCTGAGAATTTTCTCAATATTTAAAACTATATTTGACCTCAAACGCCGTATCATTACTAGGTCAAATAGTTTCTCTAGGCAACACTCTAAAAATATTTTTGGGGGTGAAGATCATCTCCATACTTGAAACAAACAGAAGGAAAGGGTAATACATAAAGAAGTAAATTTAATTTTTCCTAAGGAATAGTACCTAGAACTTAAACAAGTTCAGTAATTTAGGGGCCCCTAAAAACCTCAACAACCGTGGATGCAATGGCCTAGTTCATCTGTTCAATCAGGCACTGCTGATGAAATCAAAACTAAAACGGAAAATTTCTTCTGCTTGAAGCTTGTGTCTGTGTTATGATGAGCATTCTTTGCTATCGCACATTACAGAAAACATTTACTCTAGTACAGGGGTCTCCAACCTTTTTTGCTAAAGGGCCACGTAAATTTTTGGAGGCAAGGCGGGCTAACAATACAATATTTGAATTCCGATAATTTAGTTAACACTTTCTCTGGTCCCCCACCCCCATCACCAATGATTTTTTTTTTAAATATGCGCTCAGTGGCATGAGTGTAGCCAGGATTGACGTTAAGGACGGGCAGGCTAAGGTAAAACAAGATGGTGGGGTTTTTAGCTGCTCCACTCCCAGTGCCAGTTAACAAGGCTAGGCTTGATGCTGCTGCCCTTACCCATCTTTTGCTTCATTTACACTAAAATTTATTTTATGACAAAGAAATGAATGAATTTATAAAATGTATTTAACACACTGAGATATTCATTATGTGCAATTTGTTGCTTTGAAGAAAAGATAGGTACCAAAAGTTATAAGTTCTTAAACATTTTATGCTCGAGCCGTATCCCAAGCAAATTGTTCCGAACTGAAGTCTTAAAAACTCAGTTTTAGTCGTTTTTTGATGGTGTTACAGATGGTCGGCGGACAAATTTCAGCCTCTACTTCAAGAGAAGTTATCAAAATTCGCATTTTCAGACAATTTTAGTCAAATTAAGGGAAATAGGAGTTCTAATTATCGACCCGAAATTATTTTCCTAAAATCGAGTCTATTTTAGCTTATCTTTGACAAAGTCAAAGGTTTTCCTCCTTACAAATTAGTTTTGAAAACGCCATTTTAGATTATCTTAGATGATTTGTGAATTGTGATGTCAAGGAAACGAGGAAGGTTCAGATCCTCTCTTCAAAAACTTTTTGGGAATGAAGTCCTGGAAGAACATTACAAATCCAAATCTGACGACCAGCAACAGACTCTTGGCCTAGCTAGGCTGGTCCTATTCAATTTTTTAGTCATCAATGAAGCAGTGGCCCTCTTAAAGCTATCCACCCCCTTGCTCATCACCACCTCTTCCGGTAAGCTGTTCCGAGCGCTTACAACCCTTCTAAAGTAGTAGTTTTTCTTTATTTCCAGGTTAGCCTGAGATTTGAATCGTTTAAAACAATGACCCCTCGTCCTGCTTTCGGTGCAAAAAGTTAATCCATTAACATCATTCATTTTGATACATTTAAACAACTGAATCATGTCTCCTCTGATCCTCCTTTGCTCCAGGCTATACACATTAAGTCTGGTATCATAGTCTAAATCTGAAAGTTCCCTTACTAGTCTAGTTCAGGATATCTTTGATGGTGTTAAAAGAATGATCAGAATTCAGGACTTGTTCCAGAAAATTTTTGACATTGAAGTCTAAAAGACGCAATTTTAAGCTATGTATGCTGAGACATTTGGAAAGGGCCCCTCGGAATCTCTCCCCGGAAATCGTTTAAAATTAAAATCACCAAAACATCGTTAAAGGATTTTATTGGTCAAATGAAGAGAAAAGAACAGGTAAAGAGACTATCCTCCAGAAATTTTTTGAAATTGGAGTCTTAAAAATGAAGTTTTAAATTATGTTTCGTGACTTGAGGGAGGAAAGTGGAAATAAGACTAGCTTCTTAGGGAGAGGCAGTTGTCCCTTTCTGCCCCCTTCTGGCTACGATCTTGTACAAAAGTGATTTTTGAGAGTTTTTTGGCTTAGTTTTCTTTTAAAATACTCAAAAAAGAAATTCAGTAGCAAATTAAAAAAAAAGAAATGTTTTCAGTTTGTAAGCGTCCCGCGGGCGGGTTAAAATATGATCCCGGGCCGAATTTGGCCCGCGAGCCGTAGGTTGGATAGCCCTGCTCTAGTAATTGATTAACTTCTTGTCAGATTTTTTTTCCTCAGAAAACATGACAACTTCGACTGCGCACTGAGAAAAAAAAAGGGGGGGGGATAAAACAGTAGAAAATGTCGATGAATGTTTTACTCCAGTTCAGGCACTGGTGATCACAGCAATTTTTTATAATTTTTAGAAAGCGCTATATATAGCTTGCCAGATTTCTGAAACGTTCAAACGTGACCTCCAAACCTCCGAAGGCCCTTCAACCTAAACCAAGGTAATAATAAATGACTTGCCAATCCCAGTATGGCATTTATACATCTGTAATGATTACTTTATCCCCCCCCCCTTACTACAGTCGACGCTCGTTATAACGACCACACATTATAAAGACCATCCCATTATAACGACCAGTGGTTAAAGTCCCAACTTTGTTCCTATAAACTCTATGTTAATTTGCTTTCGTTATAACGACCGTTCTGTATCGTCTAATCCAATACAGCGACCGAATCAGCGGACGCTATTTCTTGTGTTCTTTCCAATAAAACAAATTTGTAGCTTGGAATGACATTATTGTTTACGGACATCTGCCTGAAGTTTTCAATGTCAAATCCAACTTTAAGAGGGGGGGGGGGGGGGATTCCTAAGAAAAGGGAGTTGACAGATGTGTTGGTAGTTTGGTGTTTGAATTTAGTGGTTTTAAAGATTTGGGGTTCTCGAGGGACTTTTAAATGTTTCTTTGGAAAGCAAGAGAAACACAATTTATCACCTATATCTGAAACAGAAAATAATGTTTTGCAAACATCACGTCTGCTAAAAAGGCAGACCTCTGTTTCTGGTTTTATCTTCAGAAATTTTTGTAGTAGTAGTAGCAGATTTGAAAGTGTGTAACATTTCCCTCCCTATATTTTCTACTTTAAAACTTGTTTAATATTCTGTCATAATATTTTGCACACGACTTTTCTAAAAATTCCTATGATAAAAAAAAATTTGGGCATTTACTTGGGCATGCATGATGACGGTGTACATTTTTTTAATTTATACCTCTTATAACGACCACTCGTGGTCGTTATATCGAGCGTCGACTGTAGAAGGATAATTCTGGCTGTGCAAGTGAGCGCAGAGTTACATAATTTTACAGCTTCTTTTTAATCAAACTTTGTTACTTTAAAAGACTTTCGTTTGTTTCTTTTTCATCGAATATGATAGCAGTTTTTGCTGACTGAGCAAAACTGAGAAAGCGGAGTTTTTACATGGTAAACTCCAAGACGCCCCTGGGGGGAGGGGGAATATGGCACAGACTGCGCTGTTGAAATTTTTAGGGGTGTTGTTTTGAGGGGTATTGGGGTGGAGGTGAGGTTTTCGCTCTTATGGTCTTTATGGTATTTGGGGAGGGGATGGGCATCCCCGGTAAACTCCTGTGGTGTGTACGGATGAAGTTTGAATGAGTTGAAATATTTATCGAATCTTCAGCACTAGAACTTCAATATCGTTTGGGACACTACCGCAGAAAATCAATACTTGCTGCGTTAGAAATTAGAATAGGAGAAAAGTTTCAATGGGAGCCTCCGTGGAAGAGCGATGCAATGTTTTCTCCTGTCAAATTTCAATTTCTACTGGTGCCCTGGGCTTAATTTCCTTCTCTTTGTGATGTTAATGATTAAAATATTTCATGTGTGTCTGTCCCAAGATTTATCCTCTTAGGCAAGACACTTTTGTTTGCATGTGAAGCTTTTCAGCTTCTTGCATAGTAGAGTCCCTACATGATAACGGCTCATATAGGGGACTCTATTGCATTGTAAACTTAAATTTTGCAATGTTTGCTTTTGCTTGTCTTCATGTGTGACTGTCATATGAGTTTAAAAAACAAAATAGCAAATTTTTATTAGTTTAAAAAAGAATTTTAAAAATAAAGGAATATGCAATTAAGTTATGATTACTCGTATGGCAATGCTTTTCTTTGTATCCTTGGTGATTGGGAATCGTCTTTCTTTTTAAGTCATTCTGTTCCGTGTGTCGTTTCTGAGTTAAGCGCAGATGGATTCTGTCTCACGATTACTGAAAGTCCTGAGCTGAAAGAGAAACATGTGCTTTATGTCCAGTTCTGATCAGAAATGAAATTCGACTCAGTTTTCCTCTTCTCGGACGTTCCTGCATCCATAAGCTTCATCAGATCATTTAGCGATAAATTTCATTGCAGTTTTTTACTTTCTTTTTTTGAGTGGTACTTTTTCTGAACAATCATTTTCCTTTTGCAGTTGAGAAACATTTCTTTGCAGTTGCAATAATAATCAATTGAATTGTGACCTGAGAAGAAAGAGAACAGGTATGTTCTTTTGTAAATAATTTAGAAAATTTGTTCTTTTAAATGCTGTAAAATGTAAACATGCTTTGCACTATCTGGTTAGATGTACATTCAATACCATTTCTCTGATTTGAAATCAGTTTAAAATTCATATAGGCTTTGAGATAAACAGTGAAACTTATATTTCCGTGATTAAACATTGTGAACAGGTTATGTTCTGTCAAGTTACCATTCCCAAGAATCACTGGTTCACTTTGTACAATTGTAATTATCATGCTATATATTTTGTTTTCTCTTCGGTTTAAAAGTTTTTATCCTTCACCTTTTTATTTTTTATCTTCTAAATTTTTAGGCAGGTTTTGTCATGAAATGATCATTCATTCCTAACAGATCTAGAAAGGCATATTTTTGGGTGGAGCCGCCTGGATTTTCCCACAATAAATTTAAAATTACTCAGTAGGTGTGGATTTTATATTTTCAAACATAAAATTTGGTAAATTCTCATAGTAATGTGGCTGGAACCCTTTACGAAAAAAATTCCTGCAGTAGCTCTAAGATACATAATTGTGTTAAGTAGACAAATTAGAATGGAAATATCATGGTGGATGTTGAGTTCAAAAAATGAAAATTTAGTTTTTATTTTTAGGACTTTATTTTCATTGATATGATGTGAATAAAAATATAAAAAAGGTGAACTGAATTTAGGAGAGTTTGCATACTATTGCATCAACCATTTTCGTCAAAACCAAAACTTTGCCTCATTCACTCTTAACTACCAATGATGAAGTCCTCAAACTTATTAGACTCATTTTTTAAAACTTTCATTTGAAAACTACTGTCGAGATTTCATTATCTTATTTTCATTTGATGATAGTTTTGGTTTTGACGAAACTGGGTAACAGAGTAATACATAAGTACCGAATAGAAGATTTTCATGTAGCCAAACAACAGCTTTTCTAGGATGTTTATTTTTTTTTAAATTTATTTATTTATTTATTTATTATTTTTATTTATTTATTCTTTTTTTTTATTCTTTTTTTTTTTTTTTTTTTTTTTTTTTTTTTTTTTTTTGTGATAGGAGAGATGAAGGTAGCATATTTGGACAGGAGTACATGGCGAGAGCTCAAGCTTCCTAAACTTGAAATAAAAAATTTCATTATGAAATAAATATATTTCAATTGTAGCAGTATATGATCCATTTCTGAAGTAAATGTGAAGGAATTGACAGTAAAATTTTCCCAGTTATATTGATCAAATAGCATAATTAGGAGCGGCTGATGTCGTAAAAGTTTTATATTATCTTTGTGCCTCCAAGAATGGTCACCTCAGTTTTCCATAATAAGCGTTTTAAAAAAGTAGAAAATGAAACGTAATCTGACTAAAAAGTGGAAATGTGCAGTTTTTTTATTCTAATGAAATATATATATATATATATATATATATATATATATATATATATATATATTTAAACCAATTTTGTAAAGGTTTCGTTGTTTCGTTTTTGTGGTTACAATTTTTGTTAGTGTTTAGTTTCACTTCAAATTAATTTGAGCAAAGTTTTGCTTTTGAATTCTTTCTCAGCTTTTTACTGTCATTTATTTAAAATTAAAAAAAAAAGCTCTAGATTCCACACGATCGACTACACGGAGCATTAGGGAATCTTGTATTCGGCATTTCTCGCATTTCTTGTGTAGTCACTGTTGCCATAATAAGCTTTAATTGGCGACCATACAATGAAAAATTGGATCAGCATGAATCAGTATTTTTCATTTACTGTTCAGTCTGAAATAAATAGGGAAAATGTCAAATGTCAAGCTTTCGAGTATTTTTTTTTTTTTTTTTTTACTTTTATTTTGGAAAAAGTTTAGAAAATTTGCACTGCCATTAAGTTAAAACCCCACAAATTTGAACCTCATTTTTATACTAAATATCTTGAATAATGTACAAGTATTTTGGTGTTTACAATAAAATGTGCTTAGTTTTTATTTAAAATTTAAAAGCTTCTGCAAAAAGCTGAAAAGTTTTTCCTGCTTCCTGTTTCTCTAGATACTGCATAAAAGGTCTTATTCTGTATTTATTTCTAGATCAAAAAGTGCAGTAAACTCCCTATTATCTGAGGCCTTTCACATTTTCATAGAACAAAAAATGCTCCTATTTTAACTTCATAAGTGCAAAATCTATTTTTTGATATTTGAAAGTAAGCATACATAAGGGTTCCACCTCTACTTATCAAAAAAAAAAAATCAAGCAATGCTATCTTAGAATGAAGATATGACTTAATGAACGCCCACAAGAATTGTTGTCACTTGTTACTAATTTTTATTCAAAATTACTTTTATGAAAAATTAGGAGGTTCGAGTTCTTATGTAAATGTTTCAATTCATGTCAATGTTATATAGGGGCTCAGATTTCCTTTTTCTCGTATTCACTTTCAATTTTTGTCTCTCTTCTCATTCTCCTGGTATAGTCGAAAAAGGAGCTTCAATAAATGATTATTTATCAAAGCTAAATGATTATTTATTATATATGAATTATTTTGCTATGCAGGTCATCTATTTGCAAGCTTTATTCAAGATTCATTGGCATGTATTTATTAACAATGTATGGTAAAACCTGTCTACAACGATACTGTTGGGACCTAAACAAATATCACAGTAGACATGTTATCGTTATAGACAGTTTGATTATTCATGCTGACATTTTGCTGGGGCCAAAAAAAATATTGTTATAGACAGTATCATTATACACAGGTTTCACTGTATATCTTTCAATATTTTTATCGTGAGTAGGGAAGTCATTTTTCATTTTTGTTCTGGGGGGCAAAACCACTTGAGTCAGCCTTGCTCCAAAATACGTGAACCTTTCATTGGACATTTTTGCTTTACTGGTATGGATATCTTTAGTTCTACGATGTTAATTGTTTTTCATATTCAATATTTAACAATTCAAAGAGCAAGGATTCTCAAAGAGTTTTGCCGTGGTATCCTATAGTGACCAACGAGAGGTTATTGGTGTCAAAATGGTGGCTTGATATTGAAATGTTAAAAGCTTTGGTGGATATTCCAGTCTCGGTTTCCCTCCCATTTCCTACCCCAAGGACACCTTGTGGAGTATACCTGACCCTGACACTTTCACTCCATTGTAAATGAGCTAGAGTACTCCAGTGTTTTGTTTGCAAGGCGAAACGAGAAAAGGGAAGTTGCTCGTATTTTCCATCCACATCAATGCAGATCCCTAGAGTGTCAGAAGGGGGAAATCTTATTTTCAAGTTCTTTTCATAAAGAACAGTGATTGCACTTCCTGGAGACTTTCTCAGCTGATTGATAAGAACATGTGCATTGAATAAAGTCAAATAGCAAATTAAGATATGTGCAGACATAAATCATTTTTTGCAATGAATGCAAATTCATAACGAAATTAAATCTACAAACAGATTTCAAACAAAAAGGCAGAAACTAATGTTTTTTAAAAACTTTTTTATTTTTTGAGAAAAAATAATACTAATATTAATCTGATCTTATCACGACATATGTTGGGTAGTAATTTTGTGTAGATACAAGCTCATTTTCACAGCATTTTATTCCTCGTCTTTTCGTGAAAACTAATTCAAAAACCGAAAGAAAATGGAACTAATACGCAGCAAAAAACTACAGCATAATTTTAAAGTCCAGACAGGGGAGGGAAGGGGGAATTGAATTGGCCTTGAAAATAAGAGTTCAAATCTTTTTTGTAAAAACCAATAGGGGTGTGCTTAGAGACATGAAAATATCAAAGATTATGCGATGCTGAAAAATTAGGTGTAGCAAATGAAAAGCTGAGCAGAGTGAGATTAAGCTAATGACTTGGAAGAGTATAATTAATATTATTGGTGTGTATTAATTATTAAATGATATTCTTCAGTAAAACAGAAAGAGCGAAGAGTGGTGTGAAAAAAATCAAACTACAATTATTTTCGAGTGGATGTAGCACGGAAAATTTGTGATTGGTGAACACAACGACTTGAAAAATAAATTATTTTGAAATTGCATGTCTTTTGACAGCCGAACAAGCCTAAAAATTCGAAAACACGAAGAATTTTGCCTGTTTTTTTTATTTTTTTCAAAATTTTGCGCTAATCTTTTTTTTTTTTTTTAAGTGCTATATAAACCTGAAACATTGCAATTGGTGAACTCTTAAATTTTGTAAAAAGATAATGAAATTGAATATTATTATCCAATCCACAACTAGACAGAAAATTCCAAAATCCATTTCTTCATAATTAAAAAAGAAAAAAAAAATCCTACATTTTTTTTTTTTTAATACAATAAGGCCAGAAAAGTTCCAATTATTGGTGAAGACTTGATGCAAAAAGAAAATTGAGCTCGGTAACGCTCCTGAAAATTTGAAAAACATGCAAAATTTCATCGTTTCTTTGGGATTTTAAGCAAAAACTTAATGGAATTACCAAAACCACAATAATTTACTTTTTTTTTTTTTCAAAATTTAAAAGCAAAAGGAAAAACTATCATTTGCTGCAGACAGAGAATCTTCTTTCTCTTCAATCTTGAAGAAAAGTAGTTTTTCATCTTAAAGTATGTTTTTCACAAAAGACAATAACGTGACTTGTTTTCTTTTTTAGGACTTCAGTCAATCATATTGGCAATACAGTTTAAAATTTTTATGAAGCAGTGAGAAGCAAACAGATTTAAGTGCCAAAATTTTAAAATTTGGCGATAATCAGTAGAAACGGTGTTTTGGTAGAAATGGTCTGTTTTGGGGCAAGAGATGGAACTCAAAGTTCTGGCTAGTGCTGCTAAACAGCATAGTTTAGAAAAAAATCAATAAAATTCTATCTAGAATCTAAAATTTAAATGTGTTTTACTCGAAACTTTAAAAGTCAACTTACATCCTTTCTTACAGCTTCTTACTGCATCATATTTTACAACAACAAATGGATTTACGCTGTACGATGAATATCCATATTATATGGTCATATAGAATTATGAAATACAAGAAATGAAAGCATTTTTGACTTTGTTGTTACATGGTTTTAACAGTGCTCGCAGTGCGATGACTGCTATATAAATGGATTTACAGACAAGAAAAACGAATCAAGGGTGATAGGGGCTTAGATCATTGAGATGGTTTAAAAATATGGGGGGGGGGCACGAACACCCCCATTGCGTTTGCCACGCTACTGCCACTGATGAACATTATTGTAAATTTATGACTAGATGTTTAATTTTTTTAATTAAATTTAAAATTCTTTACAGTTGCAATTAGTCCTAAAGTAGAAGATGGAGAATTTGTAAATATAACAACTGCCGCTCATGCAAGCAGTTCCAATATCTTTTTTAAAATATGAATGTTATGTTATTATAAGTTTTTGAAAAAAATTGTAATAATTTATTATTATTTTTTCTACTGTCAATTCAGAAATTATAGTTAAGCAGTTCTTTATTTCTTATTAGTGCATAATTAGTCAAGAATTTTGTGCTATTGAACAGCTACAGGGAGGCCAGATTAACCCCCCAAAAAAAGTCAGGAAACTTGAGCTTCTCCTCAGAATTTTTAGGGGACCAGAAAATGACTAGAAAACTGTGATTAAAATTACAGTTTCTGCTTTTAAAAGCATTTTTAAAGAGATTGCTAATGTTGCTGCATGCTAAATAAAACTGTTTGGAAGAAATGAATAATTATAAAAGGTGAGGACGCATTTAATAAAATGTGGTCACAAGTTATGTTTTCTAGCATGGGATTTGGTTCAACTCTGCTATAATGCGTATTTATGTCACTTAATTTTTCTTTTGTCCCTTAACAGAGATTGAAATATATAATATAATATATAATTTTCTCATTGTATTTTGTTGTAAACCTAAGATGAATACAATGCTAGAAAGTCAATATTAAAATCAAATTTTCTAATAGTGTGGATTTTAAAAGTGAGATTACTTAAAAATCCCATTTTTTATTGAAAGCTATAACTTGAGAGAACAAAGCTTTTCTGGGAATTCAAAAACACTTTTCACAAGAGGGGGCAGTCCGCCCCAGGTGACAGGTCAAGTTAATTTGGAAGAGAAGAGTTTATCGAAGATATAAGCACTGCAATTCTGAAAAATTTCCTGAATAAATCTAACATGTTTCATCTATAAAATTTCAATGAAAATAGGGTACTTTATTGTGGAGAGAGGCCGGGTACATGTACGTCTGGAGCAAATTTTACCTAAAATATGGCGGTAAACAGATTTGTACGAATAGCATTTGCCACACCCATATTTCTTCCTCGCTCAATTTTTAATTTAAATTTTATTGGCTGCTTTAAAATTAACCTTAATATAAAGATTTTAAGATTAACTGCAATTATTGAGTGAGAACCAAGCTTATAGAGTCTTTAGATTTAAAAAAGAAAAACAAATATATTTTATCGGATCTTTTAGATTCACCGTGCCAACACCGATTTGAATTTACCAAGCATCCTCAGAAATTTCCTCCCAAGCTACGAGCGCTGACCTGCTCAAGGAATACATTCCTTTTACTATTTTATAGTTGAGACCGAAGAAAAAAATGTGTTATTTTTTTCTTTGAAAGGGATTACTTAGAAAATGTTAGGTCACAAAACCATTTGATGACAGTTACTATTAGTTAAAGAGAGTACAAAAACAAGCAAACTAGGGGACGGCGTGAATAGCTATTACAGAAAGTTTGATGAACAATCAGGACTTCTGGTTGCCAATGACAGTTATTCAAACTAATTGGTAGTCAGTTTTTTAAAAAATGCAGGGAAAGTCAGTAAATATTAATGAAAAAAAGAAGTCCGGAGTCAAAGTAGGCCTGTTTTGAATAACTCCAACTCCAAATCTTTTACCCCAAAACAAGCCCGACTCCAACTCCACCGCCCTGGTATAGGTCACAAATTCTTCAGTGTAATCGATTAATACGAATATGTTTTGTATTCAACTGTCATTCCTTGAAATGTGATGATTGTCCCATTTTTTTTTTCTAATCTTGTTCGTATGTGCCCCAGGCTTGATGGTATTTGCCCACTTAGGAGCACATTTGAACAATTGAAGCCTTTTTTTGTTTTTTCAAACACCAGAAAATTAATAGATTTTTTTGAAAATCTCAAAAAGATCATGACACAAAGAAAATACTTCTAGGGTTAGAACAATTTTGCCCTGAAAAATTCATAACGTTTTTTGAAAAATAAAGAAACGAGGAAAAAATTCCACATAGGTCCCTCTTTCACCTATACTGCCGTGTGCAGGTAAACGGCAGTATCTGCAGAAATGAGGTTTCAAGATATTTGAAGAAACTTGTTTTGGATTCAATACTAACAATAGGGAAATGTTAGAATTAGATGTCTTTTTCGCGCCTTTTTGTCAGCGGAAACCAAATAAGCGATCTTGTACAATAAAGATAACGTACAATCAATGACAAAAATGCAAAAAAACGAAAAATTTGCAGTTACTGCCCTTTACCTGCACACGGCAGTATACTCATATGATATTGATTTTCAGTAAGACTGAACTAAACAATTGCTAAGCAAACAATTGAATAGGAATAAACATTTATAGCGTAGTACTGAACAAAATTAAATTTTACTTGCGTCCAAACATAAACTATGATTTTTTGAAAAGGAATTTTAATATGTAATTTCTGAAGCAAAGATTGAAGCCTCATTGTGAAATTATATTCCTGAACAGCGAAGATAAATTGAGTTCCTACTGCTGCAAAGTGCAGCAGGCAGCTCGAAATTGAGAAGAACATTCCTTCTTCAGCAAACCACAACAAAACGAAGCTTCAATGGAAAATTGCAGATAACGTGTATTTGAATAGATAAAAGGATTCAAAGCCCCAAGGAGCAGAGCCGAGAGCAGTGAGCTGTCAATCTGGGTTTCACCTTGATGAGAAAGAGGGGGGCGGGTTGACAACAGGGTAGCTGGCATTTTTGGATAATGTGCATCTCAATGCGATGTGTTCAAATAGAGAAATTTCTTTACAGTTGGTCAAACATTTTTAACTAGTTTAGTGAAGGAGGGGCAATCCACTCCATGGGTTAAATGCGTCGAAAACTGCATTTTGCGAACTAGATGTAATTTCTAAAATTACCGGGGGAAGACCCCCTGTATCCCCTCTCTAAAATTGCATTTTTAGAAATTTAGTTGCAAAATTGACTGGTTGAAGGAAGCCGAACCTCTCCTTCCTCAAGACTTAACATTGTCTAAAATTGTCTAAAACTGTTTTTACGACAACAATTTCGAGACTTATCTAGGGGAGAAATACCCCCCCCCCCCATATTTCTGCGTAAATATTTTACTTACAATTCATGATGAATTGCTAATCTTACTTTCCTTAATGAACTTCTATGAAACATTTGGGAGGACCATCCTTAAAGTTCACGGCCCCATAGGTATGCTACTGAGCATCTTACATTTTCACACAATCATCATATTTTTTCTTTCGTGAAAAGCATGTTATTTCTTGATATTTTTACTAAGTGTTAAATTGTTATGGAACTACACTTCCGTAAAAAGGGGGTCAAAATCCATTTGAAGGGTGTCAAAAAGAGCTCCCGTTCAAATTTAGAACCTGACTTGATTAAGTAAGTTCTTCTTTTCTGTTGCACCGTTTCATGAAAACTTTTTTTTTTTACAAAAAAGGTAAATGAAATGCGTATACAGTGCGCTCGAACCTGTTATAGAATATGAGCAATCATTTTTTAACTTTTACATGCATTTTTACACACACTATTATCGTTTTAGCTATAGTTTGTATGTGCGAGTGTTATTGATCTTTTCAAGCCATTGCATACACTAGCATTGTTTTTTCCTTAATTTGTGATTCTTCAGTGAATTCGCTTATCCCCGGTTTTCCTGCCACCCTATTCCCAGAATAATCTAGAATTTCCTGTAGTCTCTAACAGAGTAACCACGGTTTTCCAATGTTGAAAAATCTCTGGAAAGAGTCTTTGGCCCTCCTTATTTTCATCATTATAGCTTAAAATTTTGTTTTTTTTTGTCTTCCCGGGTGAGCTACCAAACCTTTCTTTCCTAAAGTCTTATATTAACTTCAATTTCAAATTTAAAAAATAAATGAAAACAACAAAAAGAAAAACAAACTGAGAGGTAACCCATAACCCCCTTAACTTCCTTCCATAATTAGTAAGAGCCTAAGATAACATTTTTGAATTTCAGACTCCAAATATTTCTGGAAAAGAACTACCAGCAGCTTTAAAAACATTAAAAACTGACTTCATTTTTGAAAAAATTGGGAGGGAACCCTAGTTCTTTTTTCTCTGAAATTACCGGGGGGGGGGGGAGGAAGCCAAAATTTGCGATTTTTTACTTCAATTTTAGAAAAAATTTCTGGAACCCCCGATCATTTCATTGCCACCAAAAATCTAAAACTGCATTTAGGGTTTGCATTTTGATAAATTTTTGTTTAAAAACTTCCCCCTTAGCCCTTCTTCTGCATGAAGTTTTGATATTTTTTCCTTAAAAGCAATAAATTACACATAAAGAATTTTTTAATATTAACTTAAGTTTTATAAATTCAATTTCTTGGTAAAAAGCTTGAAGATGGGAGAGGCGGTGGGTTTTCGGAAAAATCAATGATCCGGCAAACATCCGAATCAAGTGTGTTTTAAATTTTGAATAGCCCCTCCCAAAATGAACGGCTAGATCCACCACTGATAGGCTATATAAGGCTAGATTTTCCGTTTAACTTCTTTGTGTAGCCATCTCTTGGTCGCACTGTTGGCTATGTACTCTTATTCTGCGAGAAAATGCTGCTTATGATGCGATGAGATACTTATAACATTGTCTAAGCGCTTGGAACTCCCTGATGTTCAGAGGAACAGAGATGGAACTTTTAGCTGCCAAGAACGAAGACACAGTAGAGAATTTTCAAATTTTGTGTCAAAAATGTGTGCCTGAAATTTGAATTTCGTTCTTTTATTTTTTCTGCAGTAAAACTAAGTGCTAAACAAATAAATAAAATACTTTTCATATTCCTGTATGAAATGGTTTTTTTAAGGGATCAAGGTTTTTAAAATAGGTCACGTTTCTATCTGCACAGTGCTTAAAGCACTTACAGAACAGTTTTGGTCACATGAATTTATGTTGCAGAATATCACTTAATATATTTTGCTTTGGGGTTAAAAATGTGTATGATTTCTAACAATTTTGTGAAAATGTTTTGTGTAATAATTTTGCCCATTTTAGCTTGGAGAAGACATCTTTTTCTTTCAAATGGCAACTGGTGATTTTAATAATTACAGTCATGGATTTATTTCTCCTCGTAAGTATTTTGAGGTTTTAGTATTTATCATATTAAATCGGTTTTTATATGCAAAGACATATTAGCTCAGTGCTTATTATTAAAAAATCCTGATTCAGAATATTGTCATTTTTCGCCAAATGAGATTAAATTTACAATTGAAAATGTTTTTGATTCATTTCTTATTGAATAATAACAATAAACTATAGGCCATCTTCATAAAGCACTAAAACCTTGTATGCTTGAAAATATGAATTTCACAGAGGCTTGAATGCAAAATAAATAAAATAATTATTTAAAACAAAAAGCATTTGCTTGGTTGTGCAAAAATTAAGAAAAAAAATTGATTTCCACTGTCCCAAAATCCAAGCAGGTCAGATTGCTGAAATAAAAACTTTTGCCTGTTTCAATTGCTGTAAAATATCTACAGTGCAGAACCTTTTATCCGGGAACCAAAAAACCGGGAAACCAGAAAACCGGCAACCTTTTGCCAATTTTCCCGCCATTTTTAAAAAATGCGCATGTTTGGCAATTTTTGAAAAACTAAGCATTTTTTTTTTTTTTTTGAAATATCTAAAAGAATATGAGCGGTTTCTTAGTAAATACCATATTACTCATCTATAATTCGGGAAAATGTTTGCAAGAACGAACTTCAGAGAGTTATCCTTAACGCGGGGGTCTGAAATTTTCGTGTTTTATTCCATGTGAATACTAAAGAAATGAATATTGTCACATTCTAATGCAATACTTTATTGAATAGTCTCTAATTAAAGCCGTTTGGAGCTGTAAGTGACGTCGGAAAAGCGCAGGAAACACCGAAAACCAGATTTGAGAATTTTTTGGGTAGTTGATGGTGGAATCTAGAAATCGTTAAACGCAAGACTCATAAATCAAATTTCTATCGATATGAACTTAATGCAAAAGCAATAGTTATCAATAACTACCGTAATCGCAAACACCAAACCTTTATAAGAAATTAACAAAAAAAAAAAGCGCGTTCACAAAAAAACAAATTCTTCAAATTCTTTCATTCCATATAGCAGAAAAATCGCACATTTATGTTCAAAAACTTGTTGCTTGCCCTTCTCTTCATTTTCGTTTGTTTTAAAACATGGAAAAGTGGTTTTTCCCACTTTTCAAAATGAATGTGAGGGTCTTAGGTCTTATGGATAACTTTCAATAATAAGTATTTCTGAACCGTTTTCTTCTTATTTTAATATGTATTACTATTTATTATAGTAATTTAAGTTTCATGAACAAACGGCCAATAGCGCTTTTTAGCGATCCAGAAAACCGGGAAATTCAGATATCCGGGACAGCGATGGTCCCGAACTTCCCGGATAATTGGTTCTCTACTGTATTATGTTTTCTGGTTCTTTACTGACACAAAATTACAGCCTATACTCCTGTCTCCCTTCATTTAATTCAACTAAATTGTAGGCGACTTGAAAAAATATTTGATTTATCAAAGTATGAACATGTTTTGGCCTTCATAACTCGAAAGCGTTTTGGAAATTTAATTCCCTAACTGATTGACATTGCAATCATGACCCTTTTTTATAAATACTTAAATATTAAAATTTTTAAGGGCAAATTAACTAAAAGTGCCTGTAATATATGATTTTAAAAGAAAAATATTTGCAAGAATTTGTTTAAATTAATTGGAAGAAAATTAAATGTGTTCAAAATTTCTTGAGTAAATAGAACAAGATTTTGTGTTTTAAACTAATTTTTTAAGAACTTACTAGTTTTCCCTAAGAAACGCTAAGGATTTTTACCTCCTTTGATCAGCAACTGCCTTTCTTTTTGCAAAAAAAAATATATATATATATATTCACTTTTTGATTCTTTTTTTCTCAAACATTACTTGTTTTTTAGAGTTTTTCGATTGCATAGTTACTATATCATTTGTTATCTAATTTAGAAACTTGTTCTTGTTTTGTTGTGCATTTGAAAGGGTTGTTGACATTATTTTAATAGATTAATTTTATGCAGACTTTCCTTATTGTAATTTGATTTTTAGAGGTACTGTTGATGTTAATGGATGTTCTTACTTTAATGGAGAATTTTTAGAAGCAGGGGTCTGGCCAGAGGAAATTTGGGTCCGTTAACGGACCCTTCACAAAAATCTGATCAACCAAAACGGACCTTTCACAAAATCCCGACCAACCAAAACGGACCCTTCACAAAATTCTGATAAACAAAAACGGATCTTTCACAAATTGTTTATTGGAAGAGAAAATCTCAAATCAAAATAACGCAGCATGTTTGGAACCTTTTTTAAAGTTATATTAGAGGTATCAACTTATACAAAATCTACTAGTTTTGCAAAAGAAAAAAAAAAAGGTGCTCTTGTGAAGCTCCTGCAAGCGATAAATAACTACTAAGACCTCATAAATGCTTGTTGTTGGTTTCTATGAAAGAAATTAACAGCTGAAAGTCAGTTTGGTTTATACTTCTGCTTGTTTGTTTTATGCAGCGTTGTTGTTGCAAACTTCTCTGAAAAAGTCAGTCGTAAGCATTTTTCTCCCCACTCATGATTTAATAAACAATAATATACAGTCGGACCTCCATATATCGAAGTAGCAAATTGCCGGAAAAAAATTCGATATATAGAAATTTCGATATATGGAAACGATCTGGTTTTATCACAAAAATCTCCGAAAACATTAAAATTAAAGCTGATTTTCTTGTATGAAACCCAATTTCTAATTTATACGAGCATCGGATTAAACGAAAGTTAAGAATTAAAAAATTAACAGAAATTACATTTTTGTGCCTTCATACATCTTCATTCTTCGGCAATTCAACTTGATGCGCAACATAAGGGGGATTTTCGTTTTGACAATGTAATCCAGAGAAAAGTTAAAAAATCATTTTACCTAACTTGAATGATTTTTACTGAAGCTAAAAAGACTAGGAATGATAATCAACAGACAAAAAGGATAACTTGAAAATGATTTTACAGTGCTACTGATTAAAACTAAGGTTTGAAATAAACTTGGGGTAATTTAAGAACTCCAGAATGAAACAACGACCTAGCTACACACCCCTCAACCCCAGATTCCTCATGAGTTTCATAGCAACCTTTAATGAACGTAATTTTCTCCCCTAACCTTCATTTTTCATGAGACAAACAGTCTAAAGTGGGGAAAAAATCTACGAATGTCTCGAGAAAAATTTCGATATATAGAGATTTTTTCGATATATAGAAACAAATTTTCTATGTAATGAACATGGAAATGTGCTGGGATTTCGATATATAGAAAATTTCGATATGTGGAAGTTCGATATATGGAGGTCCGACTGTACAGCGAAATGAACTTAGGACTGCAAAGGATAGTAGGGATGGGGGGGGGGTGAAATGTGATCGCTTTAGATAGGGTTACCAACTTTAAACTTATCGTCACTTAGCATATGGCAGGTGCGATGTTTAACCCTTATACCGATGTTTAACCCTTATACCGTTATTTTGGGAGAAAGTTATATGGGGTTGATTTTTCGATGCTAAAAAGGATAATTAATTTTAAATGAACTCTTTTATTTATTTATTTTTTCTTTAGATGCCTACATTTTGAAAAGCACAATCTTTTTACATTCGATATGAGAATCATACTTTATTCTTTTTTCAAGCTATCTTCGCTTTATTAGGATGCAAATAAATGAAAAGTCTTTTTATTTTTGTATTTATGTACGTGTGTTTTGTATTTATTTTTTGTACGCTTATTTTAAGTTTTTAAAGAGGAATTGCATTTTCTTTTATGAGTCAAAAAATTAAATGCTGAATCGATGGTTTATTTTTTATTTATTTATTTATTTTGATTCAACTGTGTATCAGAAATATTTATTTTACTAGCCGTTTTTATACTTTTGATGCTTTCACTTTGAGGATTGCGATCTCTTTGCATCCGCTATGGGAATCTGATTTTTCAAATTTTCGATAATTAGTACGCTTTGTTAAGAGGTAAACAATTAAAATATTTTTAATTTTTGTAAAAATCATGGAGTTTATAAGTTTTAAATGAAATTCTATGCTTTTTAACAATGTCTTGGTTCAAAAAGTTAAATGCTGAATTTCTTTATTACAATTATTTTAAATACTATACATATAACAGTTTCTATATCATGTCTAGTTTTCTGCGACATGGAAGGCTCTGTTCAGGGGTTATATGTAGGGGAACACATTGGAGATAGTGACCACAACAGTATTAGGTTTGGGATTAAATTTGATATGCACAAAGTAGAGAATTTTAGGTTTGTGCCCAATTTCATAAATACTGACTTTGTGGCACTTCGGCAGAGTTTGAAAGCAGTTTTTTCTTCTGGATTGGACAATAGCGATGTGAATCTTCAATGAGCAGAGTTTAAGGAAAATCTAGCAAATACAGTTAGGGATCATGTTCCTTTTAGGAGAAAGGGTGTCAACACTAAAATTTGGCCAATGTGGTTCTCCAGGGAAACTAAAGACGCTCTAAATTACAAGCAAGCTGCTTTTCTTAGGTTTAGAGAAACAGGTCACAGTGCAGATAGGCTCCAGTATTGTAAGGCAAGGCGTAAATTTAAGTATTTGGTACGGATTCAGAAAAGAGAGTTGGAGCAAAGACTGGCAGATAACATAAACAGGAATCCCGAGAGATTTTTTGCATACGCTAATTCGGGAAAAGCTCGAAATAGTCATATTGGGCCACTGGTTGATGAGCACGGAATTTTAATTCAGGACGATAGTGATATTGCTAATGTTCTTAATAACTTTTTTTCGAGTGTTTTTAAAAATAACTGTATCTCAACAGTTGACACCAACAAGACACAAGTTATAGTACAGCTTGAGGACTTTGTATTTTCCAGGGATGACGTTTTACTTCATTTGAAAAAAATTAAAGAGACTAAGGCTCCAGGGCCAGATAATATTTATCCGAAAATTTTAGTTGAATGTGCAGAGGAATTAGCAGATGTAATCGCAAACATTTTCAATGCTTCTTATAATTCGGGGACAGTGCCAGAGGACTGGAAGCTGGCTAACATTACACCGCTCTTCAAGAAAGGGTCTAAAGGGAGTGCGGGAAATTATAGACCTGTGAGTCTAACTTCAGTGGTTTGCAAAATTTTTGAAACATTGATGAAAATTAAGATAGTAAATTTTCTAGAGACTAATAATCTATTGACTAGTTTTCAGTATGGTTTCAGGAAAGGTAAATCTTGTGCAACTAATTTATTACATTTCTATGACAAAGTTACCATGGCTTTGGACAATAAGAAGCCTGTAGATGTTGTTTACATTGATTTTCAAAAAGCTTTCGATAAGGTACCGCATATTGCTCTACTTAGCAAATTAGCTGATATAGGAATAGGAGGTAAAACTTTCATTTGGGTAAAAAACTGGCTGACCGGAAGGAAACAAAGATTAGTTGTAAGGGGAAATTATTCTAATTTAAGCGGGGTTCCTCAAGGATCAGTGTTAGGGCCTGTTTTGTTCATTGTCTTTATGAACGATATTCACAAAAATATTTCTGGGAACATGAATTGTTTTGCTGATGATGTCAAAGTTATTGGGGACTGTAGAAAATGATGAACAAGCAAATCAGCTGCAAGAGGATCTAGATCATATTACGGAGTGAGCTGATAAATGGGGTATGGCTGTTAATGTTGGGAAATGTCAAGTGCTACATTTAGGGCATGGAAACAAGTGTACAAGTTATTATTTGCAAGGTTCAGTCATTAGTCAGGCAGACAAAGTTACTGATCTGCGGGTCTTAATAAGTCAGGATTTAAAGTTTAGCCAACAGTGCAGCATTGCTAGCAACAAAGCCAATAAGATGCTTGGGTTTATCAATAGATCTATTTCAAATAAATCTAATGAAGTTCTTCTGCCCTTATATAGAAGTTTGGTAAGACCCCATTTGGAGTATGCTGTTCCAGTGGCGTAGCTAGACCCGACTTTCGGGGGGGGGTTACTTCTTTTATATATATATATATATATATATATATATATATATATATATATATATATATTTAATATATATATATATATATGTATAATCGCTTGGAATTTTTTCCTTTTCTTCTTTTTTTTTCTTTCTCTTCTCTCTTCTTTTTCTCTTTTTTCTTGAGACTAACTTTTCAGGGGGGGGGGTTTGTCCCCAAACCCCCCCCCCCTTAGCTACGCCCCTGTGCTGTTCAGTTTTGGTCTCCTTATCTTAAGAAAGACATTAATGTATTGGAAAGGGTTCAAAGGCGGGCTACAAGGCTAATAAGTGGACTTTCCCACTTAGATTATGATTCCAGTCTTAGAAGGCTAAAAATGTACAGTCTTGAGCAAAGAAGAGACCGAGGGGACATGATTCAGCTGTTTAAATTTATTAAAACGAAAGATGTTACGGGGCTAAAATTTAGCACTGAAAACAGGACAAGGGGTCATTGTTTTAAGCTATTTAAATCTCAGGCTAACATGGATATTAGGAAAAATTATTATTTTAGCAGGGTAGTGGAACCTTGGAACAGCTTACCGGAAGAGGTGGTAATGAGCAAAGGAGTAGACAGTTTTAAGAGGGCCATTGATCTTCACTGGGGATTGTAAATTGACTAGGACCAGTCTAGCTGGGCCCAGACCCTATTGCTGGTCGTCGCTTTTGTATTTGTATTTGTATTTCTAGTATAATTTAACATAATGTAGAATGGTAAATAAATTTTGATACTTGAGGGTTGCCCATCTCCCAGAGTTTAATGCCGCCCTTCCGTACCCCAATACTCGAAACACACTCAAGAATGATATTCTCAACAGAAAAGAGGGAAAACACTCAACATTAAGTGTCAATGATGCAGTTTGCGCCACCTCAAAATTAAAAAATTTCGTTTCTACAAAAAAAAAATTGCAAAATTTGATTTTTCACAAAATTAATTGATTTTTCACAAAAATAATTGATTATTCACAAAAAACGGACCCTGTGAAAAATCCTGGACAGACCCCTGAGAAGTCATTTTCCTTATTCTAATCTGTGAGCTGTTGAGATCAGGGTTGTTTGGTTTAAACCATGGTTTAAACCAATTGGTTTTTTAAAAAAACCATGCGGTTTTTTTAAAAAATGGTTTTAAAAAAAAATCCATTCTACAGGTTTACTCGTACATTGTTTTCCCTACACATATTGAAAAATATAAAATTCCATTTATGCTAAGTTCCTAGCTAAGTTGCAGAGATAAATACTAAAATTGCAAAGTTGCTTCTTCAAAATGTATTACAAGCTTTAATCGAAAAAAAATATTAATATATTTTTTATTTCATATATGTTGCCATAAAGCAGATTTCAGTCAACTTCCATCATTATGCTTAATTTGCATGATTAGTTAAGATTTACTAAGGATTGAATCTTTTATTGTAGATGCAATCTACAATATTGCTCACTCCTGTTGCAAGGTTGTGACATTTTTGCCCATTTATTTGCACTTTCCTGGAATTTTAACTTTGACTTGTAAGATAATCAAAAGTCTAACTTAATTGTTTGCACGTAAAAATTAAGATTTGTTCTGCAGGTGAACACAATATTTTTTGAATCAAATTTTTAAAAAAAGTTTATACTTCACGTATATAAGGTTTTTGGCAAAAAAAAATTTCTTGAAATAGAATTTGCTACACATTTATTTGTTCTAAAGAGTTTGCATTTAATATTTTTTAAACTTCAATGCTGGACGCAACATGTATGCCAGTAAATAAGCTGTAATTTAAGCCATGTTACACCAATTTTTGTATTTTTGATTTGGTTCTCTGTTTTAGCGATAGTCGATATCTTTTCCAAGTCTTTCCAAAATAAGAACGGAGTCGAATATAGAGCAGCACTTTTTTTTAAAACTTTGTCAGTACAACAGCAATCGATTTTTTGACTGTTCAATCATGTACTGTTGTACATTTTGTTTTACTTCAATATTTGTGACATTGTGTATATAAAAATCAGCATTATGTAAGATCAGAAAGAAAAAATATGAAAATTGTTCTTTTGAAAAGATTATGCTTAAAAAATATAACTTTTACCTTTATTTGATAATTATTCATATTATGTTGGTTTTATAAAGTTTTTTTCTTGGATCTTCATTATATTTTATCTTAACCCGCATCACAACCACTTCTTGAAGCATTTCGTATCATAAAGGGTCTATATATACATGCATACTAATATGTTAATCAAGTCAAACATTTCAATCAATATTTCCCTGCAGAAAGCTATTTTAATTATTTAATTTAGTTACAAGATTTTGTTCTTATCTCTTTAATTAATCAAGAAATTAGGTATAATGTGACTATTGAATAACTGTTAATTACATGGAACCTTAATTACCTTCCGAAAATTAATTGTTTTTCTCACAAATAGTATTTAAACCAAAAGAAACTCGGCTTAAACCAAAAAAAACCTGGTTTAAACCAAAAAAAAACGGGGGTTTTTTTGGTTTATTTTGAAAAAAAAAAACGGTTTTTTTACCAACCCTGGTTGAGATTTGCATACTGATATAGTGTTGTCTTTTAGGACTTCAAGATGCTGGGTTCATTTTCGTCCTACTTTTCATACTTTTTCCAACTTAGAAAGGAAAATTCCTATGCTTGAGAAATTTTCCCCACTTTTTTGCAAGTGTTCCTACTTTTTTTGCTTCAATCTTCTTCAGAAGATGTTCAAATTTGCTCTAATTTCAAAAGTATTCCTTTGATAAGCTAAATTTTGGAAAAGTATTGTGGAGAGAAAAATTATTTGTGTACTCCCGCTACAACGCGATCTGACTTACGCGAAAGGGCTGTAACGCAAGTTTTTCACTAGTAAAGAATTTTAGAACTAACGCGGATTACGCGTCGACAACACGATTTTTTTTGGAAAGAAGTATCGGGTATCGGTTTCAATATTGGCTACTAAATATTGATTTCGTGAAGTTATTACATCCCTTTAACATCACTGACAGCAGCGAAAGTTCTCATACCAAACTACCCTATGTATCGCGTTATTAGTGCATCAAATAAACACTCAGCATCTTTCATTTTTTGTTTCATTCTAATTATTAAAGTTGATTAAATAGAATGACGCCTTCGTGCGCTGTTTCATCTAAAGTTTAAAGATAGGAAGAAAAAGAAAGTTCCTGCCAAAAAAAAAGGTTAAGATTCTCGATATGCTTGAACAACTACAAAACATCCACGGTAGCATGAAAATAAGTATGAATGAATCTTTCATAAGTAAAATTGAAAGTCAAAACAACAGAACTTAGACTTCAGAACTTAGTTTCAGTATTGAATTGCAGAGTAGTGTCTAAGCAAAGTAAATATGTATTATGAAAATGGAAGCTGCTCTTGTACTGTGGATTAAAGAGTTAAGGAAGAGATGCTGTTGTCATAAAGTGGAAACGTTATGAAAGACAAGGCGAAGCAACCGTATTTAAAAATGTATTGAAAAAAAAAGGAGCATAAATCATCACCATCTTTATTTTTTAACTCATGAATATTATTACTGTATCTACTGAACAGTGTTATAGTGCAGCATTTTATTATTACTACATACTGTGCGTGCCCTGTTTTATTTTATGTCTTTCCCTCCCATTGATCATTCATTTTGTGCAACTTTAAGTATTTTATGTTGAATAAAATGGCTTTTTTTATTTTTTAAAAACGTTAAAAGTTCAGTTCTTTATGTAAGAAACTAATGTATAGTGGAGGAATACTTTAAAGCAGTTTAAGGGGTGTTTAACAGTGTGTAAAAGAATTCGTTGTGTTTCTAAAAAAAAATGTATACCGTAATATTTCTCTGCAATGGGAAATTTCAACTTACACGAGGAATCTTGGAATGCATCCTTCGCTCAAGTCAGGACTCGACCGTATACATCTATTGCATGCTTAAACTTTTGACCCATTTTTATCTTGCTAAGTTATTCAGTTTTGCTTTTCAATTCATTGTATTAGATTGCTTCTGCAAATTAACATAAAAGTAAAGTAAAAAGCATGTTCAGGGCCGAATTCAGCCCCATGTCGTCCCTAGGCAGATTTGAAATCTGCTCCCCCCTCCCCCCTAAAAGAAGCAAAAACTCGAAAACATGCAAAAGTGTTCCCGAAGTTTAAACTCAAGCTTATGAAGAAATGATGACGTTTCACATTCAGGGGCACACCGATGGGAGGTCACAGCGATCTCTCAAAAAATTCGGCAATTTTTGCTGACAATTCGGAAAATTTGGAGATAATATTGCAGCATAGAGATTATTTTTTTCTTTTTTTTAATTTTGAAAATTGTTTTAAATGATACCTAACGTTCCTTCTCATTAGATGTTATGAACGTGTTTATGATATGATGCATGTAAGCTTGTGTTTTATCATTCGGTAAAACTAGGAATTTTTCTCCTCCCAAAACTTTTAGTTCACTGCACTTCTGTTTATATTATTTAATGTTATGCATCGTTCATGGCTCAAGTACTGCTCTTGGGCAGGTTATAAAGCGATTCACATGAGACCAGTTTAAATAATATTTACAGTTATATTTATTTACAGTATTAATAGATCATGGTTATTATTTTTTCATTGCCTTATAGCTTCATAAAATATATTCTCTTTCATTCTTTGAAATTTTTAAACATTTCCTTACAATGGCAACACAGATGAATTACTGAAAAGTGATATAGACTTGTACTTAGACCCATAAGGGAAAATATAAGTATAGAAATGAGGAAATAATAGAGTAACTGAGATTTGTCTTGAATGCTAAGCTTGTTAGTATGTTAAAAATATTAATATGATTTCAGTTCCCTTTAAAATTTTGCCGAAACAATCCGATATTGTTATAAACTAGTAGATTAAATACCATTGCCTACGTTGGTGAAAATTTTAATGAAAATGTAGAATTGATATTGATCAGTAAATTAATTCAGAGTAGTACTGACGATTACTTTGTTCACTATGTTTCTCCCTTCTGTGCATAGTTTTTGTTTTGAATTTCAATGGTAGGAGTTCAAAATTGATTTTACGTAACAGGCAACAAATCACATCTGTTTCACAAAGAAGAAGAAATGTAAAAAGTTAATATTTGTTTTTACAACTTTGAAATAAAACACTACAGTAACAGTTTCCTGTCAAGATGCTAATCAATTGAGAGAAAAAATACGTACCTTTTTCTTATAAATAAGAAATAGTTTTCTGCACTTGAGTTTATATTTTTACAGCTCACAGAAGATACATGAAGTTCTAAACCAGCTCAACTTTTGGATTTAATTTGGAAAAATTAGAGTAATAATGAAAAATCCAAATTCTTTAATAGAACGAAGAAAAGCAAGTGTAGAACAAATTAAGATATTTTGACTCAATCTTATTGTACACCTAGAGTTTGGCCTTGCAAAAAAATTAAAGTATAAATCTTAATTTTTCCATTTATCAATTTTCATTCAGCTTGTGAGGGAAAAGATATGTACCATTTTTGTTAACATCAAAAGAAAATATTATAGAGGGTTTCTCTTTAAAGACGGTTAGTTTCACAACACAAGTTATAAAATTCAAGAAACATTTTTGCCTTCAGTTGAACATTTGAATTTTCAGCAGTGAAACTTACCAGAAAATGTAGATTTGTCAACTTTCCATATTGCTAAGTTAATTGAAAATTAACTTAGCTGCTTCTACACCTGTCTTGTTCATATCTTTTGAGTCCATGCTGAATGATGTTTCATCAGAATTTTGAAATGCAAAATCTTTTAAGAAATACATTTCCAGCTACACACTAATGGTGATTTTTTTCCTAGTAACTTGCTTAAGAAGTTGAGTCAACTTAGAAAAGAGTATACTGTACCAGTCAAATATAATGACATTTTCTTTTCTTTTTTTTCTTTCTTTTTTTTTTTTTTTTTTTTTTTTTTTTTTTTGCATGTAAGACTTGTACTGGGAAACTAAAAACATGAAAAGAAGTTTTGTTTTTTAATAATTGTTAAATTATGTGTTAATTGTTTTGAAAATTTCCTATTTTTCATTAAAATACTGGTCTTAGTTCTTTCGAGTATATCCTACTTTTTCTATTTATTGATCATCAAAATGTGCTATGACCCCTGAAGATGTATTTAAAGTGTCACATTAAATGATTTTCAAGTTGATGACATTCTTGCGTTAAAAAATAGCATTTACTTTCGAGATTACATGTGTATTTTTTATCCATGATAGCCATGCCATGGTTTGGATTAGATATTGGTGGTACGTTAGTGAAGCTGGTCTATTTTGAGCCGACTGATGTAACTCCGAATGAGATAGAGGCAGAGAAAGGTGCCTTAAAGAAAATTCGTCACTACTTGACATCAAATTCAGCGTATGGTTCAACTGGAAAGAGAGACGTTCATCTACAAGTAACTGTTTTTCTTATTATTAATTTCTTAGTAAACTTTCTTAATATTATTCTGCTAAAAAGTGCATTCACCTTCCCTGTGAGTTTTAATAAATGATGCTATCAAAATATTTCCTTGAAAAAATAAAGACACAAAATATTTTTATTTATTTTATGCATTTTCTCCTTCGAATTGAAAAATTAGAAACAATATGTTCAATTGTATTTTATTTAAAGCTATTTTTGATAAAATATTGATAGATGACTAATTTCATTTTTTAGTTCTTTTCATAATATAAAATAAATAGTTGGCTCTTTTCTTAAATTAAGATCTTCCACTGAAGAATTTCATGCCTCCTCTGATATAAGTTAAACTAGTGTGGAACTTCAAAACTATATTTGTTTTATATTTTAAAAAGCATCATTTGATGTTACCATGATGATGATGATGATAATATGTGAGAAGTGCATTTTTAAAGTGAAAAGTGTGTAAGCTTTAAAATAAATAATGAAACAAGCATATTTACAAGAGAGTTTTCGTGCATTTTTCCAACTTGTGAGCAAATACCACCTAACAGCTACACTGGTGACTGAACCTATACAGACCCAGATCTAGGTACCCGTTGACCCCACAGGTCAGGTGGGGGGGGGGGGGGGTACGTCCTTAAGAGGCTCAACGGCCCAAGAAATTACAAAACAAATTGAAAAAAATTAGCACTAAGACTTATTAACATACACTGCAAATATACACTGCTTGCCTCCAGGGATGGGGACCTTCAGATTTTGTTGCAGGGGGATCCAAAATGTATAGATCCAGGCCTGAACATATATAGAAGCTGCTAGAAAAGTATCCGACTTCATTTCTTTTATGTGAAAATCTGACGGATATGAGTCAAGCTCACTTGCATGTGCTGAATCTAGACCTTTCTGTGCATGCATGAACTTTTTCCTGCCTTTGCATCAGTTGCTGGCAAAGAGTTTTTCTGAAATCAAGTGTAGTGTCGGATTTTTTAATTTCAAGCAAAATTACTAGACGACTAGAGCAGCACTAACCTCTCAATTGCTTCCTCCATTTGGCAAACAGCCAGAAGTCACAAGGAGTCATATCAAGAGAGTAAGGAGCCTGTTGAACAACAGAAATCTAATTTTCCATCAAAAACGTCGAAATCAAGTGCTAGAAATGTGGTGAAAAATTGTCACCTAATGACGCCTGTATCATTGAAGGGTTTCAATTTCTCTGTCCCCCAAGTTTTTTGCAAAATTTGATGCAGTAGCTCTTCTCCAGTCATTTTTTTCCTTTTTCATGAAATTAAAAAATATGATGAAAGCCTTAAACTAATTCAAACTCTGCCAGTGTCTGACACTAATATTTAGTGTACTATTCTATGTTTTGCTCCCAAAAAATAAATTGCCTTGTTAACTTTACAAAGTGGTAACAAAATTCAAGGTAATACCCTCCATAACAAAAAATCAATGCACCAAGAAATGATTGTCTGAATAAAACACAATTTTATTTACATTAGAACAACATTAATATGAAAAAGTGATTAAAAAAGGAAATAAATATGATCATTTTTTAACTGATGGAGGTTTTAGTACCCTATCAAGTCACTTCTAGCATTAATGTAAAAGGCGAGCAATGAGACATAACAGTCATACAATGTCCTATGCTTTCTCATACCGCAGTTACTATAAAGGCATCACTAATTCGACCTAACTCAAAGGCTGTCCAACTTACTGTCCAAATTATTCCCAGATATGCTTGATCTGTGACAAATCAGAGGATCGAGAAAGCTCTGAAGGTGATAATGTGAAAGAAGACTTTTTCTGACATGCTTGCCGTGTGTGGCCAGACATTGTCCTGTTAAAACATAAATCCTGGAAGCCCGGTGTGCCGCTAAAACCAATAGTAGAATTAGTACTTTCACACTAGTATCACATTCGATGAGATCAAACTGCAACCAAATGGATCCACGCCATCTTTAGCAACAAATCTAGATTCAATATGGGCAATGATAACAATTGTGTATGCTTGTAGATAACCTTGTGTGAACATCCTAATTGTGCATGTGCTTTTCAGCAGTACTCAACACCCACATCAGGGACAATGTTATGTGGGCAGGTAAAGGGTAGTATCTGCAGAAATGAGTTTTGGAGATATTTGAAGAATTTCATTTTGGATTCAATACTAACAATAGGGACATGTTGGAATATACTTTTTGCGTGCTTTTTTTTTTTTCAACGAAAACAAGATAAGCAAGCTTGTACACTAAAGCTAACATACAATAGATGACAAAAATGAAAAGAAAAATGAAAAATAGGTTGTTATTGACCCTTTTCCTGCTTATAGCAGTATAGGATGTGATCATGTACAAAGAACGGCTACCCCTAGTCCACAACACTGTGATCATGTACAAAGCATGGCTACCTCTAGTATTGATCCACAACACTGACAGTCCTAACAGGACGTTAGTAGCATGCTTCAATCATATGTGTTGGCACTCATGGTGGCGCTCCTAGGAGCTATTTGTATCAGGACAATGTTCGGTTGCACAGAACAAGGGTGTCAAGGGACTTCCTCTTCCACATTATCATCTTCTCTGCCCTGTTCAATCCTCTGATTTGTCACAGATCAAAAAGTTCATATCACTTTGGACGGGAAGTAGGGACATTGGATGGCCTAGGACCATTCAACTTCCAATGCAATGGTTGGATCAAATTGTTGGCTCCTTTGCATTATTATACCTTAGTAGCCATAAGATTGTATGTACTATGATGATAGTACAGTAGAAGACCATTATAACGCGCACCTTGGGACCTGAGCTTTTGCGTTATACAGATTTTAGCGTTATTTTGGTCATTTCACAAATTTTTAAACTAATATTCAGAATATATCTATATATTAGCACTTCAGAATGAGTTTTATCTGTAGTGAGTATTAAAGCACTAATTATACAATGAGTCATTCACAAATAAATGTTTCTTTATTACAAGAAAGTGAAATATCCTGCACTTCTGTTAGCTTCATGGTTTGCATAACAGCTGCATTTTCAAGAACCATCTGTTATTTTTATTTTACTGTGAATGCTAATTTTCATTTAAAAGCTTTGAACTAAGATGAAAAACTCTTTCAAAATTTAATTTTCCTAACAATTATTATGTTTGCAAGCAGTCTCTCATAACATAGACAAACGTGCGAGTGGTGTTCGCAGAAAATTTTTGTTTCTGCAGAAATTTTATTTCAAACTGCTAATGTTAATTTAAAAAACAAAACAAAAAAAATTTTAAAGGCAATTTTTGAAAACCTCCAGTTTATTTTTGTTGAAGCCTTTTTTCGAAAGCGTTATAAAGCACATGTGTGAAAAAAGTAATTATTTTGTCAGTTTTCTTCAGTTGGTGAAAAATAAGCAAACTATATGTTATTGTTAAAAAAATTAAATGATTTAAAGCACTTTTTTTTGTTTCTTTCATATTTGAATATAAATTTTTTTCTTTATTCAAGGGTGAATTAGGCAAAATAATTAATTGCAGGAAATTTTCCAGTTATGATTTCTGTTTGCAGAAAGCTTTTCATTTTATTTTCTATTTTTTCTGTTTGCAAGGCAAAACAGAGGGATTTTTTAAACTTCAAAACTTATTGTTTACTTCTGAAAAGTTGTGCAGTTTATAGAGAATTGCATTATACAGGTCGGCGTTATAAAGGTATTCTACTATATATAAAACTGGATGTGCTTTATGACATAGCTCATTCTTTTAACCGTTTACTAATATGTACAAATGTACATGCCTATTGTACAGCAGATGATAATCACCATGAGTTAAAGCATCAGTCATGTATCTCTGCTTCATGTAGAAAAAAAAAGACAACTGAATGATCAAAAAAAAAAAAAAAAAAAAATCAGTCACTCCAATGGTTTTGATGTATTGTTAGTTAATAATTTCAATTATGAAAGTTTTTAGATGCCTTTTTGATTCTTTTTTATTTTCACTCAAGTTTACCCAAGGATCCTTTCTTAGCAATATAATGGATGACTTATACAATATAAGGGAATATAGGCCAAAGTGAAATGGTTAAGATCGCTTACTTTTTTCAATATGAACAAATTTAAAGTTTGTTGTGAAAATTATGGTGTATTGAAGTAAGATCAATATAGTTAAAAATAAAACTTGCACTGAAGCATTATTTTTTGTTTTTGACAGTAACTTCATGCCTCCAAAAAAAGATGAACACTTTTTACTTTTTTATTGCATGGGGCAAAGGGAAAAGTAATTTTTTTTCCAATGAAATATTTTTTATTCAATTATTAAAGATATTTTTGATCAAATGAGTGAGTAAGTAAATAACTGACTGAACAAATGAAAAGAAAATAGAACAATAAACGAATAAATAAGTAAATTAATTACTTTATGTATGAGAAAAAATAGATGAGTCAATAAAATTGTGAATGAATTAGAAAATAAAGGAATGAATGAATAAATAAGGGAATTATTAAATGAAAGAATATAAATGAGAAATAATTAATAAATGAATATGCAAGTGATTTGATAAAAGGGTTGAATAACTAAACAAAATGAGGTACAGTATAACCCGGATTTAACGATCGTCAAGGGACTGGCAAAAGTTATTGTTAAATTAAGGAGCATAGACATTCAAGTCCAGACCAGTGAAATGTGTCATTAAATTGAGGAAATCGTTACATCGGGTATTGTTAAATCTAAGTTATACTGTATTTCACTTTTGACCCCACATGCTCTTGAATATCCGTTCAAATTATTTAAAACACAAATAAGCCTAATATTGAACAAATATTGCATTGAATATTAGTAGATCTTATTTAATGTTTAAAACATTGATAACAATAAATTTATCATTTAATAAATACGGTAACCCCTTATTATATCGCGCCTTTCGGGGGACAAAGAAAAAGCGATATATCTAAAAGCGCCATATAACGGAGGTCATTAAAAATAGTTATAAGTCCAATACACAAGTAAATTAGCATTCGTTCTTTTTAACATGATTTTCTAATGATTTCGATGTAGTTCACGAATACTATCACGCCTATTGAAATTTAAACAAGATTGAAATTTAAGTAAATTTTTACTGTCAGAAAGTTAAAAATATCAAATGGCGAATGAACTCTCTTTCTGAGCTATTGCAAAATAAGAATTAGCATTCCAATAACCTGTTATTGGAATTCTAACTAATCTTTCTAATCTGTTTGATTTGCTGTAGAAAGAATGCAAAAAGTAAAAGTAACCACATTGTTTACAGAAAACTCTTTTACCCATCCAGATCATTCTTCCTTTCTTTGATGCAAATCCCGGTTTGTGCAACCAAGCACAAATCTTTTCTGTACTAAAAGAAGGGGCTAGTATGACGCCTGCTTGATGTCTCTCACTCATTGTAAAGGCAGTGAATCAATACAAAAGAAGATGTCAAGTAGTTTACAGACTATCTTAAACTGAAATATACTGCATGGGTCAGAGCCGTGTTTAAGGGTTAAACCCCTCCCATTGGGTCAAAAATATGAACCAAATGGAGAAAATGTATATTTGACTTTTTATTTTAATGTTAAAGTTTGTGCGCAGCAAAAATAAAACTTTCCTCTGAAGTTTTTCTGCAATATACGACTGTTAGAGCTTTACCAACTGGAATAATATTTTGGAAAATCTATGGTGGAAGGAGGTTATGATGGATTTGGCATCTGTTGCAGCTATGAAGATGCATTAGTGATTGTGCTTCGTAATGTAATTTGCATCTGCAATAAGCTCTTTCTTGTTCAGAGAATTAAGCATCATTTCAGAATATAAAACCTGATCTAAGTGCTGCATTATAAAATTATCTATGTACCATTTTTAAGACTAATTGCAATATATCGCATAATAAACAGATTTGATTGAAAATAAACAAGGTTTGATTAAAAAGAAGCTTTAAAATGATGGTATACTGCGGTCATTGTGCAGCCAGAATTATCCTTGGGGGGTAGGGAGGGTTCACAGCTGTCCTTACAGTTATAAAAGTGTCAAGTCATACTGGGATCGGCAGTTTGGGAGGGATTGAACTCCCTCCCCCCTCTCAGATAAAGATTTAGAAGCATTAAAACCCCTCCATTTATGAAAATCTGGACACGGGCCTGGCATGGGTATGTACATTTGGATGACAGGAATTGCTGCTGCTTTTCCAGTGAATTTAGAAGAATAGCTTGCTTTTGTTCATTAGCAAAATAAAGAGGAAAGAGACCTTCTCTAAGCAATACCATAATGTTTTCAGAAATGGTTTTAAACTTAAAGCAAAGTTTTTTTCTCTTATTTTAGACTTTAATATTTCGGGTTAAAATATTACCTGATAGGTGGCACTAGAAGCAGAGCAAATATTTCACTATTTCACTTTGCCTCATACTCCCCTATTAGATAACTTTAGAAATTAACTGTACTTACATAACTTTTGTTTTACAATAGATGGACAATGTTGTAATTGGAAATCGTACTGGAATTTTGCATTTCATTCGATTCCCTACCAGTGCCATGAATGTGTTCTTACAGCTTGCTAAATCTAAAGGGATGGCTTATATGTCCAGTACAGTTTGTGCTACTGGTGGTGGTGCTTTCAAATTTGAAGAAGACTTTCGTCATGTAAGCAAATCTTACTTATATTCTCTCAATGTATTAACTGTAAGGTAAAATAATGAAATGGTACATTAATGTATACCACTCTGCATCCTCTCAACGGTTATTCTTACCAGGAGGGAAAGGGAAATAAAGTAAAGAAAAAACCCTTTTGGGGAATAAACCAGATTTTCTGGAAAGGAAGTTTTGAAAATTCCGCAGAATTTGCATGCAGTTTCAAGAATGAAAAGTGGTAACTTTGTTTCTAAAGTTTTTTTATTTAACAATTTAAACTTAAGAACTGCTGTTACAGTTGCAACAGCACTTTAACATGTGTTTTTTTTTTTTTTTTTAATTTATGTGACACTGCTATATTAAATCTATAAATGGCATTTTTAAAATTTGTGTTATTCTGAAATGTTTAAATGATGAAGTTTGATATTTTTTAAATTTTTTTTAATGTAGTTGCTAACAGCTATTTTATTCACATTCATAATACATTTTGATGATCTAGGTTAGAGTAAATTATATTGAAGGCTTTTTTTTTTTCAAACAATAAAGCTTGAATTTTTTTTCTTAGAAACCAGTTCTAACAAGCACATTTTTACTTCATTTTACAAAGTAGAAGCAGTATTGTAATCGCGAAAAACTGTTCACTAAAATTTCTTCTTTCTCACCTCTGACTGAATATTAAGTAGTCCTTTCTGCCTGTCCGTGCTTGTAAGGGGACTAAAATTTTTAGAGGATGGTAAAACAGAAAATGAGGCAGTGAGGAGCAAAAGGATGCAAGTGCCAAAATTAAAAATTTGTACATAACCAGTACACAATGTTGGTGAACCTCTCTTCTGTTTTGGGGAAAAAGATAGTAGTAGTACCTAGTACTAGCCCTAGTAGGTGCTGTTATACAGCATGATTTAGAAATGCTTTTCAATGAATGCCTACCTAGGACCGGAACTTTATACACGTTTTACTCCAAACTTGAAAATGTCCACTTACATCCCTTTGCTTCTCACTGCTTTGTAAGAAATAATTTTCTTCATTTTTTTGCATAATTGACCACCAAATCTTGTCTATCAAACGTGTTAACAAATGATGAAAAATTGTAGACATGTAGATATGATTATTGTGGTCATGTAAGAAATATTTTTAAAATATATGCAAGAATAGAAAATCTCAAGTTTTAAAGCAAAAGCTCAAATGATTCTCTTAAACAATAACATGCAATTCTTGCTATTATTCTACTCTACTTTTAAATGTTAAGAAACATAAATTATGCTAAGAGTGATAGTTCTGACAAGTGTTAGAGATTTTTTTTCTTTTGCTCATTTATCTGGGTCAGCGATTCCCAACCTTTTTAGTTCTGTGGCCCATCAATTTTGTAGAAAACACCACTGAGGTTCACTAAAACCCTATATATTACTTACGCAGCCAAAACTGACTTTCTGGGGGGGGACATCTGCTTATAAAAGCCTCTCGAGTGTCTCAACTCACTGGTTAGTCATGCCAGTTCAACAAAGGAGGAGCATTTTTAACTTGAAGGTAATACTAGTTTCTTTGGCAATTGTCTTTAAAGGAGTTTCTGATTCATTAGGTTTCAAGTTCAACTACAGTCGTCCCTCGCTACTTCGCGCTTCGACTTTCGCAGTTTCCCTACATCGCGGTTTTTTTGTTTTCAATTATAGCAGTGAGCCATTTTTTATGTTCTCATGTAAATTTTTTCTCACAAGAGAATTGCAAATTATGTTTTTTAAGTAAGGTAAGCTCTTCTGAGGGACTGTAGTTGTACTAGTTGAGGGAGTGGAGGTTTAAAATCGCCGAAGAAAGTTTATCTCAATTTAGCCTTAAACGCTAACTGCAAAGTATAAATCACTGTATTATTACTAGGGGATAAATGCATCTCTAATGGTGTTCAACAACGTACTAGCTTTTTAAGCTGTAGCCTTTGATGAGGATAAATGTAGAGGAAGAAAGGAGGCACAGACGGTCACTAACTCGAAATTAATTCATCATTGAACAAGTTGAAGTTGAGCTATTTTCATAGGCTAGTAGTAGTGTGTAAGAACTGCATGTGTGTGTGTGTGTACTTGATTTCCCAATATATATATATATATATATATATATATATATATATATATATATATATATATATATATATATATATATATATATATATATATAGTTAATGTGATATCGATTCCGTTTAATATATCTCGTTTTCTCATATTTTGTGCAATATATTAAGTAATACAAATGTAATGTTGGATAAGGGTGCAGTTTTATGTCTAGGGGGCTCTAACTATGTTAAAAACCTATTTAAATTGTCGTCAGTAAGCTTTATGCCCTCTAATTAGGAAAATATTCGGTTTATAAATACACACTCCTACTTCACGGAAATTCAGTTATCGCGGTGAAGTCTGGAACGAATTAACCACGATAAACGAGGGTTAACTGTATAAGGAAAAGTTCCTAAAAAATATGAAAAATTCTAATTTTAAAGTTATTTATTTGGCCATGAGCTAGGGAGAGCTTTTGAATAATGGTTCATCTACAAAGCGAATTTTCGCAAAAAAAAAGGGAAAAAAACACAAGGGATTTTTCTTGGTTCAGATTCTTGTCGGTGTCCCTGGCCCAGTAACACGTTGTTCGCGACCCACGGGTTGAGAACCACTGATCTGGGTGATTTGTTCAGCTCTTTTGAAATACTTGAAATAGTCATATCTGTGCTGCACGCATTTCCATTCTGGACCATTTTTTTATGTTCTAGTAAAAGGTGCAAAGTCACTTTTCATTTAAAAACAAAATAACACCAACATTAAAGCCATGACATTTGTTTAGATCCTTGTTCACATGTGAGAAAATAAAACTTCTCATTTTCTCTCTTTTCATTTTTTGCCACAGTCACCTTTGCATTTTTCGAATAGAAAGTAACATCACAGCATCTTCAGTCCAGTCCAGGGTTGGCTAGTTTCTGCCTAGGTGATTAAAACCACTGGTAGAAACCGGTTGAAACCGGAATGGCAAAAACCACTTTCTGCCACATTTGTGGCAGAAACTGGCAAAAACTCACAAAATGACAAAAAAATAATTATTGACATAACAATAGAAATGCATGGAAAAATATTAATTTGCTCACCAAAGCACAATTGAATTACAATATTATCACAATTCAAAATCAAATGTTACATTGTTTGGATCCTGCACTTGCCTCTTAGAAAAGGTGGTTTCTAAAATCTAAACAGTTTCTCAATTTAATATGCACAAATGAGAAACTGTAGAATTTGCTTGCAACAGAAGAGCTAGCAGGGAATGCATTCAGGAATAAGCAATATTTGTGAAACTTTCATCGATTGTATATTTTTTCTAACTGGTCCACCATTCAGTAACTGAGGTAGTGGGAAAAACTTGACTGGAAAAATGAGTTTTGAGAAATGGGGCCAACTTGTTTTGCAAAGCTGTGATATTAGGTACAAAATCGATGTTAATATTAGCAAGTAAAGTTCTGGCACTTTCTTCTTGAAGAACATGATAATTTCAATCACAAGCAATTTAGATTATTCGTATAAACAAGCAAATTGCAATCAGTAGTGCCTGTTTAATTCTGTATGTCACTCCTCTTTCCTAAGTACCGATATTGTATTTCGTCCTTTGGTAGATTAATCCAAATATTACAAGCATCTGCTGCAACTGAAAAGTTCCCTTTACGAACTAATTCAAGGAAACTAGCATAGGATTTTATTTTTTAAAATGACGAAATGAAGTTTAACTTTTTAGATTACTTAAAAAAACATCATTTAGTAGTTACTTAAGTTTTTAAAGACATTTTTAAGTTTTTGCCGGTTTTTACCGGTTATAACCTGTTTCTGCCACTGGCATGGCAAAAACTAGTTTCTGCCGGCAGAAAGCCAACCCTGGTCCAGTCCCATTTCTAATCCTCAACCTTTGGAATTATGAGTTTTTTAATGAATAACTTAAATTTTGTTGCTAATATTACCTCAATTTTGCTTTAAAAGTAATACTAAAGATAAATTTTGTTCATAAGTGTTTTATCAAAAGTTTTCTTGTACATATTCTTGTTATAGAGTTTCTTGTACAATGCGTGAGGAGAAGCGAGTATTGTTGAACGACTAAATGTTACTGTGATTTGTTTGTGTTAGTGCATTACATTTTACTTTTAATGATTAAGTTTTTATTTTAAGCTAACTTCTTTTCCAGCACCATTAGACAAATTAGACAAGTCTCTTCTCTTTTAAAATTTTTTAATTGCAATTTAGAGGATAAAATCATTTAGTAGTGTTTCTCGCATTGTCTTCTCTTTCTCTAAAATTACACACATAAAACTGCAGAGTAAAATTAAATATTTTTTAAATCCAGGAGGGGCCAATACTCTCGCCAACCATATTGTTGCCTTCTCCTGAAAAATCTTTTTATAACATAGTAAAATACATTAACACATATGATCATCCTGCCAATACCTTTAATAATTTTGATTTTCACCTACCAAATTTCCTTATGAATTTATGTTCCATGCCAATTTTCATTAGTCTTGATGTAGACTAGCAAATTTTTGCAGTTTGCTCAATCTATTTGCACCGTTGGGGCATTTATATGCATTAGATGTGCTTTATTCCTAAAATCTTAAAATTTGCCTTTTAATTCTTATACATTCGAATATAAAGAACCATTAAATATCATGATATGAAGTATCAACTCTCTGGAGAAAAAAATGTTGTACTTGAAAATAATGATTTGTAGGTGTTACGACATGGACATGCCTGCATCATGTACAAATCATACCATTTTGAATACCAGAAAACTTTTTTGAAAGTTGATACTTTATATTATGAGACATAATGGTTCTTTATATTCAAATGTATAAAAATTAAAAGCTAAAGTTTAAAATTCAAGGAATAAAGGCAAAAATGTCTCATTTGTGTGAATTAATTGAACTATTTATTAATGGGGTTCTTGAAGAAATAATGTTGTAAAATCAGAATGTGTGTGTGTGTGTTACTCTTTGCTGTGAAAATTCTAAGCTTCTGCATTCTATAATTATCACATCATTTTCATCATTGCTTTTTTATTTCATTATTTACATATGCCACAGTGTCACTGGGGTTATTATTGTCCCTATGAAACTCAGCGTGAAATTTCCAAATCCTCTTAAATAGTTACCTTTAAGGGCACATCCAGAGAGAGGCTGGGGAGAGCAGCTGCCCCTCCTCATTCTAAAATAAAAAGTACTTACAATAAAACTAAAAAAAACTTTAAATTGAGTTCCTTCAATTCCTAAATTTAACAATGAGTTCAGCTGTAGTAACTTTGTCATTAAGTTTGAAAATGTATAAATTTTCTTTAGGAGTGCATTGAAAAGTGAAAGTTATTGGTGTTAAATTGGATTGATACCGCTTTCATTTTAAAATTACATTGCTTCCATGCACTTGAGGAGGGGGGGCAGTCCGCTAATTGCCCAAATGATGGGCTTACATTGGGGCACTCCAAATTTAAATTTTTGGGAGGGCGCAAACTCATTTTGCCAAATAAAACTCCAAATTGTCACCAAATGATGATAATTTTGCTGAATGGAACTTCAACTTTTGCCAAATGATGAAATTTTTTCAAATAGTCAGACAAATTTTGCTGAATAAGGAAATTTTTAGGAGGACACGGTGACCTCTCATCGGGGCTCGGCCCGCCCTTACATGTTGATCTTGATATGCCTTTGGTTACATTGCTTGTGCAATTATTTACCAAAATTTGTTTTGTCAACAAATACAATTCTACAGTTAGTACAAACACATTTGCTTTTGTTTGAGTATTCTTCGCTTCTATTTATTTCATGTTTTAGTTTGAAAATTGGGTGTTGTGGAGAAAGGGATTCTTAATGTGCATTCAAAAAATGACATGAACTCAAAGTATGAAGGAATTTTTGTAGTTATGGTAGATATTTGTTATATGAAATGTTTTGCATTTGCTTATGATGAAAGAGTTTATTCTAATTGATATTCAAGGTATCCTATCCTTTTTTTTTTTAGGAAATGAATATGGAACTCCATAAGTTTGATGAATTGGATTCATTAATTAGAGGAGTTGAGTTCATAAATGCTTATAATGAACATGAATGCTATTACTATGTTGACCCTTTAGATGAAGAAAACTGTAGAAAAGAATATTTTGATCTCAATAATCTTTATCCATTTTTGGTTGTCAATATTGGATCAGGTGTCAGTATGCTAGCTGTACATTCCCCTACAGATTTCAAAAGAGTTACCGGAACTAGGTAATTTTCAAAATTTACCCGACTTTTTGTTGAAAAAATTTTTAAGTGATGAATGTAATTTTTTTTTCAAAATAATTGTTTAATTTCAATTAAATTATGTTAATAATTAATGAGATAAGTAAATTTTCTTCAACACTTTGAAGGGCGATGGTCGTGCCCTGAAAACACCAATTTTAATGGGGGAAGAGTCTCCATTTTTTTCAAATTTTTGAAATGAAATCTCTGGAGTTAATTTTTTTTAACTTTAATGAAGACCAATAGATGGCAGCACCAAATATGAGGGCATTTCGAAAAGTAAAGATACACCATAGGCCAGGGGAAAAGAAAAGTTTTGGAGAGCAAGTTGGTAGCACAGGTGTTAACTTTGAACCTTTAGCTTTCTCCTTGCGCTTGTTCAGCATTGCAATGTTGATTTTGGTTGGAGTAGGCCGTGTTTAAAATGGCTGTGCCAATTCAGAGTTCCACCAAATGCGGAGTGCGCTCCCTTATACGTTTTCCTCATGCAAAAGGTCAGCGATCAGCGGATATTCACTAAGAAATTGTTTCTGTTTATGGGGACATTATGAATTGACAAAATGTAAAGAAATGGTGTCGTCATTTCTCTGAAGGTAGGACCAATGTTCATGGCAAGCAGAGAACCGGTTGGCCATCTGTGATCTCTGATGCCCTTCTTCAGAGAACGGAGGAAGCAATTTGTGCAAGTAGACGTCTCAAATTGAAAGAATTGCATCATATCATACCGGAAGTGTCAATGACAACTCTTTATGAAGTTGGGACTGTCAAGTTAGGGTACAAGAAATTGTGTGCACGACGGGTTCCGAAAATTGTAACAGAAGAACACAAAAAGAAATGGATGGACTTAGCACTCGACTTCCTCACATGCTATGCAGAAGCAGGTGATGAGTTCCTTGATCACATTGTGACAGGTGACGAGACGTGGGTTTATCACCATACACCTGAATCCAAGCAACAATCAATGCAATGGCGCCATTCGAATTCACCAGTAGCCAAGGAATTCAAAACTTCAATCAGCAAAAAAAATCATGGCTTCTGTTTTTTGGAACAGACAAGGCATTCTTCTGGTCGAATTTATACCTTCCGGAACGACAATTAATGCTGCTGCATATTTCCAGACTTTGACACCTCTTCGAAGGGCAATTCAAAACAAACGCAGGAGAATGCTGACAACTTAAGTCTGCTGACTTCATGACAACGCTCGGTCTCACATAGCGCTCCAAACCAAAGCACTACTCAAACAATTCAAAAGGCAAGTATTGGATCATCCGCCATACAGCCCGGACCTTGCGCCCAGCGACTTCCATTTATTCCTTTACTTGAAGTCACATCTTGGTGGAAAATCACTCCACGACAATGAGATTAAAGGTGAAGTTGAAATGTGGTTCTGACAACAGGTTGCAAGCTTCTATGACTGGAATACAAAAGCTTGTGCCCCGACTTAACAAATGTTTGGATAATGGGGGTAATTATGTCAGGCACATTATGTCGAAAAGTAATAAATAATCTAGTTAATGAGAAGTAACTGACGTTTTATAAATTAATTTTTTTTAAGGAATGAGAGCCTTTGTATCTTTTTATTTTTCGAAACACCCTCGTATTTCTAAGGCCTTAATGCTTCAAATACAATATCATTTGAAACCAATTTCCAATGTAAAAAAATAAGTTCTCTTTATATATACACTCAAGAGACAAAACATTATGACCACCCCTATATTTTGCAATGAACTCGCCTGGATGACGTGGAAGACACGTGGTCAGGTGGAACTGGTATTTAACTGCTGCTATAGAGTCTGAAGAATCATTCTTTCACTTACTTCTGTGTGTGATGGGAAAAGCTGCGGATCTAAGCGACTTTGATAGAGGGCATATTGTAATGGCTCGAAAGCTCGGAACAAGTATTTCAGAAACTGCACAACTCGTGAATTGTTCGCGACCTACAGTTGTTAGTACTTATGCAAAGTGGATGAATGACGATGAAACCAGCTGTAGACAACATGGTATTGGACATCCACACGCGATCGAAGAAAAAGGTCGTTGGAGACTGTCTCGCATGGTGAAGCAAAACCGGAGCCAGACAGTGGCTCAGCTGACAGCCCAATACAATGCAGGACCAAGTAGAATAGTATCAAAGCACACTGTTCAGAGGACACTGTTGGATATGGAGCTACGCAGCAAACGTCCCACTCGTGTGCCTTTGCTGACCAAGCGTCACCGCCAACTGCGCCTGCCCTGGGCCCGGGGACATTGAGACTGGTCAATGGATCAGCGGGAGAGAGTTGCCTGGTCAGATGAATCACGTTTTGTCATGCATCACGGCGATGGCCGTGTCAGGATACGCCGTCTTCATGGCGAACAGTTGCTCCCTCAATGTACAGTAGGTCATACACAGGCCGGTGGTGGCAGTATTATGCTTTGGGGGACGTTCTCTTGGGTGTCTCTGGGACCCATGGTTGTAGTACAAAAGACCCTGAATGCCACAGGGTTGCCACACATCATTGTGGACCAGTTGCACCCTTACATGGCCCCTGTTTCTCCAGCTGGAAATGGAGTGTTCCAACAGGACAACACCCCCTGTCCCAAGGCTAAATTTGTGTTGGACTGTTTCGAGGAGCATGATGCTGAATTCCAGTTAATGTCCTGGCCGCCTAACTCACCGGATCTCAATCCAATAAAACACATTTGGGATGTCATGGGACGGCAGCTCAGAGTTCAAAGACCACCAATTCGCAATATTTCGGATTTGTGTAACAATTGCTTAAACATCTGGTACAATCTGTCTCCGACCATTTACTAAGGACTTGTGGTATCCATGCCAAGGCGGGTTGAAGCTGTGCTGCGCGCCAAACGTGGGCCAACTCGTTATTGACAGGTGGTCATAATGTTTTGGCTCTTGAGTGTGTGTATATATATATATATATATATAAACAACTCCAATTTTCAGAAGTTATTCATTGTATATCATTTTTTTGATCACAGACAACAAAAATATAGCAACTATTCTCCTAGATGCTTGAAAAACCTTTGTTTATTTATGGCATCTTCTTAGTGTCTTCACAGCAAAGCCACCACACAACTGTGACATGCAAGATAGTACGACAGGCACATACATCATATCTGGAACAAACACAAAGGGAGTTTGGAATTTGCCATCCGCTGTGAAATGAGATTATTTTTTTTACTGGAATCAATCATGTATCAGAAGGACAAAACTTGCTTTGAACAGTTTCACAAAACATAACTGTAATATTTTGTATAAAAAAAATCGGTTTTTGTATTCTCATTATGTTTTTACCAGTGGAAAAAAAATCACATAAATGTTTATTTTTTCAAACTATCTAAAGATTTCTATAGAAAAATAGCTTGTAAAATATATATTATGCAAGTTTAAAATGCAATATCTTCAGTTCTCAAATTTTGTCTGTTATTGGAACTGCGTGCAGAACAAGTTACTCATTTTCTAAAGCCTGGCAGAGCAGTAGTTACACCATGCGACCAAAACTTTCAGATAATTGTGGACTTGTTGATTTTTATTTTAAATCATTATCTTAGTTGTCCCTAGGTTCATAACAGTTTATTTCTAAAGCTTTCTAATTAAAGCATTAATAAAATAATATCATGCTCATTAAAGGGTTGAGCATATTCTCAAATATACTCTCTCCTCTTAACTATTTGAAATGCTTGATTTATTAATTTCTTAATTCTTTGAAAACTGTTTTAAATGTAATCTGCCTTTAAATTTGAAAATGTTGATGTAGTACAATGCTGAAACTGGTACACGGGTTCAGGAATTTCAAATTTTTTAAATATTTTGATGGCACAATTTTCTATTGCTGAAGTTACTAAAAAATAATCACATGTGTGAAATACATTTAAACAGCTTTCGAAACAGAGCTGTTGTGGAAACTATAAATCTGGTCCATAAAATTGACTGTGATTTCTGAGTGGGGAGAAAAACTGGTTGGAAAGCATCTTTAGGTTTGCAATTATAGTTTTAATTTGTTTAATGTTTCTTGAAACAACAAGGACTTCTTTCTAAGATGTGATTTTTAGTGGATTTACTGGTTTTTAGTAGAGTTTAATTGGTGTTTATACTGATTATGCAAAACACAATTTATAGAATGTATATGAAATTGCCAATAAATCTAGAGCAAAGAATCTTAGTTGTTTCAAACAGACAATGATTAAATTTTTTACTATTTAATGTGCAAAAGAAATGAATTAAGTGCTTAATTATCAAAATAAAGGATAAGCAAAATGTTTTTCATGGAGAGTTTTTTATTTTTCAACGGGCAATAATATTGTTTAATGTCTGTATGGGATAGCTGCAGATATGAAATTTTAAAAGGTAATAAACCAGTTAGTTTATGGGGTCAGCCACAAATGATGTTGTGCTTTGAGGGGGGGATTCATGAAATTGAATTTTTTTGACAAGGGGGAGGAGAGGAGTAACAAGATGTGACATCACACATTTTTGAACAACATTATGCTTATGAAAAACAGCATAACAAGTGATAGGAGAGTGAGAAAAGGTAAGACAGAGTATGAGGCTTTGACACAGGAGGAAGGAGTCAAATTTGTTGAAAAAAGTGTAACATTTATATAGACAACCTCTTAGTTCATAAAGACAGGATCTTGTGATGCTTTATTTTTAGAAATGTAATAAGTATGTTAGAAATATTTTGAAATTAAACAAATTTGAAAGGGTGATTAAACAGGTTAACTCTCAAAAACAAAATCTAATGGTGCAATATTTTTAGGAATGTAACTGGTCTGAAAATTAATGGTTAAATAATTTAATAAATTTGGAAGAGCAACAAAAAGTTAATTGACAAACATGAAAGTTTCTTATAAGGAAAAGATAAAGAAATGCCAAATAATTGAATAAAAAGAAGGAACAAATGCCTGTTATAAAAGGAGATTTGATTATTTCTTTCAGGTATAAATAATGATCCAGTTTTGCAAATGCGTAATTTAATCTTTATTCTTCAAACCTTTTTGTTTTTTGTATTTATAAGAAATGTGTTTCATGAAAATAACTAGTTTAATCAAGTGTATATTTTATCTAATTTTTTATACTAGCTGCGTCGCCCGACTTTGTATGGTCTACCTCGAAAATAAAAGTTATGTCAAGTGACTTGCATTCAACGATCAGGCTTGAACAAAAAAATCTGTAAAAGTTCCGACAGATTGTGGAAAAATAACCAAAAAAGGAGAAAATTTTAATTCCACCGATTTCAGGAATAGACTCAAAGCAAATGGCAGCAGGTCTTTCTCCTCAATGATTTTCTTCACGCTACAAATTTTAATAAAAGCATTGTTCAACAATGACCGTGATCAACAATGAATTTCCAATTCAAGGTTTACCTTCATTTGAGTGTGAAATTAGTTGAAAACAGTTATAATTCACGTTCTAATTACCTTGGAACATAAGAACAAAGTTTATCTGATGCAGAAAAAATCAAAGGTTTCTATTGTTTTGCACTCATATTATAAAAAATAACCCATTTTGGGGTCCTAAAATCAAAATTTGAATGATGCAGTTCTTTTTTTGTATTTGAAACCTATGTTCCATCTCGGGTGCCCAAGTACCTCCCCGCCAAATTAGGTCGAAATCTGATGTAAACTGCATTTGCATAGGGAGCATACATATATATATGTATGTATATATATATATATATATATATATATATATATATATATATATATATATATATATATATATAAACACACACACACATATATTCTTTGTTTTATTTATATAGATTAGCATAAGTGTCAAATGTAACCTACCAAACTATGTATCCTGGAGAAATATTTTGTGGAATGTTATGTAATTGTTAATATTATCAAGACAGGGAAAATATTACTGTATATACATTCATGTGCAAAATTAAGGTCACAAACATGTTGAGGAGGAGAATATTCAGTCAGAGATCTGGAGACCTCGACTGGCCCTCGAGGTCTCTAGATCTCAATCCTATTGAACGTATTTATGATGATCTAGGAAGAGCCATTGCAGTTTTACTCCCCTCCTAATACGCTCCAAGAGTTAAAAGCCGTGCTTTTGGAATAATGGGCTTTTTTGCCCCAAGCATTTATTGACACGCATAAACTCATGAAAGCTCATTGTGAAGCTTGTACAGCGGTGCGCATTAATCTCACTCCACATTAGACTGGCTTCTTTGAAAATAAATGCTTTTTCTCTGATTTATAATTCAATACCTTTGCCCTGTTCGTGTATAATCTGTTTCTTAATTCCCAATTGAAGTATTTTTTGTGTTGTTATACTTTTTATGTTTCTCCAATTGCTTTTTTCCTCTATACCAAATTTTGTGGCAACGCAGTGAATGCTTTTTCAGTTTTGCAAATTTTATGTTTGTAACCTTGATTTTGGACATGAGTGTATATGAATAAAACAAAAGTAAATGGTAATATTGATGTAGGAATATGTATATATATAATCTGTTGCTAAGTGTTACAAACTTGCTCTTTTTTTCTTTGATTAGAAATCACCGTTTATTTTTTGCGCAAAGCAGGTTACTGGCCACACTTATTCAAGTGCTACTAACCATTACATTTCCCTCAAAAAAAATGTTAAGTATTCAGTTTTAAAATTTTCAAAACAGCACATAAAAGTTATTTTGCAAGGAATAAATTATTTTCTTATTTCTAGAAAAAATTTATGAATGAGAAAAAAAAGAAATTTGTAGTAAATATTTCAGACATTTACCATTAGTTGAAATTTAAACATTGTTGAGGAATGATAAACTTAAAAAAATAAAGCTTATAAGTTTTCCCAAAAACTTCTATTATCTCGTACTGCAGTGTTTGTATCATAAATGTTAAAGTTTTTTAAGTTTAATTTATCTTGACTATATTTTTTTACAGTTTAGGAGGAGGGACATTTCTAGGATTATGCTGTCTTCTTACTGGTTGTGAATCATTTGAAGACGCTATTTCACTAGCAGAAAAAGGAGATAGTACAAAAGTTGATAAGTTAGTGCGTGATATTTATGGTGGAAGCTATCCTAAGTTTAATCTTCAAGGAGATACTGTAGCTAGCAGGTAGTTAATGTTTTTGTTTATTTGCTTACTTTTTATTTATTTTTTAATTGCCTAAATTTTGTGGGACCTGAATCTCTAAAGAGTTGTGTAAAAACTATGACAAACTCATAAGTACAAGCAAAATCACTAAAAGAATATAATTAAAATTTCATGTATAAGCACAGAAAGTTTGAAGACTAAAATGCTGAAAATTTTTCTAATCTTCCTGTGTTTTGTGAACTTTATGATGCCAACTCGCTGCCGTTTTAGTTCTTTCACTTGTAAAGTTGAGTTCTTAAACTTAATTTTGTACAATACTCCTTATTATATGAGACAGACACAAAGCAATGCTCTAAATAAATCACAATTATGGTCAATTCATTTGAAATCACCCAAAAGGAATAAAATTTGTTACTTGACATTTTTTTATTTTCCTAATTTTTTTCCAGTGGTAAAAAAAACCACTACTAAGTCAGTTCAAAAGTTTTGAAAGACTTTTTTAAGCTCATTCTTTTTTTAAATGTGCCATTTTAAGTTTGCTTTATAGCAGTTTTTGGACCAAAAACAATTTTTACATAAATGCATATACCTCGGTTAATTTTGCAAATGTCAAGACAGAATAAAATCCTACATCCTCAGAATGATGCCCTAGATATGTTTTGCTTGCAAAATATTATATAAATGGTAACAAAAGTGAAGAAAAAAAATTAACAACTACAAACTGAAAATCAGCATAAAATACAAGTTTTAGTGCTGCAAAATTAGTAAAAGGAGTTGAGTCTCAGCTCTAATTTTTTTCTGGTGTGGATATAAAATAGGACTACTTGTTGCAGAAATTTTAAGCTTGAAAACTTTGTCCTTTTTTTTTTTTTTTTTTTTTTTTTTTTTTGGTACAATTTTTCAAAAATGGCAAAAATTGTATTTTGGCAAAGTTTAAAGTAAAATGTCTCAAAAGGGACTGAGTGAAAAAATATGAAATTAATACAGGTAAACATCTTTTTAAGACATGAAAATATGATAGCAATTTAATGACTGAGACTCAACTGGTACTAGAGTTATAGTGCATTAAAGTTAGCCAAATATTTCATTATACATAACATTAATTGTCATTAATGGTAATAATGCATATTTTACCTTAATGTCACTGGATCTGAGTGTGTTACAAAAATATAGTACGCTTTCATTTAATCAGTCAATAGGTTAAATGTATAATTATCTCAAAGTATTGAAAATGTTGAAATTTTGGTGCTCAGTTCTTCTCTTATTTTGTGCTTTCTGTCACGAAAATATTCTTAGTCATTAAGAAGTTATCTCTCTCTTGTAATTTTACTTATATTAAATGGATGACATTTTGCTATAAAAATACTTTTTGAAATAAAAGTTTGAGAAATATACTGAAATAAAACTTTACATGCAACTCTGCCATTTGTATACTTAGAAAGAAACAAAAAGCTACTGAGACTAATTTTAATTTGAAATACACAAAACTTAAATTAACAGTTACTCACAACCACAAAAATCAAAATGATAAACTCTTTTTTTTTTTTGCCATAGCTACTATAGATGAGCTCTTGTCGCAATCTATAAATTAAAATATAGTGCAAACGATAATAAACTATTTGTTAAAGTCAACTTAACTGGCACAATAATTAAATTATCTCTCATATTCGAAACTGAACAGTTGATTTATTATTTTATTTAACACAAATTTCTATTGCCTAAATTTGGTTTATTGAATCACTGAAATATAAACAATATGATTCCCCCCCCCCCCATTATATTATGATATAGATTCTTTACAATGCTTGTCCATCTTATTTTGTTCATTCGTTTGTTATTTTTTGTGCATATTTCTTTTGCATGAATTTAATTTCTTAAATAAGCGGAACTCTTGTTGCTGTTAAATGTTTGGAAAGTGGAGTTTTTCTAATAATTATTGTTTAACTTTATGTAATGCAATATTTGGCCAACGTTAATGCACTGTAACTCTGATACCAGTTGATTTTCAGTCACCAAATTGTTATCACAGGTTTGTATCATAAAAAAGTGCTACCTGTATTGTTCACACAATCCCTATTGAAATATTTCACTTTAAACTTTGCAAAAATGCAATATTTGGTCAACTTTAATCCACTATAACTCTATTACCAGTTGAGTCTCAGTGATCAAATTATCAATTTTCATGTCATAAAAAGGTGTTACCTGTTTCATAATTTTTCACTCTGTCCCTTTTGAGATATTTGACTTTGAACTTTGCCAAAATACAATTTTTGTCATTTTTGAAAAATTTTGCAAAAAAAGGACAAATTTCTCAAGCTTTAAATTTCTACAACAAGTAGTCCTATATTATATCTACACAAGAAAAAAATATTAGAGCTGACACTCTCCTCCTTATACTAATTTTGCAGTACTAAAACTTGTATTTTATGTTAATTTTTAGTTTGTAGTTGTGAATTTTTTTCTTCACCTTTATCACCATTTAAATAATATTTTGCAAGTAAATCATATCTAGGACATCATTCTGATGATGTAAGATTTTATTTTGTCTTGATAGCTGTAAAATAACTTAGTTAGGTGCATTTACGAAAAAATTGCTTTTGGTCCAAAAAACGGCTACTAAGCAAACTTAAACTGGCACATAAAAACAAATATGAGCCTAAAAAAAATTATTTCAATACTTTTGAACTCATTTAGTAGTGAGAAACAACTAGTAAAAAAATTAGGAAAATCAAAAATGTCGTTCAACACCGCCTGGGTGATTTCTAGAAGAGTGATCCAATACTCCTAAATTAGCAGTAAAACTACAAAAAAATAATGTGAAATTGCTATTCTAAGCTTTATTTTTTTGGACCAAAGAAGGACACACCCAGTGTCTTTCTTTGGTCATCTCCCCTCATCTCTGCTTACTTACTCATTGTGAAACATTCATTTTGAAGTTTATTTAATTGATTTGTTTAGGTTTAGTAATGTGAAGCCAGGCGCAGATCCAGAGGGGTGTCGTGAGCCCCCCCCCCCCTCCCTCCCCCAAGTGTGTTTGACATGTGGCATAATTTTCTAGTTGGCAAATTCGGGCACAAACGGAAGAAACTGTTTTTACTCTGTATTTTGAAGGTTTTTCCCTTCAGTAGTGATTAGTACATGGTGTTGAGTGACTAGTTTTACTACTGTCTAACCTTGTGAGTTATGAAAAGTACATAGAAAATCCTCCTCTTTTATATTGTCAATAGGATGAAAAGTTCTCATCTTTGCATATACTTTAAGCCTGCATTTTTTATCTCACCCCACTCGTTCGAACGTCATTCGTAGTTTTTCAGTATGATGATCAATTTGGGAAAAAGTGAGTGCTGAAATTCGAAAAATTCAAAATTTGATTACTGTAACCATAACCATGAGTGCTGCGTTGTTTAAAATCATCACAGTATCGAGTTCATTTCTTCAAATAACTGTATCTAAAATTTTGGTTTGATTGGTTCAAGGAATCAGCCTCTAGGGCTTAGTCTATCTGAAAAGTTACTTTTTTAGCACCCTGTGAATAATATTCAATAGTATTTTATATATTTAATATTTAACAGTAGAGTAATGCAGGCGGGAAGCACATCAGTTTTAGTGCCAAGTCCCTTTCCTATAACCTTACCCTCTAGAATCTACACTATTCCAATTCAGAGCCGAGCCTCTACACAGGCTGGGCCCCAGTTACTTTTTCTGGATACAAGTTATATTATATTTTATCTTAAGCACAAAAATGTTTGTAATCACTTTGGTTTTGAGAAAAAAACTTTCAAATCATATAAGTTCATTATTTCACCATTCTGGTCAATTTCTGGCATTGAAAGCATTTTAGACAACCAGGAATTGACCACCCTTTAATCATAGCATAACTGGTTAGTTATTCAATGCATTTTTTTATTTACTTAAAACACAAATGAATGATCAGCATATAGAGTAAGTAAATGAACTAGTAGAATTGAATTTAACCTCAAGAAATGCAATTAGACAATTCATCTCCTGACAGTTCTCACTATTAAGAAAATTTGACTTCCTTGAAATTTACAAGATGTATTTGTAAGTGTACCATCCTTATCTCCAATCAAAACTTTAGTCACAACTCTAAATTATTTCCGAGTATTTCATGGGATTTTAGAAATAAGTTCTTGCAATCAGATATAAAATATTGATTTATTTATCTTATTTCATACATTTTAGTTCTTGAGTGGTCAATTACTGACGAATCAACCTACCATTTCTGAAATAAAAATTCATCTTATTTATCATAATTATTTTTTCAATACCGGAAAGTAGTTAAACTTTAAATTTTTTTGTTAATCAGACTAAGCAATTATTTATAAAAATCGATTTGTTTTCCTATGCAACATGATGAAATTTGCCAGTTATATATTTTTATTCTGACAAACTAAAATATATTTGGTTTAGTCAATATGATCATTTTTATTGTGTTATATGCTTCACTTGTAGTTTTGGTAATATGACAAGTAAATCGAAGCGTGCTGATGCCAAAAGGGAAGATTTAGCTCGAGCCACTCTTGTGACCATAACTAATAATATTGGATCCATAGCACGAATGTGTGCTGTCAATGAGGTATGTTCTTTTACATTTTTTCTTTATATGAAATATATTTATAAAACTAACCTTTTTTTTTCTTTTTCTTTTTAGGGTATAACAAAAGTAGTTTTTATAGGAAACTTTCTTCGTGTAAATTTTTTGTCTATGAAACTTCTTGCTTATGCCATGGACTTTTGGTCAGCTGATTCTCTGAAAGCTCTATTTTTGGAACATGAGGTAGATTAGCAGAAATAAGTTGTTTTTTGTGTAATGTTGCCGTTTTTATTATTACTGTTACAAACTATAACTCATTAAAACTTTTTTGCTTCTACAGGGCTATTTTGGAGCTGTAGGATGTCTGATGGAGCTTATGAAAACTGGCAGTTCATTGTAGTTCATTGATTTTAGTTATTTTTTATAGATTGGTATATCTTTGTCATCTTGTAATATTTTTGATGCATCTGAAAATTAGGCTATACTTAAGTTTTGATAAGCTTATATTTTAATCTTGTTGATGCATATTTTTGGGGTAAAATTTTATACAAACTTTTGTACTAAATATATGTGTATTTATATATTGTGAGATTCTTTAGACTTCATTGGAAAATATGAAATGTTATGATTCCATACTATATAGGAAATATTGTTTCATGATTTTTTGCAAGCAAAGTGTTACCTGTCTGCAGCTCTCTTACTTTTTGTTAAATACAGTACTAAGTCCTAAATCCTGTGCCCAAATTCCGGAACTCTCCCAAATCTGGAGATTTTGCTAGCTGTCATTTGACAAACGTATTTACGTAAATTTTGTGCATAGGTCACCACCCCAAGTACTTGAATTGAAGAAGAGGTGCTCAATAAGAGTGCAAGTACCACAACCACTGATCTATTGTACTAACACCAAGTACTTACTTCTTTCACTTGGTATTGTTATTACAATACTTCCTCCCAATGTGCTGATGCTCTTTTTATAAAAAGATGCTGTTAGAAAAACTTATTCCTTCATTGGGGTGATGTTATTATAAAACTTAATAAGTACAAGTTGATGAAATAGTGCAAAACAACAGACATGTTTGATGTAACTACATCAATCAATATGTGAATACTCTAAAGGATTTTTTTTTGGGGGGGGGGAGGCTAAGTTTTTAAAATAAGTAAAATAGTAAAAATCAAAAATTTGGAAATGCCAATTTCCGGTGAACTTGGGATTAAGGACTTTGTACTTTACAGATTGTTATTTACACAAAGAGAATAACCATATCTATGTAGAGTTAGGCATAAATGTAAGGCTCTCAAGAGTAATGCGACGATAAAGAAAAATACTTTTGCATTCAATCCTATCAGTGTGTGCAATTTCACATATTTATTAATATTCATGCCTGTGATTTTTTTTTTTTTTTTTTTGCCTTCCTTCCATTATTTTGAAACAATAATTTTATTTGCATTTGTGCAATTTTGCAATAGGGGTCAGTTGAATGATGTAATAAATATTTTAGATATTCTGTTAATATTTTATAGCTATTGTTGTGAATACCTGTGATTTTTTTTTCATTATTGTTATCTCATTTTGTTAATTTGTTAATTAACTACATAACTGTATGACATACACTACGTGACTCTGAAATTTCATTGCATTTTAGTGCAAAATGAAATTTGTTTGAAAAATTATATTTAGATAGTGAAAAGTCTGAGTTAGCTATTAACAGCTTGTATTTGTTTTTCCCTACACTCCTTGTTAACAGTCCCTGTAACTGCGTTGCTATATTTAAATAATTTGATTTTAAGTATTAAAAGAAAAGAACATGAATTTAATTTAATAGTTCTAAAAAAAAAAAATCAGAAAAAATTCATTGAGGTAAATAGTAAACCTGTGAAACATTTGTGAGGAAAAGGGGGGGAAATGATACATTAAGTTCCAGAGGAACAAGTTGTATGCAATTTAAGCAATTATTACGTAAATAATTGCCTATTATTTCTATAACCAAAAATGAGAGAATTTGGGAAATTTTCTCAGTTGATTCAAGAGGATTCTCAGTTGATTCTCTAGATATCTTCATATGACTAACTAGTTGATTAAATTTAAAAAGCAAGTTGTTGAAAAATGAAAAGTTACACAATTTTGCTTAATAAAACTTAATTTTTACGTTCCTAGCCTTTTTACAGCAACACTTTTATTCAATTTGATCAAGAAGTTATATAGTTTCCTAAAATTTTATGAACTTTCTATATTTCTTATGATAGTTAATAAGTAAAAAAAAATAAATAAATACATAAATAAATAAAAAGATTTTAGTTTCTGGAAAAGAGACAAAACATTTTTGTTTATGTATTATAAGATACATCTTATTATAAATTGTTTCCCATTTGTAAGCATTTCTTCTTTGAACTCTGCTTAATGTGCTAAAATTTTTATAAATCAAAGGGGTTCTTATTTTTATTTTACTTAGTATTTCTCTTCCTAATTATAGTGTATGGATTTGACTAGCTTTCTAATAATGTTGTTTTGCACCAAAAACCATCATTACAACCATTGAGGAACTATGCTCTCAAAGAAAAATTTGCATTGTTACACTTTTTGTTGACTTTTTTTTTTAGAATTAAGGTTTGTATCTTATTTCCTTCATGAAATCCTTTAGTGGTAAAGTTAAATGTAATTTACTATTTAAAATATTAGAAGCATATATGCATTGAGAAATATTCCTCTTTCTCTTGAAAAATATTGTAATTGATATAATTGACATGTTTTTTATTTATTTTTTTTTTTTCAATTCATTTTCAATTTTCATTTCACTAGAAAACTTATAATTTACTGTGATTTTACTAGAATGATCTATAAAAATTACCTATCTTTTCCAGAAACGAATTTCATTTTCATAACCACAAAGTTTAAACTGGGTTTGATGTACAAATTTATGTAGAAATATGTCTATGCCATGTTGAAAGCCTCTTTTTGTGAAAAAAGTTTCAAAATCATAGATTTTAATTTGTTATGGAGACTTTCTTCATTAAGAGTTTAAATGCTGCCCTGTCTTGTAACAAGTTGCACTGGCTCATTAGTAAACCCTATACTGGAGAATTTAGAGTTTTCAAAATCATTTTGAAATTTAAAATTTTAGAAAACTGTGCAATATCATACTTGGCTTATATATATATATATATATATATATATATATATATATATATATATGTTTACAAGATATAACTATTTACAAATGCCAAAGGTTATCATCATCATGCATTACTATTGTGATCAGCATATTAGTTCAATATGATAATTTTCCTATACAAACCATTTGACCACCTCACCTACAGCAATGCATTTTGTTGTACAGTAAGGACAGCAGTTCTTAACTAATGTCATGCTTTTAAGGGCAGGAAAATAAGTTTACTATTTTTAGCAAAGGACAAAAAATAAAATTTTTGGCTTTGTGTACATACACAATAAGCAAGACAAAATGAACCGATGAAACTGGGTTTTTTAGCAGTGAAGTTTTCATCAAAAGGTGGTACACAAAACATTATTAGAATGTAAATTTCGCAGAAGAGCAGAAATATTTTGTTTCAAACACAAAAAAGAAAATAAACCTTTAATGTGCAATGCAGTGAAATATTAGGCTGAATGCTCTAAATACAGAAATTGCAGAGCATAAACAAGGAACAAATTGATTAGGGGGGGAATTGTAATGTGTAATATGTATACAGTAGAACCTTGTTACACCGCAGGTTTCAGGAGAGGGGTATGGTACGCAAATTATTACGTAAGAGTATAGTGGTACTTTTTGGACTAAGTTAACAACACTAACTCTCTATAGAACTGATAAAGCTTAAATTGTCTCTATAATTTCAACAAATTGTATCTGCATGTAGAGACATTATTTAATTAAATATTTATAAGTGGTAATACTTGAGAGCAAATTAATATAAGAACAGAGTTCTTAGATTCAAGTTCTACTCTTTGGATCCTCCAAAATCGCGTAATTCACATTAACATGACAAGTTCCTCATTTGCCAACAAAATGACTTATGTTCTGAAAAGAAAGGGGCTTTAAATCTTGTCAGTAATATGGTTATCAACCTGGGATTTTTAGGAAGAAAGATTCTAGGGAAGAGGAGTAGATTTGAAGGAGAAGAATTCACTTTACAAAGAAGCAATGCTTTATGCCTTTGTACACTCACTCAGACACTAAGTTTACTTTATACCAATTTTAAAGAACCTGGAATACAAAGATAGATAATCTTATAGAAAAGGTTCCCCAGGCATGTCTGGACTTCTCAAATGGTAGATATAGGGCTTCTTAAAATGCAAAAAGAAAGTGTTTTGACTTTTTTGAACCTAGCAGATATGAATACATTCTCCTATGAAAACGTTCTTTGTCTGTGTTGTATCTTTCTTTTTTCCCCTGTTTTTGTGTGTGAAAAGTGAGAATGTATCCACTAATAAATTAGAGTTCTTAAGGTGGTTTATGCCCCTGCGAAAAATAAAAGCTTTTTAGTTAACTATTAATGACAACATTAAAATAGAAAGAGTTTGTAATGCATCCTTTTTTTATGTGGCATTACCACAAAGAATGGAAGCATGATTTAATACAAATAAGATGTATAGAAGCAGTGAATTATTCTTCCTTATAACTTCTCTTGAAATAAATCAGTTGAAGGCATTTACTTTATTGGCTGTGTACTAATTTTTACTGGATATAGACATGAATTCCTTAAAAAATAAATTTATGTGATTTTCATAAATGAGCAAGGACTTTTTTTTTCTACTGACTCTGACTCTGAAAATGTGTGTACTATCCTCTGTTGTACTCATACATTTGTAGGAACTTGGCAGAATGGAATTTTGTTAAACAGAAAATCTTGGGAAAGAAATTCTAGTTTTGTCGAGTGTCAGTATAGAGCCATGACATGACAGTTCTTTTGGTTACGTTTTTATTATTTTATTATTTCATATGTTTAATAAATATGGTTTGAAAATTGCTTGCAGAGCCATTTTTATCACAGTTTTACTTATGAATTCATATGAAAAGCCTGTGTTATATAAAAATATTTTATGTTCTTATAGTTGCATTTAAAAGCGTAAATGACGAATGGATGTGCATTATAGTTACTTAAGTTAGTTATTTTGTTCCTTTATTTTATTTTTTAAATGCTTTCGTTTTTGTATTGAAATGTATGTCTCTTATTTTGGCCTTCGTTTAAAAACTTACATCAAGAAAAAAAAAATAAATAAATAAATAAGAGAAGAATTGATGCATTTTTTTACACTGTAAACAGTGACTGATCATCATTCCTCTTTGTTCTTCAAAGTAGATAAGTGATTAGAGTACATTTATTCTTTTATAGTGAACAATTTTTAACTTCTCTATATTTATTTTTTATTAACAGTGCAAAAATGTTCTTTCATTTTCATAGTATGAATAAAAGTTTCATGTAATTTTTACGTGTTTAAGCATTTTTATTTTGAAGACACTATGTTCTTTCCTTACAGGTTTTGAATTGTTGATTTCTTTAATCTTTTTTTTTTTCAATGACAATTTTAAGCTTCATTAGATTTAACATGGTTTAATGTACATTAAAATATTTGTAATCTTAAAAATTTAACTACTGAAGGTTATGCAATGCAAATATCTGAGAAAACAGGGGTGCCCTCCTCTTAGAGCAAGGGTGCACCCCCTAAAAATTGGAAAGACCCCCTAAACACAAGAATCCAACCCCCCTAAAAAGAATAAAATACTTCTCAAAACAATCCCCCCCCCTAAAAATTTCATTGGCGCAGTTTGCTCGAACGCCCCCCCCCCCTCCCACCCAGGTGAGCGTCCCTATATAAAAATAAATGCTTTATTTTTTATATATTCTTGAGAAGTTTGTATTAAATACAGTATATTTTTCTGCTTTTATCCATTACATCATTTTCAGAATATGTTCTATATATATATATATATATATATATATATATATCAGGAAAAAAATTGAAAAATGTTATGAAATATTTAATGAAACCTGCAGATTTTACAACCAAGGCTCTTACTTCTTCAATCATAATAATTCTTGCACTAGATTATCTTCCCATATATAAGGAATTGAATTTTTCCTTCAAATCCTTACAGAAGTTTTGATTTTGAATTGTTTTTCCTCATACTCATTTTTCTCCTAGAAAATGATTTTATTATTTTGCTTCTTAATGGAAATCATTAGAAACTTGTAAGCAGACATGCTTTATATCAATAAATGTGTAAGTGGAGTGCTGGTTTCCTGCCACTCATATGAAAAACCTTATTTTCAGCCTTTGCATACAATGCTAGTAGTCAAATAAATGCCAAGTTCTTGTTTTACGGATGTAATTCACCCCAAAATGAGATTTTGTGATAAAATTAGTGTCACAATTTTGTGTTTCTCAACACTGGTGCAGAAATAATAACGATACAAGTAGTTTTTCTTTTTAAAAAATATTATTATTATTCTAAGAGATTTCATATCTTAATATTACTAGATCCAGGGCTTGATTTCCAACAGAAATGCTTTGGCTCAATGGTCTGCAGAACTTATATTTTCATAGGTAACTAGCCTAACTGTTGTCTGATGTGTTGAAATTCCCGAAAAACTGGAAAGGAACTGAGCTCTCTTGAACTCCCATGCAAATTAAGCTCTGACTATATCGTTCATTTATTTTTCTTTAAGAACGACTCTTTAATCTCAGATTTTTCCTCTACCTTCACCAGATATATTGATCTTGACATGAGAATCCACACTTGCCTAAAGGATTGACATTGATTTCAAACTCTAAAAAAAGGTCTTGCATTAGTTACTTTTATCATAGATATACTCATAGGCGGCTGGCGCAACAAAAAAAAGTGGGGGATCAGAGGAAACGCGTAGGCGGAGGAAGTTTAGGTGGTTGGCGCTCTTCAAATTAACTTTTTCTTTATTGAAAATTGTGCACATTTTTTTATTTTAACATTATTATTGATTAAATGATTTTCTCAAAAAAAGAAAAAGAAATCGAGAGAGATTGCCATATTAAACTCCCTCCTTTCAATTCACTCCCATTTTAATTTTTATATAATAATAAAAGAAAATACAGTCGAGTGTCGACTCTCGATAACTCGAATATTCCTTTACCTTGAAGTTTTCATTCGGTACTTAATAATGGAGTGTTTTCAATACAGAGTTGTCTCAAAGTTGTTCTATGCCTCGAATGTGCTCCTTTTAAGTCTAAGTTTTTACAAGATTTTTGTTTCCATTTTATGCATAAAAATGCAGCTAAAATGGATACTGAATAGAAACCAATAATTTATTTACAATAGTTCTCCTTACTGCACACAATGTTGCAAGATTACGAAAGAAGTAGGGGAGAAAGAGGCTAGTGTGGACAAATTTTATATTTTTGTCAAAAACATAAAAACATATACTAAAGACTTTTTAACACACTTGGTATATTCTTTATAATAATTTCCACTTATGCACTTGTTTTAATTGATATATTAAATATTTAGCATAATAGTTATTTAATAAAACTTTTTTTAAAAAATGGTTGTTTTTTTTTTCACACTAGCCCCATGACATGGGGCTAGTAGACAAGCTAGAATTCTAATTAAACAATGTCAACAGTGGATTTGAAAACATAAATAAATACATTTTATAACTTAAATAGCAGTTTCCTTAGTCAACCTTAGCAAAGCACATTTTAATTAATAATAAAAATTTAATGCATTAATTTGTAGCTATGACTTGTCAAATAATAAAGAAACTTTTTCAAAGACAAATCAACATGTTTGAAACCTATTCACTTTTATTCAGTTGAAAAAATGGTTATTTCAATGCAGAAGAAAAATTTTTTTCTACTTTGCATTACAATTAAAGAAATCAACATTAAATGTTATGTGAGATGCAGAGTGGAACATACTACCAGCAACATCTGGTGATAGTAGTTTCGCTAAAATTTCAATTCACGATATTTGGGACATGTCTTTTAAATCGGGGATAAAGGATAATTTTCTGTGGTTCAAAGAACGATTTTGTCCATCTTTTTTCCTTAAGAAATGTATATTAAAATCAGTTCATCTGTATACGGCTTCCACTCATCCAACATTGTGCAAAACTCTTTTTTTTTTTCCAAACTTGGCAACACAAAGTCGTCAAGACTTTTGTCATTGGTAATTTGAATTGAAAAAATGATAATAATGTGTGAAAATGCTAAAATTCCTTATAAATTGATTTCTTGCTTTCAATAAGCAAGCTTTTTTAGCTTAAAAAAAAAACCTTAAACATGTGCAAAAACAAGCAGAATCCTTTCCAAATATATACAGTCGGATCCCGACTTACACGACGGATGCGCTCCAAGACTCCTCGCGTAAGTCGAAATTTCGCGTCGTCGAAAAGTGTTGCGTATATGACTTTTTTATTAACATACCCAATCATTTTAGACATTCAAGACCTTTTAAACTATTTTTGACCATTTGTTTTAACTATATATTATTGTTTCCTACATAAACGGCTGAATTTTTACCGCATTTTAAAATATGTTTTATTATTCAATATAAAATACGATGCACAAAATATGATCAATGGGAGAGAGATTTATAAAAATAAAACAGTACGGTACGTACAGTATGTAGTAATAATAAAGCACTGCACTAAAAGTACTGTACAGTAGATAAGATAAATTGCATTTATAACTTACAAATTGAAGATGATGACTTATCCCGCGCAGTCTGATCGTCATTCTAATATATTTTTAAATACAGCAGCTTCGCATTTACTTTTATAACATTTACATCTATAGTCCTGGGACCCCCTGGACTTATACGGATTGCCTTCTCTTGACTTTTAATTATACGTATGAAAAATTCGCCCATACCTAATTGTCGTGCTACCTTCGACCCACTTTCTAGTTGTTCAAGCTTATCGAGAATCTTTACCTTTTCTTAAATTGTCGCAAACTTTCGCTTTTTGTTTCCATCTTCAAACTTTAGATGAAACAGCGTGCGTGGGTGCCGCAATATTTCATCACCTTTCATATTTAGAATAAATGAATAAAAAATGAGGAGTGGTGATACATACACACTAACAATACTATGTTTATAGTGCGGTATGTGGGAACTTGCGCAGTCAGTGATGCTGAAAGGATGAAAGTACATTCAGGAATTAACGGTTAGTCGTCAATAACAAAGCCATCACGATTCCTTTCCAAATATTTTCGTGTTGAGAGCGAGAAATTCGCTTTAGCTCTAAAATTCATTGCTCCTGAAAAACTCGCGTTATAGCCATTTCGCGTAAGTCGGATCGCGTTGTAGCGGGAGTCGACTGTACATCATATTTTGAAGCAATTGTAAAGAGTAAAATCACATTATTCTTGCGATAAATAAATAAACTAATTTTTAAAAGAACTCATCACTTTGCAAGAGTCAATCTTATTTTATAAATGAAACCTAAAACGTGAAATAATGGGACATAAAATCCTTTGTAATTGAATGCATAACTTATCAAAATTAATCGAATTAGGCAAATAACATAAAATATATCATAACTAACTCTTTTTTTTCCACCCACTCAAAACTACAAGTAATTAGTGTGTGCAATGTGCATGTGTTCAAAGTAACCCCATCACCATGTGTCCACTCTAACCCCATGGAGCATTTTTTTCTTTTAAGCCTTTTAACTAAAATTATACACAGCATAAATGAATATCAAAATATATATTTAATACATTTATTCATAATATATTATTTCCTTTTACTTGAAATAATAAATTCGAATAGTCTTACCTAATAATTAAAAGAAAATCCGAAATTGACTTTTCCACCATGAAAACCTTCTTCTGTAAATTGCTACTGAACTATCAAGTGTGTTGTCATGAAACTACACATGGAGTTGTATGTTGGTGTTTAGAAATTTTGAAAAATACATAATAGAATAATTCCAGATGTCCACACTAGCCCCCGTCTCTCCCCTAGCTGATTGGCCTACTTTTTGCTATGACTGATGGCCTAAAATTTTTTGAAGGCTAATCTTTGAGATACTTAACATGTTGGAAAAAGAACCTTTATTTTCAATATGAGTCAAACAATCTGCTTTTGAGAAAAAAAAAAGACGTTCAAAAGCAATACCAACTGAAATCAAGAGAAACGAAATTGGGCCTACGACATTCAAACTTAATGACGTTTTTAAGATGCGATGAAAAATGTAAAAAGTTAAAAATAACTTTTTTCTTTTTAGTATCTTAATAAAAAATTTTTCACTGTAAATATTTTGTTATGTAGTACGAATAATTAATTTTACCCTATCTATAAGTGTTATAGTCTATCCATTATGCACTATGCCTGAAAAATAAAATAAAAATTATTCTTGAGAAGGCTGGGAAAGGAACTACCGATTACTAGAAGGTTTTAGCCGGTCCTTTGGTACTTCGAGTTATCGAGAGTTCACTGTATAAAAAGAAAATTCTTATTTAGTTCTTCTATCGTTAAAAACGTAAATTGATCAATACTATTATTTTTCGCTCGAGCGATAATATTAATAGTAAGTAGAACTTCAAGTAGAAATTTAAAGGAAGATGAGTAAGGACGGCATTTTCAAGTGTTTGACCCGCCTTTATGTGGGGAGAAGGGGGCGATGATCCAGCACTGACATTGCACTCTCCTCAACAACATCCTAGATCCGCGCTTGATTTGAAGGCTCATACCCGAAGGGGGGGGAGGAGGGGTCGTGATCCCCCCCCCCTTTTTTTGTTTTTTTGTAAAATTGGACTTTATTATTGGTTTTTAATATTACTGATTTAATTTCTTCTAAAAATGGAACATGTCGTCAAAAATCAGGACCGGTGGCCACCGCATACTTTTCCCTTACATTTTAAAGTTCCATTCTTATAAATTAAGTTGAAAAAAAATCATTTATCAGGAATTTTTAGTTTTTACTTTCGTAAAATAAATCAATCCATCCCTTAAAAAATAATTTTCCAATCAATGATTAATTTTTAACTCTGAAAAGTGAGGGGGACAGGGCCCCTTTACTTTTGAACTTGAGGGGGCTGTTGCCCCGCCCCTCTGCCGTACGAGCCGCCTCCAGGTATGAAATTTCTTTAAAGGGTAATTAATGCTTCATCTCCTCTTTGCTACGCCATTGCGTACGAGGACCTTCTTAAAAACACATAGTAAGGCCAAGTGCATCTTGGTAATCCAGTTTCTGCCATCTAAAACTTGAATATAGTTTAATCTCAATTAAATGTGTCATGAAAAACTAGCTGCAAGCGCTTACCAAATTTTGTGAGTTATTACAAATGTGATTGTAAACAATGATTCAATTTGAGCTTCCTAACTTAAATTCAAAAAACATACAAATTGTTATTATCTTAGTTCTATCTTTATCAATCTAATATTTAGTACAATTTATTGCACATAAAAAAAGAGTCAACCAAATGGCCGCCTTTGACTTTGGACATTCTGCAGCAGTTGGTTCATTAGAGGTTTTAATTTTTAATGACTTTTCCGCAAATTTCGAATTTAATCTCGGCTATATAACTTACCGAATGTTATAGTTTATAGTTGTGCCACATAGAGATGATGGATGTACTGGAAACAGAACTCTACATTTTGTAATAGGTGGGATTACCAAGAACGCGCGGGCAGTATCAATCTGCTGATCTACCTATCTACTTTGCTGACTACTTTTGTGTGTGTGTGTGTCGCAGACTATTGGAAAAAATGCTGCTACCAGGATCTAAATGACTAAAAAATACTTTGGCGACTAGTTCTTTCAGAACAAGAAAATTTCAGAAGCCATGTTACACTGAATTTCCCTGTAAAATCAGAAATAATTTGTCTGGAGCATAACTTTTTCCGAGCTCCTAATATTTTATTTTTTGTTGGTCTTTGCATACATGCATATATATTTTTTTATATGTGTTTGTGTGCAAACAAACATTGTTCAAGTTAAGAGCAAAAAACACACCCAAAAAATTACTCCGGTTTAGTCTCTGTCGTTTTCTTATCATTCAAAATGATACGCAAAGCTTAGTGATATCCCAAAGTCCCTAGCGCCCATTTTGTATAAAATGGTGTCAGGAACGACCTCAACGTTTTTCAAACCGTTTTTCGTATCTTCTGTGAAATCTCCGAGCCAAGGGCCAAAAATCTTTCCTTTCAAGGTAGGACGAACGTGAGAAGAGTAAAAAGTAGTAACCGTGGGGCCCTGTCAGGGTGTTGCCGTGTTGCCGAGTGAAATATAGGGAGGTATTTGGGGAGGAAGCAGTGGTTATATCTGAGGTAGAAACCGCATTTTTCTGATCTCGCTGAAGCAATCTCTGGGGCATTTTCTAAGCAGAAAACCGCTTCAGTTTCTTTCACTAAAATGGCCAGTAACTGCAGTTATCACCTCAAAACCAGGTCGAAAATTATTTTGTTCGGATCGGAAAAGTTCCTTGTGAAGACATTTTTAGGACAATATTATTTTTAGCCACCCTAGAAATAAAAACATTTTTATGCTTTGAACCATTTTGCTTAATTTGTCTTTTTCCATTGCTCCTTTTTCCTCTTCCCAAATACCTCTATTTCCTTAGTTCAACATCGTTCAAGGTTCAAGCTAACAAAATTTCCCAATGAGTTGCAACTTTCGCAAGCGAATTAAATTTTCACAATTTGCAAATTTATTTGTTTATTGTTTTGTGAAAATCTTGTGCGAAAAAGCAATTTTTCAGTTGAAACTCTTGGACCTATTGTCTTATACGTGTAACGTAATGGATTTCGACTTCTATTTCACTTTGATTGAACAAAAAGAGTTATAGTGTACTGTCAAAGTAAAATAAACATGAGCAAAGTGACCAAAATTTGCTCCTCTACTTTACTCGAACAGAGTTTGAAAAATAATTTTAGTTTCGATTTTCGAAACGTTTGAAAAAATAGCTTAAAATTACTAAAAAATCCATGCTCTTTTTTTTTCTTTTTTTTTTTTGCGTTTTATGCACACTTGTGAAAACTACATAGTTAACACCTTTTGTAAATACATAAAAACTTTTTGTTTAATGTAATAATAAATTACTTATTAATAAATGAAAAGTTTTGAATAATAAAGCGACGTTTTGTAATTTTGAGCAGTTTTTAGCTAAGTTTTCAAATATTTAGAAACTGTTTTTTTTTTTTTACCCACTCAATTGGAGCCAACTATAATAACACTTTTTGTTCATCATTACTTAATTTATGAAAAGTCACAAAATAAGTTTTTATTTATTTATTTATTTGTTTATTTTTCGTAGTTTTAAACATAGTTATTACTTTTTGTATTTATTTTTATTTTATAATTTTTACCTTTTTTTAGTTATTTTGTTCATTAATTACGCATTTATATGCTTATATTAAACGGTTATAAATTTTTATTATATATATGCATGTACCTAGTAAATACAATCCATATTATTTAAATATAGAAAATATGGACTCTATTCAAAATATACGTAAAGTTTACAAGATAGAAATAAAAAATGCGTTCAGTTCATTCTCTGCATTAAACACATTGTACGCCACCTGCCTTGTCTTGTGGTCAGAGAAGTCTGACTGCGACAGGAAGGTCCGGGTTCGAATCCCGGCTCGGCCATGGACGTACTTTCTCTCTCCTGTCCTTGTCCTTTCTTTGTGTGAATGGTTCCCTACCTTATAAACGGGTGCTTATAGCATGTGTGTACTGTGGAAGTCGGACTTCACACCAAACTACAGTACAGTTGGAAAAGTGAAGCAGCGCACCCCAAATTGCCAACCTAGCTGTCACACGACAACGACAACAGTTCATTTTACAAAGAGTTTTCTGGAACTCTTTTCTTAAGTGTTATATATATATATATATATATATATATATATATATATATAATTAATAATAATAATAAAAAGACTATATCAAGAGGGCAGTTATTGCTGCTAGGCAAGCTCATTCCTGGTGGGTAAATTGTAAGCAGCAAAAATTAGGGGTGCCAAATTTTATCGGCATATTGTGAAGTGGAAGTTATCGGTACAAGGACGGATACAATCCGCCAATTAAAATTTAAACTTCCCCGTTATTGTTGCCATGTTTAGGGATCACCCCGCCCCCAATCTATATGATAGTGAGAAAGGAGGAGCTTCAGTTGATCCGAGGACCCGGAGCACCAATGGTTGAAGACTTATTTAGCCTCGAAATGCTTGGTACCCATTTTAGTCGCCTCTTACGACATGCATGGGCTACATTGGAACTATTGTTACCACTTGGTTACCATACGGTCATTGTTGGAGCACCCCGGTCAGTGGTCACCACGTGAGTTTCGAGTAGGCAATCGATCAAAAGGATGGAGTTGAATGCAATTTGGCAGGTTCCACCTGATAAATAATGGTATTTTGGTCAAAGACTTCGATGGTGTAGCCATCTCAACATCCGTGGGAGACGGCAGACGGCTCACTCGCGCTTTTTGAGTAATCACATCAAATCCCTTGCTTTCCAACAGGACGAGAAAGTTTCGGGAATGTCACATCAGGCCTCCGCCTCCCCCCATCCCCCATACATATACAGTAGGGTGGTTCAAAAAAACTTTTTTTCAGATAGAATCCAGGACATCCGCCCTCCCCCCCCTTTTGTTTTTTAGACTTACTAATAGCATTATATTGTAAAAGTTTTAGCTTCATACTCTAATTCAAAGAGGGTGCTCAATGACCCCTTAATTCACTATTAGCCGTTAAATAGAAAACGCCACAAATTTAGAAACGTTTAATTTCCCCAGCTGTTTTTTTTTTTTTTTTTTTTTGTAAATAATTATTTTTTTGCAATGTATATGAGTATATGCATATTACTCGTGTATATTATAATATGTAGCATTGTTTTTTCAGTTCAATGTATTTTTTAACCCAATCCCCATTCTTATGATGTTTGGGGGAGGTGGTAGAGCACCCTCTTTCAGTTGAAATAGGAAGCTAAAATTCTTCCAGTATATTACTATCCACAAGTGTAAAAATATTGAGGGGTGTCCTGTAATCTAGGAGAAACTTTTTTTTACATGTATTTTTGAACCACCCTAATATACAGTGCTTAACTTTCACAGCTCTTTAGATTTTAAGAGTCCCGAATTCATTTCTGGACTTTTTTTTTGGAGCGCAGGTGGTCAACAAACACCCTATGAACGGGTCTGCCCTTATACAGCGTTATATAAAAGGAAGTTTTATATAAAGCTGGAAAGGAATAAAGGAAGTTTTATTTAAATAATATGGACTGTATTTACTAGGTACATGCATATATATAATAAAATTTTATAACCGATAAGGGCCCAGAAAAATATAGAAGCCTAACATATTCACTTTGGAAAAATGAAGTTATATTATTATCATTAACGATCAAGATTGATAAATTAATCTTGTTTAGAATTACGATATTTTTTGTCTTGAACTGCACTTGTTTTATTAATATCAAGAAAAACCCTCGGGAACTATTTAAAAGTTTTCCGCGATAAATTTCGTGAGTCTATCATAAATAGTTGTCAATTTCTATAATTTTATAGCATTAATATCGTTGACTAAAAGTGATCGTTGTATAAGAGATACCGTTCAAAGATACATTACAATACGTATTTATAAATCCGGGGTGCCCTTTGATCCATACAGCACTGGTGACCCCTTCCCTTCCAAATAAAACGAAGACCCAAAAAAACACCTAAAACTTTTGGATGGTCTTTGCTTATTCAGGATTGGGCACCCTTGCTCTTTGGCGGGAGGGGGGGGGGGACACCCCTGGATATGGATAAGCTAAAACAACGCGTCATTCAAGTCACTAGAGGAATACTTGCTGAAATGCTGCAAAACTCTTAATGTGAATTTCGGCTTGATATTCTGTGCACCACCTAAGGGGACTCTATAATGTTTAAAATTGTGTTGTATAAAACCTTTTCATGATGTCTTTCCGATAAAACCATGTACATGTGCGTACCTTAGAGCAGGAATTAGTAACTGGAGGGAGCAAGTTCAATCGTTGACTTAGGAAAATCTGAAGCTAAGATCCCAAGACACGTGGTTCAACTACGATGAATGGTTGACACGCTTTGCGCGAAACGAGTAAACGAAGCCAGACTTCACTCCCTCTACCTTTTATCCCTTTTCGATGGTGCGTACCCCAGTTTCTTTTTTTTATTTATTTTTTTTTCATCTATTTATTTTTTTATTTATTTATTATTTTTTTAAAGCATGAAATGCGCTTTGTACTTTTGGCCCACCTGTATGTATATCTCACAATATTTTCCCATCTTAAAAAAAATCAAGACAGGTTGCGTTGCACTAGTTTTATTTCTACGAATTACATTCCAATAAAATTTCTAAACTGCATTAAGGAAATAAATATTCAAGGAAAAAACATGCGAACAAAAATACTGTGTTGATAATGAGTGCAATAACAATGAATGTTTAACTTTCAACTGAGCACACTAACCGGTTTCTCTAGTGCATTTGCATTGCTTTTCTAAACAATAACCAGCAAAGCTTGAAAATAATTACATCGTTACCTCTCTGGAACGAAAGATTAAAATCGCATGTAGGTACACAAAATCTCAAGCTACCATTTCCGTAGCAACTGAAAGGCAGATGTGCTGTTGGAAATAATTTCGTTTAGGATGAAGGGAGAATATTTTCTTGGGGTGTAACCATTGCAATCCGTGCGTGAATCAGCCATTAAAGTTATGTTAATGTTAATGTCGTTTCGCTTGAACTAATTTATTGAAAGATTTCTTTGCTATTTAACAATCACATTATGCTGACGTTTGCATGAATTCAAACATTAAAATCATAGGCACTAGCGCAGCTAGAATTTACCTTCGGGGGAGGGGGGGGGTATTAACAGTCTTAACATGTATATATACTACTATATTAGAATTGGTAGTGTTTTGAAACCAAGTGGTCGCCCTCCCCCCCCCCTCGGTTTTTCGATTTAATACTTCCACACTTCTCTGCCTAACTTAAGTTGGAAAATGCGGCGTAAAATGAAAGAGCCGGGCAAAGTAAAATGGTTAAATATTTCCACAGTTTGCAGCATCACCTATCAAGCTAAATTATAACTACGTTCTTAAACATATAATCGATTCGCGTCAAAAGATAAATTGCCCTAAGGATTAAGGTGCATAAATATGCAAGTCATTTTCGAAATTTGATAGCCATACTGTAATATTTTGTGGTTTATCAAAAGTATTTTTTCTTGTAACAAAATTATAAAGTTTTTGTAATTAACACGTAAAGAGGTCTTCTAATGTCCAGTGCAATACGTTTTTTAGTTAATATTAGGTAAGTTTTAAATGTACAATACAATTTGTCAAGTGCGTGCAGGGCAAACTGAAATAGTTCATTTCGTTTACTTATTTTTTCATTTATTAAATCACCTACATACTCATTTGTTTCTCAATTCATTTACGTTCCCTCATTTATTAATTCACTAATTTATTCATTCATTCACTTTTTTTTTCTTATTATATTACTATTTTATTCCCTCATTAATTTTTCTCATATGTTAATTTGTGTATTTGTTTATTGTTCATTATCTATGTATTTATTAATTGAATTCTTCTATCTACTCATTTATTTAATAAAAAATATTTTTAATAATCAAATAGAAAGTAATTCATTAGGAAATATTTCATTTTCAACTTTGTCCATAAAATCAAAAGTGAAAATTTTCCACTTTCTTCAGAAGGAACAAATTCACTTCCAAAAATAAAAAATTATGTTTCAATGCAAGTTTTATCATAAAAATAAATTGTCCTTCCTCTATGTAGTACTGTGACTTTCAAAACAAATTTCCAATTTATTCATGCTGAAAATGTTAACTCTTTCACTTTGCCCCACCTTCCCCTACTTTAAAAATTTTGCATATAAATATACATTAACTATTTCTAAAGCTCACTTCCACAAAGTTAATCAATTTTTAAATGTCCATGCCTTTTCATGACGCTAAATTTCTTGTCACGTGGCTGACTGAAGAGTACGACTGACTACAGTCATTCAGAGTAGCTCTGAGCCGCAATTTGTCTATTTTAAACTGCCCCACTCATATTTTATACAGTCGAATTCGCTTATAACGAGCCCTGATTTAACGAGAACCCGGATTAAGGGAGGAAATTGGTTGGTACAATGTTAAGTCTATGGAAACTCGTTTTTAACGAGCAAATTCCGCTTAAAGCGAGCAACGTTTTTGTGATTCGTAAAATTTCTATTGACTTCCAGTTCAGCTTATCCTTTTTTGGTAAATTTTCTTTAACATTCCAAAGTGAACCAAAGTTAGTGATAATTCATAAATCCTGAGAACAAGCTATGACAGCACTTTTTTTTAATTTGTGGAGTAAAGAAACATTTAAAAATTACATATGTGTATACATGCGTGTATTCCTCAAAAACAATGACATAAGAAAGAAACATTGAGACAATTCAAAGCAAAGTAACCAACCTGTTTGGTACTGTACAGTGATTAAAAAGAAGAAAAAAAAAGTAACTATGATGAATTTTTATGATTTTTTTTCACGAACTCGCTTTTTTACGAGCACGTGGTTATAACGAGCAAACATCAAGGTCCCTTTGCGTTCGTTATAAGCGAGTTTGACTGCAATTTTTCTGTTTTTTTTTTCCTTTGTTATAAAAAACTTAAAAAAACACTCCAAACTTAGTACATAGTTATTCAAAATTATAAATAATAATAATTTTTTCATCCATTTAAAGTGAATCATCAGCCAAATTCAAAGTTATACTGCCAAAGTTATCCTGGAGTTGCTTTGAGTCAAGTCAGAAATGAGTTGCTAAGTAAATTGTTTTAATAAACTTAATAAACGAGTTGTAACTCAAAATAAAAGTTCTTAATGTCAAAAACTCTCCCTCTGTACTTCACAAGATTTAAATAAATATATTAATACAAATAAAAAGTAATATAAAAGATAACTAAAAATTTCTGCTGGTTTTGTTATCATTGCAATCCGTAGGGTGGACCCAGGCATAGCAACTGCTACCCGTATTTTTCTGTTGAAGACAATGATATGATATGACTTATTAAAAATACACTTGTATTAGCTTTGAATGCTTTCTTTGCGACCACGATCCGTTGGAAACGAGAAATAAATACATTATATCTGAAAGAGAGGTAGAATCTCATTGGGCCTAACAATATTATTGTTAGCCTTTTATATTCTTCCCTGAATACACTCGACTTAGTATTAAAAGCAGTCTTTTTGTTAGTTATTATATATTTATAACTTCAAAATGATGGAATGCGTGTGTATGGTTTTAACAGAGAACCATGCATAAAGGCTCAAATTTCCACAATGTAAAAATGCATGTTTGTAAAGAGAAAATTTTTGATGATGGTAGAAAGGGGGGGGGGGAGTAAAAACCGACTTCGGTTAATGAAGTTTCGGTTAATTGAGGTTCGGATATTCAAGGTTCTACTGTAGGTGGAAATTACTGCACGAGAGCCTAAAATATCTATACTTTTTTTTTTTATCAAATATAAATTCGAAACAAACATTCAGATAAAATGAAGTTTTATATACTAAAAACTTTGACAAGAAGTCTGACATAAATTCCGAAAACATACACAAAAAAAAAAAAAAAAAAAAAAAAAAAAATCTGGCTGTGTCGTAAAGACACACGATGGAAGTGAAACTTTTTCACTGCAGGGAAATATTTTAATTATTCAGCAATCAGATTTGAAAAGCATAGATTGTGTTCACGATTCAATTATTTACATAAAATTATATGTCACACTACACCATCTTCATCGTTAATATATATATATATATATATATATATATATATATATATATATATATATATATATATATATATATATATATATATATATATATATATATATATATATATATATATATATATATATATATATATTGATTTGTGATAACTCAAATAAGTAATGAAAACTTTCGATTATAAACTTTCTACACTGTTAAAAAATTCCGAAACGCCACTGATTACTTCCGAGTAATGTTTCGGGACTTCAAGGGTTTAAATTACACCAATTTCCTGTGAAAACAGGTATATTTTCGAAAAAGTTTCCTGAATTGGAACAAGCTCCACGAATGCCTGGATCATATTTTCTTCAGGAGCATTCCTTGTAAATCAGGGAAGATGCCAAGCTATTACTATATACTGCCATAGGCAGGTAAAGGGCAGTAGCTGCAAAATTTTTATTTTTCATTTTTGTCATCATTGTACGTTAGCTTTATTGTACAAGCTTGCCTATTTGCTTTTTTGCTTTCCGCTAAAAAAAAACACAAAAAAATGTCTAATTCCAGCATTTTCTCATCTTTAGTATTGAATCCAAACCGCATTTTTTCAAATATCTCGAAAACTCATTTCTGCAAATACTGCCGTTAACCTACCCATGGCAGTATGCATATTTATCTTTTCACTGAAGGTTCCTGAGTTAGTCCAGAAACATGATCGACGCTGAGTGGGAATTTTTCTGAATTTTTCAGAAAGATTCCAAGTTGATTTCAGGATGGTTACTAACTTATAGCGGGAAACTTTCCTAGTTTTTGCCATATTTGTTATTGGCAGAAATAAGGCGCATTAGCTGCCCATCATTTTCCAGGAACGTTTCGAGTTTTTTTTTTTTTTTTTTTAGTGTATGCTTAGACACAGTAGCATACAGAGACTTCGGTGCGCCCCCCAAACCCCGCAGAATTTATAAGTGCGCCCCCTGCCAGATGTGTAAGTGCCCCCTTTAAAATTTATAAGTGCGCCCACTATCCCCCCCCCGTAAGATCAATAAGTTTGCCCTTATCGTTTATTACTATATTCCTTTTTTTTTTAATTTTAACTTAGTGCAATTTTTAGCGCGTGCGCCCTCATACCTCTTGCGCTCCCCCCCCCCCCCATGTCGTGAGGGTGCTATGTACGCCACTGCTTACATATAAAATTCAAATTGCTTTCCAACAGAAGAAGAATTCCAAACAGTTCACAATTAAAAAGTTCCTCGTAAAGGAACAAAGACGCTGATTGCTGTCCTCAAAGTAATTGATGATAAATTTTGCGTGCGTTAAGAATTAAATTAACCAGGACGTATCTATACTCTGCCTCTGGTTCTATTTGGAAAGGGATAAACTGAACTGATTATTCAGCTTCCCAGGATGACAGTTATGATACTACTGATATCTCCGACTGACTGGCCAACAAAAAAGAATGTCAGAAAGAAGATTGAAGTTCGTCACATTAATAACAAAATAATACGTTTTTTCGTTTAAAATTAATTGATAGAAGTTGATTAGAAAGTTGATTTTTGCTAGTTGCAATGTATTCCTAGGTTTGTATTTGCCCCGATCAATGCAATTTTCAACTATTGGCCGCCAAGCAAACTTCATATGCTTTGACCTACAAAATTCAAATTATGTTACAACAAAGGAAGAGTTCCAGACAGATCGCACTTTGAAAGTTCTTCGTCAGGTAACAAAGACGCTGATTGTTGTCCCCTAAGTGAATAATGATAAATTTTGCGTGAGTTAAGAATTAAATTTACCAAGAGACGCATATATTCTGTCTCTGGTTTTGTTGGGAAATGGATGAACTAAACAGTTTATTCAGCTTTCCGTGGTGACAGTTACGATACTGCTGATATCTCCGGTTGACTGGGCGGTTAGAGTGGACATGGAAGCGAATAGCTGCACAACTCGCTTCTCTTACACACGTTTTCTCTCTCGAGCTGTTTTCGATTTTGAAAACGGCGGGGTCAGTACCCTCAAGACTCAAGGGAATAAAGGAGCGGCGTTGGGATTCATTTGCTTTATAATAGGCACGTGGGCCTCCCAATGCCAAAGAAGTTGCTTTTTTCTTACTCTTTCGTGAACTTCAATTTCGCCAAGTGCTCTCCATTGTGGTTTGAGATATATTGAGCGCTCGACAAAAAAAAAAAAATTTGGAAACATATCGAAAACGCTTTCATTTTTAATGTTTCTGTGAGTTAGTTCAAATTTCCCCTTTCTTTCCTTTCCGGTAAAGATTGATTGGTTTGGTGGTATTATCGTATTTATCATTCATAGTAGACTAGAAGAAAAACTATTAATTGTTGTCTGAATAACACGCGGGAAGTGAAAGAATATGCAGACACATCCTCCCCAGATTTTATTAGAAACGTAATTAATTGTTGATCGCAGGCCCGGATCTGCACTGGGGGGGGGGGGGGGGGGGATTATAGCGCAAGTTGCGTGTTCAAAATTTGGGGGGGGGGGGGGGTTCTAGAAGTTTTATGTTTCTTTAGAACATGAAATTTTTGAATTTTGGAAGTAAAAATATTTAAACGCATTCAACAAGAAATAGATGCATAAATAATACTTTTTTCATGTACTCCGTTCCAAAATTTCATGACCGTGTCTCTTTTTCAATAAAGGGAACATTAGAGACGGGATGGAGTTGGTGTTCATTTCAAACTGGACCAGGCGATTTGCTTTCTTTTTAATTTATTATAAATTTTCTGGAAGTAGCACAATTCTGCATGATGAATACGTGTAACAGTGATGAGAGGGAAAGAGATCAAAAATGACTAAAATAAAAAGGTTTTCCCTCTCCTGTATTCATTGTTTGTAATAATTCTGACCACTGTAATTCTTTCATTGATTCATTTGCACCTTGACAATCGTTAAGAACTAGTTTTTGAAGTTTGCGAATAACATATTTTTAATCCCTTCAATCGACAATTACTATATTTTCTTCATAAACTAACTTAAGTTTATGTAGAATTTTTCATTTCACTTTACTATCATCTTCTCTACCATTTTTAAACTGATTGTTTCAATTTATCATTAGATGATTTTTATTAAAATTTTCAATGATATTGGTTTTTGCTGATGGAAGCAGAACAGTCTTTTCTTAATGTGTTTTAATTATTTTTTGTAAATCATTTTTACTTTCTCCTATATCTGATATACATTGAAGAATATTTGATTCGTTAAAATTTTTGAATTCTGATTTTCGATGTGTGCTGAATAGCTGAATCCATTTTTGAGGATTTCCGAAAAATATCTGCTACAGAGTATCTGTGTGTGATCCATCTTTTTTGGCTATGCAACTTCCATTTTGGAAAACTTCCAGGTGAGCGCTCCCACTGTAACGCTCGAATAACACCCTCTTTATCATCAAGAGTCACCTAAAACTGCGTTTCCAGAACTGCAATTTTGAAAAAATTATGGGAGAGAGCCCCTGATTCCCCCCTCTCTCCTTAACACAATCAAAGACAATCCTGAAATTGCGTTTTTGGAGTATCAATTTCGAAAAACTGCTGGGGGAATGACACCGAAATTTACCTTCCGCTAACATTATCAAGATCCATCAAAACTGCGTTTTTAAAGCTACAAGTTCGAAAATTTAAGTGAAGCGCCCTTCTCACTTCCCCCACTCTAGTCAACAGTATTAAAGGTCGCCTTAAATTTGATTTTTCACTGCTTCAATTTCGAGAAATTACCGGGAAGGGGTCACCGAACCTTTTATCCCCCTAACATCACCAGAGATCGTCTAAAACTGGTTTTAAAACAACAATTTCGAAAATTTTCCGGGGGAGAAACCCCCAGACATCTAGATAAGTGGCTAATATATTTCGTTTCAGGGTTCATATTGTATACATTTAGTAATAACTCCATCCCAAACCAGAAAGTTCAACCCACTCTCCCTGTAATTACTCATACGTTTGAAAATAATAATAATAATAATAATAATAATAAATAAGGTGTAGCAAAACTCAGGGTTTCCAAAACTTGTTTACTCAAGGTCCACGTTGTAAATTTTGGGAAGGCGAGGTGGAACAATCCAAGAATATTTCAGTTCAAATGGTATTTGTTAGCGCCCCCCCCCCCCCCCCGTGAATTTCACTAAAAATTAAATAGTCTAAAAACTGTTATGTTTAACCCGATTCGAAAGCGAAAAAATTTTTGGGGGGAATTTGCGCCCTTGAGTTTGGGGGGATGGGCACCCCTGGATCTGCATACCCGCAGACGTTGCAATGCGGGGGAGAAGGGGAGCCCTTGAGGGGCCCAACGACTCAGGAAATAGAAAAAAAAAAAATTTTTTTTTTCGCTATACACTCAAACTTTTATTCTGAAAAAATGTACCTGTGATGTTTCAGCAAGAAATAAGCATAATCTGAAGTTTAAAAATATTATTTAGGAACATCAGCGAATATTAGATACATTACAGAATTATCTAATCAGGAACTGCCCAAACGTACATTTCAGGTAAATTCCCAAAGCGCCTTGAAAGACGAATTCCGATACCTTGTTCTCAAAATTGTTTTTATTTTTATTTCTTTTTTACCAATTTTTTGTGCTTATCTGTAAAAGTGTCTGAGTAGGGGCGGGGGGGGGGGGGGAATAGTGCAACATCAAAAAGAGCAAATAATATCATTGAAACGATGCTGTGTTTCAGCTTTAAACGTAATAAGTGTATTTAATTTTTTTTTCACAAGTTCAAATTTAAAAACAAATTTTGCATTCCCACACCAGTAGTGCTTCCCAAGATTTATTTGTTTACTAAATTTGATTCACTCGAGACTTTCTTGAAGCAATGGTATGTACTATTTATCAATTTAATATGTTAATTTCGCTTCTTTTTAAAATTTTGATTTTATAAGTTTAATTTAAATTTTTGTCAGTATACCTTTATTTTATTTAGACACATTTTTAGAAAGGTCAGTGGCGAATTTACCATATTTTTAGTAAACTTTTTCGCACTAACTAGGGTCATGTCAGAAGCAGAGCGGGTGCTAAAAGTAGACATCAATTTTTGCTACGTAAATTCCATTATTTGTTAAAATTCAGATACTATTTCAGTTCACCATTTTTAGCTTATTTTTCGGTATTTCGTGCAAGCAATTACTAAAATGGACAGTTTTTTTTATTATTATTTTTTTTTTAGAATGTTTTTCAGAATAGTTTTTTTTCCCCTTGAATTTTTTGTTGTTGTTGTTTTTGTGACTTAAATCTCGTTTTTAGTTGAGCGATTTCAACTTATAGTAAGTAGTTTTGATACGAGAAATAAAAGTTAACTTTTTTATGATTAGACAGTTCAGGATAAAACCAGGGCCGATCCCAGCAGGTGTGCAGAGTGTGCGCCGCACAAGGGCGGCCAAAGCAAGGGGCGGCCGCAGGCCGCATCATATAGTTCTTATAATCAAACAAAATTCCTCAAGAATTTTTCACAAGATAACTTATAATAAGTAGAATAAATATGCTGATTTTTAAATGTTCAATTGTCAAAGTATGTGTCGATTTCCCGACAGCATAGCATAGTTTAAGAAAAATAGAATGTCAGGGAACATTGTGTTGGTTCATTGTCTATTAATATCTACTCTTAACACACATGCTTCATTTGGTTGCAAAGTTTGTGACAGAACCGGTAATCAGACATGGATACAGGGGAGGGGAAAGAACCCCTTCTGAAGCATGAATTGGTGCCATCTAAAAGGAGCACCGAAGGCGGCCACTAATGTTTACCCCCCTCCCCAAGCTTTTATAGACCTAAACAATGAAAACATATTTTATTTATTTAAAAAAAAAGCTATACTGATTGGATACTCTCGCAAGCATTTCAAACAACAATGTAACTAACTCTGTGTTTAACAAGCGTGGATGCGTGGAGATAAAGTGGAAAATTGCGACTCCCTTGAGAGTAACATATATGAATGACGAACTAAAATGTTGTACTTTTCCCCTTTACGACAATTTTTCTGATTAAAATCTTGAATGAACTGCCCGGTTTCAGATCAGGTAGGAGGACAGGTTCTATACTGCCGTGCTAAGCACAAAAGTCCTGCACTTTTTATCAACGGTTTTTGAGTTACGAAATCCATTCGCAAACATTACTACCAAAGACAGTCTCAATTAGCGTCTTTAGAGAAGCCCCTAATTCCACCCCCTCTCACTTAACGTATTGAAAAACAAACTAAAATTGCGTTTTTCAAACATCAGTTTCAAGAACTTTTGAGGAAAGACCCCGGATCTCCCTTTTCTCCAACGCAATCACTATACCTGAAAATTTCGTTTTTAGACGGTTCCGTGGAGCCACAGCTTCTTGCCTAAACTAGCCTGAAATTGACTCCAGTTTCAAAAACACAGTTCGTGAGGGCACACTGAACCCCCACCCGCTCTTATAAAACAATGCTTAAAATACGATTTTGGGATTTATATTTCTGAAGAATTCCGGAGGAGAACTGCCAGGCTTATGTAACTTTTTACGGTACTAGGGCATATCCCTTAATCGTCGAGGTGAAGTCGACAAAAGTCTAAAGATATATTTTTCAGATATTAATGTTGAAAAATATCCGAAAGATTCGTAGAAGCTTCCCAGTTTTGTTAACGTCACGAAAGATAATATAAAATTGCGATTTTAGAAATATCCGCTTAAGAGCCCCAAAACCCTTCTTTTCCAAAAATAGCCTATAATGGATTTCAGTTCGAAAAATATTTGGTTCGGAATATTTTCACGTTTCCCTTATTGTTTTCAAATCTAGCCAAAAACGGGTTTTTGAAAAAATAGTGCCAAGAAATTACCGGAGGATAGCCGCCAGATCCCCTACCGTCACCAAAGACGGCCTAAATTTGCGTTTTAAACTTATATCTCGAAATCTTTCGATGGGAAACGATTGAACCTCCCTCCCACTTGCAACGTCAACAAAGGTAACCCAAAATTGCGGGTTTAAAATTTCAGTTTCGGAGATTTTTCGGGAAAAACGCCGATCCTTCCTAAGCTACGGTCTTAAAAAAATAGCTTCAAATTGATTTCAATTTTGAAAGAATTTTAGGAAAGAACTGCAACATTACTTTCACCTAAAGTCTCGAAAAAGTTCCTAAAATTGCGATATTTGACGTCAATATCGAAAATTTCTCCATGCACCTTGAACATACTTGACTCTTTTGTCCTTGCAACCAAACCAACTAAAGATTAACTAAAAATATTTTTCATACGCCAATTTCGATAATTTTCTTGGAGCAAGCCTCCTCCCCTGAACTCCTGACACCTCCCCCCACGCTTCCCCTTCCTCCGTCCCTTCTCTGATGTCACCGAAGAAAGACCATTAAATGCGTTTTTACGACTAGTAAATTTTGGTATCTATTAATTTCTTCAAAGATATAAATTGCACCTAAGGAGTTTCTTACTAAAGGGTGTCCCAAAATTAATGCAAGATTTGAATTTGCCGCCATTTTTGCAATAAATGGTTGGCAACAATGAAAAAAGAACAATTTGACAGCTGAGAGTTTAGAGTAATCAAAAATGGAGCGTTATACGATACAATAACGCGCTTTCATTATTGAACAATTGTTTCAAAAATAATGAAAGTTGAGGTTGGTCAAGCAGTTACTGTTATTGGCGCTCGGTTTTGCAACACGGTAATGCACGGGTGGTTGTGGGCTTGTTGACATAGACCTTTGAATTTAAATAACCCCTTAAGAAGAAATTTAAAAATGTTAAATCACACGATCTAGGATGCCAATTCTGATCACCGAAATGTGAGAGTACGCGACCAGGAAATGCCTTATGCAGTAATTGAAATGTTTCACTCTCTCTAGCTGTATGGTACAATAACACCCCATTTTTACTACCCTAAACTCTCAACTGTCAAATTGTTCTTTTGTCATGGCTGCCAACAATTTATGGAAAAAATGATGGCAAATTCAAATCTTGCGTTAATTTTGGGACACCCTTTATAAAAAATTTCTTCCTTTTTATACGATCATTCTTCTGTCCCCCCCCCCTTTTTAAAATTCGAACTTGACATAGAAATTTAAAGAAAGATTTACACAGACGATAAAGATTAGTCAAAATATGCAAATTACTCTTGAGGGGCGGCACATTAGGTCTTTGCACACGGGCGGCCGACACCCTAGGATCGGCCCTGGATAAAACTGACTTTGAGCAAGAAAAATTGCGATAGAGAAAAAGAATGGACGAGAGGAAAACAAAATGCGAGCTATAATTATGTATAAAAAGTCCAACGTCTTATAAGGCTATACCCAATAAGAGCTAGCGACAGGGCCGATCCTAGCAGGTGTGCAGAGTGTGCGCCGCACAAGGGCGGCCAAAGCAAGGGGCGGCCGCAGGCCGCATCATATAGTTCTTATAATCAAGCAAAATTCCTCAAGAATTTCTCACAAGATAACTTATAATAAGTAGAATAAATATGCTGATTTTTGAATGTTCAATTGTCAAAGTATGTGTCGGTTTCCCAACAGCATAGCATAGTTTAAGAAAATAGAATGCTAGGGAACATTGTTTTGGGTTCATTGTTCATTAATATCTACTCTTAACACACATGCTTTATTTGGTTGCAAAGTTTGTGACAGAACTGGTAATCAGGCATGGATACAGGGGAGGGGAAAGGCCCCCTTCTGAAGTATTAAATGGTGCCGTCTAAAAGAAGCGCCGAGGGCGGCCACTAATGTTTACTCCCAAGCTTTTATAGACCTAAATTATGAAGACATATTTTGTTTATAAAAAAAATAGCTATACTGATTAGATACTCTCGCAAGCATTTTAAACAACAAACTATGTAAAAAACTCTGTGTTTAACAATCGTAGATGCGTGGAGAGAAAGTGGAAAATTGCGACTCCCTTGAGAGTAACATATATGAATGACGAACTAAAATGTTGTACTTTTCTCCCTTTACAAACAAATTTCTGATTAAAATCTTGAATGAACTGCCCGGTTTCAGATCAGGTAGGACGAAAGGGCCCTTGCCCCGGGAAGCAAATTTAAATGTGGCTCCAAAACAAAGATCCAAAAGGATGCCATGACCTCCTTGACAAAACTAAAGAAGGCTTAAAATTGCGATTCTAGGCCTTTACTTTCGGAAAATTTCACTGGTTGAACCATCGATCGTAAGGACCCAATTAAGTCTCTGATTCACCTCTTCCACCTTAACTTAATCAAACATAGCCTAAAAATGTTGACTCCAAAATACAAAACGTGTTTTCAGACGACAGCCCTTCCTATCATCAAACGTCATATAAAATCGTTTTCGAAATTTTTGCAGTGGAGGACTCCGAAATCCATTCGCTAACATTACTACCAAAGACAGTCTCAATTAGCGTCTTTAGAGAAGCCCCTAATTCCGCCCCCTCTCACTTAACGTATTGAAAAACAAACTAAAATTGCGTTTTTCAAACATCAGTTTCAAAAACTTTAGGGGAAAGACCCCGGATCCCCCTTTTCTCCAACGCGATCACTATACCTGAAAATTTCGTTTTTAGACGGTTCCGTGGAGCCACAGCTCTTCTTGCCTAAACTAGCCTGAAATTGACTTCAGTTTCAAAAACACAGTTCATGAGGACACACTGAACCGCCGCCCGCTCTTAGTCCCATCGTTATCAAACAATGCTTAAAATACGATTTTGGGACTTATATTTCTAAAGAATTGCGGAGGAGAACTGCCAGGCTTATGTCACTTTTTACGGCACTAAGGCATATCCATCAATCGTCGAGGTGAGGTGGACAAATGTCTATAATTATGTTTTTCAGATATTAATGTTGAAAAATATCCGAAAGATCCGTAGAAGCTTCCCAGTTTTGTTACCGTCACCAAAGATAATATAAAATTGCGATTTTAGAAATATCCGCTTAAGAGCCCCAAAATCCTTCCTTCCCAAAAATAGCCTATAATGGATTTCAGTTCCGAAAAATATTTTGGTTCGGAATATTTTCACGTTTCCCCTATTGTTTTCAAATTTAGCCAAAAACGGGTTTTTGAAAAAATAGTGCCGAGAAATTACCGGAGGATAGCCGCCAGATCCCCTACCGTCACCAAAGACAGCCTAAATTTGCATTTTGAACTTATATTTCGAAATCTTCCGATGGGAGACGATTGAATCTCCCTCCCTCTTGCAACGTCAGTAAAGGAAACCCAAAATTGCGGGTTTAAAATTTCAGTTTCGGAGATTTTTCGGGAAGAACTCCGACCCTTCCTAAGCTAAGATCTTAAAAAATAGCTTCAATTCGATTTCAATTTTGAAAGAATTCTAGGAAAGAACTGCAACAATACTTTCACCTAAAGTCTAGAAAAAGTTCCTAAAATTGCGATATTTGACGTCAATTTCGAAAATTTCTACATGCACCTTGAATCACTTGACTCTTTTGTCCTTGCAACCAAACACAACTAGTGATTAAGTAAAAATATTTTTCATACGCAAATTTCGATAATTTTCTTGGAGCAATCCTCCTCCCCTGAACCCCTGACACCTCCCCCCACGCTTCCCCTTCCTCCGTCCCTTCTCTGATGTCACCGAAGAAAGACTATAAAATGCGTTTATACGACTAGTAAATTTTGGTATCTATTACTTTCTTCAATGATATAAATTGTACCTAAGGAGTTTCTTACTATAAAAATTTTCTTCCTTTTTATAAGATCATTCTTCTGTCCAACTCCCTTTTTTTTTAATTCGAACTTGGCACAGAAAGTTAAAGAACGATTTATATAGACGTTAAAGATTAGTCAAAATATTAAAATTACTCTAGAGGGGCGGCACATTAGGTCTTTGCACACGGGCGGCCGACACCCTAGGATCGGCCCTGGCTAGCGAAAGAGTTTCATCATCCAGGTACGAGAAAAAAATTCTTTGCTTATACCTTCTAATTGAAGAAAGTATTTGAACCATCAAAACTAAACTTACGGGAGCAAATTAATCGAATTGAGTTAAAAATATTTAAGAACAAGACAAATAACATTCCACACAACCAGAGGTGTACCTTGGCTATGTGAAGTGGGGAAGGGGGGGGGGGAGCAAAAAATTTTTTCAAAGGAAATTTATCTGATTCATATTTTGTCATCCAACTAAAATAATGAAAAAAATTAGTTTTTCAAAAAATAAATGAATAAATTTAAGAAATCATAATAAATTTTAACGCAATGTATATTATTCAGTTTAAACAGAACAGAGCTACAGAGAGTAATGCGCACATACATCCGGCGAAGTTTTTTTAAAAAATTTAACTTCTCTCCCAAAAAATATGCTGACTCTCTTTTGTTGTTGTGTTTATAGTTTCACGATCAATGTCGCCAAACAGTTGTACTTACATTTTGTAATCCTTAAGCACAGATTTCTTTTTCTAAGTTGCGTTGGCTTTAATTCGCGAATAATTCCATGGAATGCTCAAGGAATTCCAAGTAGTACAGTGAAACCTGTGTAAGTTGACCACTTGCGGTGCAGTACTTTGGTGGTCAACTTAGACAGGTGGTCAACTTATAGGGGGTAGTAATGAAAACTTTTTTTTTTGTCATTTCTTGTCTCATGCATTCATTTTTTATAGAGTTGGAATACTTTAAACTCACTTTCATTGTTTAACATTACTTTAAAACAATAAGAGAACATGTTAAAATATTTTTAGAGACTATTTACCAGAATGACGAGTAAAGTATCATACAAATTTAAAATTGTTCAAAATATGATTTAAAAAAAAAATCTCATTGCTTATGAAAAACTGCTTAATTGAAATTAACAATTCCAAAAAATTCATAAGTTAAAAGTGACTCAAATTCTTCATTTGATTTTTTCTTGTACATTTGTGTCCATGGTAATCTACTTATCAACATAATAACTCCTTATTAAAGTTATGCACATTTTCTGGGACTTAATATTAGCCCAACGTTTTTCGATGGAAACAAATATTCATTGATTTTTTCTTAAATGTCTAGTTGCTTATTTGAGGCATAACTGATTCAATTTTTAGTACAATCTAATTCTTTTGCCAAGTGGTCAACTTACAAAGGGTTTTATACAATACTCCAAACCAAAGTGGGTGTATATTAGTGGTCAAGATAGACAGGTGGTCAAGATAGAGAGGTGGTCAAGTTACAGAGGCTTTCACTCATTATGTAAGATAGGACTAATTCCGTTCCTGACAAGAGCGGTCAACATAGACAGGTGGTCAACTTACAAAGGTGGTCAACTTTACAGGTTTTACTGTACTTTGGAAATGATTTTTCTTTCTCCCGAAGTTGTTTTCCAGGATTCCAGGAATGAAGAATCTGTACAGTGTACGCATCCTGTAATTAGTGACCTATGCCCTGAACCAAAGTGATATTATATTTCAGTGCCGCATTCAGAAAAATGTTTTTGGGGGAGGGAGGAGGGCCTATTGAGAAAGACAAGAAGAATTTAGATCTGATAGGAAAGGTGGATCCGGGGGCTCTTTCCCGGAAAAAATTTGAAACTTGTAACTTAAAAAACGCAATTTTAGATTTTCCTCGTTGATGTTAGGGGAACAGACGGTCAGGAGGTTACACCGGCTATTAATGTAACAGCATTTCACATTTGAAATGCACTTTATTGAGCTTAAATTAATGTGTGGTAATACATTAACACACATTAATACATTACCATTATGTGTAAATGTGTATACATTTACACATAATGGGTAGCAATGTTTGGGCACATTAGCTGCCCATTATGTTCCAGGAACGTTTCTGATTGGCGCCTGCCTTGTCTAGTGCTCAGAGAAGTCTGACTGCGACAGGAAGGTCCGGGTTCGGATCCCGGCTCGAGCATGGACGTACTTTCTCTCTCCTGTCCCTTCTTTGTGTGACTGTGTTATTGTGCTGTGAAAGGTTGCGTACCCTGTAAACAGGTCCTTATGGCATGTGCATACTGTAGAAGTCGGACTTCAAACCAAATTACAGTACAGTTGGAAAAGTGAAGCAGCGAACCCTAAATTGCCAGCCTAGCTGGCTCACGACAACAACAACGAAGTTTCTGAATTGTTTTTACAAAACACATTGGTTGTGGTTATTTCACTCAGAATTGCTCTCCTGCTCTTGTTAACGCTGACAATTCTATGTGCACGTCGCTGGTCTTGGTCATGTAGTGTATAAAGTAAACCACTGCGTTTTCCGTTGTGTGAGGTTATGCCTGAAATTAGGTCTTTTTGGCACAATTTCTGAATGTTGAATTCTCCTACGTTTTCCGAAATTCTCACGTATCTATCTTCAGCTACTATTCCACGTTCTAAGCCTGTTAGTCCCCGTCGTTCTGCCACAATCTGGTTAGAAATCTTTTCACATGAAGCACTTAAATACATATGAAAGCCCCACCAACACACTGCTCATTTATACACTTGACCAAAACACTATTACCATATGTATACTAGGGTGCTTAAAAAATACATGTAAAAAAAGTTTCTCCTAGATAACAGGACACCTCTCAATATTTTTATACTTGTTTATAGTAATGTACTGAAAGAATTTTAGCTTCCTATTTACACTGAAAGAGGGTGATCAACAGCCTCCCCCAAACTTCAAACGCATGGGGGAGGGGGGTTAAAAAATGCATCGAACTCAAAAAACAAAAGCTATATACTATTATAATATACACTAGTAATATGCATATGCATTGCAATAAAATATTTACAAAAAAAAAAAAAAAAAAACAGCTGGGAAAATTAAATGTTTCTAAATTTGTGACATTTTCATTACTACGGCTAATGTTAAATTAAGGGGTCATTGAGCACCTTCTTAAAATTTAAATAAGAAGCTAAAACTTTTACAGCATAATACTATTAGTAAGTCGAAAAAAAAATAGAGGGTGTCCTGGACCTTAGCTGAAAAAAGTTTTTTTGAACCACTCTAAGTAATATAAGGAATACTTGCTGTCCCGTGACTTTTGCCTCCTTACGGCCAAAAAAAAAAAAGATCAATGGAATCAAAATCACCACGGAAAGTTTTGTGGTCATGAAAAGGAAAAAAGGATCAAGCAAATCCGAACCACTATTTGAGAGTAAAGCTCACTGCTCACTTATTAAAAAAAGATTAGCATTAAGGCGAGTTTTCGAGAGTAGAAGTTGGGAATTGAAAGGCCATTAATCAGCCTATACCCAAACAAAAGTGTATGAAACCTTCTTCTGTCTGATAGCCTATACACGCCCAAGAAAGCTCTCGTCTGGAAACACCGTAATTACCATCAAACAGAGAAAAACGGTTAAAAATAAAACCTAAGAAATAAATGTTTTACTCGCTCTCTCAACTTCAAGAACCGCTGCAGGTGCATAACAATAACCTTCAGAAATAGAGGAAAAGGATAATGGCACTATAGAAGACTACGGAGAGGTAGGAAGGGGTATTCTCAGGCGTGGACCCTCTTTCTCAACACCAAGATGTGGCTCCAAAGAAGTGGCTCTCTCCCCATCTCATCAAGGAAGTAATCAGAGGCTTTGAGCTTTTTCCAGAGAGGGATGTGGAACCAACCTGAATCCTCCTTGCCTGCCCGAATCACGTTTTCTAGCATACCTTTCAGAAATTCCTACGAAACTGACCTATATGATTATGTCAAGGACGACGAGGGGATATGTTTAACAATAGGGATAATAACGCACCGGCTTTATGAATTTTTTGCTGTAAGCAAATACGGTCATTTGGGTAGAGAAGTCATTAAAGCGATCCCCTTCTGGAAGGCAATTTGGCATTTGCTTACTTGGGGGGGGGGGGATTCCATCATCAATCATAGTTTTGACGTTTGCTGCAGAAGTGGTCGTTCTCAAAAAGACGGTTGGTCGAGGAAATAATGACACATATTAAGCATATCTACCTCCGTTCCTGTTCTTGAATGGCAATTCCAAAGAAGCTGGGTCCTTTGTTAACACCCGGATTTATCTCTATCGTAGAAGCCGGAATAGACCTTTGGCCTAATCCTTGAGGAGGAAGAAGATTTCTTCAAATTAACAGTCAAGTTAAATCCTTTCGAAACGCAAATGCTCGCCATAACGTTGGCAATATGATTTTTTAAGTAAAAATGTTAACGAATCTTTTTAACGATTTTTCGATCTTCCTTTCGAAAGATCTTTGGGAAGGAAAACCTTTCGAAAGATCAGCTTCTATCATTGTATTCAAATTATACTTGCGTTGGCGTTTGGTGATTCCGATCAGGGTGGCGGTAGAATCGACCTTGGGCGAAAGAAATCAACATATCAAAAGAATAATTTTCAGACTTCGTTACATTCTGGCAGGTGGCAGGTATTACCTGGTATTCTCGATACATTATTCCAATTAGATGAGCATCTTTTCCTCACATCAATTTTTTTGCCATTACAAGGAAATTTCTTTTTGCAAAAGTTATATCAAAGTGAAATCGTTAATTTAACTTAACTTTTTAAAAACGAAAAAATAGAAAATTAGTTTTTAAATTTTCGATCATTACATAAAGAAAAATAAATGTATTTTATGATAAAACTTGCGTTAAAACTTTTTTTGTTTCGGCTGTAATGTTTTTTTTTTTTTTTTCATGGGGCAAAGTGAATAATAAAAAAATTTCTTATAAATTATTTTCTATTGGATTATTATAAGTATATTTTGAAGAAAACGAAAAGTAAATAAAATAATGAATGACTAAATGAATAGACAATGAACCAATAAACGAATAACTAAATTAATTAATTAATACATGATAATTAATAAATGAGTGAACAAAATAGTGAATGATTAAGAAAATGAGTGAATGAATGAATAAATAAGTGAAGTGTTAATTGGAAAGAATGTAAATTAATTAATTTATCAATGAATCTTTTAGGAGCACTTTACAATCTCTGTATCTTAAGAACAACTATAAGAGCCCGTTTAGAAGATTGTGGTAAGCATTACTAGAGTCTTTTATTACAAGTAAGTAACGGGAAAATACCTTTCAAAGGATATCTTATCCCAAAAAAAAAGTTGGGAAATTATCTCTAAATGATTTGACACTCAATATTTATCCTGAAATCAAGGCTTTTTGTCGAAAAAAAATTACACATGGGTGTGCGAGAAGGCAATAGTTTTTTGCCAACAACACTGTGCATCATTCTCATAAATTTATAACTCCCTTAACTCCTCAGGACTTCTCTTCATGTTTTTAAAATTAAAGGAGTTATCCCACTAATTTTATTGTGCAACTTTAATTTGCTTATGCAATGGAATTGCACCCCAAATAAAGTCACTGGCTTATATTCCTCGCATGATCCCCATGAACCCATGGTCCCTGCATATTTCCTTCTCCAATTTAAGTGTTTACAATTTCAAGTGAAAATTTCTTATGCCATCCCCATCATCAAATCTGAAGTTCGAATGTACAACTATACGATACGTAGTACAACGTTATGTACGGGAACATTGTATTGTTTAGTGGAAATTATATGTTGTGTCTCTCTTGATAAGGAAATGAGGTAAATCAATTTGTTTAAGACCTCATTAAAAACGAAACAAAAAATGTTGCATACTATTAAATTTTAAATTAAAAAGTACCCGCATAATATTTATTTAAGGTGGATAGTTATTTAACCCGAACAAGGTCTGGACGGGCCACTAGTAATAATAATAAGTCTACTATTATTGGAGAATGTTTTGTAATTTTGAATGTAAATATTATTGTTGTCTTATCTAAAATAGATTTCTATGAAAATAATATTTTATTTCTATAATTTGATACTTTTATTTTCAAAAACGTGTCAATTTCATGTTTCACGTTCCGCACTTAAAGATTCACGATAATTTAACCTACTCCAAATTTTTGAGTAAAGATACCTGATTAAATATTTTTTTCCTGCTATAACTCTGCGTTTGATAATAAATTCATCCAGTTCGCTGCTAGACTTTGTTCTGATAAAGGCCCTGATCCACTTAGATACATTTCGTTATCGAAACAGGTGCAAAAGGACATTGCCTTTCCTTCGTTATACTTTCAACCCTCCATTCTCTCTTCCTCTGATTTCTGTTCTACCCTCTCTCTCTCTCTCTTTTCAATCTTTTTAAACTTTTCAAACTTCATTTTACCGTGCTTTTCTAAAAATGTATTTAAGGACTGTCCGCAAATGAAACGTTTTGAGGGGGGAAGGGAAGGGGGTTCGCAAAATTGTAAATTTATGACAAGGAGGATGCAAACCCGACAAGAGGCCATGTCAGCCTAATGAGTCATTCCATGTCAAGTGACCAAGGGTTCCCCGCTCAACCATCTCCAATTTGGATGAAATTGTATAGAGGCGTAGAGATGCCTTTAAAACTAACCTATGTAAATTTTCAGTTACCTAGATCCAAATCCTGAGGATCTAGGATCTGCGAAAAATGTGATCCAAGATGGCGTATTAGCTTTTTGTGCCAAATTGCCAAGTTCACCCCAGGATTTCCGAAAATTTTATCACACTGGAAGCCTGAAATTTTAGGCGCTTAAAGAATGTTTGACCGTTAGTATATTCAAGTATTTTTGTGAATTTGAGCTTGTTAGATTTTGTGTAGTATACGCGTGAACTTGTGAAAAAGCTTGATGGGAAATTTTTTTCCTGGATTTTACGTTGTAATAAAATCTGAACAAAAATAGTTCAAAAGCTCGTGCTGCATGATTCCACTGTAAAAATGCTTGTTTTTAATGGGCTACAGTTCCAGAACTAAAATATCTATTTTCTAAAAGATATTGTGATTCAAAGTGGTTATCAAAACCTTTCAAATGAAAAATAGCCTATTTTCAAAGCGCTATAGCTCAAGTTTGTCATCTAACATCTTCTTTTCATTTATACCATTAGAAAGAACACATTTTTTCCTTTCAAAATAAGTTTTTTCTTCGATGGTGTTCTTCCGAATAGGGATAAAAAAAACGAGCTTAAAATTATGTCTGTCGTAACGAATTGCCATGTTTAATCTCAGATTACGGGATATTTTATAACACTGGAAGCCTGAAATTTTAGGAGCTTAAAGTACTTTTGGTTGTCAATACGTTCTAGTATTTTTGTGAATTTGAGTTCATTAACTTGTGTGTAGCACATATGCAATATCTTGACAAAACGCAGCAGAGAAACTTTTTGCTGGATTTTAGAATGTCATCAATTCTGAACAAAAATGATTCAAAAGACCGAACTTTGTAATTCTATTGTAAATATGCATGTTTTTAATGAGCTGCAGTAGCACAGCGAAAATATTGATTTTCTAAAAGATATTGGCACCCAAAGTGGCTATCAAAATAGTTCACATGAAAAATAGCCTATTTTTAACGCCCTGTAGCTCAAGTTTGTCACCTTGCATCTTCTTTTCGTTGGTACCATGAGAAAGAACATATTTTTTCCTATAAAAATAGCTTTTCTTTTCGATGTTTTTTTTTTTTCAGATAAGCGTAAAAAAATGAGCCTGAAATACTATTTGTCGTTAGCGAGAAAATCTCATTCTACAATAAATAAAGAATGGTGAATGCCGTGACAACCGACTTATAGGGATTATGCAACTGTTATAAGTCAGAAATAGTTTTTTATTAATCATTTAAAAAGATACTTTGTAAATGAAATATGATAGGAAAAAAAATTATCTTGTTCTGTCTGATGTATAAGTCTGCTTTCTGAACAAAATACTTTTTCTGATTCTAACATATTTAATTTAAAAAGAACTTTTTAAATGATTAATAAAAAACTATTTCTGACTTATAACAGTTGCAAAATCCCTATAAGTCGTTTGTCACGGCATTCACCATTCCTTATTTATTGTAGGACAAGATTTTCTCGCTAACGACAAATAGTATTCCAGGCTCATTTTTTCGCGCTTATCTGAAAGAACACCATCGATAAGAAAAGCTATTTTTATAGGTAAAAATATGTTCTTTCTCATGGTACCAACGAAAAAAAGATGCAATGTGACAAACTTGAGCTACAGGGAATGAAAAAACAGACTATTTTTCATGTGAACTATTTTGATAGTCACTTTGAATGCCAATATCTTTTAGAAAATCAATATTTACCCTCTGAAACTATAACCCATTAAAAACATGCATATTGACAATTTAATTACAAAGTTTGAGCGTTTGAATCATTTTTGTTCAGAATTTATGACATTCTAAAATCCAGGAAAAAGTTTCTCTGCTGCGTTTTGTCAATACTTTGCATATGTGCTGCATAAAAGTTAATGAACTCAAATTCACAAAAATGCTAGAACGAATTGACAACCAAAAGTACTTTAAGCTCTTAAAGTTTCAGACTTCCAGTGTTATAAAATGTCCCATAATCTGAGGTTAAACATGGCAATTCGTTACGACAGACATAATTTCAAGCTCGTTTTTTATCCTTATTCGAAAGAACACCATCGTAGAAAAAGCTTATTTTGAAAGAAATAAATGTGTTCTTTGTAATGGTATAAACAAAAAGAAGTTGCGAGGTGACAAACTTGAGCTATAGCGCTTTGAAAATAGGCTATTTTTCACTTGAACGGTTTTTATGGTCACTTTGAATCACAATATCTTTTAGAAAATAGATATTTTAGCTCTGCAACTGTAACCCATTAAAAACAAGCATTTTTACAATGGAATCACGCAGCACGAGTTTTTTAATTATTTTTGTTCAAATTTTATGACAACCTAAAATCCAGGAAAAAATTTTCCCGTTGCGCTTTTTCACAAGTTCACACACATGCTACACAATATCTAACGTTATATATATATATATATATATATATATATATATATATATATATATATAAATTCACAAAAATACTTGAATAAACTAACAGTCAAACATATTTTAGGCGCTTAAAATTTCAGGCCTCCAGTGTGATACAATTTTCTGCACATTTGGCTTAAACTTGGCAATTTGGCACAAAAAGCTAATCCGCCATCTTGGATCACATTTTTCGGAGATCCTAGATCAGGGAGGTTAAAAGGAAGGAGGCTCATCTCCTTTGGCAGCGGGGCGAAAAAGTGACCGGATTATTCCATCACCACTGGTGGCGCTAGTGTTCAATCTCTCGCAGTTCGCTTGCCTGATTTAAAGGGAAAGGAGATTTCGCTTGACCGACCCCGAGTATTCGACTGGGTGGATGCCGGCAGTTAGCTAGTTTGGGGCCATTGATGCGAAAAATTTGTTGGAACTCAATAATATCGCGCGGTCATCACGATGGACCTAAAATTACTTTCTTTCTTATATTTATTCTAGAATTTAGACATTAATTCTGTGTTATAGCCATTAGAATTTTTTTTTTTTTTTAATTTTATGAATTTCATTAAGTTAGATTTCACGTACCATAGTTGCTTAGTTCTTTTACTCCAATTACTTTATTGTGTTACCTCGATCTTCTTTCTCCTTAGTTCTTTTACTCCAATAAGTTTATTCTGTTACTTCAATCAAACTTCTCCCCCTCCCCATAAATTTTGCGTCATATAAGCTCATTTAAAATTAAATATTTTACAGTAATATGTGCAACAATATTTAGTTTCTTTTTTTGTTTGCTTCTGCTGAAAAAGCCGTGTTTTTCCCCCTTTTTTCTGTTGGATTTATTTTTAAAAACGATAAGAAAAAAAAATCATTAATACTTTGAACATTGAAAACAAGTATGTTGTGGCCATCACGAAACTTTCTTCTATATTTTTCTTTTTTTTTCTGATCCCTCCCCATGCTTGACGAGGAAGCAATATTCCCAACAAAAACAAAATTACACATGCAAAAACTTGACGACTATCCCAATGTCTGAATTATTGCAAAAGCAAAGCAAAGAGCGAAAATTGAAAGTTATTTTAAAAGCCTTGCTTGAATTAATTACAAATATTTTATTTGTTAACAAACATAAGATGGCAACAGTTAAAAATTTTAAATCATTGAGATAATATTTCCGATCATTTCCATACAATTAAAATCACGAGAAATACGCAGACGACAATCTATTACGATTTATCTTTCTTATTGCTGCATTAATAAAAATATTTTTATTCGCAAAAAAAAAAAAAAAAAAATCAACACCTCTTGGAGCGATCGGCGTCAAAATTGAACCAAAGCCTGTTTACATATGGATTCACATATATTCCAAATTTCAACCAGAACGTAGCATTACTTCTTGAGATAGGGCACTCAAAATGGAAAAAAAGAACGGGTGATTGCGCTACCCCATTTTTAGCTGTTGACACAAAAATAAAATCAGTTCTTGTACCCACTAAGGGCTACTTGCCGATAAATTTTTCTTTCATTCCGTTCATTATTTCTTGAGATACAGCAGTCACAATTGACGACAAAAAACGTTCTACAGCTCAACCCCCGTTTGAGTTATTGACACCAAAATTGAATCAGCACCTGTTCCTGTTAATACCAACATATGGACCAAATTTTGTTTGATTCCGCCAGTTACTTCCTGAGGAATAGCAAGCACGCGTAACTCGAAAAACGTCCCATTGCTCCACCCCCCTTGGAGGAATTTGCGCCAAAAACTAATGGGCACAAGTTCACATAGGGGCACATATGTGTACTAAATTTCGTTCGATTTCATGCGGTAGTTTTTGTTGTAGAGCGGCCACAAAAAACTGGTCACACACAGACGTGACACACATACACACACACAGAGACAGACATTTTCCAAAAATGGTCGAAATGGACTCAGCACACCTCAAAACGTTCGAATCCGTCAAAATTCGAAATTTGAAAATTTGCACGAATCCAATACTTTCTTCTATATATTAGATATAGAAGAAAGTAAAAACTGCTTTTTCGTTAGTTAATAGTGAACAATTAAAAAAGAATCTTACAAGAAAGTGCTATTTAATTCAAGCGCTAATCTAGTATATTGCTTATATTTATCAAGCTAAGTTTCGTTTTCACTTACCGTAATTACTTGGTTCTTTTATTCCAATATTTCGTTCTGTTTCACCGAGTTTCTTTATCCTGCACCTCCCCCCCCTCACACACACAAATTTCGTGCGAAATTAGCTCACATAACTTAATATATTTCACTGTATTATGTGCACCAATATTTAGTTTCGTTTTTGTTTAATTAATTACTTTTGCTGAAATAACCTTTTTTTTCTTTTTTATTTCGTTGGATTTATCTTTAAAAACGATTAGAAAAAATATTAATACTCTGTATATTGAAAAAAAAAATTGTTTATCGTTAGTTATTAGTGAACAATTACAAATAATGTTACAAGAAAGTACTATTTATTACAAGCGTTGATCTAATTTATAGCTTATATTTATCACATTGTGTTTAGTTTTCACTTACCATAGTTACTTTCTTTCTCCTTTTCCCATACATAAATTTCGTGTGATATAAGCTTACATAAAACTTTATGTATTACATTTAGTTTGGAATTGTTGCTCTGCGCTCGATTTAAGTGAAATTTGAAGAAAAAAAAAAGCAAAACATAAATATTTTGATGAAAATTATATGTTAAACAGTTCAATCTGAATTTCAATTGAATTCTCTACATGAGTGCGTTCCTGAGTTTTTCTACTACAGTGGAGTTTCTATTATTCAAGTTAAGCATATGTGAATTTTAATAAATAAGAAGAAAAAGGACATGGAAATATAACTAGAAGAAAACAAAATTAGTGATTTAAATTCCAAAACTTTAGTTGTTCATTGCTACTCTCTTTCTATTTTTTTAAATGAATAACTTTAAAATCAAGTCCTCTCATTTACTCTTAAAATCAAATGCATAGTACTCAGAAAAATTACGAAAACCGGATCGTAATCTACGGGTTTTATTGGGAGAAAATGTTTCAAAAGTCAGCTAAAATCATTTTTAGTTTCATGACAAATGAGCAGAACAGCCATATCAAAAACAATATACAAAATAGAACACAAATTGCACAACACCTAACAAGAATGAATGCTCGCTAAAGTCGTAGCAGAAACACAAATTAAACACATCGAATGCAAAATATGCCAAAAACCTAGGGTGGAGTAAAGTATTATATGCTTCTCTGAACAGTTTTCATGGCGAAAGTAGTTTAATACTTCCAAATATACAGGTGATAGTTTTTAAAAACACTTGTTTACAATGCTTCGCAACGAGCGAAACGATATAAGCAGTGCGAGAGATGACACTGTAGCGGCCTCTGGCGGAAGTGGAATTTTGTTGCCAAACTGCTAACATGGAGATTCGTCTCCTTCCTTTTACTCCCTGTCCTAGATCCTCAGGAAGCTGAAAATTTGAATAGGTTAGTTTCAAAAACATCTGTACGCCTCTATAAAATTTCATCCAAATCGGAGATGGTCGAGTGGGGACGATTTGAAAAATTAGGTCAGTTGACGTGGAATGACTCTAATCGGAAACTAGGGGCTCGACCCGGAATCGAAGTAGTATATAAACTTCAAAAGTTTTATGGCGGTAGGGAGTCTGACGACCAAACTGACAAGGCGCCCCAAGGAGGGGGGGAGGATAACAAAAAATGTGACATTGATGTCACGCATTTTTTAAATAAGAATACGTTCAAGCAAAGTAACGTGACGTGTGACAAAAGAGTGAAAAGGGGTAAAGTGAAGTGTGACATTTTGTGACAAATAGGGGGGAGGGATCAAAAATGTTGAAAAAAAAGTTTGACATCATTTATGGACAGTCATTAATCAGAAATTTTTTTGACAAACATTTCCAGATATTTTCTTTTGTAATGAACACGTTGAGTTTATGCAGGCCGATCTTTTTGTGGGTTAGGGGGGAAAGTGCAACTGACCCCTACTTGCTTTGAGAACTCAATGTATATTTCAAAAAAGTGAGCTTGTTTTTTGTTGTTTTCCGATAAAATTTTAATTGATTACACACCTTTTGCCCCTTCCCCCGGAAAATTCAAAATTTCGAGCCTGAGTTTATAGAGTTTCAGAAAAAAGTCCCTATCCACTTACGAGGAAAAGGTACGAACTTATTTTTCCAGAAAATATTTTGAAGCATGGTTCATATACACCAAAGACGTTCAATCCGATAGAGGGGGTCTACTTCTTCGCAACTCAATCATTTTCGATATATGCGCGATTGAAATCTAGCATAAAATGGCATATTTTAATGGGATAAGTCTCGGTGTATTGGACCGAATCCGGAAAATTATCATACACCTTTAAAGTGTTTTTATTAAAACGAAATTGGGGGACTATTTCCACACTGTCAGCGATTTTAATGTAGGAATTGAAAACTAATACGCTATTTAACAAAATGACCAACCAGGGAGCTACCGGGACGTACGCCATTGATATACATATACACCATTATCTATAACAGCGTTTCTCAACATTTTTTGACCAGTGGACAGGCCCGACGAGAGGCCTAGTCGGAAACTAGAGGCCCGGGACTTGGAGGGCAGGGGGGGGGGGGGACACTCCGAATGGGAGAAAACGTAAAGATTAAGTAAAATTTACTCCTTTGGTATTTACTATTGTGGCTTTTAAAATAGAGTTAATTATTTTCTAATAAGCAGTTTTGAATACCCTCCCCCCTACTTTTTTTCATTTTCTTTTCTTCCCCTTTTTTCCCCCTTTTCTTTTTTTTTTTTGGAGGGGAGGGGCGGCGACATAACTGATAAGGGGCCCACCTTGGCTCTGCCAGTGGACGGGCAAAGCTTTTGGAAAAATTTAGCGGACCAGTGATGTTTTTTCTTTCTTTTTCTTTTCTTTTCTATCTAAAGAAAGAACAAAGGAAAAAAAATTGCATTTGTTGAAAAAATAAATGAATTTCTTTTTACAGGCCGGAGAGGTTTTTTTCCTTTTTTCGAGCACCGCTAAACACTTGCAAAAAAAAAAAAAAAAAAAAAATATACGATCGACTGAGGTTTTTTTTTCCCCTTTACAACAAAATATAATAATTATAATAAATGAATTTTGAAAAAATATAAATAAAACTTTACTTGGCATTAAAGAACTGTTACAAAAAATATTTAAATTTTAAGAATAAAATAAGTAATTACTGTAATAAACATAAGTAATAAACATTGCTGAAAATCATAGAAAAGTACGAAAATTAATCAAAGTTCATATAAAAGATATCGTAAAGGATATTACTCTTATTATTTCGGAGTTTTCTGTGTTCGAGGAAAGAACATTTTTAACGTGGACGACCAAAAATCTCTGAGAATCGGTCAAATTTTTCCGTTATACATCTATATATAAAAAGCAGAAAGCCCCCCCCCCAAGAGCAAGAGCCTCCCCCCCCCCCAAAAATGAAAGAAAAAATCTCTTAAAACACCCTCCCCCGTAAAAATTTCGCCATGACCCCCTTCCCCTTCCCCCCGGTAGGCACTCTTTTGTATGTTCAATGTTACAAATCGAAAAAGATATTTTTGTTTTGAAAAAAAAAAAATTGTTCGAAACTTCACGTGTAGATTTAAAAAGTTGTATTCGCAACACAGTTAAAAGAAAAATTTTTATACGGTGAATAGGACCGCATAAAAAGTGGCCTCACATAGAAAATAACCCAAAAACTTACAAAATTGTAATATTTAAACGAAATCAAAATGAACCAAGTGATAATTTTTGCCGAGTACTCGGACAAAATTTCCCAAATAAGGAAATTTTTGGGAGGTCACAGTAACTTCCCATCGGGGTGCCTATGTCGTTACTTAAAGATACTATCTCGCAGTCATTTTAAAAATGATTTCGTCAATTGAATCCCAATCTGATTGAAATTTCAATATACCGCACAAAAAAAATTCGCACGAAAAAACAAACAAACAAACAAACACACACACACACACAAAATCGCAGACACACACACACACACACACACACAAAAACCGCATAAAAGCAGGTTTGGGTGTGTTACTATTTTCAAATTTGATATGTGTTCTGGCCCGCGAGATTCATCTTCGTATAAGGTTAAAAAACATTTTGTCACCACGGGGTTAAACAATTCATTACAAGAGAAGGAAAACGTGGGAAAACAGATTTTAAAAATGCTTACCAGTATTTTTCTGTTTACCAACACACGCAAAAATACTATTCAGAAAAAAAGAAAGATTTTAGTTTTGATGATGTGTGATGAACTTCTCTCTTTTTTAAAATTCTTGCTAGAGTACATTTAATTTACAATACATTGAGATTTCAGTATTAATATTTTTCAGAAAACTTTTAAATGCATTTTAGGTGTCACTCTCTAAAAAGTTATCACTCGAGCCAAACCGAGGTCTAAATTTAAATTTCAGTCATAAAATTGCTCTTTTCTGCAAGTTGACGGGAAATTTTACAGTATTTTTTCCCCCTTCTATTTAAGCCTGATTGTTGAACGTGCATCATTTGACACAACTTTTATTTTCGAGGTAGACTGTACAACGACTAGCAACGCAGTTAGTAGTAGGAAGCTTTATTTCAATCGCACCTTGAAACCAGTAAAGTTTCGAAAAATTAGACCCACACCACCGGATTCAGCAGCCTCCAAATATAACAAAGAAATAAGAAACTTAACTCGAAATATAACGAAGTCCAATGTTCCAAATTTCTTGCTGGAAAAACAAGTTCATACCGTCACCACGTTTTTTTTTTTTTTTTTGGGGGGGGGGGGGGGGTTTAAGTGGTACATAAAATCTTGTCATCCATCTGAATACTGCTTCACTTTTTAATCCAGCGTTGTGATAACAGCCGTTTGCTGCGTTTGCTCTTTCTCCGGTGGTGGTGTTGCAATCAAGGATGAGGTGATAAGTCTTCTACACTGATGGATTAGCTTCTCCCAGGCTTCTCCAAGAAGTAGCTGTTGGATCGAGTGGTTGTGCTACTTTCTTTGAGAACAAATGATCTGGGAGTTTCGTCCAAAAACTGAAAATTCAGTTTTTCGTATTTACGTTTCTTATCGCCAGGGTAAACATAAAACTAGTTTCGCCAAATTATGAAAAAATGTAAATATGCAATTTAGAAATTGTCCTCTGATATGTGTTTTCTAACGTTGTAGAGAGTTGTTCATCTAGAGACTATAACAAATTACGCTTGTTTTGTTCACTGGAAAAAACAATTCAGAAACGTTCCTGGAAAATAATGGGCAGCTGATTTGCCCAATTTCTGCAAATAACATATCTTGCAAAAAACAGAAATGTTTTCCGCATAAATTCAGTACCCTTGCAGAAATTATACTGGAATCTTTCTGAAGAATTCAGTAATCTCCGTAGTTTAAGTCAGTCGTGGTTCTGGACCCTTCAGAGAAAATTTAGGTAGGTTTAATATAATAGCTTGGCACCTTCCGCCGCTGCTAAGAAAGCTCCAACCGCATTATTCCTAACATGAACAAAGCCAAATCAGAGTTGGAAGCAAACATCACGAATCTAACTTGCTGCAATTCTTGCAAAGCTATGGAGTTCAGGGACTTACTCGCTCTCACTGGGAGTTCAGTCAATCTGGGCAGACCATATTCAAGCTGAAGCCAATGCACTTATTAAATACGCTCAGTTAATCTTTATACTGGTAGCTAAAAATATTTTTCAAACAAAAAAAAAAAAAAAAAAAAAGCCTTGAAAAATTGCGACTTTAAATTAGACCGTATACGTATCTCAAAAAATGAATTATCCATGGGAGAAGGCAGAGGAGTAGATAGCTTCAAAATGAGACATGCTCATCGTTAAAGAAACTTAAATAAAAATTTCAGCTGTTGCTCATGGGCAATAAGAACGAATTCAGCATTTCTTTCTGCGTCTCATAAATCATACATGCGCGTTGCTTTTGGCATAAGTATAATATTTATTAGAAAATAAAGACGATAATATATGTAAAACAAGTTTTTAGCAATTGAAAAATATATATGTTATCCCTAAACGACCACCTGCTTTTTTTTTTTTTTTTTCAATTTTCCACTCAAAAAAAAAAAAAAAAAAAAAAGAAGAAGAAGAAAAGAACTGGGGAAAAAAAAAAAAAAACGTGAGGACAAATGTCTATTTCTCTTTAAAAATTATTTGGATTCAGGACATGCAGGGAAAGTCATTCCGCCCTGTCTCACTCCTCTAAACCATAAGGGGCCGGACACCCAGTATGTCTTGAGGACCGTTCAGGGGTAATATTATTAAAATCATCAATTGTCACCCACCGCAGGTGGCGATCGAGTGTTGGCGAGCGAAGCAAGCACGGGGCGGAGCCTCCTAGTGTTTTACATTAATTTTTACTATTATTTTTGATTTAATTTACTATTTTTAATTTTAACATCAAATATTGATTGTTTTTTTATCTCCTTTATGTACCACGTGTCCAACAAAAAGAATTAATTTCCTGACATTTTTCATTCGAGCGGTCCTCCTGCTCAATTGCATTTCGTCATAAGATAAAACCAAACGCTTCGCTACAGTCACTTAGGGTATCTTTGAGCCAGTCCGGATAACTTTGCGCTAATTCCAGTTTCCCCTCCTCCCACTAAGTCAAATAAATTTTAAAATATGAAATCCCAGAGATGTATTCTTCTGGCGAGGTCATAAAATAAGATTTCTCCTCTTTATAATTTTAAAATATACTATCATATAAAAAATATGAAGAGGTGCAAAGTTATCCGGAATGGCTCAAAGATACTCCGAATGACTGTACTGAAAAGTTTATGAGTTCATCCCGAGATGCATAACGTAATTTCTATATGAACTCAGTTTCTGTATAATGCATAATTATTTTCCTTTTTCTTTGAATCAGAATTCAGGTTGTTAACGTGTGAATAGATGTTTTGGATAATATATGGCTTCCGCACTTTTTTTTTTTTTTTTTTTTTTTTATAGATGTTAAACTCCGATTATGAGCATACAATTCGTGTTTTATAAATTTTATTTGAAAACGAGCATAATTATCTTCAATTGATAAAGCTAAAATTTACAGTTTAAATTACTAATGTAAATGGGAAATTTGTCGATAATAGTCAAAATTGTGCGAAGCTTCATCGAAAGCTAATTATTTACTAGTTGTTGCAATAACAAAGAGAAAGAGAGAGAGAGAGAGAGAGAGAGAGATTATGAATAGAGAAAGAAAAGGAAAAAGAAAAGATGAAGAGAGAAAATATTTAGACACATATAGATAATGTCATTTTGCATTTGCAGTCAATTACATTTTCAATTTACTCCGTAAATTTGAGTAATATAAGTATAATATAATGCTTTCTTTTATTATATTTTTACTCCTTTATTATTCCTTAATCTTTTCAATATACTACTTTATACTTTTCAATATGTTTTACCAGTCAGTTTTTGCACAATTTTTAGAATAAATGCATTTATTTTCAAGAGAAAACAGCTTATTTTTTTAAAAAGTACTTAGTACATGTTACCAAAAATAAATAAATAAATAAATAAATAAAAATAAAAAAATAAAATAAGCAGAAAAAAAAAAGAAAGAAATGCTCAAAATTGTGCAGAAAGTTATTTTGTTGGATTAAAATAATGAATTTCAAGTCTCTTCCTTTTTATTTTATTGCGTGCTATTATATCTGTAAACAGTGGTAGTATCAAACTGCAGAAGTTCGAGTTCCGTGATCATGCGCTAATCTCTCTCTCTCTTCTTTTGTTGGTTTTCTTGTTATCGAACAGTGTCAGTTTTCGGAAAACTCGTAAACGCGGAAATGGTACTACTTGAAACTTGTATAAGAAAGGGGAAATTTTTATAACAGCAAAAACAACACTTATCATTATTGCATTTGCATTATCTACATTTGCACCTGTCAATATTACATTCATCGGATGCATTGTATTTAATTTATTACAGAGAAAGAAGGGGGGGAAAACCGGAAAAAGGCAATATAACTATGGAGCCACTTGAAAAGGCAAACTTTTTTCTCTATTTTTAGAACGCAATCCAGATTTCAAGCTATTCAAAACTTCAACTTTCTGAAAACTCATAAGAAACACCGATATGGTACTGCTTGCAGGTTTAATAAAAAATGTGGGAAGAAATTCTTATAGCTGAAATATTACGCTTATTTTTGAGTAAAATGTATTTCATTAATTAAAAATGAAAAGGAAAAAAAGGCGATTTAAATGTTTAGCTACTTGAAAACGTTTTCGAAAAAACTTTATTTTTCTATTTTTGGGGTGAGATATTAAGCGTTTCAAAACGACTCAATTTTCCGAAAACTAAAAAAAACGCCGAAATGGAGCAGTTTGAAACATTAGTTTTTTTTTAAAGAAGGGGGGGGGGGGGAGATCGCTGAAATATTGCACCCATTTTCGGGTTAAATGTATTTTACTTCATTAAAGAAAAATAAATCAAAAACAGGAAAAGGCCATGTATATGTTGAGCTTGCAAGAAAACTTGTTTTACGGTGTCAGTATAGATTTTCAGCTTTTCAAAACAATAGTTTCTTGGAAAATTTAATTTTCAAAAAGTGCAGGTAATTCGTTGTTGAAACACATTTGAAGTTATGGATATTCCTTTGAAGTAAAAAACTCTCATAATATTTTATGAGTCGCCTGTACATCTTTTCTTAGATCAGTTGAAGACTCTTCTAAAAGTGAAGGGTTTCAGTTTGTTTTTGTGATGTTAAAAATTAATATGATTTTCTTCTTTTGAAAGATGTTATTTTGATTCTACATAAATCCGTACCTGAATAAATTTCTGTCCGAAAGAAACATTCTTCGATTTGAATCACAGAAAAGATTTCTACGAAAAGCCAAAAAAATATATATGGATGAATCTAAAAAGCATCTCAAATACTTCTCTGCCTCTCGTGCATCGCCATTAAACATTTTCTCTCCGCATCGTCTTTCCCCGCCATTTTTGATCAATATATAAATATCAACGGAAATAAACAAGTACCCCTACTTTCCCGCAATATTAGCTTCCCCCACATGCAGGCGGTTGCGGCAAGCTTTTTCTGTCCGGCCGACCGGTTCTCAAAAAATGTTTCTCATTTTGGTGGTGAAATCTGTTGTACCGAGACAGTTCCAATCAAAAATCAGCCGGTAGACTACTATCCGATTAATTGAGGCCCTTTTGAGGTTACCTCTCGCAAAAAATGGCTGATAAAGGACTTCTCGAGCCTCTCCGTCTCGAAGCCCGTCTATCACTGAGACTCCGCCCAGCGCAGTGACGTCACTGCATCTGTGATTGGTCGATGGTTGCAGAAAGAAAAACGTGACGGGAGAGAAGGGCAGATGCTATGGTCGCGACTCGAGGGGTTTCAGACAGGTGCCCCTTTTACCCCCTCTTCCTCACTCTTCTCTGCTGCTCCGCCATAGACTGGTTTTTCGGATGAAATGGCTACCTAGATTCTAGATTGATTCGAGCTGGTAGTCTGAGCGTTTGCATTCTATCGATTTATTGCATATAAATCCGCCACATATTGATTTTAATCAAATTACTTCCTTTTTGTTTTTTAGGCACTGGAATCGGATTTCGTCCTTTGTATTGAACTTCATAATTCGCTCTAAAAATGCGCATAAATATCCGTACTTACATCTCTTGCCATGTAAAGCCCGGTTGTTCAGGAGAAATAGGCCAATTGGGCTCTTTCAGTGGGCTCTTTCTTCAAGACATCTTGAAGTAGCTCCACTGGACTTTTTCGGGGATAATAGAGGAAAGACTGGGGGGGGGGGGGACAATACAGGTCAAATTTGCAGTCGCTCTCGCCGAGCAGCGATTAAATTAAAAAAGTGGCGACTAAAAACGTTAGTGCCAATCACCACCCTCACCAAGCCCACCTGTGCTATTATCAATTTCAAGCCGTCGGAAAAAAAATTCTCTTAAAAATGAAACAATTTCCTGCTTGCATAGTTGAAACTTGATAATACAGTGTGACTAATTAGTTACAATAAACTATTATTGAAGTTGAGGGTTTTTCTTTTTTGTTAGCAATTTTAGAGGTAATTTTTTGTTTAGTTACTTTTTGAATTGTGCGCAAAAAATGGCGACAATAAAAAGAGAAGTGGCGGCTAACAATTTTTTTCTTTCTATTCTTCACTGGCGACCAGAAAAATTTCCTTATTTTCATCTTTAAGGCCTCCAAGAAGAAGGAAGTACATATTTAGGAACTGGAGCGACCTTCTTGATATTAATCGGAAGTGAATGTGTCAGAAATAGTTGAAGATCATTCATTACCATTTTCAGATAAAATGTATTTTTATGAACATAATGCATAGCTGAAATATTCTGCGACTTGCAATCTATTTCACAGTTGAGACTGACAACTGACATGTAAAAGACAAGATAATTTCTTTTCAACTTATCATTCTACTAAAATTTAAGTTTTATGGCGACTAAGGTAAGAGCTTGTTCTAAACTTATCGGGAAGAAAACCGTAATAATCCAACTAGACGAAAAAAAGGGGAAACGAAGGACGTGAAAATTTATTACTGCTACAAAAAGTTTTTGCAAAAAATGTATTTTAACCAAAATTAGATTAGGAAAAACTTCTATGGAAGAAAAGATTTGTTTACATCGGAAAGTTTTTAATATTCAGTGTTTTTTTTAACAACATTTCCGTATAATGCACGATAGTAGATATTACGAGCGAATCAACATCAAAAACTTAACTCGATTTAGATTCAATATCCAAACAAGATATCTAAGAATAATTCAGTATTTTTTCTATTTACAATTAAAATAATATCCTACGCGTGTTGAAAAATAATGAACATGATGTTTTAATTGGAATTTTGTTGAAATCAACAAGGGAATTTTTTTTTCATTTATTTATTTTGGTCAACATTGAATATAAAGACTTTACAACTTAAGCTCTTCACATTCCACAACAATTAAATCTTAAAGTATAATTTTTTGAACATTTAAAAAGATCTTTAAAACTTTATGGCAATTCTATTTTTTAAATCCTTACGATATTTAAGTTTTGCTATTTCAATTTCAACTTTTTTTTTTTTTTTTTCTGGAAGGACTGTTATTTTTCCCTGCATAAAGTAGAGTGCCAATCAGTCGTAAATCGGTACTCCGTTTTAAAGCGGAACTACTGAAAGAGCACTGTTAAAACATTGCTAACATTTCCTACTACCAATCTCTTTAAAACTGTCTTTCCTGCCTACTTTCAACGTATCGAGGGTAGCCCATTGTTCATCACGCAACTTAATTTAATTCTTAATTTCAAGAATATCGGTGAATGCAACTTGAATGAATCTAAATAATACGGGAACTTTCTTTTCTGGAAATCTGCGGTGAGACTTGTTTGCAACATGCGGTGTTTCCAAGCTTTTTTTCAACAAGTTTTTTAGAACGTGAATTTATTCGGACATGGGGCTCATAGGGGGGAGTCCGATACTATGTTTTTTTTCCGAAAAATAAGTAAAAAAAATTGTAAAACAAACCCTAGGAAAACAGATTGGTTTTGGGGATTTTTTAAATATTTTAGGGGGAATCGGGGAGTACCCCAATGAGTCTCTCTATTTAGCACAAATACTCGCGCTTTTGAGCTTTTCTAACCTCTCAAAAGAATGTTAATGATATAATGCCCTCTTCCCCTACAAATATATATATATATATATATATATATATATATATATATATATATATATATATATATATATATATATATATATATATATATATATATATATATATATATATATATATATATATATATATATATATATATATATATATATATATATATGTGTGTGTGTGTGTGTGTGTGTGTGTGTGTGTGTGTGTGTGTGTGTGTGTGTGTGTGCGTGTGTGTGTATGAAACCGGGGAAAAAATGGGGTTAACTGTTCCAAAAAGTGTGGTGTGAAGGGGGAATAGGCGGTCATATTTGGATTCAGGGGGTCTTTTTAAGTAAGAATCGAAAGAATGGTGTCAGAAGCATTTTGATGGTTATTTTTTGGCACGCAATGTTATCAAACTGTTTCGAAATGGTGCACTTCTCTTTTTCAGATGAATTGTTTAAAAAAAAAAGAGGGGGGGGGGGGGGAGCATGACTTGGCAACTCATGTATTTTCTAGTTAAAGTGCAAGTGTTGATGAAGGTACCGTTAAACAATAAATAGATGATTTGGCTACTTTGATAAAAGGATATAAAGCAAAAAACAACTTTCATTATGACAAAAATTGAATCGTTTATTAACTAAAATGCCTTAACATTAAAGGGACAAGATTGGTGATTTAGTAACACTAGTGACGACACTAGTAACATATAGTACCACAAGCGCAGCCAGAATTTACTTAGTGGAATTGGTTTCATCACAGTAGTTCATACATATATGGTCAATCTAGCAGCTACCATACTCACAGTTTACCGAACTTAAATTTTTGGTAGGGCAGAAATTCTCAATTTGCTGAATGATGATAATTTTGCGAATCGTCAGACAAAATTTGTCGACAATCAAATATTTGAAAGTCACAGTGACCTCTCATCGGGGGGGCTACTTAAATCATATTAAACCCCCTTATTATTCATGACCCCCTTAAACCGCCGTCAATGATATCCGTCCACATTGTGTTCAAACAATTTATAACTAAAATGTAAGCCATTCCGGTAATCTTTTTATTTACTATTTTTTAAAGAAAGTATTTGAAATGATACCCTTTTTCATTGCTTATGAAACCACTTAGCAAAGTTTTTGTCCAATAAGGCGCGTTATTCTGCCGTGGGCAGGTAAAGGGCAGTAACTGCAAAATTTTTCATCTTTCATTTTTTTGCTTTTTTGTCATCTGTTGTACGTTAGCTTTATTGCACAAGCTGGGTTATTTGATTTTCGATGATAAAAAAGCGCAAAAAAAAAAAAAAAAAAGAAAGAAAGAAAGAGAGAAAAAAAGCCCGTCTAATTCCAACATTTTCCTATTGCTAGTATGAAATCCAAAACACGTTTCTTCAAATTTCTCGCAAGCCTACTTCTGCAGATACTGCTTTTTACCTGCCCACGGCAGTGTTCCTGGCCGATTTGATGCTTTTTATTGACACCAAAGCAGTTTCAGAAATTTTTCGTACCCAAAACAGTGGGTTCGTTTATGAGGGGGGGAGGGGGCATTTTTCAGCATGACCCACCCCCCTAAAATGGTAGCTGTATCCGCCTCTGCTCTCAAATGATTTTTTTTATACTTTCACCGTTTTTATGGGGTACAGCGATGGATCTTCGATTTTTCCGAATGAGGCAAAAACTTGAAATTGTAGCCCTTAGCCATCTTCCTTCAAATTTTTGTATCGAGTTTCGACGAAAAAACACAGAGATAGGGGGAATTAGCCACCAACCTTGAAGCAGCCGCCCGGGCAAGGGTCCCGTCTAGATGCAACACTGATGGGGTGGCAATTTGGCAATGGTGGCATCATCAATATCCGCTCGCTCCGGTTGCCACCCATGGTACTAAAAGCTCAATAGAAGTTTTCCTCTTCATTTTTCTTTCGATTTTAAATGTTTTTCTTTCTACTTTTATTTGCGTTGATTTTTTCTTACTCAAAAGAAAAGCATGGGTTGCCTTGCCTTGGGTAAGTGCTATTGTCATCGCACTCACACTAATCGTCTGTGAGTGTAGGTAGTTGCGACTTATTAGGTTTCCGTTTCCACCCTGGGCGTGTGATTTCCGACTTCTTCAGCATTATTCTCTCGCAGCCTGTCTCATGAAAACGTTAATACACTGACAAGTGCACATTTAAAGACCCAAGCTTACTCTACTAGTACTCTGAAGAATCATGTACATAATTTAGAAAAAGAGTAGCAGTACAATGTACAATTGATTAAATTCCTCATGATTAAGAGTATATTTACAAAGAATCAGCGGCGTAAAAAGACCCCCCCCCCCCCGAAACCGCAGCATCAGTGATGCGGGATCGTCGGTTGGATCATCCGCGGGTCTTTTTACAATCTTATTTTTTAAACTTATGATTATGTTATTGTTCGCTTTTGGATTTTATGTATATTTTTTATATTCAATGTCACGCTGGATGCAATGTAGCAATGTTTTTAGTTATAGTTTAAATGTATGTGTGAATGTTATTAATATTTTTTAGCTATTGTATACAAAGTATCGTTTTCTACCTATTATTCGGATTATCCATGGTTACCGTACCACCCTATTCCGCGGATAATCGGGAGTTTACTGCAAATGCTTTCATTTCATGCTTTATTATTTCGAGATTTTTTTTTTTTAATTTTCATTTATATAAGTTTAAATGTAACTTCATTTATTTTATTTCATTTTTAAAATTTTATATCTAAAATTCTGCACATAAATGTAATTCGGATTTTCTACAAATTGTGTCACATAATTATATGAACTATGAGCAAAGATAAGCTTAGGACCTCCAGACTTGTAAAACTTTTAATATTGAAACAGAGATGAATGAAGTGACAGGTACACATTATTTTCGGTCTAATTTAAGATCCCACTCGGGACTCGACTACAAAAGCAGAGCCAAAATTCTAAATAGACAGAGCAGACAGCTAGAGCGGCAAAGATTTAGAGGCGGGAAAATTTGACTCTTCATATATTTTCAGAATCCTTAAAAACAAATATGAGAAAATTCTTGTTTTGAAAAGAGTTTTTTTTTTCCTCTCTAATAAAACATATTTATTCATACCCATTTCATAAAACTAAAGTATTTTCAGAGCATAATCATAAATTAGTTGACGCTTAGAGCGGCATATTTCATGTCTACCTAATGGGGGCATAAGCTAAATTTGGGCCCTGCATAAGAGTCCGGAGCGAAAGATTTGGGAACGAAGAAAGAGATCCTGATTTATTGTTCTCTAAATTACGAGTTGCTTTTTTAAAAAAAATTTTCTGTTTGAAAAATACATTTTTATATTTTTCTTTTATTCTTATTTGAACTTTCTTGATGGGTAAAGCAAAGCTCTCTAAGTAAACGTTTCTATGAAATGGAAAGAAAAGAGAAAATGTGGACGATTGAATGAGTTCAGCATTTTCTGAAGAAAGACATTTATTGTGGTAAGAATTTCATTAGTTCATATTTCATTAAAATTTTATTTTTTAAATAAAAATTAGGTAATGTTAACAATAATGCGTAATGTTAATTTTTACTCCAGAAATGTATTGATTAAGAATTAGCCTGGGTCACTCTACAAAATGAAAGAGAGAAACGTCTAAGGGAGAATAAAAATTTACTTAAGTGAACTTTATTTATTTATTATTACTTTTATTATTGGAGTGAACTAATTTAAAACGGTACAATTCAGAAGAAATTTAAACTGCACTCCTATACTCATACAGTTCCTATCTCAAGAACATGTGTGTCTCTGATTAATTTCTTAAAATTCATTGATGAAAGCAATTTGAAGCAGTGTTAGAAATAAGCGGTTGTTAGTCACATTCTGCGATCAAAAATTTTATTTTGACGCCTAGATTTCCAACATAAGGTGCTAAAAAGTTTCGGGTTACCGTTTACGGTTGAAACTTTTATTTCCCTAACTTATTGTGGTTAAGAAAAACCCTTGATTGGCCCGATGGATAAACTTGAAAAAGTAGTTTTCAAATGCAATCAATTTTGTCTTTAAAAAATCATTTTCTTTTGATTATTTTACTAATCTGTTATCGGCAGTGTGTTGCATACAGCAGCGTATGAGCGCATATCGGCAGTATCTTTAAGATTTTTTTTAAATAGTTGGATGGGACATGTATTTTATTAATTAAAAATGACACCTTGGTTATTCGTTTTAACGCCTAAAAATTTAAACAAGGCGCCATCATGAGGCCTAGATTTAAACTCACATTTCTAACACTGGTTTGAAGGACTTTTTTTCTGACCTGTGGATAAGTTTCAACAATATTTTTACCTATCTTCGTATCGGTTGTAAGTGCTGAATATTTTTTCATTAAAGGGAGTCGGTATCCTGTATTATGCGTAATGTTGAATTGTTAATTTTATGTACTTTTTTCTCTAAGAGTTTTCATAATAGAAATTTACAATTTTTACAGTGTTTTCAAGCGATATCTAAGAGTCTACTGAAGTGAAATGTTTTTGACAATTCTGTTTAGCTCGGCCATAAAAACAGATGTTAAGGAAAAAGTGTGGGCCGTAAAGCAAAAATTTAACTTCAGTTTAACTATCAACATATAAATAAAATATGGTGAAAATTTCATAGTAATATGTAAAATAGTTTTCCAAAAAAAAAAGTAACATGAGTTTTTGAAATTGTCGTTTTAAGAAAATAGCGTTTGAAAGTAGATCTGTACGTACATTTTAATGCATTCTTGCCTGATTAATATTTAAATTGAGTTACTTTTAATCTGAATAGAAACATGGATTTGAATATTTTGAATTTACAGAAACTAAAAAAATATTTTTAAAAAAGGTTTTAGGGTACCAACTCCCCTTAAACTACAGCCCCCCCCCCCCAAGAGAAAGGGCACACCCCTTCCAAATACCGTGAAGACCCTAAGCTCAGAGCGAAAGCTCCCCCAAAAGAGAAAAATATCCCCTCCCCTCAATTAAAATTTTCAATGACGCAGTACGGGGCCATGACCCCGCTTGGGTGGGCAGCCCTGTAAACTAAAAACGATAAAAAGCTATTAAAGATCGAATATGACCAGGAAAGACTCCGTTCTTCGGCATTAATTTCTATTCAAAGCGAAATAGCAACGATTTGATTTCGAAGACTCGATAACTGTTTGCGTCTGCTAAAGCAATTACATAAAAATGTATTTTCATCTTCATTCGTATGCATTCGTATGCATACCGTAACAAGAAATTATTCTCATTAGAAGTATAAAGCGTCACTAATGATAAAAATTTATTTCTGGAATATTTGCTGGTGATATTCTGATTGATTTGAACAAATGGCTTTCTTTTTAATGTTGAATGATTAAATTCTTGTTTGTAATCAACATGTATTTCGAATCCACATTTAGAAAAATTTTTTTCTGTATGAAATATTTCAGCTCAAAATTTAAAAGCAATGTCTTACAAAAAAAAAAAAAAAAAAAATTCATACGATAATAGAAAGTAGAGCATTGCAGAGTATAATACAGGGCCGACGAGAGGCCCGGCCAGCCTAGTTGAAACTAGGAGCCCGGTCCTTTAGAGAGCCTGGTTTGGAATCAGAGTAACAGTAGTTTTATGGAGGGAGGGGTACCCGCTGACCAATCTGACAAGGGGCCCCCCGTGACTTTTGGCGGCACTGGCATAATATCAACAAAAGGTTCACGTGATTAATAAACACTTTTAAAAAGATAGAAAAAGTAATTAAAAAAATCTATTTATTTTTTTAAGTTTTAATTAATTAATTAATTAATTTTATTTATTTATTTATAAAAATTATTGTTATTATTATTATTTTTGCGAAGGCGCAAGCTATAAGCTGCTAGGGGACGCAGTAGACTCCAGTTATGCCACTGCAACGAATGCCTCTGATTTCTTTAGCCAAAAGTTGGCGTCAAAGTACCCTTTTAGAAAAGACGTGTTTGAGCAGGGCTGTGGAGTCGGAGTCTTACTGATTAAGGGTCAAAAGAATAGGAGTCGGTGTGGGGCAAGGTCGTAGCCAGGGTATTTTTTCGGGAGGGACATGGCCGGAGACAAAGGTGGTTCCAGACAATGTAATAAAGGGAATGGCGTTTAAACATGTTTATTGTGTTGTTTGCAAAAATTAAACTAAAATATAAGGGAATGTGGATCAAAGTTAAATGGCGAAATATTTACCCTGTTTTTTAGTACAACGTAGGGGAGGGTGGGGCACAGTGAAACGCGGGGTAGTAAGACAAAGCTAAGTTTTTGATTTTTTAATTGTAATCGGGAAATGATGCTAGGTACGCATGAATCTGCAGCAATTGGCCAGGTGAATTCTGGGATATGAAGTTGTTGCTTGTGTGTTCGCAATCAAAAGATCGTTACTTCTCTGATTTCAGGCAAGCAATGTATTTTTTACTTTATTTATTTATTTATTTATTTATTTCTGACTGTCGTATTCATCGATTTATGACATTTTCTTTCATGAATTAAAATTAGCCATTTGATAACTTTCATTGTCCTACCTATGTAGTTAATTATCATTAAAAACATTTAGGACATTTAAACGAACTCCTTAAAATGTTGAATTAGAAGAAAAAGATGGAGTGGGGTACAGTCAGACAGTCGTAGTTGGGGCAGAGCAACAGTCTCACTGTGCCCCGTCCTGAATTCTGATTCAAAGGGATGCTTTTTTAAAATTTATTTTAAAATCTAAGAGTTTTCAACTTGCTGTTTATTTACTTTACAGGTACTTTTACCTCATTAAAAATGCAATTTAAACCACGTAAGGCAAAATTAGGGACATTTTCTGACGATTCCATGAGAAATTCATTCGTAACTTACCTTCGGATTCTCCAAGTGATATTTCAGATAAAGTACAGTGAAACCCCTCTATTACGGACACTAACGGGACAAACTTTTTTGTCCGTAAGAGAGGGGTGTCCGCTTTACAGAGGTTTTTTTAATTTAATTAACTTTAGTTATTTGTTTATGTTTTTTGAAATCTTAAATGAAATATGTGTGAATTCTACTCTTTCATATGCATAGATTTTTTTTAATTTACTAGTTTTTACCAACATATACATAATAAACAATTATTTTATCAGGTTAAATTCAAATATTACAGTTTTGCACACTCAAAGAGATTTAAATAACAGGTTCGCATAAAAATTACATACCTAATTTGTACTTTTAAAAAATTGTTCGATTGATGTCTGTTGATATGTTTTGATCGATGAAAGTCTTTCATTTTCGAAATGTATCTTAAGTTCTTGTACCAAGTCTAGTCCTTTAGGATCGTTGTGTTTAATTGAAAATTCCCTGAGTCCATCTAATACGCTTAAAGCTTCGTTAACATTTTTAATTGTTTTAACGTCTTCTTTTACGGACAGTTCATCTTCATCGTCATCCTCAACTGTATGATCTTCGTTAATTTCGCGCACTATGCTTGCAATTTCTGTTTCGCTTTCTTCAGTGAAAACTTGGTCGTCGATGGGAGCATAGTCTTCAGCGGTCACATTTGTGAACCCTGCTTGTTGCATTAACGACTGCAAATCGGATCCATCATTGTCACAATCAACTTCGTTGTCAATTTCCTCTGTGGCAGATCCTTTTTTGAATCCAATGCGATTAAAGCAACTTACTATTGTTTCTTTTTTAACTTCCTTCCATGCGTGCTTAACCCAGCTGATTGCATCTAACACATCAATTGTTTTGGACAATTCGCTACTTGTTTTAGTTTCTTCCATTTTATTGATTAAATGCTTCATAACTAGTTGTCTGTATTGAATTTTAAATGCTTGAATTATCCCAGCATCCATAGGTTGGCATTTCGATGTTGTGTTTGCTGGCAAGAAAACTATTTCTATATTTTTCAAGTGAAAGTCTTTGGGATGGGAGGGCGCGTTGTCCATAAAAATAACAATATGCCTTTTTTCTCTCCCCAACTTCTTATCAAAAGTTACAAGCCAATCAGATATGACACTGGTTGTCATCCACGCTCTTCTATTTGAATACCAGTCTACAGGTAATTTTTTTATATCCAGTCCTTTAAAACACCGAGGTCTGGCTGCTTTTCCGATGACAACTGGTTTTAATTTTGTACCATCCATGCTGGCACCCAACAAAACTGTTAAGCGTTCTTTGGAGATTTTGCCACCAGAGCAGTTTTCTTTCCGTAAAGTTAAGGTTTTATCTGGCAGAGTTCTATAAAACAAACCGGTCTCATCAATGTTATAAATGTCACATGGCTCGTAATTTTCAATCAAACTAGGCACTTTCTCAAACCATTTCTCGCAAACGTCAGCATCCACATCCATGGATTCACCACATATTTTTTTAAAAACGATATCATGTCTCGTTCGAAAACGATCTAACCATCCATTGGAAGCTTTGAAATTTTCTATACCCATTTCAGTAGCTGCTTCTTTCGCCTTTTCTTGTAAAATAGGGCCAGAAATCGGAATATTTTTGCTTCTTGCGGACACAAACCATTTAAACACAATTTCATCCACTGCAAGGGCATTACTTTTAGGAAAATCTTTTTTCTTCTCTTGGTTTCCATTTATGAACCATTCTTTCTTAAACTTCTCTTTTCCTCTTAATATACAGCAAATTTGTGTGCGTCCCACACCAAACTTTTCAGCATTGTTCCGTATTCCAATTTTATTTTTTTCTGCGAAATCTATAACTTCAATTTTTTCTTTAAGAGAAAGAGTACGACGCTGACGATGAGTATTCAGAGCCATTTCAATGAGAACGATGAAACAACTGAATGCTTTTACCCTTAATTTTACTTTATGATATTGCATTGGCTTTACTTTTACTCTCTATAAAATATTTTTGTTAGATGGCGCGTCAACTCGGCTCCACTTAGACACAACACGCCTGCTTGTTAGTCATCTGAAAAGGAACAAGGCAACGGGGGAGGGTGGGGGTATACAGACAGAAACTTGCAGAATAATCATTTTCTCTTTTCTTTACTTTTATTTTTGACGATTTGATGATGTTTTTTGGAATGAAAAATGCATTTCGGTGTCAAGCTGAAAATTTTTTGCTACGCAGTAGATGCAAAGTAAAATTGCAAAGAAATATTTTTTTTATCTCCGTATAAGCTGGTCGACTTTGCATTAAATGAAGCCTTTCAATGGAGTAGCTATTTAATTCTCAAGTTTTAAATACTATCCGCAAAAAAGGCTATATCAATGTAAATGACTTCGAAAAGGGTGTCCGTGTCCGTATTTGAGGGTGTCCGTACGAGAGAGGTTCCTTATACATTAGGTTTAATGTCTCTCTGCCGGGGAACTAAAAACTGTCCGCATAAGAGGGGTGTCCGCATTAAAGGGGTGTCCGTTAGGAGGGGTTTCACTGTACATCATAATAATCTGTAAATTATAGAGAAAACTGATGCAAAAGAGCCTTCTTGCTCTTGTGTAAAAGTGAGTGTTTTCTTAGGTTCTTAGAGTTTTTGAGGATATCCAAAAACAGAAGAGAGAAAACGTTGAATAATAAAGAAAGAGCATAAAAAGGGTAAACGTATCATTGCAAATGGTACTCCTTTAGAACAAAGTTTAGAAGAATTAAACACAAAAACTAGAAAAATTTTTAAAAAATATATCAAAAAAAAAAAAAAATAAAAAAAAAAAAAAAAACATGTCGAAAACTGATGAGGTAGAAAAATTAGATGGGGGATCTGATATTTTCTCAGACCAAATGACATGTACAAAAATCTACCTTCTGGGTTTGAAGAGCTAGATCGTGGGACAATTGAAGTTCTGATAGAAATTGCCATCAAAAATAATTTTTTTGATGTTGGAAATGTTCTAATGGTAGCTGATAACGATATAGACTTGTACATTATTTTTTTTGCGCAATACTGTAAGAACGATTTAGAAACGTTCCTGGAAAATAATAGGCAGCTGATGTGCCAAATTTCTGCCAGTAACATATCTAACAAGAAACAGGAAGTAACCTTCTTAAAGTCATCCTTAAATCTTTCTTAATAATACAGAAATATTTCCGGTTGAAGCCAATCATGTTTCTGGAACCTTTAGAGAAAACTTAAGTAAGTTTCAATTAATAGCTTGGCGCCATCCTGATTTGCCAAGAAAGCTCCAAAAGCATTATTACAAATACGGCCAACGCACAGACGGGTATTTGAGCCGAAAAGCTGACCATAAATCAAAATTGTCAAATGTAATGATTATTATGCTCATTTTTCACTTTAAATTTAGTACTTGCTAATAATAAACCCGCTCTAGTTGCATGTATTCTCAAACTCAAACGCAACGCATAATATTTATACCGATCACGAACTGACTTGGGAATATAAAAGGAAAACTACCGAGCTTAATAATATTAATGTCCTAATTTAGTATATATGTAACAGTTATTCGACATGATAAAATATACAAACAACTAAAGCAGGCCATATTAATGGAAAATTTACATTTTTAAACATAGGTGGGATGATGGTGAAGAATGTCTACAATCTTTCGTCATCATTATCACTATCATCAGCCCAAAAAGGTTTTAAATTTAAAGCTTCCTTTGATGGTGTTTGCCTTTTTCTTTTCATGCTCGATAATCTAAAATGCTTCCCAAAAAACGGTGGGAACGGTCAGAAGTTCAAGACAAGAGTCTATTCAAAACGTCTTCGTTACGATACTTTCTGGAAAACTTTCTGGAGAGTCTTTCTTTGTATTGGTGAAATATTTGTGCTATAAAAAAGTTGCAAGACATTTAATTTTCTTTAAACTTTACATTAGAGATTTTTTGCTAAGTTTAACCATTCCTAGGAAATTTTAAGGAAAAAAGTCGGACATTTTCGTGGTTATTTCCCCCCAAACTTTTCCCGGGTTCTTTCGTGTTTCAACGCCAATATGTACAAAAAAAAAAAAAAAACTTCCACCCTTTTTTCTGCTAGGTACAATGCGTTTACTGACAGGACTAAGCTAAACATTTTTTCCGTTTTTTGGCGCTTTGATCTTTTTCTTGATTCTCCGAGTTCCTTAGTAGTCTCCTTTTCGGTAAAAGAGCCGGAACTGACGTTCATGTAAAATAACCGCTTCTCACTAAACCATTCTTAGTTGTTTTCCAGAAAACGGCTTTCCATTTTATTACCTGTTGTCCATTTACACTTGTAAACAATTAGAAAACCGTTCATGGTGTTTCTCTAATCCGACTACTTTTCGGCAGAGCAATTTGTGATTTCAGCTAGTTTTTTGATTCATTAAAACTTTACATCAAAGAGCCTTTTTATACTTCCAATTCCAATAATATGCGGTTGCTTTCGAGTCATAGGTATAACTGAAGCCTGTGAACCTAAAAATAACCAAAAGAAGAAACAATAATAAAAAATCCCAATCTGATTTGTTTATGGCGTTTTTTTTTGGGGGGGGGGGGAGCAAAATCGGGCAGACTTTTTGTTCAGATTAGCAAAATAGACATTCTGAAGTATCTCTAAGTATAATTTACAATTAGTACAAATGAGTACAACATGCTTAAGTACCTTTCCTTACATAAAGAATTGCGAAAAAAATTTATTTTTGTGAGATTTGAGGAACCGTATTAACATAAAAAAGTAGATTAAAAAAATAAAAATTGATGAATAATTGTGCATAAACCTTGTTCAACCCCCTTGCATAGTAAATTACTTCACTAGAATTACTTCTAACACGAAAATAATACAATGAAGGTACTTTGAGAAATTGTGATGCCGCAAACGAAGGCAGCCGTATCTCGAAAGATCTAAGTTCTGACTGCTGGTAAATTTGACTGGTTAGTCTCAGTGAAGAGGGAATACTTCCACGTGATCTTAAATTTATCTAGTATCTTTTTTGACATTAAAGGTCAAAACTACTCAGTGAAGTTTGCATTTTCGACTTTTGGCCAGCTTTTTGGCTCAAATACCCCTCTGTGCAACTCTAAGACAGAATTGCAAGTACCAAACATCTCACTTAGTACAAGCTTCCAGTATCCTTCGTACTTGCCGTAGCAGGATGCTTTCTACGGCAAGTATCAAGCATCACAATACAAAGTTCCAATTAGTGCATTTTGAAAAAAATAAGTTATCTTAACTATTTCACTTTTCCCCACATTCCCCTTAGTAAAATGTTAGGAACAAATAGTAATTTTAATGAACTAGTTGGTTCATTTATGTTTGATAATTAATTTATATTGCTCCAGAATTATTCATCAAGGAGTAATGACATTCTAGTATACGACCTATATCACTATCTCTAATCTGATGACTATCCCCATCCATTGCTCAATATGAAGTCCAGAAATAGACATCTTGCTTTCTGGACAGTATATCAAATATTAGAAATTTTAGCTGTATAATAGCTGTTTCCTTTTTTCTTTTTTTTTTTGAAGTACGTATTAGGCTAAAATAAGCCATAATTATTTCAATGAAATTACAAGTTTTTTTTTTTTTGAGGGGGGGCTGTAAAATGCTTTGAGTAACTGAAACTGGCCACTTCTTTTTTTAACAGCAAAGCAATGCAAAGTTTCCAAGAGAAAAAGTCAGATTTCAAAAGTTAATTTCGATCGCCCCTCCCTTACATGCTCCCTTACTTGAATCGATTATTTCAGAAAGGGCGTAAGTCCTGTGGGAATCCATTGGATTTCCCCCCTTCTGAAATAATTGATTCACTTGACATAAAGTAAAATCGTTCACTTGACATAAAGTAAAATCGGACACTGCGTTCCAAAATTTAAAATTTACAGATTGTTATCTTTTTTTTAAATGAAATGCCAAACGTATTTTTTTCCATATTACATGTGTCTACAAAACCTTACCCCAAATGTTAACTCTATTTTGCTTGAACGTTACTGCGTAAAGGCGCTCAATACACATTTGCACGAAAGAGCAGATCAGGCTTGGCGCGGACCTGATCAAGGAATTGATCTTGCTTTGAAAACATATTATCAGCAAGGAATGCGGGCAGAAATTTAGTAAATTTCATATACGAAAAATATAGAAGTTATTTTAAGAGTTATAAAAAGTGATTTACATCAAATCTTTCTTTTTTTTTTAATACTCAAAAATATGCCCATCCTTAAACGACCCAAGAAATTGAAAAGAAGAAAAAGAAAGAAAGAAAAAAAACACTAGGAATAAGACTTAGTTGAAAAAATACACTGCTAGCCTTTGGGAAGGGACCCTACAGATTTTGCTGCAGGGGGGGGGGGCAAAATTTAAAGATCCGGGCCTGGACTTACACTTAAACATTGATTTAAATGGAACATTATTTTAATAGTTAAGATAAAGATTTCTTATTTTTTAAACTTCTCACAACTTCAATAGTAACTTTTTTTTGTGGGCCCTTTCTTACATTTTTATAAACATTAATTTGGGTGTGTGTGTTTTTTTGCATTAATTTTTGGAACAGAAAAAAAAATGCTAATAGTTTAAAAAAATTATTACTTTAAAATTACTTAAGCTTAGTTATATTTTCATTCAGTTTTAGTTTTTCTTTAAAATTATTGTTAGCAGCATTATTTTTAAATTGATATCACCAAAAAATGCTCTTAGAGTAAATTTAGAATTGAAAAAAAAAAAAAAAAACCTGTTTAAATTTTCTATAAGCTTGTAAATATCGACTCAGTAAGATCACCAAAATATTTACTATTTATCAATTCTGCAATTTTACAAAAGCTTTTTCAAAATGAAACGGTATTGTATTTATTTTTGTTCTTACATCCTTTTTCCACAATCTGTAGCTATTATTGAAGAAGTTGAATATTTGAAAAATAAATTAAATACTAAAACTGATTGAATATATTACAGTTTACACACCAAAAAACATCTCGGATATTCTATCTCTACATATTAGTTTTTGTTTCGCATACATGTTTTTGGCATTAAAATACCGTGTTTAGTTTTTCTTAATTTGTTTACAATTTTTTTCTGAATTAGCAGCAATATTGAGAGGGAGTTTGGAGTTAATCAATGCTATACATTTCAAATTTAATTCTAAAAACATTGTACTTGAAAGGGAAGATTAAAATCACATGCTTGCGGCAGTCTATCCATCGATGGCAGTGAAACCACGAAATTATTAACTCTACAGCCTATTCACCTCTATTTTTACCCGACTACGCGTGCGCGACGCAAAGGAGGGCAATGTGTTTATGAGCCTATATATGTATGTTTGTTCCTATGTGGCGTTGTACAGGCTAAACCCCTTGGCCGATTTTGATAAATTTTACGTCAATCGATTTGTCTTAACCTTGGGAGTGTCACTAAACACATGACAGTAATCAAATTTCACCATATTAACTACCAGTCACCTTATTGTCAGTTCGGGATCGTGTCGCACGCTACCTGCGTGCTACACAGCGTGCGACAAGTGCATTTAGCGTTTTCACTGCCTGAATTTTTGTTTACTAAGTCTACTAATTCGATCTTCATCTCCAACATGTTGCTTTTTTTTTTTTTTTTTGTTTTTGTTTTTGTCGTGATTCAGGGGACTGAGTTTCGCGACGCGTAATTTCTTGACGGGCTTTTTTAGTTTTGGGAGAAAGATTTGACTGACGACTTTTTCGCGCTGTTAATATAGTTGTGGTTGACTTAAGTTCTCGCATGTTTGCTAATGGTCAAGCATTTGTAGCTTTAAGCCGAGTAAGGTCCCTAGAGGGACTAGTAATCAGTAGTTTAGACCACCGCAAGTTACTTAATAATCCTCACGATATAAACTTTCTCAATTAAACGACAAGATTGCGAAATTTGTCGTCTTATGATCACAATAACTAAGTTAATGAAAATGAACTAAAAAGGGTAAAATATAAATATAATTATTAAATAAAAACAAAAAACCCGACAGCGTAAAAACCAAAAAAACCAAAAAAAAAAAAAAAAAGCCTATTAGTTTAGAATTTTATTAAGTATTACTGAATAACGACTCCATTGAAATAGTTTTATAATCGATACACACATAACACAAATCATAAATTCAAAAGCAGAATAGAAGGATCAACAGTCGGGGCCCATTCCCTTTTGACCAGTCAAGGAACACCGTAAAATTTGAATGGGCCCCGACTGTTGATCCTTCTATTCTGCTTTTGAATTTATGATTTGTCTTATGTGTGTATCGATAATAAAACTATTTCAGTGGAGTCGTTATTCAGTAATACTTAATAAAATTCTAAACTACTGGGCTTATATATTTTTCTTTTTAGTTTTTTTTTTGGTTTTTACGCGGTCGGGTTTTTTGTTTTTATTGAATAATTATTTTTCTGGTGAAGATTAAGTTTCTCAGCTTATCAAGCACTAACTTGAAAAATAAACCAAAAAATCACACCCTCAGAGTCACATACGTCACTGATTTCAACCAATAATAATAATAACAATTCTAGTTGGTAATGTTATTTTCTGCCAATTATGCAAGTCAGCTTTCTAGAATCCTTGTTCCATATTGCACAATAATCTTTGTAAATCGAAAATGTATTCAAAATATTAAATGTGCATAGCGAAGAAGGAAAATATAAAGGAGCAGCAGCGTTCAACTCCCATTGAAGACGTATTGCCAGGGAGAGAGAAGGGCGTGGTGTACGTGGGCACGACTGGGCACGACTGACGTAAGGCCAATCAGGTAATGATTTTTTTTCGCTAAAAAAAAAAAAAATAGATTTTCGGATTTAGGCAGAGCCGGTCTTAGGACATGCGAGGCCCGATTGGAGAAATCTGGCGAGGTCCTTTACAGAATGGTTGTACAAATTCGAGAAGTTCCGACGATTTTTCTGATTTGGGCAAGGATTCAAAACTGCCAGAAATATTCAAATTTCCTTCCTTCAAATTTCTACATCACGTTAGGTTTTTGCTTCTTTTTTTCTTAAGAAACTAATGAATGAATGGCTGCAAAAATAAGTGTACATTTTAAGAACGTAAGAAAAGTAGCTGTGAGAATCTTTATGCCCAATCACATGCGGTTGGTGCACGAGAAAATTGGGGGGTGAAAAGAAGTGTGGAGGTTATGTAACGGCGTCCCTGATGCTGATTTTTTCTTTTCTTTTTTGTAAAGTTGAAAGATATTATGGGATTATAACATGACTGATTAAATGACCTACAAAAAATGTCGAATGTGGCAGCCAACACTGGGACAGATGGCCACTGTAGACTTCCCTCTTCCAATTCAAAGATCGATTATCGTGAAATAACATGTGAAGAGTCCATTGTTGGAATTTTTCGTTTTTATTTTCGTGGAATAAATCAACTCACCCAGTAAAAATCCTTTTTTTATATCGATCATTTTTTGTAACTTTGAGAAGTGAGGGGGCTAGCCCCTTCACCGTTGGAAGTGAGCGGAAACCAGGAATGAACTTCAAACTTCTCTTTCCACTAAAATTAAAAAAAAATTTCTGAACCTGCGTTTTGTACAATCTAGAAAATTTTTCGGTAGAATGCCGCCCTCCTCACTTTTCCTAACATCATTTAAAAAAACGTCTTTAATCTCGTTTTCAGTGCTTTAATTACGAAAAATTTCTGTGCGCGAGCCTGTTGAAAACTCCTCCTCCTGTCATCAAGGATTGGCATAAATTACGTTTTCGGAACATTAACTTCGAGAAACTGACGGTGCACTAAATTTAGTAAAGAAAGCCCACAATCGCTTTTTTAAGGCTTCAATTTCAAAAATTTTTCTCCTCAATCTGTTCTTCCCGTAACGTCACTATACATCCCCTACATATCACCCCGGATCTTTTCCTGTCAAAATTGGAAATATTTCACAATTGCTTACTTGGAGTTTAAATTTCGAAAAACTATCGGGGGTTGACCCCCGAACCTCTTCCTTTCTTATCATCACTATAGATCGTCTTAGAAGTGCCCACCCCCTAAACTACGTTAAGCTCCCCAAATCTGGAAAGATACCCCTCAACCCCCCTTCTAAAAATTTCATTGGCGCAGTTTGCGCCATGACCCCCCCTCCTCCAGGTGAGCACCCCTGGATGGTCTAAAACTGTTTTTCGAACTACAATCTTGAACATTTCCCCCGGACTCCCCTTTCCTGGACATAATCGAATAAAATGTACTGTTGTGTATTGGAACCTCAATTTCGAAAATGTATCGGTGGTGACTCCCCAGAACCTCCTCTCCCCCCTAACATGAAATATATATCTGAAACTGCATTTTTTAAACTTCAATTTCGAAAAAACGCCGGGAGGTAGCCTTCCGACACCCTCTTTTTCTGACTGAATATTATTCTTACGATTAAGTTCATATTGATCGTAAAGTACTGGTACAACTAAGGTCGACTAACATGACTCCCTGCTAAATCAGAAGCTAAATCTTCTCAATCTCTGCATACTGAAACATGCTATTGAAACAATTTAGGGGCTGCCAAATGCGTACCCCCCACCCGTTTTTTGACTAAGCAACGGCCCTGCTCACCCCTTCAAATGCTACGGAGTAATACCCAAAAATGACAGTCCCCAGAATAAAATAAAAACCCTGTAGAATGAACTCCCCTGAAAATTTCAACAGTGCAGGCTGTGCCATGACCCCCCGACCCCCTGTAGTTATTTTTGGAATACTAGCATTTCCTTTTCAGCAACTACTTGTATTCCTTATTCAATACACGCTGTGATTTAGAGGGTGACCTGTTCCCTTACAGAGAAACGTAGTCAATGACGTAGCCAAGGGGTTGGGGGGGGGGTCCATGGGGTCAGAACCCCCTCCCCCCCCTCCTTTCCGAAAAACCAGTCTGCTTTTGTCAGTTGTTGCACCTTACCTCAACAAAAAATTTTCAAAAGACAAAAATTTATGAGACCCGGTATTTTCCCTTTAAATATTCCCATTAATCGGCAATTTTCCCGCGTCTGAGTCAATTCAGAACACGAGAACCTCGTGCAACTGCAGTCCCCCTCTTTCTGCCTGTCTTTTGCTGTGTCGCGTACTCCGTCCGAAGATGATGAATTTCCGTTTCTTCTTTCAACTCAGCTGGGTTGTGACTTCGAAATTCGGCCCCTTTCCACCAGATTGGCCAGATTCGGCCAGATTGGTCCACCAGATTGCCATCGGCAAAGTAATTGAAAACAGACATCCATTATCACTTTCGCTGTACCCCAGTCTCATTGGCGTGGTTTTCTTTCTTTCTTTTTTTTTCTTTTTTTTTTGTTTTTTGTTTTGATTCTTTTCCCGTTTGGACATGATTTCCTAGACACATGCTGCACGAAGGACAGTCAGAGTGGGTTGCATCCCTGGTGAATCAGTAATTGAAATTCCTATTATTTTCTGTTTTAACACACAGTATTTTTCTACCACACACTTATAGGAAAAATATCTAGATCAAATTTGTAATCAGAAGAAAATTAAGTTTACACAAACTAGGTAAGTTGTAGTTCCTTATTAAAGTTTTCTTACCAATACGAGCTATTTTATGTATTAATGTGTTTTCCCACTTAAAAATTAAGTTCGGACAGCAACGAAAAAGAAATTCTGCACATTTCGTGTGTTTGAGGATGAGAAAAAAAGAACATTAATTATTAATTAATTTATTTTTGCTCTTTGCATTTTTGGGATGATTCATTTCAGTTTCATTTTATATTTTGATTAATAATCTTATTTAAACTTTTGGTTTATTTTTAACAATAATAGATTACTTATGACCCCAGAAGCTTACAATTTTTTAACTGTAATACTGAAAAAAAGTTCGTTTTTTTTTTTTTTTTTTTTTTTTTTAAAGCTCAAGATAACATTGAGAAACTTCTCTCTCCTTTCTGAGAAACAAACTAGATTTTTTACGGATGTTTTTCCACAAATATTTAAACATGACCATGAAACGCAAAAAAGAATTTGCAGAAACACAAAAAAGAATTTTGAATAGCCAAAAAGAATTTGTGTTTGAAGGTAAAATAAGTGAATAAATAAAATTTGAAGTTGATGCAACGAAATTACTTTTCGCTGTATCAAAATTTTATGAAGGTAAAAATGAAATTGAAAATTACTCGAGTATGAGTATTTTACTGTGATCAGTTTATGAAATTGCAAGTTCGGCCATATTAACACATGTAATTTAAAAGTAATTATTTGAAATTCGTACTTTTAAATCTTACTGAATTGTGAGTCTATGGTCCCAAGAGAAGAGCCGTTAGTCATTTTTAACTGAAGAAAAGAATCTTTCTTCGATGTTGTTCCGTTCTTCAAGTAAAGCATATTTGTATTTGCTTCATTGGAATAAATTTTCTGATTGTTATTTACCGCCTTTGTACTGAGGAATTATTTAGTAAGCATCTATGCAACCATCATTAGTAATTTGCGAAGGTAGCATTAAACGTAACAAAAACGGACATGTGCATTTAACTATAAATTACCAGGTGAAAATTTCTGCTGTTTACTGCAAATAATTAAAAAAAGGTGAATGCGAGGTAAATTTTCTTGTGTTTTTCACTTCTATGGTTTATTATTATTATTTTTTTTTTTTTAACTCTTAATTTCTTCAAGTCAAAATTACTTGCTATTTCTTGCAATAGAATATATTTTACTAACATCACATAAAAGAACGAAAAAAAAAAAAGTCAATACCTACGTTATAAAATATGATATGCTTTCGAGAATACAGGATGATTACAAAATTGCTCCTAGAATGGAAGTTATAGCAATTTGAAAATGAAAGAATCAGAAGTGTTATTATTGTTATATTAATTTTGGAAGATTGATTTAAATCATTACTGGATTTTTAACCACAATTATTCTAAGAGTTTTTATGAACGATTATCTTTAGACTTTGGAACATCAGATGACTGAGGAGCAAAAAATTTGCAAACTGAGGCTATAAGAAACCTATAAGTTTTGTTTCCAAAAATTTGCTAGCTTTATGCATACATATTGTTGAAAATGTATCTAATTTGATGCTGCTGTATTATCGCAAACGGGACGAAGACTACCTTAATGATCAAAATTTGACGTTTGACTCCAAATTATGAAATTTTCGAGTCTGACACTTGCTTACTACTAATAAAGACAGTAAAGTAACCAGGTTATAATCAAATATTGTCACGATAATTCGCAACAGAGCATATTGCCATTTTCCCTGTAGTTGTTTACAATTATTTTTTTCATTTTAAAAAGACTGATTTGTACAGAAGTTGTTTTGTATCAGCAGAATAAACAGAACTCGTGTTTGGTGGTGAGATAGGTGGGTGCAATGCCTCCTCTTGATCTTTTAAATGAAGCATCAAATTGAAAACATCAGAGGAAAATTGCCAATAATGTTCAAATCATTCATGACCTTATTAAAAAACATTTATAAAAAGCAACCATTTACATTTTCCCCAAAATGATGTTAAAATAAAAGTACATAGATGCTTAATTTCATTCACTATACATTCCATTACTCGCCAGGTAAAAGATCTCTCAGGTATTCGTTTAGCTTGCCAAATTAAACTCCTAGTGCAGTTTCGCATCGCAGAGAGCTCAAGTGTCTCCATCAAGTGGAAACTCGGCGCCAAAACTTCCTGTGCCAGTCACATCCGCGCCTTAATGGTAGCATATGAAAGACTAAATGCCATATCGGTGGTTCGCACTAGGCCTGAAAAGTATAAAGCCTCTAACGAAGCCCCATTAGAAAGAAAAAAAAATACCATCACGGATCCTAAGATAGCTTATTTTACCAATTCGTTGCAAAAAAATTATAACGATAAAAAAAAAACGGCAATACGCCTTTTTTTAAAAAATGATTGCAGCAAAGGAAGTCTCCGTCTCTCAAAGAGTTAATAGTTTGTTCAAGCTTTTAAATGATGGTTAGAAATGACAATTAGAAAACGGATAAAATTAGAAATTTCATTCAATTTCGTATTATCAAGAGAATGTTATAAACGTGAATAAATAAAGATCTAGTTCAAGTTTTTTAAATGAAACCTTGCTAATATTTTCGTCGAGAGAGTGATTGAATTTTGCTAGAAATTTTGTTCAAATCGAACTGGGTGGCGGAATTGCGTTATATAGCATTCATACAGTTATACATTCGACTCGATAGATATAGATTTCTTTATTTTTTCAAATAAAATGACTTGTACATATTTTGTTGAAATATATTACAAAGCTTTAACATTTTATTAAATTATCACCTGCATTTTCCAAGTAATCCCTAGAACAGTTTTCGTTTTCCGATTTTCTTTTATTGTGAACTTTTTATTAATAGGAATTATATCACTCATTTTCAAAGCATCAGAACAGAGGAAGCTTATGTGATGGAGTTTTTCTATCCATGTTTGGAAACATAGTATGGGATAACTTTTAGTTTAATGTTAATTTTATAAACTGACAATAATTTCTTTACCACTTAATATAAAATTTTTGTTAACTAATTCTAAATAATAGCTCTATCAATTTCAATTATTTAATTAATTTTAGTTAATTATTATATTTTCATAATTAGTTTTAATTGGATTTATTTTTTTAACGTAAATAGAGCTTCTAATTCTGTTTTAACATGCCTCCTCTTTTGAAGTTCGTGCAACCTTGGACCCCGCCCCCCCCCTTAACAAAGTTCTAGCTACGAGCCTGAAGCAGTAGTGGCGAAAACTGGAAGATTAAAAGCAAAGCATTCGTATCTGAATACTGAACTCGTTTTCGGAAAAAAAAGGGAGAAAGAGGATTTTTAATTACAATTTAGCTTACGGTATACCTCCGTTTTAAAAAAAAAGTTCATAATTTAGTTTAAGATGAATTTTTAATTAAACTATATTACACTGTACAGTTTATTAAAAATACGAAAATACAACTTGACAGAAAAATTTAAAGCAAGATGGCTGTGCGTGTGGTGGGGGGGGGGGCAGCATTTTGAAGCCTTGCCCCCCACCTCGGAAAATTCCTAGTTCTGGCACTGGGCTCTGGTGTCACCATAGGTATTGCCGGAAGAGTTTCTGGGACACTTTCCGATACGTGACCGTACATGCTCACAATCGCGATTTAAAATTTTAATGGCGAATGCTTCACTGGTAAGGGCTCCCGAACATTCCCTCTTCTTAACATCACAGAAGAACGTTTAAAATTGCTTCTTTTGGAACTCGAAAAACTCCGAATTAGAGTTCAGAGATCCTCATCCTTTCTCTAACACCATCAAAGGTGACCTAAACTCCCACAATGTGCGTTTTTAGGAGTTCAATTTCCTAAAATTTCCAGGGAATAATCCCCATTGTATCCCCTTCTCTTGGAAGCATCGAGTTTTGAACTTCAATATCGAAAAATTTCCGAAAGAGAGACCCTGACCTCTTCCCCTTCCCTTACTTCACTAACGATGACTTACAATTGTGTTTTTAAGGCACCATTTTCAAAAATTTAAGATGAAGGAATCCCCGAACCCAGGGCCCGATCAAGCCAAACTGGTGCCCAGGTACTGAGTAGAATTTGGTGCCCCCCATGAGAAAATCCGCACAATTTTAAAGTCAATGTTTTATACTAGAAGCCTAATATACTAGAAACAACATTTTAAAGGAAAATTACTACATTTAAAATGAAACCTCGGATTTGAATGCCAAACACTTGATAGTCACCAAACTAATCACAGTTAAAACTGCCTCTTAAGGCGAAAAAGAGTTTAAAAAACAATTTAAAACTGAAAAAAAAAATCTTACTGATTCTGACATTAAGCTTTAAAATGGACTTCTTTCTGGCTTTAACAGAGGTAAATGTGTCGATCAAATAATCGAAATCTATGTTTGATGTCACAGTATTTTCAATGGTCAATAAGGAAAACACCTGTAAATTATCCTGAGAAACGCAGCTTCTCAAATGATTTTTGATTCTTTTCAAAAATGGAAAGTAACGTTCACTGGAACAGCTGCTGATAGGCAAGGTAAGAAGAAGCTACAGGGGTGAATCCACATTCGGAAATGTATGTGTAATGGTTAGTGATCTTATCCTTTTAAAACATTCTCCAGCAGAAGAGTTACCTTTTGCAAAAATTTGAAAGTGTGTTAATTCTTCTGGAAAATGTTCATCTATGCCATCCGAGTATCTTTTTTGGAATTCCAGAGCTAAGGGACAACGACTTCTTTACGCGAAATTTTTTTTAACTTTATGAGTTTTTGAGCTGATTTTTTAAAAATTTTGAGCTTCCTCTCCCTTAAAATTGAGAAAAAGTAAAAGGAGCTTTTTTTTTTTTTTTTTTTTTTTTAAAAGTAACTAAGTAAGTGAATTTAAGGCTATGCTATTTTGGTGCCCCTAAATTTGTGGTGCCCAGGTCCGCGGACCCGCCGGACCGTGCATTAATCAGGCCCTGCCTGAACCTTCCTTACAGGGTCAAAGAGAAGCCATGTCCGTCTTGTCGGAAACTGCGAGTTCCACCGTTGAAGGGCCCCGGCTTGCTACTGGAGTAGTACAAATTTTGCAAGTTTTATGAGGGGGGGGGGGCTACCAAACTGACAAGTAGCCAGCTTTTGCTCTCGGCAGCCCCGCTTCCTTCTGTCTGCACCACCAAAGGTTGCCGAAAACTGCGTTTTGGTATTCGGATTAGATACAATTTCAGAAATTTTTGGAGGGGAGAACTCCCCGACCTCCCTGTTTGTGTAAAAATATTATGTTTACAGTTAAATTCATGCTGTTAATTATTTTTCTTCTCATATGTGACGAACTGTCCTGATTTCTGTGTTCATTTTCAAGCTATGATCCCCTTCTGACTGCCAGCAAAAGCTGTCCCTCCCTCTCTCACTGTACAGAAACGTGGGGACTGTTTGTTGACAATGGGGACCATTCCCACAATCAGAGTCCGATTTAAAAAAAATTGCACAGTAGGGCTGACACATCTGCAGGGCCCACCTTGAACAGCATTGCACAAACAACAGAAATGCTATAGAAGCTGCACACCTTTCCTGTTATTTTATACGCTACAGATTAATACGCACTGAGGATGTAATTCGAAATAGATCTTTGCCTAACCTTTTAGTTTTTTTACAAACTATTGTTTGAGGAATACAATTTGGCAACACTGCTCACTCTTTTTCATTCTGAAATTTAGTTTAGAAAACTTTAAACTTTAAATATTTTCAAAATAGGAGTTTATTAATACATTAAAATGTCATAAAAATATTAGTGGTGAGTTTCAGCTCATTTACAAAATTCTAGAAAAATCCGGTGTTTTATTCAGACATCGTAGGTGTAAGAGCGCCATTTTGTTGCATTTGAACAAAGGTGACGGACGTGTTTTAGAGGTGCTCTGTGTCGGTTTCTTTTGAAATATACTAAGTATACAACATGAGTTCTGCCGATAAACAAGGCGATGTTGCTGTTCAGCGAAAAGAAGATGGTGTTTCTGAGAAAGACAAAACTCAGAATGATAAAAGTGATTCTCCTCAAAAAAGATCTGCGGCTGAGGTAAGTTCCTTGATGCCGGTCACCGCTTCTTTGGCGGCCATGTTATGTTTTGCATTGTTCGCCGCCAAAACCTCATACCTAACAATTAAGTTTTAAATCCTCTATTTGATTATTGATCCTTCTTTGCATTGTTGCTTGGAGGATCTTTAATAGTTATTTTGCTTGTTGGTTTTGTTTTTAATAAGTATATTTGTACTTATATTATTAGTGGTACGCTAATCATACAACAAAATTGACGTTGTTCCAAACATGTACCACAGTAATTCCAATTGTATTTTGTACTGATTGGCGTTAGATCTTGTCAAGTATAAAAAAAACTTTACTTTTTTTTTACTGGATTTGTGTGTCAGCGATTTGAGAGTTTTATTCGAAATTTGAATTAAACCAATTTTATTTTCGGACGTGGAAACAATTCCGTGATCTTTTACGAAAAATATCAAGTTTAAAAGCTCTTTATTATTGTCAAACTCTATTCCTGATCGAGGAACGTCTCGGGATACCGTTGTGAAATGTAATCGTAATCTTATGTTTTCTATTTTACTTCTGTAGTCTGTGTTCCGAGAGAGCTCTTGAATTTGATATTTGTGTGGCAAAAAAAAAAAAAAGTTTATAAGATGGAAGTCATTAACGAACATGAAGTGCCATGATATAGTGATATAGCCATGAGTGGGAAAAATCGCGTTTTTTTTCTTCCCCCCGGCAAAAATTGGATTTACACTAGCAACTTTCCGGCAAATTTTTTTTTTAAAAGTGGCATGTGAATTAAAAGCATGAGAAATGCTTTGATGAAACGAAATTTACTATCTCTATTATTGAAGACGCATAATGTAGAGGCAATAAACTTGTTTATTTTAGCAATTATTACAAAACATTCCATATATTCGATTTATAAGTATCTGGTAAATTACTATGCAAGTACAAAATAAAAGAAATTTCAATAAATGAAAATTAAAACAAAGATTCCTTAAATTAAGCATCACTCAAATATCATCAGTCTATAACATCTCCATCAAAACCTCTTTGCTGTTTTGGCATGGCAGAATAATAAACTAGTTCATAAGGGTCGTAACTGACAAACGGTTTCGGATTTTTTATTGTTCAACAGAAAAATTTGAGAAATATCTATTGCAGCTGTACTTGCAGGACACGTTTGCAGATATTGCGCATAAATCTTTGGATACTTCACTTAACTTCGATATCTTCTTCGCCATTTTGATGCATTGACTGTTTTCAAAACGTTTTATGAAAAATATGAAGAAAGAAATGGGTCATCCTTTGACTCAAAATTATGTCTGATATGTAGTCAGGATTAATTTTTGCATCCATTTTTTATTCTTAATGTTCGAAACTTACGAGCTTTCGATTGTAATTGGGATGCAACAGAAATGCAGTTAAATGACATGGCAAAATTGCTTGTTCAGTTTCTTTTATTTTTTTACTGTTGGGTTTTATTTTATTTTTGAGAAGGCTGCACCCTGTATCGCAAGCATCTGCTATGCTAGAAGTTTCGCTGCAGCCAATCTAAAGTTTCCAATATAATTTTTTATTGTTTTATCAAATCTTTCAATTGTCGATTTAGATTCACATCTGATTCTGTTGGAAACATTAATGTCTAGTTCATGATAATGCTCATCTACTATTTTTAAATAATTGTTATGGTTTCGCAAAAAGGTTTCCAAACAAGTCATCTGACTATCTCAGCGAGTCCCCCAGGGAACTGTGGGAAACAGAATCATCACATTCCATTCCTTTAACCATGATGATGGAGCATGGTGGTTTCGAAAATATTTATGCATATCTATATGTTTTATAACACTAGATAGTTTAACCAGTGAGAACTGCATCCATATGTGATAAGTATTAAATTTTGATCTTCTCTCTCCAGTTCATTTCGCATTTTTTCCGAATTTTTTAAGTTTTCTTTGACAATACTCCGAAATCCACATTTATATATTTCTTTGATCGAAGAAATTACCTCATTGCATTTCTGGGCGGAAATTGGGCTGTTTTCCTTGCAGATGCGGTCGCTTCAACATCCACAGTGTGTTTGTCCATCAACTTGCAAACAAGCTGTTGTTATTAGTGAATTGTGCATATCACTCCAACCATCGACCATAAGAGTGCCTTCTTTTCCTGTCAAATTAACTTTCACAGAATCTTCCAGTTCACATTAAACTGTCTTAAAGCCCACCAGCTAACTCTTAGCGAAAAGGTAGTTTACAGCCAGGTCTTAATGTATCCATAACATTTTTAAAGGCAGCACTTTCTACTATAGCAAATGGGATATTACAAGCATAAAACAGTTAAGTGTCATTTTTTTGCTTGGGAAGATGTTGTGAACAGAAATTTAGTTATATTTGTGTCCAAACACCTATTACGAATGTTAATTCTGATTAAATTTTGTAATTAATCTTTGTTTTTCTGACATCAAGAATGTTTAGCAAATGTTTATCAATAGCTTCTAGCATTTGCAAATCGCTCAAAATAATCTAAACGGCAGTCGTCCATTTTGTTTGCTCACAAAAGAATGACGGGAAGGAAATCTAGTTTTAAAAGTCCCAGTCACAAGCCAAGCTCTGGAAGTGGGAGTTCTTTGTTGGTTCTGTGACAGAGTTTAACGCCAAACCAGAATGGAGAATAGAGTAGTCTTTCAACTTCGAGGTTTAAGCCTCAATCCGAGTTTTAACTGGAGTGGAGAATACCAGCGTAAATTTTATTTGCAAAATCTCTAACTCTTTCATAACAGACAGCTTAAAAAACTTGATTAGAAGACTCTTCAAAAGATCTTGCAAAATGTCTTGCAGTTTGTGTAGAAGTGGTGCTGAGGACTGCAGAATGACATTTCTCATATTCAATTCTGATGCAGTACTCAATAAAAAGTATGAATAAGCTTTGTTTTTTTCTGAAGACAAAAAGTAAAAAATACTTTCCTCTCAAGTGATTGTTCAGTTTTTTTTCTTCCTTCCCCACTCTTTTGCTTCTTTTGAAGGTTTTCACAGCTCTTAGATTCTGTTGTGTTTTTGGAAGAAACTTGTTTATGCTTTTGCTTTGCTTAGTCACTGGCACAGCCTGTAATGCATTGTTCTTAAACTGCTTGACTGTATTCTGTTCAGCTTCTACTTTTCTCTTCTTGCTCTCTTATTCGACAGTCTGAAGTTCTTACTTGCCACAAGGTTGGGTTTCGTTACTGCATCCATAAAAAAATTCAGAAGGGGGTCCATTGCTGAAGTAACCTGTCCAAACACTATGCAAAGGCAACCATCTAGCTGGCACATGTTTTAAAAACTTTCTTACTTCTGTGTTGTTTAAAACTTGAAATATCGTTAATGCTTCCTTTCGATTTGACCTTTCTCTAAGTAATAAATTATGTCAATCAGAAATATTTTAAGTCTTGATCAGTATCACGCAGGGGGTTGAAAATTAAACTGCCCGACATGCCTGGGGCATGTAAAAATTCCGATCGGCTTACCCTTATGTCGGGCATGTAAATTTTTGATCAAATATTTTTTCCCAAAACTTTATTATTTTGTATTTTATTGAAAAATAACAGTATCCATACTTAGAGCTAGTGATGTGGATAGGGTAAATACCCAGCGGGTAGGCAGTGGCGGATACAGCCGGCAGGCAACTGGGCATTTGCCCGGTGGGCCGGTCATGCTTCGGGCCGATCAACTAACAGCAAAGTCTTTCGGGCCTGTCTAACAGCAAAATGTAAATTTTGCCCGCATGTGTTTAGAATAACGCAAATTCGCAAAACACAGCCTCAGTTCCTCTGTACGCATGGGCTAAAGCTTGCGGGTGGAAGGAGGCAGGGTCGTCACCAAGAGGGGGGAGGGGGAATTTCTGAACTGGGGCTGCCCAGTAGGGTGGATCGAAAAAAATGAAATTTCAAATCTTAATTTGGAATACCTACCAAAAGCTGTGCATGTGTAAGAACAATACACATGTAAAATATTATCAAGTTTGAGCAACTCCTTGAGGGTCCTACCAAGGCTTGAATTTCTCCAAAAATAGGAAAAAAGGTCAATTTTCCAAAATTTTTATGACAATAATAAGGTTCGAAATTTTTGTTCTAATACCACTAAAATATTTCCTTTTAACACGCTTTTCATGTAATCTTCAAAATTATTTACATTCTTAGCAGTATTACGTTCACACACAAGTTCGTCAAATTTAGTGAAATTTGCAAAAACTGACTTTTTTCAAGCTTTTTTGCACATTGCAATATTTTTTCTTTTAAAGTCCAATTTTTTTTTTGCAATGACTGAGCAGAATGCAGTTTTAAATGGAAATAAAATTATACTTCATCTTCATTACATTAACAGCCCAGCACCTACGACAAGGAGCGTAATTGCTTCAAACTGGACCAGTGGTAAATTGTCGCACCTGTCTAGCTATTTACCTATTGGTCCTGCAAAAATTCACATGGACCAGCAGTTTCACCATCAAGTAATGTGAACAGGTGACGCAAAGGCTCTGCTTGCATGAAGTTCACAGATTAACCATGGGACAGGATGTCCAATTTTATTCTCTATGGCCGCAATTGCACCGTTCTTTTTTCTGGTATTCGTGACCGTGCCATCACAGCAAAAGCTAAAAGATCCTTAAGGCTTAAACAAATTTTCAGTTCAAAAATCACATTGCTGTCGCGACATGTTTTCCCGTTCCAGAAGTTGGCGTCACATGACCCAAATAAAAAGAATTGGATTTTTCAACTATGGATTCCTCGCTTATGGTTCTTCTATGGTATCTGTCTCCAACCATTTCTTTTTGTTATAGTTTTGCCTTTTCGGCTATCGAAAAATGTACTTTTCAAACCTTTGCAGGTTTTGAAGAGAAGCACTTACTTCACCTGTGACACTTCCTGTCGCTGTCTTCGAATTTTATTGCTATCAACGACTTTAGAGCAATAATTATTTGACACAGTACCAAAATCCTGTAATATTCTTGAAGCAATTGCTGCAGCACATCGCACATCTGTCAGAAATGCCGTACTAGTAACACTCTTGACAGCGTTGGCAGAGAAAACCTCATTTGTTCCACTTTTGAAGTGACACCAAAAGATGTTGATGGCTCTGCTGGCGGGAGTATAGCCGTTGCAAATTTTTCTTCTTCTGGAATTGAAACAAAACTTTGCTGTTCCTGATCAGTGTTGTTACAGCATCTCGTTACGTAAGTGAAAATCTGAAAAAATTATTGATCCTGTCATTGAACGAAATGCCTATTTTTGCCACCTGGAAAAAAATTCTTTTAACAGTGATCACTGATGAACGAAAGTACATCATAGGACTGGCATTGCGAAGATTTTGAAGGCCACACAAGTGGCTTCTGTTTATGAAGAAATAAGAGAATTCTATAATTCAAAGATTAACTTTAATATTAATGCATCAGACTACTATGATGTTATCAACCGGCAAGAATGTGCAATAACTGCCACCGCTCTCCTATTTTAGCTGGCATATCTAATTAAAATATTCAACAATAGATTGAAAACGCCAACGCCGATTTTGCGTTCGTTTAGTTTCCCTGTCACATGCAGGTGGTGGAACCCTGTGCTAATATGGTGACAGAAGCTTTTTTGTTTGTCAATCGGCAAGAGATAGCTTCATATGAGCAAAAATCTAACCTCGAAGTATCATGTCATAATTTAAATCAAAAAATTATTTCAAAGAGGTTTCAAGAATGGATGTGACGAACCGACTATTTTATGTGGCTTTAACTAAGTGATACTTTTCAAGTCCCTCATTTTGTGAAATATTGATGTTTGTATGTCAGAGCGACTGTGTGTGAGTAAATATACATTCTTTGTAACCAATGCACTTCTCTCTGTTTTTTTTAGTTAATACAACTAAATCATTTTGATAGTTTACTGCTAATATAAAATGAATAATATATTTATGCTTAATACATGTGGCTCGGCAGATGGAAAAGGTAGAATGAAATTCAAAATGAAGCCATTTCTTTTTAGTGGATTCTGGGCTATTAATGTAATAAAATTTAACTTCACTTCCGTTTAAAACTGCACTCTGTACAGGTGTTCTAAAAAAGAAAACTGGACTTTAAAAGAAGAAATATTACAATATGCAAAAAAGCTTAAAAACAGTCAGTTTTTGGTTAATTTGATGAAACTTAACGGCTTATGTGCGAGCTTAATGGTGCAAAGACTGTAAATAATTGGGAAGATACATGAAAAGAGTGTTCAAAGGAAGCATTTTAACCGTATTATAACAAAAATTTTAAACACTAGTATTTTCATTAAAATTTTCGAAAATTGACTTTTTCTATTTTTGGAGAAATTCAAGCCTTGGTAGGACCCTCAAAGAGTTGTTCAAACTTGATAATATTTTACACGTGTGTTGTACCTACACATGCACAGCTTTTGGCAGGTATTCCAAATTAAGATTCGTTTTTTTCGATCCACCCTACTGCCCAGGGCCTGATTACCACACAGACTGACTAGGCCTAGGGTCCCATGTTCCTAAGAGCCCCCCAATTTTTTTTAAAGCATTATGCATATCATTGCAACGATATGAAAAATACATGTATTTTTAAAAAAAATAAAAATTATGACTTATTAATTGGAACAAAACTCCTTTAAAGGGGAATTTTTAATCATTCTGCCAGTAACGAATTTACTTGGTCACGATTATAAGGGGCCCCAAAAGGGAATTATAAACGCACACAGGGGTCTGGCCAGAGGATATTTGGGTCCGTTAACGGACCCTTCACAAAATCCCGATCAAACAAAACGGACCCTTCACAAAATTCTGATGAACAAGATCGGATCTGTGACAAATTGTTTATTGAAAGAGCAAATCTGAAAGCAAAATAACGCATATTTCTGCATATTTCTGTATATAAACCGATAATTTTTGGAACCTTTTTTTAAGTCAAATTAGAGGGATCAGCTTATACAAAATCGGCTAATTTTGAAAAAAAAAAAAAATGGCACTCTTGGGAGCGATAAATAATTGCTACTGCCAAAAAAATATAATGGTTGTTTGTTTTATCACAGTTAATTAGCAGCGGTGTTGTTGTAAACTTTTCTGAGAGGGCATTGGTAAGCACTTTTCTCCCCTCATGATTTAATAAACAATAATATATATCTGCGAAATGAACTTAGAACTGCAAAGGGATAGTAAGGGTGAGGAAAAAATATGATCGCTTCAGATAGGGTTACCAACTTCAAAACTATCACCACTTAGCGTCTGGCGTTGAACCTTTATAATGACTTGATAAGAAAATATTCTCATCATTTTGTCCGCTTGTCAATATTTGCGTTTTTACTGTGCGTGCGGTGCAGGGTGCAGGTGTGCAGGGTGCAGGTGCGTTTTGATTTTTCGATGCTAACAAGGATGATTAACTTTAAATAAACTCTTTTAATTACCGTTTTTTTTTTCTTCAGATGTCTACATTTTGAAAAATGCAATCTGATATGAGAATCATATTTTGTTCTTTTTTCAAGCTAACTTCGCTTTATTAGGATTCAAATAAATGAAAAGTCTCTTTATTTCTGTTAGAACTCTCATTTCAAGTTTTTAAAGCAGAATTCCATTTTCTGTTATGAGTCAAATTAAAATGCTGAACAGATGGTTTATTTTATTATTATTATTTTTTTTTTTGGGTCAACTGTGTCCACAGATATTAATGATATGTTATCATAGGACTCTAAAATGCAATTTTAAAATAATTTTATCAAAAGTATTTCTTTTACAAGCCGTTTTTATACTTTTGATGCCTTCACTTTGAGAATTGCGATCTCTTTGCATCCGCTATGGGAATCCGATTTTTCGAATTTTTGATGATTATTACGCTTTGTTAAGAAGTAAACAATTGAAAAATCTTTATTTTTGTTAAAATCACGGAATTTATAGGTATTAAACGAAATTCTGTGCTTTTTAAGAGTGTCTTGGGTCAAAAAGTTGAATGCTGAACCCTATTCTAAATATTGTTTCATTTATTTATATTTTTGTTATTTTAAATACTGTACAGAAATATATCTAGTATAATTTAACATAATACAGAATGGTAGATAAATATTGATAATTGAAAGAGCGATGCCTCCCCCCCCCCCGCCAAATATCAGAAAAAAAATCCAAAATGATTTTCTTGTCATAGAAGAGGAAAACACTCAACTTTTAGTTTAATTGATGCAGTTTGTGCCGTCTCTAAATTCTAAAATTTTGTTTTACCAAAAAAAAATTTTTTTGCGAAATTTTTTGATTTTTCACAAAATTAATTCATTTTTCACAAAATTATTTGATTTTTCACAAAAAACGGACCCTGTGAAAAATCCTGGACAGACCCCTGGCACATAAGTGATTTATACATAGTTGTGTGATTAGAAAAAGAGGCCTCCAAAAGTGCATTCGCACTTTAAAAATATAAATCAGACACTGCATATTGTTCAGGGTGCCTCCGAATTAATGTGGGCTAGGGCCTCACTTTTAGTTAGTCGAGTGCTGCTGCTGCCAATATATTTTTAGTGGTATAATAAAAAAGAAATGAATAAATTAAAGAAAAAAAAACAGGGAAACCTTAGCGGTTGTAATAAGTTAAAATATTTCTGGTCTCTTTGACGCTTAACACATGACAAATCACAATTGCTAATGCAGCTTACAACAAGGGCCGACGTGAGGTCATGTCAGCTTGGTTGGAGAATAGGGGCCCGGCTCGGAATTGAACTCGTGCAGAGGGTAAGATATTTTAATGGTGAAAGGTGTAGAAGGGGACCTGTGAAAAAATTGAGCGAAGTCATTTTTTCCCGGATCCACTTTTGCTCTCGGAAACCCTGTTTATAACAATTGAAATAAAAGTGACAAGTTATTTTTCCCCTACAATGATTTAAAAAAATGCAATCTTAAAAATACCATTGAGGAGCATGAAAGACTCGACAATATTAAGATTATCAAATCAAAGACCAAAGGCTGCCAAATGTGAGCTTCAAACATTTTTTGACGAAACAAAGTATTCTCTACGCTGTACAAACTCACGGTTTCGGGACCCTCAGTTTAAAAAGAAAATAAGTTGATAAAAACCAATGTCGAAAGAATTCCGGTGGTCCCTAGAACCTCCCACCCCCTCCTATAATCGAAGATCGTGTAAAATTTAAATTTTTGGGATTCAGTTTTGAATAACTTCATAAGAGAATAGTCGAATCCACTCCCCGCCATTACATGGAATTCTAGTTTCGAAAATTTGCTGAAGGAAAGTACTCGAACCTCTCCCAATTTTTTAACATTCCCAAAGATGGTCTAAAACTTTTTAAATTAATAGAAGCAAAAATTTTCTGAGATAGCGCCCCGTGCCCTCCTCTCTCCTCATCATCAATGAAGAAAGTTTTAAATCTCGTTTTTAGTGCTTCAATTTCGAAAATTTTCCACCGTGAGCCTCTTGAAAACTTCTTTTCCTAACATCACTGAAGGTCAGCAAAAATTTCGTTTTTGGAACTGAACTTTCGAGTAACTGCTGGTGCTCTAGTCTTTACCAAAAAAGCTTTTAAGACTTCAATTTGAAAATTTTCTGGTGGATGGCCTCGGAATCTATCTCGACTTAAAATCACCAAAGATCTTCTAAAACTGCGTTTTTAGAGCTAATATTTTTTAAAAAATTTCAGAGGCGAGCCCCCGGAATCTCGCTTCATACCATATACTCGAAGATAATTTAAAGTTCTGTTTTTGGATTTCCACTTCCGAAAAATTGCATCAGGAGAAACCCTTAACGTATGCTCCCCTAACATCACCAAATATTGTCTGAAATTGAGATTTTAAGACTACAATATCGAAAAATTTCCGGGAGAGAGGACCCCCGGACCCCCCTATTTCATACTCAATGTTAATTTTTCCATTAAGTTTATATTTGCTATTACTTTTTTGACTCCCAGAAGCCAGAAAGCTTAGTCCACTCTCCCTCTCTCTCTCCTTGTATTGATACATGCATTTAAAAAAAATTAAGGGGCTGCCAAACTCGTACCCGACCCCTCCCACCAGGTTTTTGACCTCACATTGAGCCTGGAGGTCGTCAGAGTATCTCGGTTTAAAAAAGGGGATGTTATGAAAGGGCCCAGTAATGTATATTTGTGTCAAGGGACCCATCATGTTCTAAGACGGCCCTAGTCTTTCACCCATGAACATCGCTAGATCAGTTTCACATAACAGGGCAATTAAGTTACTTGCTATGACTGCAGAAAAGGACGTACTAGCCAAGCAGTGTTATTATAGAAATATTTAATCAAGTTCTGGGCATTATAAAAATACTTAAAAATGGACAACTACAATCACAATTTTACCCCAAAATAAGGTTTAGCTAATACTGTATCAATTTGTTCACCATTAAAGTGCAGAAGTGTTCCTATCTGTTATTTTCTTAAAGTAAAACATATTTAGTTATTAAGAATAATTTCCTTATATTTAAGTGATATCCTACAGTGGTCTGGCCAGGGGATATTTGGGTCCGTTAACGGACCCTTCACAAAAATCCGATCAACCAAAACGGACCTTTCACAAAATCCCGATCAAACAAAACGGACCCTTCACAAAATTCTTATAAACAAGATCGGATCTGTCACAAATTGTTTATTGAAAGAGCAAATCTGAAAGCAAAAAAACGCATATTTCTGTGTATAAACCGATAATTTTTGGAACCTTTTTTTAAGTCAAATTAGAGGGATCAGCTTATACAAAATCGGCTAATTTTGAAAAAAAGAAAAAATCGGCACTCTTGCGATGCTCCTACAAGTGATAAATAATTGCTACTGCCAAATAAATATAATGGTTGTTTGTTTTATCACAGCTAATTAGCAGCGGTGTTGTTGTAAACTTTTTTGAAAAGGCATTGGTAAGCACTTTTCTCCCCTCATGATTTAATAAACAATAATAATATATATATCTGCGAAATGAACTTAGAACTGCAAAGGGATAGTAAGGGTGAGGAAAAAATATGATCGCTTCAGATAGGGTTACCAACTTCAAAACTATCACCACTTAATGTCTGGCGTTGAACCTTTATAATGACTTGATTAGAAAATATTCTCATCATTTTGTGGGCTTGTCAATATTTGCGTTTTTACGGTTTGATTGTTACTTTGGGAGAAAATTATATGGGTTTTGATTTTTCGAGGCTAACAAGGATGATTAACTTTAAATAAACTCTTTTAATTACCGTTTTTTTTCTTTAGATGTCTACATTTTGAAAAATGCAATCTTTTAACATCCGATATGAGAATCGTATTTTGTTCTTTTTTCAAGCTAACTTCGCTTTATTAGGATTCAAATAAATGAAAAGTCTCTTTATTTAACTCTCATTTCAAGTTCTTAAAGCAAAATTCCATTTTCTGTAATGAGTCAAAAATAAAAATGCTGAATAGATGGTTTATTTTATTTTATTATTATTATTTTTGGGGGGGGAGGGGAGTCAACTGTGTCCACAGATATTAATGATATGTTATCATAGGACTCTAAAACGAAATTTTAAAATAATTTTATCGAAAATATTTCTTTTACAAGCCGTTTTTATACTTTTGATGCCTTCACTTTGAGAATTGCGATCTCTTTGCATCCGCTATGGGAATCCGATTTTTCGAACTTTTGATGATTATTACGCTTTGTTAAGAGGTAAACAATTGAAATATCTTTTTATTTTTGTTAAAATCACGGAATTTATAAGTTTTAAACGAAATTCTGTGCTTTTTAAGAGTGTCTTGGGTCAAAAAGTTGAATGCCGAACTCTATTCTGAATTTTGTTTTATTTATTTATATTTTTGTTACTATTATTTTAAATACTGTACAGAAATATATCTAGTATAATTTAACCAGGGTTCGTACGCTCCGGGAATTCCGGGAAAACCGGGAATTGTCAGGGAAAATGACACTGTCAAAAATGTCAGGGAAAAGTCAGGGAGTTTTCAAATTTTGTCCTCCAAAAATTTTTTTTCCATTTTTTCCCCCAAGGAATTAAGTACCATGAGATCTAGTCTTCGTTTTTATTGTGATTTCACGAAAAAAATTGCAAATTTTTATCTAAACCGAAGCTGGCACTTAAAAACTGCGATCGAGAAATGAACGTTTTTTTTTTTCACAACGAAAAATTCGCCAAAAGAGCGAAGATTTTCTTGCATGGAGTCAGTGAGGGGAACGCATTTCTTTCTACTGCCTAAAGTTTTAGATGGGTTGCCACAACATTCTATTCGGTTCAGGGTTCGTACGCTCCGGGAAAACTTGGAATTATCATGGAAAATGACATAGTCAAAAATGTCAGGGAATTTTCCAAATGTGTCCCCAAAAATTTTCTTTTTCCAATTTTTTCCCAGGGAATTTGGTTTTATGAGATCTAATCTTCATTTTTATCGATGTATTTAAAAAAAATTGTAACAATTTTAAAGCAATGAAAAAAGTGGCGACCCAAAAAATCTTCAGCAGCTGCCGTTTTTGGCTCTCAGTAGTTCCCAAGGGAAAAAAAATCAGGTGAACAGCAATTATGCACAAACTCAAAAGGAGAGAAGACAATTTACTGCTTCGGACGCACAACCTGTAGATGGGGGAAGGTCGATCGGGGAAAAGTTTTTTTTTTTTTTTTTTTTGATCGGAAAATCATTTCAGCTACGTGTGAAACGTAGTCGCCATCTTTGGTCATTCACAAGATGGATGTAGATACGATCCTAAAATGCCTAAGTTTCTAAAAACAAAGCAGAATTAGATGTTTTCTTTAATTGAAAACCGATGAAAATAACAAAAAATGGTCTACAAATTGTTTTTCTATTGTTATTTAAAATAATTTTCTTGAGAAATGAAAAATTTTGTTCTTAAAACTTAATCTTATCCTCACTGCCTCGGACGCAAATGTGATAAAAACTTTTCAATGAATTGTAGTTTCATGAAGATTAATTATTTTTTAATTGTCTTCATGCGACAAATTAAAAAAGTTATTTCTTATTTTTGGGCATAGCCGCCATATTTGGTCATTCCCAAGATGGAAGTACACAAGACTTTTTAAGTGCCTAAGTTCCCGAAGACGGCATTGGATGTTAATTGCAATGCAAACTATTGAAAACAACACAAATTGTGCCTTTTTTTTCCGGATAATTTGTAATTATTTTCTGGAAAAATGCAAAATTTAATCTTCATAACATTTTTTTGTTTTAATTGATTTAGACTCTTATGTGCTAAATACTGACTATTTTGCTTTTATTGTATCCTTTTAAGGATTATTAATTATTTATTACTACTTTTATACTACAAATCCAAAAATCTACATATTATTTTAAATTTTTCACTTTGTCGCCATATTTGATCGTTTGCACAATGGAAGTAGACTTAAACTTCCAGAAACAGAATTGGATGTTTATATTAATGAGTAACATTGAAAATAACATTAAAATGTGCAAAAAGTTGTGAATTTTTGAAAATTAACTAATACTTTCTGGAAAAGAAAATTTGAAATTTTAATGTAAGCATCCTTTAATATGTGAAAAAAAAAAAAAAAAGATTATTGGCATTGGCCTATGATCGGCGGATGTTGATTTTTGTTACTATGCATTACATGGTATGCCAATTGATGCAACAAGTTAACCATATTTATACTAAAATTTAGCTTTGCATTTTGCTCAATATGTTTTGTGTAACCTACTTATAAGAAAATAAAAAGTATTGTAAACCAAAAGTGGATGCTAAAAGGTTGCTGCAGGACTACAGCGAAAAGCTATAATATTACGCGTGACATCAAAAAAAAAACGCTAAAATAAGTTGAAAGTACTCTGTTTTCAACAAATAGTAAACAAATTAAAACAATTTTGAACAAAATGTTTTAAAAAGACTTAAAATTTTGACAGAGAAAACAAAGGAAAAAAAATCCAAGTTTTTTTTTTTTTTTTTTTAATCTAAGGGGAGAAGTTTCAGTTCTTCTGCATTGCTACTTTAAACAATTTTAATTATTTTGAAAATATTACTATTTAAACTTAAATTTTTAATGAAGCGAGTAACCTGGAATTTTCTAAAAAACAACCTGGAAAACCTGGAAAAGTCAGGGAACTTTTTTTAACCAAAAGTGTATGAACCCTGTTAACATAATGCAGAATTGTAGATAAATATTGATACTTGAATGAGCGATGCCCCCCCCCCCCCCGCCAAATATCAGAAAAAAAATCCAGAATGATTTTCTCGTCATAGAAGAGGAAAACACTCAGCTCTAAGTTTAATTGATGCAGTTTGTGCCATCTCTAAATTCTAAAATTTCGTTTAAACATTTTTTTTTTGCGAAATTTTTTGATTTTTCACAAAATTAATTCATTTTTCACAAAATTATTTGATTTTTCACAAAAAACGGACCCTGTGAAAAATCCTGGACAGACCCCTGTCCTAATCGTTAGATAAAATTTTATATCTATAAGAGCATTGTTTAGGCATATCCAACACATTTAATATGAATATCATATTAGATTGCTAAGTTGTTTCACACAATAATTCTTTAAGTATGATAAAAATATAATTTTTGAGCAAAACTTTATTGTTTTGTATATGGTTGATTATACAAGGTGTATTCTGAAAGTAATGCAATGGTTTTTTTCCAGACCGCTTTTATTGGTCGGAGAATAATCAAACTACTTTGTTTAGTGAGGGAGACCTTAAGAATGTCCGGAAAACCAGTCTCAGGGGGGGGGGGGATCTCCGAACTGTGGGAATGGCCGGCTGTAAGTTAACGTTAACCTCTGCGCATCGACCGTGTCACGGGAAAAATGGTATGTGAATAAGTTTTGTTACTTAATCAACAAAATCTCTTGAGGAGACTAACAAAATGATCCGTGAGGCTTACGGGAACTCTTCTGTCCTATTCACAATTTTTGAGGTGGTTAAAGACCTCTAAAGAGGGCCGGGAAGAGGTTCAAGATGGACAACGTTCTGGGCAGTCGTCAACCCGCAAAACCGACAACAATGTGACTCGTGTTGCTCAATTGACCCTCGATTGACTATCAAGATGGTTGCAAATGAACTGAACATGTCATCTACTGCTGTGTTTTGCATGACTCAAGATTTAGCGATGAGAAAAGTGAGGCAAGTTCGTGCCGAAGCACCCTGCCACAACGCACTGCAAATCCGTGAGTTCCTTTTCTAAACACCAGGTGAAAACGCAGTCCCCGCTCCCTATAGTCCTGACGTTGCACCAACAGACTTCATTTTGTTCCCTCGGATTAACGCAGGCCTGAAATGAACCCATATTTCATCCCAAGAAGAGATCCAATCAGCTGACTGTTCAATAAAATACTGTTAAAAAAATTGCATTACTTTTGGAGTAGACCTTGTATATATGCATAGTGGAATACATAGAGTCAGGTGGGGTAAAATGGGTATAAAATGGCCTACTTTTAGATTTTGACTCAAATATTTTTGTCAAATTTTTTGTTTCTAATTTTTTTTTTGTTTTATGTATAAATTACATATGTTGAGAGTAGAATTAAATGATTTTCACACATAATTTGATACAAATTTATTTTTGGGAGGAGTGTTTATGACTATATGTTTTCTATACCCATTTTACCCCACGCAGGTGAAAATGGGTATTGAAGTCTAAGAAGTGATAAAAAAAGCATACTATTTGTTCAATGCAGTGTGTTAATATAGAGTTAAGAGTCGGTTAGCCAAATTTTACAATTTAACTTTTAAAAAATAGTGCAAACAGTAAATTTGACAAAATATTAATGTGGTTTCTTTCATGCACGATATCCATACTTGTCATTCTTTAAAAAAAGTAATGGCATCTATTGTTAAATTTTGGCTCATTAATTTTTTGTATTGATGTTTTTTAATGAAATCAGTGTCATTTATATCAGGAAAAATAAGAAAAATCCTCCATCTCGGATTTTTTAAAAATATTTCATCTCATAATATTTCCCTCAACAGCCATATATTTGCCAATAAATTCTTTCTTGCTTGTTTCTTCTAAGTACAATATTTATACCTAGTCACCTAAGGTTAAAATTTGCTTCATAAGCATATTTTTAGCAGTTCCTATTCCAGATACTTCCTCTGAATGGAAACTTTCTTTTTCCACTATTTTTTATTTTCCTGTTTTTTAATTCATTATTTTTTTCACCTTCGACTCTTAGCCTTTCTGAAACATCTTTGTCAATACTTCCTGTATTTGCCAGAGCATACATTTAAGTTGTTTTAAATAACTCATGCAGGTAGTTGTCAAATCGGAAGCTCTAGTTGAAATTGCAGACAATATTGCATTTTTCAAATCTTTATAAAGTGACGAAATCATGCTTTGTGAAGTATAATTTTCGGATTGAAACTAGGATGTGTTCTGAGAATTTAAAGGTACACTGGAGAAATTGGTAGCATCTGATTGCAATCAAATACAAATGTGACGGCCAGCAACAGGCTGGGCCCAGCATATTCTGAGGAAATTGTTATTTTGTGCTCGAGTGCACAAAAAAACTCTAGAATAAGTATACCGCTGGCTTCTTATTATTTGTTATGATGGAGCAAAGTTTATTTCATACAGTCATGGCATTGCATACTTTTATGTTTCAATCATTTTAAATTAACCACAAATGAATTAATATTCAATTAAAGGAAAATATACTGTTGTATCTTTTAAAACAACTTGCTGGAATGATAACCCTAACCATATACCCATTTTACCCCATTTTCAAAATATGAGATTAAAAATAGAAAACAATCTTTTTTTTGTTCCCTGTAAGTTGAAGCAGCAACAAAAATGTCCAACTGAATATATTATGACACAGTAATAAAATTTTCTCAAAAATCAGGGGCTGGAGATAGAAGTTTAAGCAGACAACATGCGGCTTCAATTTATCTACTTCAATTTAAAGTGTTACCTCTCACTTAAAAAAAATCTATTGGAAAAATATATTTTGTGAAACAGAATTCAGAACAGCCAAGTATAATGTCCCACTCAAAAAAATGCAAATTTAATTTAAAATTTGTTTTTAAAACCATATATTTTGACTACCCATTTTACCCCACCTGACTCTACAGAAAAGTATTTTTATTGAATGTAAATTTTTGAAATAAATACCCGGGTAAATACCCATTTTGGGTATTTACCCGGGTATATACCCTACGTATTTATCCCTAAAAATAAATACCCGGGTATTTTAAATCACTACTTGGAGCTCAAAATTTATTTCAAGTCCTAACTGCTAAGATGGTTTGCTGTTTCCAGTTTACGTGGAAGTGATCTTTAATTTAACTTTTAAATTTAACGACTGCTTATTAAGTACTAATTATTCAAACTATTATGATTTATATAAAAATAATTCGTCTGATTAATGCTGTACGACGAATTCAAATGCTTTTATTGATATACAATAAGGGAAACTAGTCATATAAAAATTCGGGCATGTATCTTTTAGACGAGCATGCCCTTAAGGACATGTAAGATTTTAAAAAATTTTCTAGCTCTGGTGTGACTATAGAATTATATTTACAGTCGATGCCCGCTACAATGCGTTCCGACTTACGTTAAGAGGTGTTTAAAAATGTCTAAAATGATTGGGTATAAATGTACCAGCACTTTTCCACAACACGAAATTTCGACTTACGCGATTAGTCTTGGAACGCATGAGTCGGGATTCGACTGTATTGCAGAATATGTTTCTTGAATGTTTAAGAGTATTGATCTTTAATAGTAGTATTTCTTTTCTTTTTTTAGTTGAACAGTACTGAAGAAACAAAGCAGAAAATGCAGAAGGTAATTTTTTTTCCATATTTTCTCGTCAAACTTGATCATTTTTCTTGATAAGATTAACTTAATATGTTTCTCAGTTCTCACTGACATTTTTATTTGTCAACTCTTCCCCTCCCCTCGACCAGGTTTTTCACGCTTTCATCACTTTTTTTAGTTTAAAAATTTTTAACTGCAGTGATCCCTCGTTATATTAAACTCTAAACACTAGTGAGGCTTTTAAACTCTAAAAAAAAAAAAGCTGTATATCCAGTAACTTTCATATTATTCACATTTTTGACACCTTTTTCCAACATGTTTCTCTCCTTGAGGTACTTCGTTAGGAGATTTAAGTAAGGTGTTTAGGCTTCCCTCTTGATATTCGAGGCGATCATCAGTGTAATCCAATTCCTTATTAGGAATAGGTAAGTCTTCAATGCCTGGATAATATGGATGACATGGATAATATGGGTCTCTTATTTCCAGAACTTTAGATGGTAGTTCAAAGCAAGTAACAATGCATTGTCTTTTCTCTTAACGCGCTCTAGCTGTCTGTAAACTGCTGTCAATGATTTGTCAATCAAACATTTTTACTGTGCATTATCTTAATTTGCGAAAAAAAAAATTTTGTTTATTTCTGTCCTGATGGTTTCGTAGTTCCAACTACATCTAATAAAGCTTCAAAATGCAGAATTTTTACCTATTTTCCTGAATTTCCTCCGAGGGAGAAACCCCCGAATCCCCTGCAATTTGGGATATTCTATGCTCAAATTCCAAGGGAGTCCTGGGTCACTCTCTTGACCTCCCTCTCTTAAGGCCAATAAAAAAAGAACATCAGTGAAAAAAGCGATCAAAAAAGTAAAAATATTGCTGTACTTGTATATATCAGAGGAAAGGGACAACATAGTAAATGTGGGAAAAAAAATTCTCTTACACCTGGACGCATACCTGAAATAGCTTAGGATCCTGGTACAGTCGTCCATCGCTACTTCGCGCTTCGACTTTTGCAGCTTCACTACATTTTTCCTGGTTTTTTTTCTTCAAAATATAGTAATTAGTTTTTTTTATGCACTCGTGTAAACTGTTTCCTACATAACAATAACAAAGTATGTCTTTTAAGTAAGGTAAGCTCATCTGAGGGCTGTAGCTGTACTAGTTAAGGGAGTGGAGGTATAAAATCATCGAAGAAAGAGTTGGGAATCGCTATCTCATTTTAATCATTAAACACTAACTGAAAAGTAAAAGTCACTGTATTATTGCATGTGTAATTGTAAATGGTGTTCAAAAATGTACTAGATTTTTAAGTTGTATACGTAATACCTTAAATGAGGATAATTGTAGTAGGAAGAACGAGGGCACATACGGTGACTAACTGGCAATTTAATTCATCAACGAAGTTGACTAGTAGTAGTGTGTATGAACTGCATTTTTGTGTGTATGGTTTACTTCCCAATAATTAACAATGTGATACCTATTAGGTCTAACACATCTAATTTTCTCATATTTTGTGCATTTTAAAAAAATAATGCAAATGTAATGGTGGTTACGTTTCATGTCTAGGGGGCTCTACCTATGTTAAAAACCTATTTAAATTGTCTTAAGTAAGTTTTATGCGCTCTAATTAGGAAAATATACGCTTTATAAATACAGAATCCTACTTCGCGGAATTTCAGTTATCGCGGTAAAGTCTGAAACGATTAACCGTGATAAACGAGGGTTGATTGTATATCTCTGAAACTTCAATTTACAGATGGGTGAAATATGTGAAATATTTCCACAGTTCCCAATAAGATCTTATAATGCTAGTGAGTGTCCCTGAATTTGCACTGTAAAATGAAACGAAATTTTTCTGCAGAAAAAGACAATAAAAGAAGCAGATTATTGATCTTCAATTATTGTAACATGATTTCCGGTTACTGTTGATTGAGTAAAATTAAAAGCCAAAGTTTACAGCTTTTTTTTTTCCTTTAAATCCTTCAGGCGATCAGATCTGGAAATAATTGTCTCAAACAGATTTAATGACTTTCTAACTTCCAAACGAGTATACATGTATTTTGGTGACATACTAGAGTTTCATAGTTATAATAATTTACTGTGGAATCTAAAACAGAATCCTTTTCGTCTTTACGAGGTTATTTTGCATTCTTGATTATCTTCTATGTGCAGCGCTTTAACTTCAACACTGCCTCGTCTCGGTAACAACTGTCCCTGCCAAACTGGATTGAAGTTCTCAGGAATGTTGAGCTCTTTTTAGAAAATGTAATAAGTTAAATCTTTCATTGTCAGTCTTTTTTCTATCTGCTGATGGCAGCTTTCAGCATTGCCCAGGTGGCTTCTAATTTTGAGTAAGTCAGAAATCGTTGCAACTCAATATCTCTTACGTTTTTTAATTTGTACATTTTGATCAGTGGTATATCCAAGCCTATATTTGTATTCAAGCTAAACAAGATATAGCTTAGGGGCCCCCAAGTCCCGATGATTATAGTGATTCGTTCCATACTTGCTATTTATATAAATCTGAATGCAGTATTTTGGAAATTTTTTTGGTGTTGCTTTTATCTTACTTATGCATATTGTCGATCTGTTTAGCACGAAAAAAAATACACTGCATCTATTCCTTTTAATTTTCTGTCCCACTTAAGACTGAAGAGAAGTTGTCATGAGGAATCTTTTTTTCTTTGAAATTACAAATAGCTGTTTCTGACCCAGTCAAAAAACAATAAAAAAAGGGAAAAGTATTGCTGTACTTGTATATATCAGAGGAAAGGGACATACATTGTAAATGGGAAAAAAAAAAATTATCTTACACCACTAAGAGAAACATTCTTCAAACTACAACAAGGGCCTTATATCTGAAATAGCTTAGGATCGAGGTATATCTCTGAACTTCAATATTCAGATGGGTGGAATATTTCCACAGTTCCCAATGAGATCATTAAATGCTAGTGAGTGTCCCGGAATTTGCGCTGTAAAATGAAATGAAATTTTTCTGCAGAACAAGAAGACAATAAAAGAAGCAGATTATTGGTCTTCAATTATTGTTACTTGATTTCCGGTTACTGCTGATTGAGTAAAATTAAAAGCCAAAGTTTACAGCTTTTTTTTTCCTTTAAATCCTTCAGGTGATCAGATCTGGAAATAATTGTCTCAAACAGATTTAATGACTTTCTAACTTCCAAACGAGTACACATGTATTTTGGCGACATACTAGAGTTTCAAAGTTATAATAATTTACTGTCGAATCTAAAACAGAATCCTTTTCGTCATTACGAGGTTATTTTGAATTCTTGATAATCTTTTATGTGCAGCGCTTTAACTTCAACACTACCTCGTCTCGCTCGGTAACAACTGTCCCTGCCAAACTGGATTGAAGTTCTCAGGAATGTTGAGCTCTTTTTAGAAAATTTAATAAGTTATATCCTTCATTGTCAGTCTTTTTTCTATCTGCTGAAGGCAGCTTTCAGCATTGCCCAGGTGGCTTCTAATTTTGAGTAAGTCAGAAATCGTTGCAACTCAATATCTCTTACGTTTTTTAATTTGTACATTTTGATCAGTGGTATATCCAAGCCTATATTTGTATTCAAGCTAAACAAGATATAGCTTAGGGGCCCCCAAGTCCCGATGATTATAGTGATTCGTTCCATACTTGCTATTTATATAAATCTGAATGCAGTATTTTGGAAATTTTTTTGGTGTTGCTTTTATCTTACTTATGCATATTGTCGATCTGTTTAGCACGAAAAAAAATACACTGCATCTATTCCTTTTAATTTTCTGTCCCACTTAAAACTGAAGAGAAGTTGTTGTCATGAGGAATCTTTTTTTTCTTTGAAATTAAATAGCTGTTTCTGACCCAGTCAAAAAACAATAAAAAAAAAGGGAAAAGTATTGCTGTACTTGTATATATCAGAGGAAAGGGACATACATTGTAAATGGGAAAAGAAAAAATTATCTTACACCACTAAGAGAAACATTCTTCAAACTACAACAAGGGCCTTATATCTGAAATAGCTTAGGATCGAGGTATATCTCTGAACTTCAATATACAGATGGGTGGAATATTTCCACAGTTCCCAATGAGATCATTAAATGCTAGTGAGTGTCCCGGAATTGGCGCTGTAAAATGAAATGAAATTTTTCTGCAGAACAAGAAGACAATAAAAGAAGCAGATTATTGGTCTTCAATTATTGTTACTTGATTTCCGGTTAATGCTGATTGAGTAAAATTAAAAGCCAAAGTTTACAGCCTTTTTTTCCTTAAAATTTTTCAGGCGATCAGATCTGGAAATAATTGTCTCAAACAGATTTAATGACTTTCTAGCTTCCAAACAAGTACACACGTATTTTGGCGACATACTAGGGTTTCATAGTTATAATTACTGTCGAATCTTAAACAGAAACCTTTTCATCATTACGAGGTTATTTTGAATTCTTGATTATCTTCTATGTGCAGTGCTTTAACTTCAACACTGCCTCGTCTCGGTAACAACTGTCCCTGCCAAACTGGATTGAAGTTCTCAGGAATGTTGAGCTCTTTTTAGAAAATGTAATAAGTTAAATCCTTCATTGTCAGTCTTTTTTCTATCTGCTGATGGCAGCTTTCAGCATTGCCCAGGTGGCTTCTAATTTTGAGTAAGTCAGAAATCGTTGCAACTCAATATCTCTTACGTTTTTTAATTTGTACATTTTGATCAGTGGTATATCCAAGCCTATATTTGTATTCAAGCTAAACAAGATATAGCTTAGGGGCCTCCAAGTCCCGATGATTATAGTGATTCGTTCCATACTTGCTATTTATATAAATCTGAATGCAGTTTTTTGGAAATTTTTTTGGTGTTGCTTTTATCTTACTTATGCATATTGTCGATCTGTTTAGCACGAAAAAAAATACACTGCATCTATTCCTTTTAATTTTCTGTCCCACTTAAGACTGAAGAGAAGTTGTTGTCATGAGGAATCTTTTTTTCTTTGAAATTACAAATAGCTGTTTCTGACCCAGTCAAAAAACAATAAAAAAAGGGAAAAGTATTGCTGTACTTGTATATATCAGAGGAAAGGGACATACATTGTAAATGGGAAAAAAAAAATTATCTTACACCACTAAGAGAAACATTCTTCAAACTACAACAAGGGCCTTATATCTGAAATAGCTTAGGATCGAGGTATATCTCTGAACTTCAATATTCAGATGGGTGGAATATTTCCACAGTTCCCAATGAGATCATTAAATGCTAGTGAGTGTCCCGGAATTTGCGCTGTAAAATGAAATGAAATTTTTCTGCAGAACAAGAAGACAATAAAAGAAGCAGATTATTGGTCTTCAATTATTGTTACTTGATTTCCGGTTACTGCTGATTGAGTAAAATTAAAAGCCAAAGTTTACAGCTTTTTTTTTCCTTTAAATCCTTCAGGTGCTCAGATCTGGAAATAATTGTCTCAAACAGATTTAATGACTTTCTAACTTCCAAACGAGTACACATGTATTTTGGCGACATACTAGAGTTTCATAGTTATAATAATTTACTGTCGAATCTAAAACAGAATCCTTTTCGTCATTTATCTTCTATGTGCAGCGCTTTAACTTCAACACTACCTCGTCTCGGTATGAGCAATATAACGAGGGGTTACTGTATATGTTTTAATTTTTACTCTGTTTTAGCTACTGTATTCTTGCTAACTTTTGTAGAATAAGGGTGAAATTTACGCATTTGAAAATCAGATTATATCTGCTTCTATCAGGGATGAGAGTTTTCCGGCTTTTGCCGGAATTCCGGCTTTTTCTGTTAGTTTTTAAGACCTTTCCTCCCTTTTTTGCCTCTTTTAGTCCTTATTTTCCTCAAAAATCGGAAAAAAAATACGATTTTTTGAAATTTTCGGTCCCCGATTTCTTACTTGTTCTATTTTTTCCCCTTGAATATTAATCCTCCTCGATATCTGCCAAAAACGTACGTTTTGGAATCAAGCCAACGACGTCAAACACGTGCTGCACCGAAAGTTGCATGCCTCGTTTGAGATTTCAATCTTTTTGCATCCTGAAAGTATTTCAATTATTTTTGTTGTTGGGTGGTTTTTTACTATGTACTACCTTACATCTTATTTTATTCATCATTTCAATAATATTTTTATTTCTTTAATTTATTTTAGAAAAAAATGCAAAACTCAATCAAAAAATGTGGCTTAGCACCCACAGTCTCGAATTTTTTTTAACTTGGCATGGTTATTTTTTTGTGTATTTAAGAAAGGGTAAAAAATATTTATGGTGAATCTCAAATGGTTTAGCTTTACAACCTGTTAAAAGTTTAGAAATTTCATGATTAAATGAGTCAGTTGCAAGTTGTTCTTTTTATTCCAATATTAGAAAGCTCTCAAAAACAAATTTTGGGTTCCAATGCAAGGAAAAAGATAACCAATCGTTTATATACATATATATTTATTTATTTTCAATTCTTACTATGAAAAGTATGTTCTGTCACAAAGAAATTTTAGATTTTTCTCTGTTGTAAAGTTTTACTTTACAAACAGATCTAATTTCAAAATTTATGTTCTCACTCGTTTAACACTATAAACTCAAATGTTTTTAATGAAAAAATGTATTTTTCTCTAAAAAATATGATAAGTTGACACTATTGTGTGATGCAGCCAAGATTGACCTCTGTCTTCCCCAACCCTTTGTTCAAGGACTCAGGAGTTAAAAAATTGTTGCCTCTTTTTCAAAATTTAGATTTATTTAGGAATAAACACCCTTGCAAAGAAATGGTGCAATGCAGAAATAATACAAAATTCTTACTCATACCTAATTAAATACGTATTACCTTTAAAACTGGTAAATTATACATTTTTTGTTGATTTTTTGAATATCATGGCTTTCAGGTTCTGTTTTGATGTGGTTTTGGATATCATCCATTTCACGAAATTTTTTTTGGATATCATCTGTTTTACGATTTTTTGGGGGGGGGGGGATTTCCTCCTTTTTGCTCTCTGACCACTCTCATCCCTGTTCTATGAAACTCGCCTGTTTTTATTTACTAAGAGACTACCGGTTAGAACATTATTTTATGTTTGCCATTATTTTTTACCGTTCTTATCATGTATCGTATTGCATATTCTATTGTTCTGTACTGCAAATCTTATTTAGATTTTTGTTAGGGTGATAGTCTACTGTCAAAATTTAACTGTTCTGCATGCCTATGTAGATGCTCTGTGGTCGCATCTGCGATCTTCTTAACTTTATGTTCTCTTTTTTGAGACAAACAACCTGATTGAAGTTAAGAAAGTAATAAATAACTAAAATGAAATAAAATGGAGAAGATTCAGAAAAATAAACTTTATTTGGCTAATATTACATGATTATAAAGAACTACTGAATTAAGCAAAAAAAATCTTGAATAAAATGCAATAAATTTTTGTTATTTTTTTTTCTGTCTCTATCTGAAGTCTGGAAAATTTTGAAATCCAGCCAACTAGAGGTCCCAAGCGTTGAGGGTGAAATTAGGGTTCTTTCTAGTCATACCTAGTTAAAGCTGTTGAAAAACATAGCAAGACTTAACACTTTTTTTTTTCAGGCACAAGCTTAAAAAGCTGTCTTTTAATTTTCACTAGATTTAGCTTGACTCTAGAGAAGAATTATTTAAAGTTAGCAAAATTTTCAAAGGACCATTTGTAATTTGAATGAATTAGTTACCTTTTTTGTTCTTAAATTTTTTAATAAAACATTCTTGTTTGATTTTACTATTATATGAAGTATTTTCTAGATGTAAATATTGTTCTGTAGTAATTTTTTTTTTGTTTTTTTTTTCAGGTTGATCATAAAAGTGAGTTTTTTACTTATATAATTTTGGAAATATTATTTTTACTACATTGCATTCTCTTTTGCTATATTTCATGCCTAAAAATTTTGATGGCTGTAAGTTTTTTGATCTAACAAAATCTTCAAAAAAAAAAAAAAAATTCTGTGCATTTTATAATCTGGTTCTGTATATTACTTTGCTAGTAATTCTTGGATATGGTAAGTCTTGTTTTTCAAGTTTTCTGCATTACAATGTTTAATTAAATTCACTTAAGCTTTCATTTTATACGTTGTGTGAAATAAAATGTTTGTGACTTACTGTTATTAAAAAATATGGGGGCTATCAGTGTTAAGCATTTAGGGCTTTGATATTCTTATGCCGTATATAGCACTTTTCAAGTCTTGCCCCTGCCAGTAAACCTAACTGCTGTAATTTATTTTTATAATTGAAGTCATGGGAGGGTGGGGCGATCTGTGCTAACTGAACCATGGGTCACCTTTTTGGACCGGTCTTAATTATTTTTATACTATTTATGCATTTTGTTTTAATTTCTGACCAACAAATAGCATAGCCCTACAAATCTGATAATTAAATCATGCAGCACAGTAATATTAAACAAATTTTATTTGAAAAAGCGTTATTTAAGCAGTAAGTAATTTTCAGAAGTCTAACCATTTTGATCAAGGCTGGATCCCTCTCCTAAAATTAGTTGTTTCAGTTCAAAATTATTTTGTTTTATTTCGTACCCCCAATTTAGTGTCCTATAAACATGTTAAGCTGATATAAAAAGTGTTGTGCCTTTTCAATGCAAATTGTATTAAATATATTCTATTTTCTAATTTGTATGAATTATCTTGTTCGATAATCCTATGCTGCCATTTAAACAAACTTTGTCCAGAAAGGCTTTAAAAATCTTACATTTCTTACTATCGTTTATAGTATGGGCGATGAAAAATTATTTGATTAAAACTAATTTTGCTTACTTTATTAAAAACTCATCTTGCAACTCAAATTGGTAGGCTTAATACTAATGCACAATATAATATTACTGTGTACTGATGAACTAAATCCAGTTTCACTTACAATTTTTGGACTTGCTTCGTGAGCCTTCTCTCTAAGGGGCCCTTAGCATTTTTGATACTGCAAATCCACAACTTCTATGAATATGCTTGTTTCAGTTCTCAAGCAATGGAGAACACATATTATATACAGAGAATGATTGAAAAAACAAACAAACTTCATGTAAGAAGCCCTAGTGGTCTGACTGATGAGCCAATCAAGCTAAAATATTTGATATGACTGCTTGAAAGTATCTTACAAAATAATTCTTTTTCAAATGAAGACTGAGGGAATGGTGCCAGTTTATTATATTTCAATTAGTCGTCCATGCCTTTCCCCACCTTTCCTTTTCTAATAGTTTAAAAAATTGTTAGACAGCCCCCCTGAACTCCTCCTTTCCCAAAACTTTACCAAAATAGCCTACCTTGCGTTTTTTGGCCTTCAATTTAAAAAAATTTCTAAGGGAGAACCCCCAGACCCCCCCTTACTTCCGATTTTTAGCTTTTTGGAATTAGGATATCAAAATGCCTAAATATTACAATTAAACTAGTTTCATGTTGTTAGAAAAAGTCAAAAGCTTAAAATTCATATCCAATTCCAAAACTGACTAGTTAAAATTTCAAACATTTATACACATAAAATTTTCCTTAAGCACACATGCTTGGGGGAGGAGGGGGGGGATGGAGCTGAAAATATTTTTCGTCTTGAACACATCACCAAACTTGCACCCATGCTATGGATAAATGGATCAATTGTGAATTTTCTGGCATTCAGAAGAAGTTAGAGGGACATAGAAAGACAGATGTATTCAATGATTCATAACCCTGCTTTTGGAATATATGTGTAGCTGCTAAGTACGCCATTTTCCTTTTTATTTGTGTGCTGCAAAAATTAAAGATTTTAATAGAAGAACCTGACTATTTCTGAAAACTTTTTTGTCTAAAAGTCCCTTTAAAAAAAAAGGCACTAAATTTATTGTAGTAAAGAAATTGACCAGTTCAAGAGTTTAACTTAAATAATTTTTCCAATTAATTACTCAATTGTATTTAAACTTATTTTTGGAAGAACTTGCTTTACCAAAAAGCACAGCAGATTTTAATCTTTTTGCACCTGGGAAGTAATTCAATTATTGTAACTTATGCTGCCTTATACCTTTTTAATTTGAGTTATCGTATTTGGTTTTTTTATTGAATGCTTTTAAAAATTATTTTTGTAATTACTATTATACTTTTTTGGTGAGGATAAGAGAATATACTGATACTTAATTTTTAGCAAATACACTCTTAATTAGTTTTTTCATTTGAAGTATTTTGTATATTTCTTGCTGCTATCAATCAGCTTATTATAAAATATTCCCTATTTCATTTTAACTTCAGTTGGGGAGACCAGGGATAGTGTGAACGTTTTAAACCTTATTTTTTTTAAGGTTGTAAATGAAGTAGAAAAACTTACCAATGAATGAAAAAATGTGAAATTATTACTATAATTGTTTTAAAAAGTTAAATGTATTACACCTTATGAAAGGTTTAACTTTGATTTTAGAAGTAAATGCTGAAAAATGTAAACATTATGTGAAATAAGCTATTTTATTTTCCTCCTTTCTTCTTTTTTATGTTTCTATTAGGTTTATTCCTTTTTTCTTGGATTTAGAGATTTTTTGTTTTTTGAGGACTTTTTGTGCTGATTTGGATTTGTTTGTTTTTTGGGGACTTTTTGTGCTGATTTGAGTTTTTGTGCTGTGATTCTTTCTTCCTGAAGAGCCTTTTTGACTGGGTATATAAATGAGTATTGCTGTAGACTTCTTTCGTTTCCATTCTTTTTTGATCTTACCATCTCCTACTTCAGCGTAAGGTCATATATGATCTGGAGTAATGCTCAGAGATGTATGTGGGTTTAGCTGAGATATAGTGCTATCTTCAGTAAGAAACTCGAAATCTGAATTATTGAATGAAGCAGCAACTGAATCTGTTCCAGGACAGGTATATCCAATTTTCCTACTTTCTTCTAGCATAGAGCTGTTGCTGGGACAAACAGATTCACTCTTAGATCTAGGAGATGAGTTGTCTGGCCGATCAGGGATATAATTTTGCATGAAGTAAGAGTCCTGAAAAATGTTGGAATTGCAGAAAAACAACCTGATTCCCTTGAAACCATTAATATTTATGGGGCTTGCTTCTTAGCAACTGTTACCACTGTTTATACGATATAGTCATTGGATTTCCTGGATTCTTCTCCATCCAAGAATCACAGGTGGAATTAACATACTCTTTCAGTGGGCCATGTAGGCTCTTAGTAATAGGAAAATTAGTAGGCTACAATGTAATAGGTACGATGTCCTAAACGAAATCAATCCCTTCTGTTGACATGGGAGTTGTAAATATCTAGTGAGAGAATTAGAGGTTTTGCTTTGAACATCTAGTGTTTTTGATAAAATGCTTTAAAAATCTGGATTCATTTCACCTACCTACTAGGGTGGTAGGGGTTTTCCCACTGTTGGTTTTTCTCTTGTAGTTTCTCATTTCCAGAACGAAGAGCACGGTTGGTTATTGTATAGGCATTATATAAGAATTGATAAGCTAAAGAATAGTGTAACTAATGCAATTATTTTATTAGTTGACATTTTACAGAATTTACATTTCAATTGCTTAATGTTTCGACTCTAAATACTTGGAGCAACTATGAGAATTTGCACACTTACCCGCCAAAAAAAATAGCCCCAACTCGCCGTATTGAAATTAAGTTACTGTTTCAAAAATGGTTTCATAAAATAATCCAACTAAGACTTCATTTGTTGCATAGAAGCATGGGCTATTCAATATTAATAAGTTTTGGTAAATTACTCTACTCTTATATTTTTTATAAGAAAATAACTAAGAATGAAAAAAATTACTTAACACTGTGAAAAAATATTTTTCTCTCGTACAACACGTTCAGCTTGGTAGATTTGACTGAAAATGCATTGACAGTTGCAAGTCGGCTATGTGGTCACAGGACAGCTCACTCCAAGCTGAAGCAGCCAAACAAAAAACGAGATAATTATTCAACAATCACATTAACCCCTTCGCATACTAGCCCTAGTCTTCTTCATGGCATTTTGAAGCATAATATAGTTATTTGAAATGAAATATGTCATTGGTGAATCATTTTTAAACCTCCAGTAGAATCTCCTGTTCTTTTTTCTTAAAAGTTTGGCAAGTATAAGGATGACGGGTGCCGTTTTTTTTTTTTTGCAAAAAATTTTTAAAGGAATTGTGCAAGTTCATAGACAGAGCCTATGTTACATTGGGCTGCACAACACCCATTTCTTTCTTGGTCACATTGATTAACCAGCATATTGAAAAACCACTAATGGTGTTCGAATAATTGGCGTTTGAAGAAGATAGCTGGTGGGGGGGGGTGAATTGTGCAAATTACGTAGAAAATACCCCTCTGTTATATTGTCATTAGGCTGAGGCAGGATTAGAAAAAAAGTTTCTTTTTATTTTGTACTTTACATTCACTGAAAATTGCGTTTTAAGTTTCAATCCTTTTGCATCCTGTGTCACACAGTGTGTTGTGGAAAAAATTATAAGGACCAAGCTATGAGGCGGAATGTTTAAGTAGGGGAGACCGGGGTTAGTTGTTAGAATTTTGTTAAATATTTTGTTACACTAAACTATTTGAATTATTTACACACTTGAAACTTTAAAATGCATCTAGACTGTTTAACATTCTATATAAATATTCATAATATACTTCTTGAAAAATGATTAGAAGCTACTACTCCAAAATATTTCAAGTTTTTTAAATAGATGTAGGTTGTAACAACTTACCCCACCATGGGGCATGTTGTTACAGTATATGGGGTTAGTTGTTACATGAGATGTATTTTAGTAATGAAATGAATTTTACACATTTCATGGTTTTTTCTGTTAAATTTTAAAAATTCTTAATCATGTTAAAAATCAAAAACTGTTTGGTTTTACAGATTTACTTCGTAAATGACTTATTCTAATAAATTATCATTGTCCGAATTAAAATTTTTACAAGCATATAAATTATCAAACTTAGCACATCGATCATGAGCCCATTTGTCACCGAAACGACATTGAAGCCCTTTAGTTGGTTTTTTGGATTCTGAGTACGGTTTAGAGCACTGTATGCAGAACCAGTCTTCACAATCTTCATCCGAAGGATGCACTGTTTTGGACGCAGCTTTTTGCATCTTTTTTTGCCTTTGTGTCTGTTCATTTCTTCTCTGTTAGACACACTTTCCTTTTCACAGATTTTTGTTTCCCAGCTTTGGCTTGCAAAACATTTTTACTGGTGTATCTGTTGAAGTGGCGCTGACCTGTAGTTTACACTTATGAACCGTCTTCACTTCTGCACTGCCTGCAGCGTTGGAGAAAGACCTATATACATTCCAACAATACATCATTTATTATTATTATCATTGTTGTAATTATTATTTATTCAACCATACATATTAAAAATAAATTAAATCATAGAATGAAAGAGATCAGAATTATTATCGTCATCCATATACAGTATTTTATATGAATTAAATCATGCAATAAAACATCAGAAATACTACTAACCACCACTAGCATTTTACATCTTACTGCAGAATCTCTCTACTGTCATGAAATTCATTCCCTGCCTTTCGTAACGAACTACCTGCAATTATTTCTTTAGCCATATCCAGGTATATTTCTTTAGGTGTTTTGCCCCTGTCTGTCTTGTTTTTATAGTCCCCTACCATATCACATTTAAAAAGAAAACATAATATTAAATAAAAACTTACATAGGGCAAGTTCTTACTAGTAAAAACTAACCGAAACAAAATTGTAACATTTTGCTCCATACGACGCCACTTTAGTTCTTGGTACATGTTACTGGTATTATGTCTCGGTATAAAACTTTTAAATATGTTAGCACTTACCTGAAAATGTAGGCTTTCATGTGGTATAGAATTAAATTCGTTATCTGCAACGGCTTTGTCACAAATAGAAAAATAACAGTGGAAAGAAAAATTACTTTCAGACTCAAAAAATAGTTTTCCTTGAGCACTATCCGTGCTACTGACTGCAAGTCCTCCAGTGATTGTCAGGGAATGTAGATGGGTGAGTGCTATCATCTACTGCAAGGAAAGTCAGTTTCTCCTGGCGGTTAATTTTAAATTCGAATGTAACTAACCCCGGTTTAGTGGAGTGTTTTAAGTAATATTTTTCTCTTCTGGGGGGGGGGGGGGCTCCTGTATTGGGTTCTTGTGGTAGATTTGCAAAAGAACTTTAGTTTTGCATGAAACTTATTGCTATAGTGTAAAATAATATTTTTATCCCCTGTTTAGTATTTGTTTTATTTTGCCATAATTTTGTCAATCCAGTAATTTTCATAGATCTTAAAAAAGGATAGATAGGCCTTTCTCCTACAGCGCAGCATATTTCGCCCGGAGAAAGTGGGGTCAACATGATTCTTCCGAGAATCACATGATCAAGGGACATCGTGTCTCCCTCTTCTCGGGCAGCAGTGATCTAACAATGCGAAGCGTCATTAAAAGTCTAGGATTGTCTGAAGATTTTCATTATACTTATGTGAAAAATCTCTATGTGTGAATCTGAGATTTTCTAGCGAAAGAGGGTTTGATGAATGCAATGCTAGTGCCAATTTTATTAAAAAATAAAGACATAGTGAGTAGCAGAAATCTTTCTTTCTGCTAAAGGCAAAAAAAGTCCCCATGCAGAATCGAAATTAAGAATATTTTAAACAATTTACTGTAGATGCCGAGCATTATATTAAATCACTAAAAACTAGCGATGGAAAGTTAGTTATAGTATGTCCGCGAAAAACTGGATTTTTAGGTTCCCTAATTTCTATGAAAAGTGTGCTGGGAACATCTGAAAAGTATGTAGGTGCCCGAATTTCCAGTTCTAAACTGCGTAATGACTTATAAGCTTACTCAGGATCACCTTGAAACTTTTTTTAGTGCGATCAGGTTGTGAGGGGGATTCAACAATAACCGTCGGACAATTTCGAAGTGCAAAAAAAAGATTATTCATTCATACGAAAGTTAATGAGTCGCTTTTGATCATAAATATGCTCTGGAGCAATAGCGGATACAAAGGGGGGGGGGGGGGGGGTCATGACCATAGATCTTAAAAAGGGATAGATAGGCCTTGAATCGATCCCAGTCGAGGCCTTGATCGATTACAGTTCTTCAAATTGCGCTGATTTTGACAACCTTCAAATGCTAAGATTAAATTTGAAGCGTAACAAAAATGCTTTGAAAGAAAGCCTTTTCTTCCGATTCCTTTGACGACGATTTGGAAAATTCAGAAATCATCTCAATTAATATGACGTAGTATATTAATGATGTTTCTGACTACGCTAGATTTTTTGCCCGGCAAGTGCACTCTGTTGTGAACTGCGACAACTGCAACTCAGTCTCAACTACAACAAACCAAAAAATAAGCCTAATAAAATTTAGGAATTTTGGGACACATTCAAGTATGATAACTTATTGCAAGATTGCAGCCATTGAAATATGTACATTCGTAAAGAACAACTGAGAGAGAATGTGACAAAATTTTGGGAGTAAAACACAAAAATATAATGTTACTCATGAGACCACAAGAGTTACGAGAAAAATTTCGAATTCCGTTTTTCTAAGTTTAAATAAGCATATGTTGGAAACAGAAGCAGCAGATTTTCTCGTTAGCAAGTTTATAAAATCAATCGTTACTAAATATTTAAGTGTTAGAATGTATCGCGCAGTCAATTCAAACAATAATAATAATTCACAAAGACCAATAAGTATTAAAGTAACAAAATTAATATTGTTAAGGGACAATAATCACTAGTTTTCTTCACTCTCAAGTTTTAATTGTCAAAATTATCATTCTATGGAACGAAAAGAAAAGAAAAATTGGGGATGGGGCGGAAGTCAAATGACCATTCATGTAGTTTATAATTGCAAATGAATTTATTTTCTGAGTACTTCAAAAAAAAAAAAAAAACACTGAAGTTGCTTAAAAATTAGGAACAAACCAAAGTTATTTGTTTGGCTAATGTAGTGTTGGTGCGAAACGCATGCGAATATTAGAATATTATTTAGTTGAGTTAATTGATATTCGATACTATTTACATTTGCATTTCTAATTGTGGTTTATGGTTTTAGATTGGGTTTTATGTTAAATTGTTGCACTGGCTTCAAAAGTTGTAGGAAAAAGCACGTTTTGAAACTATCTGTATTTGAAAAATTTGATTGAAATAAAAGAAAATTTATAAGACAATTTTTTGTTTAAGATTTTGAAGACGTCTATTTCTACTCAGTATTTAAAGCACTTGAAAAAAAGTTTAAATAGCTTGTGCACCTGCTTCAAAAGTTACAATGGGAAAATATCTAATGGACTATTCCATGAAAAAGCTGTCATTTTGTCCCGCATTTCATTAAAAAGTAATCACTTAAAAAGGTAACGAAGAACATTTTTTGCAAAAGTACAACAAATACATTTGCGATTTCTTAATGAAAAAAAAATTGTTACCTTTTTTAATTAACTTTTAGTGAAAAATATGAGGTGTTACGTGAGGGACAGAATGTTCCCATTTTCTTTAAGAATGGGTTAAATGCTTTAATTTAACCCATGCTTAAAGCATTTAACCCATGGGTTTTGGGTTAAATGCTTTGATTTCCCTTAATTGTGTAAATGATCGCAGCGCAAAGTGAGTTTCTTCGATAAGGGAAACAGTTTCTTGTGCGGGGTGTCCCTTGATCACGTGATGTCCAATGGGGGATATTGGCGTGCGCTCTGAGGAGAAAAGTGGGGAGAACGCACATCTATTCTATTTTAAGATCTATGGTAATTTTGGATTTCTATCAGCCATAGCTGCCAACTTGTAAGATTTAGCCTTACATTGTAAGATTTTTGTTGGTATTGTAAGTTTGTAAGATCTTATGGCATAATTGTAAGATAATTAGGTTTTAGATCTCTGGTATTGCTTTTTTTTTATAAGTTTCCTCTTATGTTGCTTCCGGAGAATAGAGAAACTGCAGATGAAGAGCTTAAGATAAGCTCCGAAGTGAATTTCGCTCTGTACAAATAGACGATTTGCCCAATGTTGTGCTGAAAAGGGAGAGGATGGATAAAAAATAGGCTGCTTTAAAGAAATTAGTTAATGTCAATGGTTTATTGAAGTATGAAAGGCTCTCCTTTTCTATGCTTTCCATTCTAGCCATACCTCACAGCAATGCAGAGTGCAAAAGAATATTCAGTAGTGTCAGAATGGCAAGGACAGAGCTGTGCAGTTCTCTGTTTGATAATAACCTGGATTTGAATAAGTTATTGAAATAAAATTTTTGAATGTTGCTAAGTCAGCAACTTAAGAAAGCTTAAGTTCCAGTTAAAGTAGTGTCTGCAAAAGCAGCTGACTGCATTAATTTACGAAAGAAAAAGTAAGATAATACAGCAAGCTATTAGTTTCTTCCAAAAGAATATTTTTAAAGATTAATATTGAATAATGCATCTTACAGAAAAAAATTAGACAATATTTTAAAAGTGCACACTTGTAGTATTCTTAAATTTTAAATGCACAGGCCTGCCTTTTTGAAACTAACTGCTCGTTTCTCTTTTATGAATCCAGTTTTTTTTTTTTCGTTTTTCATCTGTGCTGATTAATTACAAATAAAGATTTGAAAATACAGTGAAACCTCCTAATAGCGGACAGTCAAAGGACTAGAAGTTTTGTCCGTTATTGGGAGGTGTCCGCTATTAGGAGGAACTACTTAATTTACCTATTTCAAAATGGGCTGTTGTTCCGTTTTTAGAACACAATCGAAACAATTGCGAAAGGTTTACTACATTTTACGAAAGGTTTACTACATTTTACGTCAAGTGTAATTAATCTGTTTTTTTCTTAATAAATGTATACTGACAGCACACACTTGTCTTAAAAAGCATTTAATCAATTAAAGTAAACAGTAAAAACAGTTTGACATCTCTTTTGCATTACCAACGGCGGCGATTCGGCGCAGCAACCCCCCCCCCCCCACATACTTTTTATGGTTAATTAATTTATTTTATCTCGAGTATCACTATTGCATGATGCATGATTGACAGTTGGCAATATGACCTTGAATATGGGCAAATCTTTTTCATGTCTAAAAATTAAACAACCCAAAGAAACCATGCCATAATGCTGACTACTACCGGCGCTAGCCTGCTTAATTGCATCTCCTGAGAGCCCCAGTTAGAAAAAGCGCCCAATTTCCTCTTTTTTATCGTAACTTTTGAATAGTTATTGTGTATAAAATTCATTAAAATCTTAAGAAAAACGTACGTTAATTGTTAGACCGACATCAGTTTTCACTTATCTGCTTCAATACTCTCAAAACTAGCCGTTACAAAATTATGACTTTTATTTTCTTTTTCATTTTTTTCTGCCCCCAACTTTTAAGCCCCAATCGCTGCCTCTGCCCATTACCACCCTTTTAATTCCAAGAAACAGTGATAATTAAATGACGGGGGGGGGGGATATCAGTTGTGGAGGATGAAAAGCTTTGTAATGCAAGAAGTCACTAAGATATTCTGTGAAAAGAAAAAAAAACGGAAGTGCTACGATCGCAAGGGAAATTTTTTGTGAAATAACTGTCTGTTATTCGGAGTGTCCGTTATTCAGAGTGAATTACATGGAATGGCCTATATTGAGGTACTGGGACTTGCAAAAATGTCCATTAATTAGAGGTGCCCGTTATTTGGGAGTGTCTGTTAAGGGAGGTTTCACTGTATAATGCTTTTAGTTTTAACGGTTTGTTGTGTGTTGGTTAAAAAAGTGTACAAATACACCCATGTCATGCATTGTAAGATTTTTAAAGTTGATATGTTGGCAGCTATTGATATCAGGATTAAAATTTTTTAATGTTTTCTCTAAAAGCTGCTTTTTTTTCTCGTTTAAAATGCCACTCTGGCTATTTACTGTGTAATAATAAATAGATATATTTTGGTTTTGTATGAAAAATTGTGTCAACATCAGAGCTTCCCCCACGATTAAAAAGGGGCAGGGTGCTGTGTTTTAAGAAACTGCTTTTTTTCGAAACTAGAAGGCATGTTATCACTTCAAAGCATAAGTGGATCTAGTGTCGTAGGATATATACAGTAAAACCTGTAAAGTTGACCACCCTTGTAAGTTGACCACCTGTCTATGTTGACCGCTTTTGTCAGGAACGGAATTAGTCCTATCTCATATAATGAAGGAAAACCTCTGTAACTTGACCACCTCTCTATCTTGACCACTAATGTTCGCCAAATTTGGTTTGGAGTATTGTAAAAAAACCTTTGTAAGTTGACCACTTGGTTTATTTTTTTTTAAACTTTCTTCAGCAAATTATTTTATTTTATTATTATTTTATTATTATTATTATTATTTTTTTTCATAGCTTTCCAAGAATGTTTTTAATGCTTTGATGACGGAACAGCATTTTACTAACTAAACAGCAGCATAAAGCTTAACGCTGCTCTTTATTCTCCAAACTTGTTTTTCATTTGTTGTTCTATTTGAGATAGCTTTTTGTACTCTGTTCAATGAAAATAGGTGTCAGTAGTAAAGTTCAAAGTCTTTTCTTTCAATTGCAATTGTTGTGACAACACAGGAACTGTGCTAAAAAGAGAAGGCCTGGATCTATACATTTTGATTCCCCTGCAACAAAATATGTAGGGCCCATACCTACAGGCCAGCAGTGTCTCTTAGTAAAGTGAAGAAGTCTTAGTACTAGTTTTTTTTTTCTATTTTTTCTTCAATTTCTAGGGCCGTTAGCCCCTTTAAGGACGCGGGCCTCTCGCACTGCGGCTACGCAGATCTGGGCTTGCTAATGAGTGAAGTTACATGTTTCTGGTGGGATCCGGACAAGGGATTAAGAGATAGGACATTTTGATTTTGCCTTTATGAACTGGGAGAGTCGAGCTTGTTGCTCTTTGTGCTATAAGTTTTACATAAAAAGGCTTCTAAAAGAAAGAATTAGCTGAACTTGAGATTAATAAAAAGTATGAAATATTAAAATTAACTGAAAATGAAAAAAGCCAGAGAATATTAGCTGGCATATAAGGAATTTCCAAAACTAAAGTGTCTAATCTAGTTAAAAACAAGGAAAAACTAACAAAATTATTTGAAGAGTATTTTTAATTATTGTTTCACTTTCAATAATATTAAACAATGAAAATGAGTTGAACAGAAAGAGTAAGGGTGAGTTCCTCAAAAAATTAATACATAGTGCAAGAAATGACAAAAAATAAATAAAAAGTATTACCGCCCTTTATAAGTTGACCACCTGTCTAAGTTGACCGCCAAAGTACTGCACCGCGAGTGGTCAACTTACACAGGTTTCACTGTACTGTTATTCCTATGTTCAAATGTCTTGCTATCACAACAATAAAAACTTGATAGTTTTTATCTTGCTATGAGACTGAAACAGCTGTAGGGGGTTTTCTCATAAAATCCAGTTTTCATTGGATCTTTTCCAAAATTTACGGATGTCCTTTCTAGCTTTCAAATTCCCCTGTTTTCGCCTACTATGGAGGGGGGGGGGGAACCTCATGGGAATATAAGAACACAGTTTTTGTCCGATCTATTCCAAATTTGGTACATTTATACTTTGTTGATTAGGAATTCCCATACGGTAGTTTTTGTCCTGCTATGAGAGGGGAGGGAGGAACCCCCATAGAGGGTTTTCCTTATAACAAACCAGTTTTCGTGAAATTGATCAGATTTTAGCAGATGTGTGGAAAACTAAAGCTCATATTTATTATGATGGTTTGGGCAGTTTTCTTGAGTATGAAACTCAAGTCGGGGATCGCGCTAAGGATTTCGAATCATTCGCCAAATTTTTAAAGTGGTTAGCCAAATTTCAAAAGTTTTAGTCAAAAGTTTTAGTCAACTTTTACTCATTTTAAATGTATTTTTGTCTGCAGAAATATTTAATCAGAAAATGAAGTATAACTTAATTTTTGACAATTTTTTGAGGATAAGGGCAGGGGTATATCCAGGAATTTTTGTCCGTTTTTAGGAATTTGGTGAGGAAAAAAAATGCAAATTAAGTAGTTTTTCCACAAATCATATGTAATTTTTCAAAGGAAAAAATGGCTAAAAACAACTTTAAGTGATATTTATCATTCTTTATAAATTTGAGAGTAGAAATAAAAGCTTTTAACGAAGTAAAGACTGCATTCGTATCTTACTTCGATGTTTCAGACATCGAACACAATGAAACAAACGCGCCATTTAACAAGGCATCCGCCAACACTCTACTCGGTATGCTCGGTAGCCACGCTGCGCACTCGATATCCAATCAGCGGAGTGTTCCGAGGATAAAACAACTTTCAGTGATTGCTAAGTCTGGAAGTTTTGTGAAAGGTTCGTTTTTATAGGTCGGAATGTTGTTTTAGGGGTCCAAATTTTGTGAACGGACTTAATTTTAATCTAGATTGACTTCTGAAGGAAGATTTTTTTTTCCCTATGTGTATATTTTAGAGAATTTTCTGTTCACCAATAAATTCGCCAAATTCGAATTTTGTTCGCCGATTTTACGATTGTATCGTATTTGGCGCATTGGCGAATGCTTAACATGGTTCCTGCAACTGTGGATGTTCAGGTTTGTTGGAATATGGTTGGAGTTTATAATGCTGAGTGGTCCAACATAGCAAAGCTTCTTAAATTAATTCTGCTTGAAAAAGTCCTATTTGTGTGTATGCAACTATTTCTGATATAAACTTTAGCCCTATGAGTGACAGTTTATCAAAAAATGCAACTTATACTCTTTGTGCACATTGCACCAGTTTCTTAAGGGGCTTATGTTGTTTTAAATACCTCACTCTTAGTATACTGTCCTGGCCATGTAAAGAGCTGTAACTGTAATATTTTTATTTTTACATTTGTCATCTATTGTACGGTAACTTTTTTTGTACAAACAAGCTTGCTTATTTGATTTCTGCTGAAAAAAAAGCACACCATTCCCACACTAGTGCTCGTGTAGGGTCGAAATCGACCCCAATATGTCTTTCCTTTAACTTTTTTCACAACTTAAATATTTTATTTTTTTATTTATCTTTTCACTAACAGATTCTTCTATACTGATTAGTTTTTCATTACAATTGCATAGTTTCTTATGAGCTAGGCAACGCATGAAAAAAAAATGTTATGAGGTTAACAATGCATACTACTTAGAAATATATTAAAGAATAATTTTTTACAAAAAACTTTTTAGTAATTATTTCAAAACGTATTCCTATTTGAATTTCTATTCAATTAGTAAAAGTTAATCAAAATCCGTGCAGAGAAAATTTACGCAAGCCTGTTGTTGCAAACAACATTTTGATGCTCTTTGCATGTATATGTAAATTTTTTTAACAACACATCTGTTGGCATTTTTGTCTTTAATTCTTGGGCACAAAAAGCTCCTGAATCGACTAGAAACTTTGGCCTAATAAATATTCTTTGCAATAATTAGTGCAAGGGCAGTACGCAGTACTAATTCAAAATCATGGCTAGAAGTAGGATTGTTGGAAACTAGTTCATTTTCAAACTTCTTCAAAATTCCTTGAATGGATGTGTTGGAACTAATGCCTAACACCTGTTTGTTTCAAGAACTTATCTGATGTCAGTAGAAGCGTGGGGTCGAAAATGACCCCATTCTCAAAACTCTCCCTTGTTTACAAGAATTCAAAGGAAATTAGAAAATTCCAACTACACCCTCATCAATCAAAGACACAATTGCAGCTACTGAAAAGATGGTTTCCTTATCTATGTATGAAATTCCTCCAAGAAATGAAGCAAAAATGGCTGGGGTTGTTCTCGACCCCACACAAGCACCTGAGAGTTAATCAAATTTCGTTCATGTTTTAAAATAATATATAAAAAAAGGAGCAGAAATGCGGATTTTGAACTGCTTTTTAGATAAACGTAATCCTGTAACTAGCCTTTAAAAAGAAAAAAAGCTATAGAGCTATTTTGCTTTGGAAGATAAGTAAAAATTGCTACAAACAACTTGAGCGTACCTGTAAACTTAAGGCATTCCGCCGTGCTTTGCCCCTTTTCAAAAATAAAGAATTGCTCCCTATGTTTTTTAAAAGCTATCGCAAGCATCTTATGGGACCCCATGATATCCAGCAATTTCATTTGCCCAGCAATAGATCGGTCACAAAAACGTCCAAGTATTGTCAATGTCCCCAGAATTTCACACTAAAAACCGCCTCACAAATAAAAGAAGAAGCAAACACCTAGGCAAAGAGATTCTCAGAATTCAGACAGGCTTATCAGTTGGGTACAAAAGCAAGTTCTTCCTTCTTCCTGGGGGGGGGGGGGCTTAAAAGGGTGTTAGAAGGGGTTCCGTCATCTGTGAAGGGGGAGGGAAAGATTGTTTCATTCAAGCGCCATCTTTGATCTTCTGAGAATCAATAATGAGAGTCAACATTTCATAGTATTTTCTGCTGTAGGATCAGGGGATGTCTGTTCCAAGGAAAGTAGAAGGGGTACTTGTACTTGGAAATAGTCTGAGTGAGAACGCAAACGACACAACGAAACGTGCCTTCTGCTAAAAGGAAATATAAAGAGTTGGAAGAAAAGAATATAGATGCCAGCAGATAAAATATGAAGACTTAGTGATGTTTCAGGCTTTTTTTCTTCTGCAAAATAGAACAGAAAAAGGGTTGGTATGCTCTTGATAAAACTTGGAAAGAGCTTAGGGGGGAAAACTTCATTTTTAAGTGATTGAAAAAGTTATGAAAGATATCAATCCTATTGCATCTTGAAAATATTCTAATATTTCTGACAGTCGGAAATTATTTTGACGCATGCTGATTTATATTAGCGTATTTTATGTTTTATTTTTAAAAAATACTTTGTTTTTGAAACCATGCCAACATTGAACCCTATTTCGTGCAAACTCGCTTCTCATCTTTCAGATTTCAATCCTTTTGCATCTTGTAAATATTGTAATATATTTGACAATTGGAAGTTGTTTTGACATACGCAATCCAAGATTAGCTTATTTTATGTTTTATTTCAATAAATCAACAGTATTTTTGGGAGATTTCGCGAAAAATTACTTCCAGTGTTTGAGATTTAAATCCGTTGCTTCTTGTAAGTATTTCAGTTTTTTGAACAATCGGAATGTATATTTTAACATGCGCAACTTTAATTAGCATATATTGTTTTTCATTTTAAATACTAAAAAATTGTTTGTTTTTAGTCTTGTCTATTAATTATTGCAAAAAGGATTTTAATCATTATTTCCTCATTGGTTATCACTGATTTTTTGCAAAAAATACTAAATTTATGAGCTCATGTTATTTTAATTTAATTTTTGGCTTGAAATGCAATAAACAAGTTTAATTTCTATTCATCATGGTCTTGATGTCTACTAAAATATTGCATGGTATAATGCAGATTACAAGGAAGGCTTTTTTTTTTTAATCTTGGAAGGGGGATCCGTAATTAAATACTGCTCTTCAGACATTGCAATTCAAAGGATTTTGAAATGCGTAGAGTTTTTACTCTTATGGAATAAGTAGTCAAATTTATTACCCAAAATGTTGAAAAACACCCAAAAGCCAAATTTCAGCATTAGCTAAATGCTCCTTAGGGAGTAGGGAAAATGTGCTTAGTCAGTCAAACAAAGCCTTTTCTAAAGACAAGTGACTGGAAAATACCACTATATTTAATTCTAAAGTCAGTGGTGGCCATCAAGGGGGGGGGGGTACTCATGGTGCAGACTACACTGTTTGAATTTATGCAAGGTGTTTTAAACTGTTATTTCTTTTTTTTGGGGGGGGGAGGGGTGGCGCTAAGTACTTTTTGAGTGGGTGTGTCGTTGCTCTTTTGGGGGGGGGGTGCACCACGTTGAATAGTGCCCTTTTTATGATAACAATGCCCCTTTCAAAGACCAGCACCCTGCCCTTTTTTCCCCTTAGAGTGAACACTTTACACACAGGACAGACTTAAACGTTATTTTTATTATTAAGTAAGTCATATTACTACAGTTTATCAGTACCTTCACTAAATATGTGCTAAGTTGGTACTCTCACAGTAATGTAATGAAATTCGCACAAAAATAACTTTTAAAAATCCAATTTTACATAAAATCTAAAATTTTTAATGGGCATTTAATGTTCTGCCTAAAGCAAAATTTGCGCTTAAAATTGAATTTTGAAGACTGGTTGAAATCATATTAGTTTTGTAGGCATCAGAAAATGCCCCAGGTATTTAAATCTTACTGACTCAAATGGGTTAATACATAGCATGAGTGACTTTTTAGTATACAATACTGTCAACTCCTGATTAACCAGCTAAAATAGGATTTATCTGTCATTGATGCATGCATGTATGTTTTAAAATTGTATTAAAAAAATAAATAGCTTGCCAAAAAGAGTTTGAAATGATTATCAAAACAGGCATATCCAAGCAATTGAGATTATTTTAAAGCATGCCATTAAGAAGGTTTTTAAAAAAACCTTTTTTTTTCTGTTGGAAGTTTGGAAGTACAACTTATGCATAATTTTTGGCAATTTTTTGATGCACCTATTGGTGGTTTGTGAATTTCTGGAATTGTAATCCTTATAAAACCTATTGAACTCAAGTACAGTTGTATTTTTTTTTTTTTTTTTTTGCACCCCTTGTTTCTTAATCATTCTCAAGGTTGACAGCTAGGATGTGATATTTACTGTTTTTCAATTGTTCTTGTGCCACTGACAGCTATTGTCAGAATATTTTAAATTCATAATGTTTGTCCTGAAATGAGTTAGCAGAATTGCTTGATCCATGTGTTCCAATATTGGAGTGTTATGCAAGAACAGTGTTTTGAAATATCCAGCCACAGTTCTTCATCAAAAGTGGTTACACTTTCTTGACTGCATTTTATTAAGTATTTTTCCAAGTTCTGTTTATTTTCACGTTTTGTGCAGTGTTTCCTTGTACATGGTGATATTCTTCCGCTTTCTGCTAATATTTGGCACTATAGAATTACAGTAATTTTTTGTAAATGAAGTTTAGCTAGTAGTATTAAGAAGCCTTGTGGGTACCTGGGTAGTGTGAAATACTTGTGGTGTGTCTATTTTCCACTTTTAAGTGACCAAGAGGCTAGTGATAGTTGTGAAAAATTTCAACCATGTTTTTAACGATACTTTAGTTAGTTATTTCTTCTAGTATAGAAAGTACCTGCAGGGATTTTTATGCAAGGTCGACAAAATAATTTTAGTTCTGGATACTCAAATGTTTTTATGAGGGGGCAGAAAAAACCCTCATATTTTGCAACACTAATCATTAAAAACTCAGTCACTCAGTTACTTCCAGAATATTAGAACAAATGGCACCTTAAGAAGTTGTTGCCTATGTAAAAGTAGTTTTTATATATTTGTGTATTTTACAAAAAAAATTGGCTGTTTAGCTTCTGACATTCCACCCAGACTTAGATAAAATGAAAAACTTTCTGCGAACACATCTTAACTGGAAAATTTTCTGCAAATAATTATTTTGCTTAGTTCATCCTTGAATAAAGAATTAAATTTATATTCAAATATAAAAGACAAAAAAAGGGGCAATAAATCATTTTTTTTTTTTTTACAATAACATATCTAGTTTGCTTATTTTTCCCCAACTGAAGAAAACTGCCAAAACCATTATCTTTTTTCACACATGTGCAGGCTTCAGCAGAAATAAACTGAGGTTTTTAAAAAATGTTAACAGTTAAAAAAAAATTTCTGGAGATCGAAAATTTTTCTGTGAACACTGTTCTTGCATTTGGCTACATTATGCAAGACTGCATCCACGGTTCGGACCTGAACCGTGGCTCACCAGTTGCTGACTGCTGGTATAGATTGTGCACAGAGCATCCAAAAGTTAAAGTACAGGTCAAGTACTTTCAAAATGTAGTAATTTTTAGAAGAAAAAGTAATCTGAAACCTTTTCAGAGTAGATTCACAATCCACGACTTTTAAGAAAATCATTCTTATTCCAGTGTGGATACAGACTAATTATCACCTTATTTTGTATATTCACTTCATTTTTTGTGTAATTCCTTTTTTCATCGTGAGCAAATCCTGCAAGCAGATTAAGCTAGGTTACACCAAGAACATATAGGGGATTGGAAGGAAATATTTTCGAACAAAGCTGGTCTGGTCAGTAGTGTAGGTTGTAGAGTTGAAAGTTAGGTTGTAACTAGTAAGGTTGGTAAATCTTGGAAGGTTTGACGTCTTTGGAAAGGAGTTAACTTTATACTCCAGCTGAACATATTACCCGTAGATTATATGCTAAAAAGCGTTATTTATGCAAGCAATTGTGATTGGGATTAAAAACAACAACAAAAGTGAACATGAATAGTGGCCTATGGATGTTTTCAGGTCTACTCTGGTTGATGGTAAAACATGCTAAACTTTGCCGTTAGCATATCAAGGGCCAAAAGCCTGGTAGTTCACATATTTAACTGAAAAATCATTTCTTTAAAAGAACAATGCAAGTTTTGGGCATTGGCAGCTTTGTGGCATTCCACAATATTGTTATTCTTCCCGGAATTTATAAATTTTGCTTGCTCTTTGTTTTCCGCATATTTGGAAAAAATGAGCTTGAATTTCAGGTGTTGGCGGGTTTTAGGTCGACAGATTTGTTGTGCTCCACTGCATTGTTATTTGTCCTGGTACGAATGAGTTTTGCTTGTTTTTTGCATATTTCAATGTTCATTACTGCAATCTGGGTGCAGTATATGCCTATCTATTTAACTATTCAGCTTATGTAAGAATGAATTCTGAGCACTCAAATGATGTAAGAATTCACTCGTTCCATTCATATATATAACACGTGTCGCCTTAGCTTCCTAAGAGTGAAAAGCTACGCTTTTTTTTCTAATATTTTTGGGGTTCGAATGATTTGTTGACCTCCAGAACAGATTTTACCTCCTTATTCTTGTTTGTTTCCATTTTGAAAGCAAGAGAAGACTGCATGTACACACTTGATGTTTTAGTGCTATCTTTCGTCATATCTCATTTGGTTAATTTCTAACCCAAAATTCTCTCATTTGTTGGTGGTGAGTTATAAGATTTTCTGGTTTTGAGATGTCACTGGTCTTTCCTTGAGGGTTTTTAACATTGAGTAGGTAGGGAAAAAAATTGATTGTTAATGTAGGTGGTCGCTCATAGAAGTTTCACTGTAGTAATAGATTAAAATTAATTCAACTTTTTAATTAGAAGAAATACTATGTATGTGTAGGGGGGGGTGTAAGTAGAAGAAATAGTTTTGCTAGAAGAGAAACAGTCCATGTTTCTCTGTGACAATATGTTGCAGATTCTTTACACTGTAAAATTTTGCAATCAAAAAATTACAGCGGTCTTGGTACACCTAGAAACACACGGCGGGGTTTGTTCCCTACATAATTTTATATATTTGTAAAAAATTGTTTAAAATCAAGATAATAATAATGCTGTTTATTTAAAGGATGCAGATATTTAAAGGATTACAAAGAAGTAGTTTTAGAAAGTTTAAAATGCCTCAAAAGAAGCAGTGCTGATGCAGTTGCTTTTCAGAAACAAGCAACTAATGCTCTTTTTTATGTACAAAAATATTATGAATATTCATTTAAGTTTGAAATGTAATGTTATAAGATGAGTTTTGCTGTGTTTCAGCAGCAGTAAATGTGTTAGCATTTCTTTTTCACTCAAAAGGGTCGTAATGACACCTGACCACATTTTATTTATAACTATTTAGTATGGGTTTTAAGTAAAATACAGAACTTTATATTATGACACAAACACAATGACTTAGACAAGTCAAGGAAGAAATAAGCTTTTCATGAAAATACAGAGAATCAGTTAGCAAAATAGGTTTGCTTGGGGTCAAAATGACCTCTCCTATAATTCTAGTGTCAATGCTTGCTTTTTTCCCTCGCAAATTCTTGAATATTGCTTTATTTAGAAAATAGACAAGGACTAGTATCTCTATACAACTGATTTATATGCTGAATCAACTGTGAGCAATTAGCTTGGGTAATTTTTCTTTCTGGAAGGGGGGAGTTCTCACAAATTCAAACTGAGTTTTAGCCTCTGAATAAATAAAAATATTTGTTAAACTTAATAGGTAGTAGGGTTGGGCGATGTATTGATACATAGCCCAAAAACCTATGCGCATCCAAACTGATGCATGGATACTGCTCCGATGTACGAACTCCTCTCCAATGTTGCTGCCGTTTTAGCTCTAATTTTTTCACACTAATGTTGAATTGGCAATGTGTCAATTCAATCTGTTTAAACAATAAAGGTGCAGAATTAGACCTTCATTTCTCCCAAAACATGTAAGAAATGCACATATGTTTTTAGTTATTGACAAAAGATATATTGATGATAAATTTATTATATATATAGTCACTTGCCAAAAAGAAATCAAAATTTAAAGAGCAAATTAGTAACGAAAAATGCAGACATTTGTTTTGGTGTTACAAGCAGTGAAGGTATCACACAGGTCAATAACTCATAGTGTCACCGCCCCCCCCCCCCCAAAAAAAAAATTTTTTTAATGTAAAATTTATGCATTTTTTCAGAAACGACTCATTTCTATTTTTGTAGCGTAACAAAGGTTTGAAAGACAAATATAAACTGAATCCAATCTATGCAGAATTTGCCCCAGAGGCCATATGTAATTTCTCCCTCCCACTGCAATATTGGGCAGTTTATTTTTTGGTAAATTTGTTAGATTAAATATTATTTAAGATATATTGGTGGAAGTTTTCAGAATTAAAGTACAGTCGGAGCTCTATATATCGAAGTAGCAAATTGCCGGAAAAAAATTCGATATATAGAAATTTCGATAAATAGAAACGATCTTATTTCATCATAAAAAAAATCTCCTAAAACATTAAAATTAAAGCTAATTTTCGTGTATGAAACCCAGTTCCTTATTTATACGAGCATCGGATTAAACGGATGTTAATAATTTAAAAATTAACAGAAATTACATTTTTGCGCCTTCATACATCTTCATTCTTCGGCAATTCAACTTGATCCACAACATTAGAGGGTTTTCCTTTTGACAATGTAATCGAGAGAAAACTAAAAAATCAATCTACTTAACTTGAATGATTTTTATTAAAGCTAAAATAAGACTAGGAATGATAATCAACAGACAAAAGGGATAACTTGAAACTGATTTTAGTGTTGCTTGTAACAACTAAGATTGGAAATAACATGAGGGAATTTAAGAACTCCAGAACGGAACAACAACTTATCTACACACACCCCTCAATCCCAGATTCCTTATGAGTTTCGTAGCAACCTTCAGTGAACGTAGTTTTGTCCCCTAACCTTCATCTTTCATAAGACAAACAGTTTACAGTGGAAAAAAAATCCACGAATGTCACGAAAAAATTTCGATATATAGAGATTTTTTCGATATATAGAAACAATTTTTCATTGTAATGAACATAGAAATTTGCTGGGATTTCGATGTATAGAAAATTTCGATATGTGGAAGTTCGATATATGGAGGTTCGACTGTATTTATATTTTTTAAAACTGTGAAATCCTCTTTGAGGGTGTCCTGGTCCCCCCCCCCCCCCCCCCCCCGTCGGCTACTGGTTACTAGAAACCTTGTTTTAATGCAAGAATATGAATTATTGAATGGAATGCATGGCTTTGCAACCATTTGCTTACATCTTTTTGCATTGAAAAAACAGACTCATTGTAATCTCAACTTGTCTTCCATATTTCTCACTAGCTTGCGCTCGTATCAGGCATGATATACAAGTTTTATACCTTCTATATGTATAGTAAATAGAATTTAAACAAGCACATTTTAGTTTAAAAAAAATCATGATGCATTTCTACATTGCAATAAAAGGTTGCCAATGCATCACGATGTAGAAATTCCTGCATCACCCAGCCCTAATAGGTAGGTTATGTCTAGGTTGTGAAATTTCTAATATTGCCCAATGTGTCTTTAAAAGAAACAATAAAAACTATTTTACGCATTTTCCAAGTTGGCAGGTGCATCTTGACTAGGTAATAATGGTAATGAAATTACTTAAAGAATAATAAATCACAGTGCAATCTGGATTGTAGTGATTTTAAGGTACAAAAAGTTTGTGAAAATGCAAAAGAACATATCCTTTGCCCAAGACTTTTTATTTCCTGGTTTTTATGAGTAAGCATAAGACTTAAGTTTTTTTACACAATTAAATCTCATATCCGAATAAGAAACATCTCTGCACAGGTAAGTTGTAAAATTATTTTAAGTATGAATTTATTTGTTGTATTAAAATTGTAAATGGCTGAATTGTGATAACTATTTTTTATTGATTCTAGGTTTACAGTGATTTAATTTGCACAGAATATATAACTTAACAAAAGAGAATGCATCATTATGATATGTATTGCCATGAAATCAAATATTTTATTTCAGGAATTTTCTTTTGTTGGTAAATTTTATGTATTACTTGGATTTCTCTGTGAATTATTTTGCATGAAAATTATAACGGTGTAAGATTGTTACCTGTTTTTCACTGTCTGGCATTTCTAAATTCAGTTCTCTACACTTCCTTTAGATGTGTAAAAAAAAAAAAATAATAAAATCTGTCATGAGCAGATACAGATTTAGCTACTGGTGCACTTAGTATATGGCTTTTTCCTCTGGCAAAATCGTATGTGCTACTTTGGTATATATCACATAATTGCCCTTGACAACATATTCTTTGGTTTAGAAATAAGACATGAGCGACCTCTCTTAGTTATGTTGACCAGAATGGCAGAAGTATGGTTAGAATTTTTTTTTTAACCTGTAGTTTACAAATGTGAAATTTTAAATGGGTACTTGTTGTACTATTAACATTGAGCGAGCAAAGCAAAACTTATAAATCAAGGTGCAGTAGATAGACTAATGCTTTACAAATATGTTGAAAATATTTATAATCAGTGTTTCTTAAGTGGCCTATATATTGGATAAATTTGTAATTTTTTGTATAACCAAGTTTGTAATTTAAAGTATTTAAATTCAAATCTCCATATAATTACAAAATCAACTACAATTTTAGCTGTTGCATTCTATGTTATGTCACTTGTAAATTAATGTAAAGTGTATTGTTTTTGTACAATGGCAGTTGCTTCTTTTTTATAAATATTTCTGTTCTTTTAAACAGATGAAGTATTGAAAGCATTGAGGAGCAAAATTACTGATATACATTTAATAATTTGGATGGCGTTTAAAATTAATTATTTTCATTAACATTCATTATATTATTAAACATTTAATGATATAATTCAGGAGTAATGTCTGAAGAAAAATTTTTTTTTCTGGAGTTGTACCAATTTTGTGGAAGCAAGTTCAGAAAAGCTAAGACCGAAGTTTCACACGGTAAATGGTGGACATGTTTACAACAAAATCTTTTCTTCCAGTACAGGTTAAATGCAATAATGTGGCTTGGGACTGTGCCTCCAAAAGCTTACACTCCCCCTATTTAAAGGTTCCAATACCTTTGCATGAATGTCAGCTAATGTCTACAATGGTTGAGATGTTAATTTACTGGAATCCAATATGAAAAACATGTACAAATCTCATGAGAAAGACAAACAATAAAGTCTCTCTATAAATAATAAAATCTGTTTTCTTCCAGTACTTCAGGTTAAATACAATAATGTGGCTTGGGACTGTGCTTCAAGAACATAAGCTTATATGCCTCCTTTTAAAAATTTCCAATATATTTGCATGAATGTCATCTAATGTTTACATTACAATGGTTGAGATATTACTTTACAGCTGAAAACTTGAATCTACTATGAAGGTCATATACAAATCTTATGAGAAGTAAGAAGACAAACAATAAGGTGACTCTATACATTAAAAGATGGAGGATATGAACATTCACAAAGAAAATAAGCTGAAGAAGCAATACTTTGGGTATAAGAGAGGGTGAACAAAACTAATTGGGATGACCTTGGTCTGCAACCACTCTTCTGCCCTGGAAGAATGTTTCATGTGCATACAATCTAGTTTTATTTTCAAAACAAGTTACAAAAAAAAAGAAATTCGAAAGATAATGATTCACATGAAGTAGATGTTCGACAATGAAATGCTTTCTACATAGTTTATGAATAGTTGAAGGAAACTATTGAGAAGTAGATTTTACCCATAATAATGAAAATATTGCGGTGCATATGATCTATAGCTATATTTTACGTAGTTTCTATAAATAAGTGAATTTAATGAATTTAAATTTTTGTTTTCTAAAACTGTTTCAAATTATCTTGTTTTGCTGAAGGTTCTTCATAATGTTTGTTTAGATAGTGATTTCTTTTCCCCATACAGATTTTTGAGAAAATTGAAAATATTATAAAAATGAAGTGAAGTGTTAGGTGGATCAGATTTATTGCTTAGCTTAGGAGGTTCCTCTAGTTTCTTGCTTATCATTAAATGAACAGTGAATTTAGGAACAGAAGAAGAAGTTTTTGGTTTCTGTCATGTATCAAAAAGTTTTAAACAAAATTTGAGACACTCCTTTTTTTATGAAACTCCTTTATGTGAAAGAATGCTTTAAGAAGATATGAAAGCTTGTTATCATCAAGTACATGTGTTCATGGATTCTTCAAAGAAAGAATTAAAATGGAACACACAGTAAATTTCAATTCTCAATTATACTCATAGCTGGTATCTTAAGCTCTGCTGTTAATGTGTTAAACTTCATTAACCCGAATTGTCAAGCAGCAAATAACTTAATTTTAAAGAAAAAATGATTTTTTGAGCATTTGAATGAAATGCCATAGAAAAACTTCGATGAATGGTACTTACTAGAAAAGCAAATAAAAGGAAAAACCTGAAGCTACGTATAATTTACCCAGACTTGATTTTTTTTCCACACATATATTCTTGAAATGTTTAAGAAACAAAAAACTCGAATAGAGAAAGATCAACCTAAGGAAACACTTACACAACAAATATTAAAACTATCAATTGGTGGTTCTACTTATTTATTTAGAGCAAAGAGCACATTTGCTTTTGATTTGAATTGTGGGTCTTGCTTGATTGATTGACACTTATTCTTTGGCTTGTGGTTTTAGCCAATAATTGCAGCAATGCTTGGTTGCTTTGATTTTTTTTAGATTTGACATATTTTAAGACTGTTATGGCATTTATTTTTATTCAGTGCTTAAAGTTTTTATTCAAGCTTTAATTGCACTTTCACTTATTATAATTGAATTCTGCGGGGGATTTTCCCTTCCATTTTACTCATTTTGAGTTTTCATTGAAATCTACTAAGGGACTTCAGTTTTTATTGAAAATTGGCTGTTCGAAAATCAGCTTGTCGGGGTTCTCTAAGTGGGTGCCGCAGAGAGAGGCTAGGGGTGCTGCGAAACTTCCACAGTATCAGTACATATAATATAACCAATAGGCTAGAGTGCCGTGAGAAAACTCGGATTCTTCAAAGGGTGCCACAATTCGAAAAAGACTGAGAACCCCCCGGATTAGTTTGTAGTATAAAATTTTAATTTTTTATGCTTATGTATTTCATATTTTTTCTTAGTAGACTTGTGTTTGCCTTGTAATAGAGCACTTAGAGTATAAAAGAAAGCTTTTGCTTGAACTGTAGTGATTCTTGGCTTGAGTATGTGCTACCATTGTTGTATTCATATATAATTTTATTTATTTTTATTGCTTTTGTTCAGTACATTAGTAAATTTAGATTTCATTTGTCATTTAGATATAATATTCAAGTGATCTATAATTTTGCTTCATATGTCTTTTCAAAGTGTTTTAACACATTGGAGATAAGCATTCAAGATTATGCTTTTAATAAGCCTTCTGCTGTTTTTGTATGTAAAAGCTTCCTTGCTTTAACAGCTGTGCTGAAATGATTACTTTAGCTTTAAGCTTTCTAAAGTGAATGCAAAATATTTCCCTTTTTTTAAAAAAATTAATTTATACATATATATACATAAAAGCTAAGCTATCAAGCTCTGAATATGTATTATTTACTAGCTTTGCACCTATTAAATTGATTGCTTAGGATTTTCTTTAGCATTGTGCTTACTCTTTCGCCATTCAAAAAAATATTAGAGCATAGTTCTCATATTTTCAGCTTTATAAGTTGTTGGTCCTTGAAGACTATAATGAGTTGATCCTCCAAGAAATATTTAATGGATCTTTGTTTAATTTAGCTTCTATGGCTTTCTGCATTGATTGCATTTTTTGTAAGCATTACATTTTCTTGTGCTATTGTTTATTTATTTTTTATGCATTACTTATTTTGTATCATTTTTTTAATTGATGTGGTTGCTCCTGTGTTAACTCCTATTTCCATATTTCTGCATTTATTGCACCAAGTTTATTTGTGGACATATTGATAGTTCAAATCTAGAAAACATTCAAATGTTTTGCATGTCTATAGGTTTTTTTTGTGATGAGGTATTAGTATCCATCTCACTTGAATTTGATTTTCAGGCAGTGTTTTTTTTTTATTTGTGGTAATATATGACAATTTTGAATGGCTAGCTACTCAAATAGAAAAGTTAAAGGTATGACAGGATGCAATGTCTCCGGGTGAGGGGGGGAACCCCCTATTCAACAAGAGTTTTGCTTGCTTTGATGGACATGTTTAAAAAAAAATAAACAAGGTTACATTTTATTGTTCGTCTCGTGTTATGCGTGTGTGAGAGTAAAGTAGTATCTTAATTTGGATTTCTGAAATTAAGAATCACGTACTTTCTACTAAAATAAAATTCTTAACGTTTGTAGTATATTTTGGAAATTTTGCATAAATTTGAAGTAACTGCCTCTGTATATATATTATTGTTTTAAGTTACTGTGTTTGTTTCCTTCAATATATTTGTTGCAGCCTTAAGCAGTGCAATGAAGCGGTAATTTAAAATACTTCATTATTTTATTTGCTAAGCAGAAATATTCATATTTTGTAAGCATGCATGTAATAATTTCATTTGATACATGAAAAATGGCTCTACTGTTGAGAAAACTTATTATAATAGAAAATAATATTTATAAATTATAAAAAATAATATTTATAAATTATAATAGAAAAGCTCAAAACTATTGTAAGCTGTTGTTTTAAATGTATTTTTTGTTAATATTACTGCTAAAATAATTGTTCTCCTATTCTTTATGAAAGATTTCCTTTTCTAATTATAATATAATAAGTATGGAATATTTTGCTTTTAAATGTAATGTATGTTTTATAACTATAAATGTTTGAATTTCTTAAAATTCATATTCTCTCCCATGAAATTAGTATGCTCTGTGTAAAAGTTATTAAGTGTACTAGTTTTGCATGTGATTTTTGTTTTTCTATCAAGTATGTTTTGCCGTGTAATTAGTTCAATTGGTGAATTTCATTTAAATGATAAAGTATCCAATGTATAAGTTTCAAGGAAGTAGGACAAGTGAAATGAATTATTATTTTCATCATCAGTTTATTATTAATGGTTTTGATTTCAATTAATGTTTGCTTGTCATGTCATTAAATTTTTAAAAAAAAATCTGTAAAAGAACTCCAACTTTACTGGATAGTTATTGTTGTTGAACATATTTTACAGTAAAACCATAGGCATTTTTCATTATATATATGTGTATATTATGTATATATATAATTTTTTTCTTTTTGTGCTGTGCTTTGCAATTTATATGATTTAACCAATTGTTGCTCTTATATATTTTTTTGAATTGAATATTTAAACCTAGTTTTACATGTTAACTTTGAAGTAAATCTGATTTATTTTTTTGTCATTTTCATAAAGTGTTCCATAAAAATGTAGGTCGCAGATTATTTTCTTGAGAAAATGTAAATTTTAAATCTACTTTAAACTGATTTTCTGTAAAATTGTGTAAAGACGTGGAAAATGTGAGTTATAGGTTATGTTTCTTTTCTTCATGCAGCGATAAATTGGTTCTTAAATAAACTACTTGTGAAAAATTTAACTGGCGTCAACTCTTGTGTAAAAATATCTTTGCAAATGTTATTTGATTCTATTCCTGCAATTTGTAACAGCTTGTGTTATGAATGTTATGTATATTTCATATACATTAAATGCTTATAAATGACGTTGGCGCTTGATGTATATTATTAATTTTAATTAATCTTTAGTTACATAATGTGCTTAATTGGTTATTCAAATCTACTGGTGGGAAATCTATAGTTTTTTAAATTTTGCTATTTGTTATCAATGTGCTTTTTTGTAGTAATTTGTAGAAATATATTACATGCTTGTTTGTCTCCAAGTCTACTTGTAATGTTTTCCATTATATTTAATTTATGTGTTATTTTAATTTATTTTGGTTTTATTTCTGTTATAATTATTAATAGTTTGATCAGTTTTAGTGCAGGGATATTTCACACATTGTAAATTAAATGCAAAAATTTATTAATGCTTGTATGTGGTTATTATTTATTTATAATTGCTATTAATAGTGCCTAAAAATTTTAGTTACACTTTTTTCCCCCTGTTTATTGAAATTATTTGTGTGTTTCGGTAAATAGGATTTTATACTTTAAAGTAATGACATAGTAATGAAGTTTGAATTGTAAAGAATCTGTTAATTATCGTTTAAATTTTATATTCTTGTAAACTTTACATGTCCTATGTTCAAGTCATGCTCTATATTAATTGTTTTAAAAAGTAATTATTTATTTTTTTGTGAATTTTCAATGCCTGTGTATACTAAAATATTATTAGCATTTGTTTTCGGAATAAAAGTAATGAGATGAAGAAAAATATCCTCCTACATGCTAAATACAGCTGTAACTTTTTGTGACATATTAATTTATATTTGTTAATATTGCATTATCTCATTTTGTTAAACTATTTGACAAGTGTCTTTCTAACTTAGTAGTTCCAGTTTTTGTACAATTTGAATATATACAGGGAAGCTCAATCTCTAGTTTTGGCAGCATTTAGGCTGATTTTTGAGTGATGCACCTTCCTTATGTCGGTAACCTCGGTGAGGGACATGACCATCAAGTTCTGTTTGAGCCTCCCTGTATTTGTTATCGAATGTGTCATTAAAATTTTTACTTCATGTAACTATTATTTGTTTGTTAAAGATCAGTGGGGAAAAATAGTAATCAGTATATAAAAAGTTTTTTTATACGGTTACTGTTTTTCTCATTGCCATTTTTATGTTAAATAATGTATCTTTGAATCATATAAATTTTGCTTCATTTTTAAAAATTGTTTGTTATGCATTTAATGTAAATGGTAAAAATAGTAACTAGTACATGAATAAAGGTCTTGTTTATTTATATGGTTACTATTTTTCCCACCCCCATTTTTAAGTTTCAATCTTTGTGTTATATTGTGCATCTTTAAAATGTTTTAATTTTCATTTCATAACCTTATTGTTTCTTCATAATAAAGGATAATTCGGGAGAAATAGTAACTAATATATTAAAAAACATGTAGTTTATTTATTATTTGTTACATATTAAAGATAAGTAGAAAAAATAGGAACCAATATGGTAAGTGGGGAAAATTGGATCCAGTATATAAATGAAGTTCCAGTTCCTTTATTTGTATGGTTAAAATTTTCCCATCCCCAAATTTTCAATTCATGTTTTTATGTAATCAAATTAACTTTAAATCAATTAAATTTGTATTTTAATTTTGTAAAAGTTTCATATTGGTAATTTTTCGACTCTTAAAAATTTTGTCTTGCTACTGTAGGCTTTATAATAAAAAGATTCTCTTTTTGGGTATATATCCTTGCTTAAAAGCTTTGATATTCTGTTCTTATATTTCTGTGATGATTATGTAATGCCTCCGCCAATGCATCAACATTGTAACATTGCACAATACTTGTAAATCTGTTAATACCTGTAAGTGGAGGCTTGTCTTAGGAGTTTTAATTTTTCTTACATGTTTGTTTATGAATTTATTTTATTTGTTTTTGTTCTTGCATGTTACTGAAGCATTAGAATTAGTTGTTACCACTTATATTATTTTAGTACAAAGAGTTAAGTTATATGGATTCTTCGCATTTTGAAGCTTAGTAAATTCTTTGGGTATTTCCTAAATGAAACTCAGTGAAGAAAAGATTTATGTTGAGACAAATATGTAACTGTTTGGTATATTTGCTTGCTTGAATGTATGGTCTTGTTATATTTGTGACTTCTCATTATTATACAAAAATATTATGACTTGTTATATTATATATTTTGACTAAACAACTTGATACCTTTTTGTATGTTTTCTTTGTAGCTGCGTATAAATGCTGAAGCTCAGTCCTATACTTATTTTTCATTTTATGTGTATGGCTTTAATGGCATGTAATTTTGCATTGTTTAGTTGGGTATTCTATAAAAATTACGTGCCAGTACATGGCATGGACTTTTAAATGTTTAAGAATGTTATGATAATTAAAATGCACTAGTTTCCTGTTTAGTTATTAATATATAATGTTGATTATGTTCTGTCCCATGGTCTTTTTGCTGTGTTATTTTATGCTGTATGAATTGTAATTTATTAGTTACATGTGATATTTTATTGTGCACATCTAAAATAAAATGCAATACTATGCTCAAATAGTATTCAAATGTAATATTTTAAAAAGCATATGTTTACTGTGATCTATTTCGTCTTTAAAGCTGTTTGATTTAAGCTGCAATGTTGTATATGAAATTACCTATTGGTATGTTTACTGTAAAAGTTGCTGTTGGTTTTAGATTGTTGAATTAAGTGTGTAGAATTTGTACTGATTTTGTAATTATGTTGAGTTACATGCAATCATTTTTGTAAATTTGCACTGGTCTTAAAATATTTTGAACATTCCTAACAGCAATGTATTGCTTCAATTAGTTGAATCTTACTGCACCTTGCTTTATAAATTGCCACATTCAGTGTTTGTAGTAAAAAAAAGTACCTAAACTTTTACATTATGTAAACTGCATGAGTTTGTGTTTCATTAATGCTGGTTTGCATTTAAGGCTTACTAAAGGGTAGTTCTTTCAAGTTTTCCAATATAGTTTTTATTTTGAGTAATGTGTGCTGCCATATAACTGTGGTTGTGGTCAACATAAGGTTTGTTCCTTGTTTCAACACCTCAACCATTTTTAACTCATATACATCTTCCTAACCATTTAAAACAAGGGGAGGTGATAAAAATTGACTTTTTATTTCCTTTTGTAAAAATATTTTGAGCTAATGCTGCAATTTAATTTATCAAATCTGATAGTAAATGATTAATTTTTTAAACGAAAGCTTTGAAGACATTTTAATTGCTACATAATATTTTTTTAGACCTCAACATTTTTCGCATTGAATATTAGTCTTTTTCTTCCCCTTTCCTAATTAAAAAAAAGCAAATTGGGATGCTTTCGGGCATATTTTAAACCATCCTCAATAATTTAGCCATGTACCATTTCTGATTTAGTAATCCAGAAAGCATGTTATATATTTGTTTATCGAAAGATTGATTTGCAGCTGTATAGGCTATTAAGGCTCTTGTGCCAAAAAGCCCAGTTGAAATAACCAATCAAAAGTATTTTTTTCTTGATATAGAATTAGAATCTGCTTTTAATTTTTAATGCAAAATACTCCCCCCCCCCTTCAATTAGTGATACAGCCTCTTCCTCTCCCCATTGGTTCACATCTTATACCAATATAACATTACACTGATAAAATATTTTTATCAAGGTTGCCCAGAGAAGGTTTTTGCCAGAGACTGCCTGTGCTATGAATTGCTTCGTGGCTAACAAAATCCATGAGTGTCCATGAATATAATACAAATATTCAAAACCGGATGCTTGTGAATTTTTTAGGAAGAGAGAATGCCAGATATGACTGGTTTCAGGTCATACACCAAATGTAAAAATTTCGCTAATGAAAAGTCTAATGTTGAACATCCTTTAAATGAATTTCAGGTATGTCTGCTGGACATCTTACATGAGTCTGGCTATGACACTACATTCAAAGAAAATGACATCTCATGCGCTTGAGTCTGGCTATAACGTCGCACTGCTACTTGTAAGCTGTAATGTCTTTAAAAGGTATATAACTCAGCTAATTGAAAGTTAAGGGCTAGGTATTTCATGTGCAATTACGATCAAAATTTCTGCCTAGTGGTATACGTGAGTTCTAAGGTTTTCTAGTTTTCTTCTTAAAAATTTATTTTTCATTAAAAAACGGTGCCGCTTTTTGCTTAAAAGTTTTAAAGCATAACTTAATTTTGCACTAAATGTTTATATCAATGAAAATAAATGCTTCATATTTTAGATGGCAAATTGATATTCAATTACTAGGCTTATTTTGAACTTCTTGTTTCAAAATTTGACTTAATTGTTCTTTCACACTTATAGAGTGCAGGCTATAAGGCAAGCAAATATTGATTCTGTAAACTCATTCGTGCATTCAAAAAATAAAGCAGCTTCCATTCAGCGACTTTTATTTCTAAAGTGGTGTAGAAACAACATCTATGATCGCTCGATGAGCAAATGACTTATGATGTGCTCTGTGTGACTTGTCAATAAAAAAAAAAGGTGACCTCCATTTTGAAAGCCTTTTTTTCATGTTGACAGTTTTAAAATAATTCTTAAGAAAGTGGAAGATAGTATAAAAATGCAGCTTATGTTGTATTTATATGCTTGCTTTCCTGGGTGTGTGTGAGTTTTAAATTACCAGCTCATAAAAACAATTGAATTTTTATTTGGATTAAATGGTTCAGGCATTTGAAATTCAATGATGCATTAAGTTTTTTTTTTACTTCCAAGCATTTGCTTGTATCTTAAGCTTTATCCTGGTTTTTGCATTTTGTTTTTAATTTGAATTTATTTAAATTACTGCACAATATTAAAAGTAATTACAAATTCAATCTGTCCTGGTGTTTTTAAGACATTCTTTTCAAAAAATTTCACAAGTCTGGTGTACAGATGCTTAATGATGGTACTAGAATCGTTCTATATTTGATTGGGTTTCTAATCAATGGAGTATTCAATTCTAATTTGATTTCACTATCTAATGCTTCTTGTAATTAAGAAGCCATGTAATCAGTCATTATATATGCTGCAGTTCCTAATTTCATTTTCATTGTTTTATGATAAATATGATGTCTGGTGTTCTCAGCCATTACACTTCTAGTGTATGGTTCATTTTTATCTAGTCAAATCATTAAGCAGTATTTTTTAAATTTTTCTATAGAAGAGTTGAAATTTTTAAGTGCTTTTAAATTTAGTCATAGATAACCGTGCTTTATTTTTCCAGCTTTGCACCACTGCTTATAAATTGGTTGCTGTTATTTTTTTTTTACTATATCTGAAATGGCAAACATTTAATATCGTACAAATATTTATTCTTTTAACTTTTAATTGCAGATGAGAAAGAAAATGGAGAATCAGAGGAGAAATATGATGAAGATGGAGAAGATGAAGACGATGTTGTTCCTGATGATTATGATGAAGGTGAAGATGGTGAAGGAGATGGTGATGAAGATGGTCCTGATGAGGATGAAGAAGAAGAGGAGGAAGCTTAAAATTCAGTTTTGAACTTTGTTTTTGGGGGGATAGTTAGCAACCAAATAATATTGGCATTTTGTTTATTATTACTTAAAAATTTAATTTTTTTAAAAATTCAAGTCCTTTTTATTGTGGACGTCATCAAAATTGTTGCATGTAGCAATTAAATGAAAAGAAAGAGTTAGAAGATGTGACTCCCATCAATGTTTTAAAAAGATGGTAATAGATTCTTTTGATTACAGGTATAAGTAGCCATTATTGCAATAACTGTTAGTTGTTGATGTTAAAATTGCACAATATTTTTTGAAGTTAACATCTCCCAGTTCATCTCATCTGTCATTTGTGTGTGATGTTTCAATTCACCATCATTTTTCAGATTGTATGTGACAGGCAATGCAGCTTGAATGAAATACGCTTGGATTTTTTTTTATATATGATGTTTATCATCAACTTCATTTTGCATTTCCCAGTAACATGAAGAAAAGTCATTCTGATTGGAATTTAAATTCTTTTTTTCTTTTTATGTGAATCAAGTTGAACTTGATGCTTAAAATTATAATTTGTGTTTAAACTTATCTCATGGGAAATGTAGCCATAATCATAATATTTAAATGGTTGTGGGTAGCTCTCTTTTTCTTTATGCTGATCATCATTTTATGTTCACTTGCACATACCATTTTTCTTTCACTTATCAATCATTGTTATTGTATATACTGCTCTAAATTTCTTCCATTGCTAAGTGTAAAAGGAAAAGTTTTCTGTATTTTGATTCAAGTTGTCGTGTATTTTGTTCCTAAGCTGTCAATAAAAGCTCTCATACAGTCTGATTGAATATTATTGACTTGGTTTTTTTTATCTGAATTCATAATGGATTGCCATGCAGACTTGGTTAAATGTACTTTTAGGTATAAAGTAGTGCATTGCATAACTATTTTTGATTTGCCCTTGAAGATATTTGGTGTTCAGTAGTAGGGGAATGTGGGGCAAAGAATGAACATTCTATTTTATAATAAAACGCGTTGAAACAGTATTTTTTATTTTTGGCAGTAAATTTGAGTCTTCAAAAAAAAAGTCAACATTTTTCACTTTTTCATAGGGCCAAGTGAAAAATATTTTTCATCAAAATAATAAGTAAATAAAGATAATAAAGCAATAAACAATTAAATGATTAAATCAATCAATATATGAAGAAAAATAAAGGAGAAGAAAACAAGTGAATGAATGAATAAATATAGTGAAAAATGAAAGCATATTAAATGTTTCAGTGAGTAAATGAAACAAACTATTTCACTTGATTGTACAGTTTATTAAAAATACAAATAAGCTTAATATTAACTAAAATAATACTGCACAGAATATAAAAAGGTCCCAGTAATATTTAAATTGGCAAGAACTTATTGCTTTTGTCGGGAACGGAATTGGACCTATCTTGTATAATAAAGGAAAACCTCTATCTTGACCACTAATGTACACCAAATTTGGTTCGGAGTATTGTAAAAAACCCTTTGTAAGTTGACCACTAGGGTTTTTTTTAACTTAAGCAAATTATTTTCTTTTATTATTATTATTTTTTATAGCTTTCCAAGAATAATTTTGATGCTTTAGACCAGCATTTTACCAACTAAATAAAACAACAGCATAAAGCTTATGCTGCTCCTAATTCTCCGAACTTGTTTTTCTTTTGTTGTTCTATTTGAGATTGCTTTTTGTACTTTCTGTTCAATGAAAATAAAAAAACTGGTGTCAGTAGAAAAAGTTCGAAGTCTTTTCTTCCAGTAGCAATATTTTGAGGCTTTGAATATTTCAAAGTAATGTTAAACAATAAAAGTGACTTAAACAGAAAGAGTAAGTGGCAATGATTCCAGAAATGAATACATGGTCCATGGTGCAAGGAAATGACAAAAAAAAAAAAAAAAAACCATTACCACCCTTTATAAGTTGACCACCAAAGTACTGCACCGCAAGTGGTCAACTTACACAGGTTTCACTGTATTACAATACAGGTAACTTTTGAAAACTTCAGCGGTAGGCAACATACGCTACTACATCGTTAAAATATTACCAGATAGGTGGAGCTAAAAGCAAAATAAATATTTCACTTTGCTCCATGTTCCCCTACCTGTAATGTTTAAAATGTTAAAAGCAGCTAATTGGGAGTGAGCATCTATTTTTCCCCCCCAAAACCCAACTTGAGAGTTTGACAAAGATTTTTTTTTTCCAGTTTTTTAAAAATTATTCATTAAAGTTCATTCCTTGGTTTGATTTATCAGCTATTATTCGCAGGAAATAAATGGGAAAAGTGAATTTAATTAAATAAAGCATCATAAGCTGTTTAAAAAAATAAAAAAATGTTACTCAGCTTGCAGGGGGGGGAAAAACAAAAGTATAGTCGCATACTATTAAATCAAGTGTCATCCGCCATTCTGTTAAGTTAATGTTGACTGGACTAAGGCATATATAGAATCAAGCAAAGCATGTTTTTTTTATTTACATTTATTCATGTATAATTATTAAATATTGATTTTAATTTTTATTGAACCAAAACTTTTCATATTGCACTAGTAAATACTAATTGCAGTTTTGGTTGGATAATTTAAAAGAAAAGTTTGTTGATCCATCGTGATTCCCTTTGGACAAAAATTAGTTCTTACAAGACAACCCAATTTTGCTTTTCTAAGTTGCTCTTTTATAGGTTCTTTTTAAGTATGCTGATTAAATTATTGACCATTAGTTGATGGATATTAAGTGTGAAAAATTATGGACAGTTGATTGCTGCTTAAAAATAAATGAGAGTGTTAATGAGTAACAATCTAATATATAAAATAATTAAATGGTTACTAGAGACGTTGAAATCCTTCCCAACATTGGTGTGATATGCCCTCTGTCTTTGTGGGAGTTCAGGGTTGCCACGCACCTGGAATTGTCAGGGAAAATGAAAATCACCTAAAATGGTGAGGAAATATCACAAATTGTTGAAATTTCTGGAAATGTCTGGGAATTAATTTCCAATTTTTCCATCTGATGGGTGAAACTGCTGCGCCATTCGGGCAAAGATGCTGCCGTGTACGGTAAATATCGTGTTCCGAAAATGCAAATTTTCCTGATAGTTGAGAGAAAGAAAATTCAAGCTCATTTTTTTTTTGAAGACCGAATCTGATAATGCTGCAAAAAAAGAAATATCCATACGAAAATCAAAGTTCTGATTCAATTTAATTACATTTTAATTTGCTTCTTCTGGGGAAAAAAAATCCAAGCCATGCTTAGCTAGAAATTATTAGTATTTTCCGCAATGCATCTGTGGTCTTTGTATCTTAATAGCCTTCATTCTGTTTTTTTTTTTTTTTTTTTTTTCATGAAATGAATGATGGTAATAAAAATTTAAAGCCTCAATAATTTTCTTTTTATGGGTTAAAAGTTTTCTTGGAAGCATGGAAACATTAAAACTGGCTTTACCAAAAATTGTTTGTGATTTTTTTCTTAGGATTTGAGATTTCAGTCCTTTTTTTAAAAAAAAGTACCCATTGGAAATTGCTGAGCTTTTAAAGCATTTCTAATCAATATACTAATTAAATTTTTAGCTTATCTTAACTAAAATATTGATTACAATTATTGATGATTTTTTAAGCATTATTTGATTCATAAAGGAGGTTTAATACATTAAAATTGAATAACGTAAGTCGCTATTCATTAACCTGAAATTTTTTCTAAAACCAACTGGAAAGGTCATTGAATTTCATTCTTGAACTTTTGTGGCAGCCCTGGAGTTGATAGATTAACTTGTATATATTTTTCTTTTGAAGGCAATTCCGTAACAGAGAGAGAGAGAGACTTGTTTTGGGGAGAGTTTTATTAAATATTTCCCAGGAACTCGGATTAATAAAATTTGATCTTATTCGTATACTCTGATTTTTGTTACAAGTTGCTCAGATAAGGGGAAGCTACTTAAAGGATATTAACAGGATCATATTAAAGATGTAGCTATTCAATGAAAAAAAAAATCTGATAATCTACTCCAGTTGAGTATTAGATGTTTTTTAAATAAGAAATGCTTCTAATAATGTAGGGCATTTGAAGTAACAGTTTTGTAATTTATTTTTTTACCTACATATTAAATATAGAGTTTGGCACCTTCAAATTCAAAATCTGAAGGAATCTTTTCGAAAGAAATAATGCTGGCAGTAACTACAATAAATACTGCAGATAAAGCAAAATTTGTACAGTTCTCCAATAATAAGTTTTATATTTCAAATTAAATTAAAAAATGTAAGAATTTTTTTTATCAAAAGATATGTGAATTAAAAGCACATTTTTAAGAGTTATAGAAAAATTTCGGACGGGGTTTGAACCCTAAAAGCACAGCCCTTAAATACGGCCCTGATGCAAGGTTTCGACACAACTTAAATATGTTTAATTTGGGCGAGAAGAAGGATTGCTCACTTTTGTGTGCCCCAATATTAAACTCGATCGTTTTATAAGATCCTTGCCCCATCACTATTCAGCGTTAAAAATTAATGATCGATTGAAAAAATATTTTATCTTTGGGTGGATTGATTTCTTCCACGAAAGTAAAAACTGGAAAATCAATTAAATGGACTTCTCATCTTATTTCATAAAAATAGAACTTTAATTCGAAGGGGGAAGTTTGCGGATGTGGGGAGGGGCATCCGCTCGATTTTTGAGGTAATTCCACATTTTTTGGAGATCATAGAATCAGCAATGGTAAAAGTCATAGAACTCAACTAGCTGACTCAGCCACGCGTTGCTGTGTCGAAGTAGTTGGATTACAATAATCTTTTGCTCATTATTTTGATAGAATCAAATGCGTATTTTTAATAGAGCTTAAAATAGCATAGCCGATTTTAAAACATACGAGATTGATAATGGGCGTGTTTCAATGTAAAAACGATTCATAAATGTTCCTGGAAAATAATGGAAAGCCGATGTGGCCAATTTCTGCCAGTAACTTGTCTTGCCTAAACCAGGAACGTTTTCTGATAAAATTCAATAACCTTCCTGAAATTATCTCGGAAGCCTCCTGAAAAATTCAAAGCTCTTCCTGTTTGAAGCTAGTCGTGTTTCTGAAATTTTAGTGTAAACTTAGGTAGGTATTGTCCGTTTTTCAGAAGTTGAGACTTGGCCACGCCCCCAACACGTGGTATCGGAAGATTCTATATGCGTCTTTTGGGGATGAGACTTCAGACCAACACTGAGAAAGGTTGCCAGTTGGCCAATGGAAGGAGACGAGTGTTCTATAATTTTCTAAGAAATCACCTCCCACCTTTCTCGAAGAAAAGGTGTGCTACATTTGTTAAGATTTGCAGTGTATTTCTATACGTTTCGGATTAATTTATCATTGATTTTGCAAAGGAAATCCTAAACTTTCTGTTTTTCGCACTAACTAAACATTTTCTGCAAACACGGTGAAGAGTTACAGGTGAAATTGGAACGAAAATGTTTCATTCTATTATGCTGAAACTTTCACAGAACTCAAACGTGGGTTTTAACGCATTTTCTAATTATAAATCTCTGATCGCATTTTGTTAACTTTGCTGGTCAACCATTTCTCATCTTATTTTCGATCCAATTTTCTTCTTTAAAGCGTTTTTTTAAGTATTACACAGTAGTATGGGATAAATGAACTACTTTTGCAATGTTTCGAACTGTTTTACTTCGTATATAATGAAGAATTAATACATTTTCGAATTGCATTTGTTGTTACTTTGCGAATTCGACCCATTTTGAAAATAATTCGTGGAGTTTCTGAAGTAAACAAGCAAAAATTAATACCAAACAATCTTTTGTCCACTGCATTGAAAAAATAATAAAAAAAGAAAACGACAGACGACAACTTTGATTTCGAATTTTTCGGAAAATATTTCTATGTCACCTCGTTTTTGGCCCATTTCAAACAGTGAATATTTTGTAAAAAATGTCGGGTTGATGTAATATAGAGACAGTATAAAAAAGTATTGAACTACTATTTCAATTTCTACGCAGTATAAAAAAGTATTGAACTACTATTTCAATTTCTAGGCACTTCATTTTTAACCACACACATTTAAAGCGTACGAATAATTTTGGAAGCCACAGTAGGTAAGTTGCACTCTGTGTGACACATTTCAGTACTTTAGTACTATTTTTTTTTTCAATATAACTTTTATTCTTCAGAAATGAAAAAAGGAACAAAACGAAAGTTAAAGCTTTTCACATGCCAATATGGTTATCTACAGAATAATTGAATGAGTGCCTGAAACAACGTTTTATGTTCGTTTTGACCTTATTTATTTTTGTAAATACGAAAAAATATATGCTTTTTTTTTTAATTTTTGCGATTACTCTAAAAGTAATTCAGTTCCTCTAGTACTTTTACGGAACAGCGTTACGTGTGGGGATCATGAAATAGGCAAAAATTTGTTGCCCGTATTCTAATACAGCTCTGAACAAGGACGGATATAAGGGAGGGGCGCTAAGGGCGATCGCCCCTTCCTTGAGTCGAGATGCAGAACTCTTCAACGGCATATTTTTGATACTGAAATTGAAAATTGTTTTAGCCAATCTTCAATAGTTTTACGAAGCTTGAGCTGTCTGGAAAATGAAATTGTTTCACATATCTTAACACTTAAGAGATAGGGATCCGAACTTTATATAGGAAGTATTTCAAAGTTCCAAAAACTCAATTTTAGACGATTTTAGTGATATTCAATAGGGTTACAGGGTGCAAGGGCTCTTCTCAGGAAAGTTTCGAAAATTGAAGTCCCCTCCCCCCCCCCCCCCCCCCCCCCCAAAAAAAGAGAAACTATTATGGGACACCTTTGATGGCGTTAAGGTAAGGGATGTGGTTTGGTACATTCCTCTGCAATTATGTAGAAAAAAAGTCCCCCCCTCCCAAGATAACTGAAATGAGACGATCTTTCATGGTGTTTGGAAGGGGGGGGGAAGCAGATGTTTGCGAATTTATAAAAGGGAAAAAGTGTGAAATCAATCGCCCCCTCCTTGAATAGTCTCTGGATCCGTCCTTGACTCTGAATGTAAAAGGCGTAATTTTTAGCAAGAAACGTTGCTATAGTCAACCTATTCAGTTGTTCAACGTATCGCACATTGCTCCCCCCCCCTCCGCACCATTTAGGTGAGCTAACTTTGAGATTTTTGTGTCGAGAAAGAGCATTAAATTTAGAATTTAAATCAGTAGCCGGTGCGGTTTTCCAAATTTTGAATTGTGTCACTTTCCTTGCCGAGGTGCAAAATGATTCTTTGTTAAAAACATACATGATCTTAAAAATATTGTGACTTGAGCTATCCAGGGGGAGGGGGGAGCCGGTCTTTTCCCTTAAAACAATTGTTAGTGCGATTTTGGTGACTTAGAGCAAATCTAAGGAGCCGTTCACAAATGATGTTACGCTTGAAAGGGGTAGGGAGGGAGGGTTCGGTTTTCATGAACTTCTGATAATTAGTCTCAAGGGGGGAGGAGGGAATTACAAGAAATGTGACTTCACACATTTTGGTTCAAATAAAAGCGTTCGTTATAGCAAGTGGACGTTAAGCTACTGTTGTACTGAAGTGTTATAACTAACTTCGTTTCTGCCCCCTTCTGTTCATAGAAACGAAGTTAATTAGCCCCCCCCCCCTCCCGCGCTGGCAAATACTCGCCCTGGGAGTACTCGTCATCTCTTAAAACGGCCCTACCGATGAACCTATAATTTTAAAACAGTATTCCAATCAAAGTCACTTTTTATAACGCACCGAAAATTATTACATATTTCTAAACATTAACATTCATACTATACATAGAGAAATAATCTTGATTTTAATAATCAATTGCATTAATATATTTCAGATTGATTTTTTTTTCTCATTTACTTTTATTTCTCACATGTAAATCCTTTCTGGAACAACTGGCCAGTCCCCGCCTTTGGTTCAACCGGTTTTTTTTTGTGTTTGGGGGGGGGGACAACTTTTGTTCGAATAATGTTTTCAGCATTTTTTAAAAATAACTGCTACTGTAGATCTACTGATTGTATATCCACTCTAATTGATCTGAAATTTTGTACAATCCATACAGAAGCATCAAAGACCCAGCCCCTGAGAGCTTCTGAGTCATCTCCCCCCACCCTCAAGAAAAGAGAGAGGGAGATGGAGAGAGATGTACTAAGTCTTCAAAAAGAACGCAACCCTTAAGCATTTCAATGCCACAGTCTGTGTGGCAATGAAATTTTTCTGCCCCCCCCCCTTTTTTTTATCAGCGCACTTGCAATTTCGAATATAGGACGTAAGTGTTTAAAAGGATATCGTTTAAAATTCAGAAAGCCTATCCTTAATAGAAATGTTTCATTTGGAAAACAAAATACCTTTTTTTTTTTGTAAATACAATATTTATAGTTCTGAAATTTTCAGTTTAAAAGGTAAAGATTCCCCGTAGACGACAATTACGCGAAGCTAGAAAGGAAAGGAAGGAACACAAAGAAATTTTTGCAAATTTAAGTGCCCGCCAAAGTTAGGGTTGTCTCAATCGCAAGCGGTAGCGATCACCCCCGCTCTAAAATTAGCTCTGCTTTCGGGAAGGCGTGCCGAAGTGTCTTCTCCTCATGAATGCACAATATAAAACAAAGCTTGGCACCTTTATGATTTATTAAAGAACTTCCAGAAGCAGTAATGCTAACATAGCCGAAGGTTAGCCAGAGTTGCAAGCAAGTGTCGAGAATTTTTACTCAGTAACGTTTCGGATTTACTTTTACAGTGGAGGCTGATGCAAGTACGTAATGAATTCAGTAAGTGCTAACTAAATTTTCTATGGGGGGCAAAAGCACTATACTTACGCTTAGTAAATTTTGCAAGTATGATTTCGGCCAAAAAAAAAAAAAGCAAAATAACTTGAAAGGGATAGTAAATATCGAAACTGATTGTAAAATATCGGAATGTAGAAACTAAGCATAAACCACCATACACTTTTTGATTCTACTCTACATTTTATTCATCTCAGCTTTCTCTATAGTTTGTAATCAATAACTTCTTTACAAAATACACTAAATAAATTAAAAACATATAAAAATGAAATTTTATCAATGAGGTAGGTAACATTGACTTCGAACTATTGGTTTCTATTATTCGAAAACTGAAAATTATCTAAGCACTAAGTTGTGCACAATGTTCTTGTTTAACCTGCCTTTTACTAATACGAAAGGTATGATAGCTTTCACACTTGTGAGTAGGGGATATATGGTTGCCAATGAGAGAAGTATGTTTCAAGTCCAAACCGAAAATAGACATTGTTTGGTCTTGAGATCTATTTATGGTCTTTGCAAAAGCTAAACGAATCGGAAATTGAAGCCTTCCAAATGTGTTTGAAAGCTATGACACTATTAATGGATTACGTGGCAACACAAACATTTCTCCCTCAAATTTTCCCGTCAAAATTGCCCCCCCCCCGTGTTCGTTTACCTTGTGGGGGGGGGGGGCTATCTCTTGGGAGGAGTAGTGAACCCCCAGTTGCTCAAACAGAATATCGGCGGGAAGGGACTTCTGTTCCCTTCCTTCCTTCATCACACTTACCAAATTCGGACAGAACCCCCTAAGCCAAGGTGTCTCTACCGTGTCCGTGGCTGCGTGGTACCGGGGGTAGTCGGTGTCTCAAACGGTTGACGTCAGGGATAGCGGGTGAACCCTGGTGTAAAAGCCTTACCCCTGTGCAGGGGGGCTACACAGGGGCTAGACCCCAGTTTTTCCCCTCAATTCTCAGGTTAATTTATGCATGATAACAAAGAATACCTCCCCCTTGTGGGGAGCGTCAGACAGAACCGCTTACATCTGCTAAATTTTTTCCGCTTACATCTGCTAAATTTTTTGTTATAAAAAGAAACGAAAATCTCACATTTACCCCATTTCTAATAAATAAAGCCTTGGTAAATATTATTGGTGAATTTCAATCTAAAAAAAAACACGTACTGATGAATTATTAGTGGAAATAAAACATCCAAAACAAGTTCAACATATCCTATCTATCAAACAATTAGGTCCATATCTTTGTACAGTTCCGCCACATTCAACATTAAACTTTTCTCGGGGAATCATTTCGGAGTCGGACCTTCTATTTACACCAGAGGAGGAAATTCTAGAAGAAATGAAGGACCAACACGTAAGTGGAGTGAAAAGGATCACTATCAAACGCAATGGCGTAATGCAGAATACGAAACATGTCATTCTGACCTTTAGTACGCCAGGGCCGGATTTAGCTTTTGAACCACTCCGTGCAAAAGGGAAAAATTGCGCCCCTTTTGAACTGCATGTATAAAGAGCCCCCCTCCCCCAACAAATGAAAAAAACACATGATCTTTTTTACATTTTTTGGCAAACACCTAAAATGTGTCAAAGTAACTTGGCAGTTAATGTAAATTGTAAATAACAATTTTCAAATCGGTTGACAGATTTGATTCTGGTGATTTCAAATTCTCCATTCATAAGACAGAGATCTGAGAGAGAGAGAGTAGATCTAACGTCTGTGGCTTAAGTGGGAGTAAAAAAGCCAAACCCTGCGGCACGACAGTCCATGAGGGCCGAGGCCTACTGTGCCCAACTCAGTTTTCCTGACCAGGGGCTCTGGGTTGCAAGGCATACGACCCGGTTAGGTGGTCAGCCTAACGCGGAATCCCCAGTGTTTGGTTCCCAAGTGCACTTGGTACTCAATTTATCGACCCACTGAAGGGGGGAAACGGCTGAGTTCAACCATGCTCCACCCGGGAATAGAAATCCGGGCCTGTGGCCAGGGCCGATCCTAGGGTGTCGGCCGCCCGTGTGCAAAGACCTAATGTGCCGCCCCTCAAGAGTAATTTGCATATTTTGACTAATCTTTAACGTTTATATATATCTTTCTTTAAATTTCTATGCCAAGTTCGAATTTAAAAAAAAGGGGGGGGGGCAGAAGAATGATCTTATAAGAAGGAAGAAATTTTTTATAGTAAGAAACTCCTTTTGTACAATTTATATCTTTGAAGAAAGTAATACATACCAAAATTTACTAGTCGTAAAAACGCATTTTATAGCCTTTCTTCGGTGACATTAGAGAAGGGACGGAAGAAGGGGGAAGCGTGGGGGGAGGTGTCAGGAGTTCGTTCAGGGGAGGAGGATTGCTCCAAGAAAATTATCGAAATTGGCGTATGAAAAATATTTTTAGTTAATCTTTGGTTAGTTTGGTTGCAAGGACAAAAGAGTCAAGTATATTCAAGGTGCATGGAGAAATTTTCGAAATTGACGTCAAATATTGCAATTTTAGGAACTTTTTCGAGACTTTAGGTGAAACGTGAAAGTAGTGTTGCAGTTCTTTCCTAAAATTCTTTCAAAATTGAAATCAATTGAAGCTATTTTTTAAGACCGTAGCTTAGGAAGAATCGGCGTTCTTCCCGAAAAATCTCCGAAACTGAAATTTTAAACCCACAATTTCGGGTTACCTTTGTTGACCTTGCAAGGGGGAGGGAGATTCAATCGTCTCCTATCGAAAGATTTCGAAATATAAGTTTAAAACGCAAATTTAGGCCGACTTTGGTGACGGTAGGGGATTTGGCGGCTATCCTCCGGTAATTTCTCGTCACTATTCTTTTTATAACCCGTTTTTGGCTAGATTTAAAAACAATAGGGGAAACGTGGAAAGTGGAAATATTCCAAACCAAAACATTTTTCGGAATTGAAATTCATTATAGGTTTTTTTGGGAAGGAAGGACTTTGGAGCTCTTAAGCGGATATTTCTAAAATCGCAATTTTATGTTATCTTTGGTGACGTTAACAAAGCTGGGAAGCTTCTACGGATCCTTCGGATATTTTTCAACAATATCTGAAAAATACAATTATAGACTTTTGTCCACCTCACCTCGACGATTGATGGATATGTCCTAACGCCGTAAAAGTTCCATAAGCCTGGTAGTTATCCTCCGGAATTCTTTAGAAATATAAGTCTCAAAATCGTATTTTAAGCATTGTTTGACAACGATGGGACTAAGAGCGGGCGATGGTTCAGTGTGCCCTCACGAACTGCGTTTTTGAAACTGAAGTCAATTTCAGGCTAGTTTAGGTAGGAAGCTGTGGCTCCACGGAACCGTCTAAAAACGAAATTTTCAGGTATAGTGATTGTGTTGAAGAAAAGGGGGAACTTTGGGGGACTTTCCCCAAAAGTTCTTGAAACTGATGTTCGAAAAACGCAATTGTAGTTTGTTTTTCAATACGTTAAGGGAGAAGGGGTGGAATTAGGGGCTTCTCTAAAGACGCTAATTGAGACTGCCTTTGGTAAATGTTTGCAAATGGATTTCGGGGTCCTCCACTGCAAAAATTTCGAAAAATGCCAAAGCAATTTTACATGACGTTTGATGATAAGAATGGTTGTCGTCCGGAAACACGTTTTGCATTTTGGAGTCAACATTTTTAGGCTATGTTTGATTAAGTTAAGGTGGAAGAGGTGAATCAGAGACTTAATTGGGACCTTAAGATCGATGGTTCAACCAGCGAAAATTTCCGAAAGTAAAGTCCTAGAAACGCAATTTTAAGCCTTCTTTAGTTTCGTCAAGGAGGTCATGGCATCCTTTTGGACCTTCGTTTTGGAGCTACATTTAAATTTGATTCCCGGGGCAAGGGCCCTGTCCTCCTACCTGATCTGAAACCGGGCAGTTCATTCGATTTTAATCAGAAAAATTGTCGTAAAGGGGGGAAAGTACAACATTTTAGTTCGTCATTCATATATGTTACTCTCAAGGGAGTCGCAATTTTCCACTTTCTCACCACGCATCCACGATTGTTAAACACAGAGTTTGTTACATAGTTTGTTGTTTGAAATGCTTGCGGGAGTATCTAATCAGTTTAGCTTTTTTTTAATAAATAAAATATGTCTTCGTTGTTTAGGTCTATAAAAGCTTGGGGGTAAACATTAGTCGCCACCCTGGGTGCTTCTTATAGACGGCACCATTTCATGCTTCAGAAGGGGGCCTTTCCCCTCCCCTGTATCCATGTGTATCCATGGCTGATTACCGCTTCTGTCACTAACTTTGCAATCAAATGAAGCATGTGTGTTAAGAGTAGATATTAATGGACAATGAACCAACGCAATGTTCCCTAACATTCTATTTTTCTTAAACTATGCTATGCTGTAGGGAAATCGACAACATACTTTGACAATTGAACATTTCAAAATAGGCATATTTATTCTACTTATTATAAGTTATCTTGTGAGAAATTCTTGAGGAATTTTGCTTGATTATAAGAACTATATCATGCGGCCTGCGGCCGCCCCTTGCTTTGGCCGCCCTTGTGCGGCGCACACTCTGCACACCTGCTAGGATCGGCCCTGCCTGTGGCGTGGGGGCGCGAAGCGCTATGAGCTCACAAATCAGGGGACTTGTGTTATCTATGTGGAATCTAGAATTAGTAGAATTATGCTTATGTGTTACATGCATATTACTAATCCTTTTTCTATGTGCAAATAAATAAATAAAGCAGTTTGAATTTTGAGATTTTGAAATCAGATTATGTTTTTCTGCAATCACGAATTGTGATAGGACTCTACTCCTTGGGTTCTACTAATGGCTCTTATCGCAACAAAAATTAGAATTTAAGACTTTAAAATTCAAATGAATGCCAGGGGCTGGTTATGTGCTGAATGTTGCGTGCTGAATACTTTTTTCGCGAAAAAAAGATTGTGTACAATCGACGGTCGTTTCTAAATAATTCGATTCCGAGGCACGTGGACGCCTGCGTTATAATAGAAAAATAAAATCAAGGGACGGGACGTCGTTCAACGGTCAAGTGAAAACAATAAGCAATTCGTGATTGCTCAAAAAAAAAAGCAATGTGAACATTGCGTCATGGGCTCTAGGGGTTACACCCTGGAAAGTTTTCTGAATAGTAGCTCTGAAAACGCTATTTTAGACAATCTTTGATGATTTGATGATGGAAGAGAAGGAATGCTAAGGGGACCTTAGTTTGGAATTTTTCGAACTTGAGGCTCAAAACAAAATTTTAAACGATTCAAAATTTTAATTTTGTACACAAAATTTGAAAAAGAGAAGGGAAGAAGAGGTTGTCAAAGCGTCTAGAGAGGAAAACTTTCCAAAAAAAAAAAAAAAAGCAGTTGTTAGCAATCTTTGTCTTTTTTTATTTATTTCTAATGGGACTGTGTTAAAGGCTTTGACTTTTGTAGACCTAGTGCGATCTCCCGATGTAGCATCCGTATCAGATGAAGGTACCTGGGCTCTTACAATGCGAAACTGAGCTGTGAATTTAATTTTCCCGAGAGTACTTCAAGCCAAACGAATAATCGAAGGATCTTTCACATGCCGCAAAATCATACGACCCGGAAGCTGTCTATTTTATTCATCTTGAAAATCCATCGATTAAAGCCAGGTTTGAACCTTTGTCTTCATGCGTAAGATGCCAACGCCTAACCATTACACCACTCGGTCGGCAGGCAACACTAGTTAAAGTAAGGGAACGGAATGGGATCTGGGATCATCCCCCATACATTTTTCGTCCAAAATACGTAATTGTAAGTAATTGTAAGAGAAGGAATGGGATTGGAGAAATCTTCATTAGTAAATTGTCAGAAGTTTTAACTTCCAAAATCGCAGTTTTAGACGATCTTCGGGATGTTAGGATGAGGAGAATTTAGTGCCTCTCCCCTCGGAATTTTTCGAAATTGAAATCGTTTAAACAAAAGTCGACCTTTAAAGGTGGAAAGAGAAGGTTGTAAAAACTTCCGCGAAAACTTTTCAAAATTGAAATTTTAATTACACAAATTGTAAGCAATCTTTGATGACGTTAGGGTAAGGGGTAAGATTTGCGGAGACTTCCTCGGAAATTTTTCAAAATTAAAGTTTCGAAAACAACTTTAGAAAATCTTTGATGATGTAATAGGGATCAGGTTTTAGGGTTCTAGGGTTTCACCTAACCCTGGGAACTCTTTCAGAATACAGTCCTAAAACCGGAAATATTAAAACTTTTAATTTTCACCCTTACCTTACATTTTAACATGTTTGAATTCAAACGCTTACAGCCCCAGAAGTATATTTTATTGATTTGGACGGAGGTGTTTTTATTTATTTATTATTTTATTTTTGACTTTTGTGAGATAACTATGGTCATTTTTCTACTATGTTTCATTTTAAATATCGTGTCTCATTAATCTCCTGCAGAGTTCTTGTTTTAACCTTCGTTTTTTCCCTTCAACCATTTAACAACTTCTAGTGCGACTTTTCATATCAATCGTTTAAATCTCACTTCTCTCTATCTCTCTCTACTTTGATTTATCTGTTTGAACCATATTTTAACGGCATATACATTTTTCAGCATTCAGCTTTGAGATTTTCATGGTAAGAAAAAAATGAAAGTAAGAAAAACAGAAACAGAAAAACATCAGCAACCCAGACGCTATCTTGTTTATTTATAAATTTATACATTTTTTAGTCTAAAGCGTGCCATGAGTTTCCAAATTGCACTGAATACTGTAAGAGCATTTTTTTCGCGAGGCTTTAATTTTCGCAACCCCGTCATAATAAAAATTTTTAAACCTTGTAAAAAATCTTTTTACGTCGGATTTTTCAATTTTCCTGTTTGCAAAAAAAACCCGTGAAATTTTGTTTTCCGATGGGAAGTCACTGTAATCTTCCAAAAATTTCATAATTCGGGACATTTTGCCTGATGATTCTGAAAATTTGAAGACATAATCTTTATTAATAATAAAGCTGAAAGTCTCTCTGTCTGGATATCCGGAGGATGCTGGTGTTGATCCTACTTATGACAAAATGATTTTAAAATCTCTGTAATTAGTATAAAAGAACTAACACCTTTTACTTCAAACTTGTGCAGACTACGGTTATAGAATAGATAAAGGGATATCGCGATGCGCCCTCTTCATTTGTAGATGGTGCCAGTATTTTTTTCCAGAGAAATTAGTTTTTTTTTTTTTTTTTTCAGCAGCTCAGTTGCAAATATTTTTCATATTTTGATTTGGCAATTTTGCGCCCCTCAAAAATCTTTACTCCGTGCCGGGGCACGGACTGACGGAGCATTAGTCCGACCCTGAGTACGCCTATCCTCCCTTCACGTGTCAAAGCTGGATATCTCTCATGCCATGTTAGACCATATATTCCAAACCCGCTACGGTGCTTTAAGTGCCAGCGCTTTGGGCATTCCAAGCTGTCATGCCGTGGTACAGAAACTTGTGCCAGATGTGTTGAGGCCGGCCACGATAGCAATGAATGCTCAAAAGAATTCAAATGTCTCAACTGCAAAGGAGACCACCCGTCCTACTCTAGAAAATGCCCAAAATGGCTCTCTGAAAAAGAAATACAGGTAATCAAAACTACTCAGAATATAAGAATATATCATACCCAGACGCACAGAAAATGGCTCAGTCTGGTACACCTTCGACTGGACTTTCATATGCTGCAGCAATAATACCCTGTTCGCACTGCAACATTTGACCCGGGTTAAAGTTAACTCATTTCCCGTTTCTCACTGTTCGCATTAGCTACCGCTGATCCGGGTTAAAAATACTCTAGAACCAGTTTTTAAGTGAGAAAACTGACTGGTGTAGAGAGTATTCTCAAGTTTGTTTTGGTTTTGCTTCTCGAAATTTGCTGCTTAATATGATGCACTCGCTTCATTTCAGAAGTGTTAATTCTTTGAGCAAAAACGACAGTTTATAATGTCTGATGAAGAGTGGGCGAAGAATTTTCGCATCGGGAAAAACTTTATGCTTTCCTGTGCGAAAAACTTATGTTTATTGGCCGCCAGGATACAAATTTTAAATATTGCATACCAGTTGAAAAAAAAGATACCGTTATACTTCATTATTTTTCCCAATAAAGATGTGGAGTTAAGGAGGCTTTAAAAAATAGAAATGAAACAGTTTTTTACACATACACTGAACATACACTTTCTGTTTTTCTAACACCGGTAAGATATTTTAATATGGACACGAAACAGTGTGATCATCAAGCATAGCTGCAAGAATTGCATTCATTTGAAATCAATACAAAAGACTTTAAAAAATTATGTGCACTACAGAAAAAATGAGAAAAATAAATTCCTCATTTTCATGTTATTTCTTTTTATTTTTTTTTCATTGATAATAAAAAACTAGTTCGAATAAGCGTTTTTGTGTTATGCACGAACAAAAACAAAGAACTAAATAATTAGTAGCCCAATTCTTAGCGAAAAATAATAAAAAATAACTAAATGCAAAAGTAAGATTTCCATACATGTTTCTTCGTTTTAGATGTGCAAAATAAAGTAGTAGTGTAATTGGTAGCTTAAATTTAAAAAAAAGTTTGCATACACAAAAGTTTATTCTCCTCAATTACGCATGATTGATTATTTGCATCGCACGAAAGAGAAAAAAACAAAAATCAGTTATGTTATAATGATTTATTAATACATGTGATTTAATAAATTAACACGTAAGAAACAGATAAAAAACAAATATTGACACAAACCTGTAGTTTCATTAAGTTTTCAATTTTTGTTTTGATTTCCTCCGCACTGCGGATGATAACAAACAGCAACATTTCTTTTTGACTTATTCAAATCGGTTAAGTTTTCTTTCCACATTTGGATCAGGAGCTTTGTCCATTAACAAATGAAACTATTTGATTTTTTGTTGCATGCTTTGCTGTTTAAAGTTGATAGAATTTGTTGAAATCAGAAATAACAGTAGGACTGCAGCCAGGCTCTTGATAAAATTTAAAACTGTCTATCAATTCAAACTATCTTTTAAAAACATTCTGAAAAACCCTGCTGCACTTCTCCCAAGTCTCATATCATGGCCAACAGCAAAAATGTCAGTGAGTTAGAGTATCACAATGGTACTAGCATGTTTTTTAAATTATATTTGTTCCTTTTTCAACATTATTAGTTGGGAGAATCTCAAAATTTGCGAACAATGTTTGTTGCTCGACCAGAGGCTATATCCGCCTAGTCGGGAACTAGGGCCCCAGTTTGGAATCTGAGAAATTATTGAAGTTTTATTGGGACCTGGCGACCAAACTGACAAGGGCCCGCCTTGGCTCTCTGCGGCCATGCACTTGCCAAAAAAGTAGTTATACAGAATTAGTTTCAATAATGTAAAACATATTGCAAATTTAGAAAATTTCCTGTGAATGGCATTCGCCTCTTCGTATGTATTATCCAGAGCTGGCTAATTTTGCTCTTTTCTAACCAAGTCCATTTTCCTTGAATTTTACTTCCTAGTTATGTTTAGCTTAAATTACTTAATTTTGCATACATTAAGATAATGCAGCATCAATCGTTAAATATTCAATATTTCAGTTCCTGTATTCTATCTTAGAGGCATATTCAACTAGATTGTGTTCGAATTGATCAAATTCTGTCGACCAGTAGTAGCCAGAAATTTACTTTTATGTGGGGAAAAATAAATTTCCGGCTGTGCTATTGGTAAGTACAATTGATCGTATATGATTTCATCTAATTCTGTTACAGTTGAGTATGCCCCTTAATCTAACATTTGAAAAATCGTTATCGATTTCGTTCATTGTGCCTTGTTTCGTTAGACATTAAGGATAATAAGAGTCCCTATAGCAAAAAAAAAAAAAAAAAGATTAAGAGGACTGAGACAGCACTGAATTAATTCTGAAATAAAATGTAAAAAAGCTTTTCTAGCTGGTCCAGTTAATACATCAGTAAGAGTCTAAAGCTGCTTTTTCCCCCTTATTCAGCAAGAATGTATCGCTGTCCCATTTCTGCCCTACAGAAAAAAGATATTGGAGAATATTCTCAAGTCAATAAGTGATTAAAAATTAGTTGATACATAATGGTTTCCAACAAGTAACAAATGGTACTTTTTCATAAAGAATCACTAATGATGACTAATTAAGGCAATTGCACTTGTTGCGAATTGCAAAGTAACGATTCTGTCTCGACACAAGCTATTATCCTTCCCTCTGCAACATTACCACCGTTAGTACTTATCAGGAAAAGCTTTATCTTTCAACTTCTTTACTAATAATAAAGCTAAAAGTCTCTCTGTCCGGAGGATGTCTGGATCTCTATGACGCGCATAGTGCCTAGACCATTCGGCCGATTTTCATGAAATTTGGCACAAAGTTAGTTTGTAGCATTGAGATGTGACCCCGAAGCGATTTTTCGAAAATTCGATGTGGTTCTTTTTCTATTTCAATTTTAAGAATAAAAATATCATAAGATGGACGAGTAAATTACGAAATTATCATAACGTGGAACCGTAACACGGGCACAAGCAAATTGGAGAGATACGAAATCATCATAATGTGGAACCGTAACATGGGTACAAGCCAACTGGCTAGAAAATTCACCATACATTATTTGTAAATATACAGGCGAACCAAAAGACCTTTTAATTTTTCTATTACGGACAAAGCCGTGTGGGTACCACTAGTTATTAAATAAAAGCTCTTTCTTTAAAAGTAGTTTTTCTGATTTTCAATATTTATACAGTAAGTAGATTAAAATACATCCCTTTTCAAAAAAATCTCACAATCCGAACGGGGTGCGGTTGATTCGGATAATTGTAGTTGTACTGTAATTTATAAATTTTTTGACCTTCTAAATGAAGTATATGTTCTTAAATTTTGTGTGATCCATATTTCTAATTACCTTCAGGGCCGTCGTTTGGGTGAGGATACCGGACCTATAGTACCGGGGCCCGGAGCTTTGAGGGGCTCGCATGTCATAAAGCTGTTTTTAAAATAATAATGTTAATAATTCCATCAAAAAAGTTATGCTACTTTCTAAAAAGAAAAACTCGCATTACATTACCATTTCTCGATAGTATAAATATAAATGAAATACTCTTGGGCAACGAAAAAATAGCAAAAGTTTTTGATTACAATGGGGGCATAATTTCTTAAAACTAGAGTCGCATATGGTATTCTACTTAGAACTGATCAAAGCGAAAACCAACCTGATAAACCTAAACCGCCAGAAACGAATACAAAGGTGGTGGTGGGTAGAAAAAGACAAATCTAATATGTATGTGTGATAATAATTTCAACACTTCATTCAATGATATTTCGATTTATCTTACAAGTGCCTGAATCATGTTTTACTTTAATTTTTACAAAAGAACTTTTTATTTCGAAATCAGATCTTTTTTCCTTGGTCCGTCCAACTTCGCCTTGCTGAAAATTCATAGTTATTTTGCTTACCTCAGATATGACAAATTATCCAATTTTTACACAATAAAGGTACACTATTTGTAAATATATTTTTATGCTAACTTCAAATTACAATTTTAAAATTTACATTAAAATTTAAATATTCAGTTATAAGCAAGTAAACAATGCAACGTCACATATGAATGCAATTTTAAACTATTCATTCTGAAGTTCTTAAGTGTGTGAGGGAGATTAAATTAAGCAGGCGGGCATAAAATTATGCATTGGGGGATAGGGGCTCATGGGGGGGGGGGGGGGGGTAGGATTAAAATTGGCATTGGGCCGCATTTCTGGTAGCGGCAGCCCTCATTACCATCAAAGTTTTAAAGAGTCAAGAGAGAGAATATTTTTTACCGAAAATGACTTGTTTTCAATTTAATACTGGAAAATGCAAAGGTGGTATGGTTTTGCTGTAAAACTTGGTTTGCTGCAGCTTTCAGATTACGGAAAAGGTTATTCCACTGATGGGTGTCCTTCATTACACTAAAAAATATTTAAGGGTTCCAGCATTCAGTCTCTGTCTAAAGCGACAAAAATCTGTCTTTTGAAATTGTCCGACAGTGGCATATAATCAAGATACTTTCAATCTAGGAATCATCCCCCAACTTGTATCTATGGATATACAGTGAAAAAAGTTTAACATGATAACTCTTAACAGAAAATATGGTTAACACGAAATGATATTGTAGTCTGGACAGAGTACTGTGTAATTTAATTCAATTCTTTTAACACGAAAATATATTTTGGTCCCTTCTCTCAGTTTGTTAAACGTTTTCACCGTATTTCAAAATCTCATCCCCCCCCCGCCAGAAATTTTTATAGTCTAGCGCGTCCAACTACTTTTTCATGTCACAGGAAAATGTAATAAAGTATAAATCCAGATCCTATTAAACTGAACTTCGTGTAATCCGAACAGTCATTTAGATGTACATACTGTATAAAAAAAAGTGAAAAAATGTGCTATGTATTTTGCAGGCCTTTATTATGGTGTCAATAACAGCAAGTTGGGGGTGATTGTAATTTTTACTGTGTACAGTATAGGTATCTGGTCTCAATTTATAGTTCATTTTGTTTAACTATTACTATCATTAATTTGGACAACCTGTATCCTTTATTAGTCCAGATTAATGAGATTCTACTGTATATGCGGTACTAAAAAAAATGATGGCAAGTAATGTCAGCGTTTTGGCAAAAGTTATTACGTGCATTAAAAATAATTGGCGAATTATTGGAATAAATACATGTTTAACAGTTGTCAATAAGAAATTGGGGGTTTGTAAAATGATTTTCGCTACTTTTAAAACTGGAAGAATATTGTAGTATTTGATGAAACTTTTCTTCAGGAAAAAAAAAAAAAAACCAACAGAATTTTCTGTCAATATGTACAAGGAATGGAATTCAGAAAGAAATAAATGACATATGAAATTTCCATTTAGCTTGAAGCAAATAAAAATGAATCGTGTTCATTAATACCAACACACTAAAATACTTTTTCAACAATCTTAAATGCCGATCTGAAATGTGAAATTTCAAGTAGACATTTTGTCAGTAGTTGGAAAAAATTAAAATGATTTAAAATTTAAGACTGAAAATGCACTTTTCCCATATTGCTCTAATGGCGCTTGGCGCGGCGGCCATGCAAAATGTAAACAAGTTTCGCGGCAGCTTGAGATCACGTGATCCGATTTAACTAAGATCAGAGGCTTGATCCTGTTTGCCAAAGTGGGTTAAGTTAACTCACTTTCTGACGAGGGTTAAGCGAAATCGTTGCCAAAGATAACTCACTAAACTTCTTAACCTGGGTTAACTTGTCAGTGCGAACAGGGTATAAGAAAAGTATTCAATTCCACCAGTACACAAACAGATCCTCAAATTAACACAATAACCAGCACTAAATCAACTAATTCCCCTAAATCAAAAAACAAACAGCTCAATACTCCTAAGCCACCACCAAAAAATTGTAACGAAACTAAAATACAAACTGCACAAAATCCAAGTACAAGTTAATCAGCTACGTTAATTTCCAACAAATCAACTGAACAAAAGCAAAAGAAAACTGTTGAAAAAAAGAAAATTATCCAAACACGTGCGAAAATTGGGGTAGTCTCTAAACAGAGGCCCCCAAAATTTCATAGTTTTAAAAAAGAGGACTTTTTACTTTCTAGTAAGAAAGTAAAATTGACCAAATCCCAAATCGAAAAATACCAACAACCTCCTGCCCAAGAGGAAGATGAGGATATAGAATTCGAAGATCTTCCGCCATCTGACGATGAAGGGTGGACGGACCATCCTCCTTCACGAGTGGCTTCCTCTTCTCCCGGCCGTTTCTCCTTTCTTTTCTCTTCATGGCCCTGAGCATTCTTTCTTGGAATTGTCAGAGTTACTCGCATAATGTCACAGACATAAAAGATCCTGTCGAATATCACCAACCGGCCATATTCTGTCTGCAAGAAACATTTCTGTCCCCTGTTGATAGATCGAAGTTGAAAGGTTTTGACATATACCGCAAGGACTGCTTGTCAGGCGACCGTCGTTGTGGAGGAGTGGTATTGCTAATCTCTAATGATTACGCATCTCGCCAGCTCAACATCAACACATCCCTGCAAGCAGTAGCTGCGCAAGTTCACCTTAACTCGCTGTTCACAGTTTGTTCTATATGTATTCCACCTTCTTACGACTTGAGAAGCGTGGAGTTGCAGACACTGGTTGATCAACTTCCTCCCCCATTTGTCATCTTGGGGGATTTTAATGGCCATAATCATCTCTGGGGGAGTTCAGATTCCAACAGCAGAGGTTTAATAATTGAAAATTTTATTGAAGACAATGATCTATGTGTCCTTAATAACGGTGAAAATACTTATTTTCATCTTCCTACCCAGACTTACCATGCCATCGATCTCGTAATATGCTCACCTTCTTTTCTGCCAAGCTGGGATTTCCATGTGGAGGGTGGTCTCTACACCAGTGGCCACTTTCCAATCAGGATAACCTCTACTGGACGCTGTGGTCATCAGCAGCATCAGAAAGCGAGACTTCGCATTGATCAAGCTGATTGGGCAGCATTTACCCAGTTGGCAGAAATTAAATCAGAAGACGAGACTAATATAGATATTGATGTAGCGGTAAAGCGAGTAACCGACATTATTTTAAACGCAGCTAACGCTGCTACACCAAAAACCACTAAAGGCAGGATCAAATTTCCTAAGCCTTGGTGGAACTTTGATTGTCAGGAGGCTCAAAGGAAACAAAAAAAGGCATGGAACACGTTTCGTCGTTATCCAACCACACAAAATCTCGTGGCACTTAAACGAGCTCGTGCTGAAGCTCGAAGGATTCGACGGAAGAGCCAGCGGGACTCGTGGCAGGCTTATGTCAGCACAATCACGACGTCCACCGCAACCAAGACTGTATGGGGTAAAATAAAAAAAATCGCTGGAAACTACAATACATCTTGTGCACCCATTCTGGAGAATAATGGTCGTACTTTATCCGATCACAAAGAGGTGGCTGACTGCATGGGGACTTATTTGGCAGAAGTCTCCAGTGCAAATAATTATTGCTCAAAATTTTTAACCATCGAATCACGCAAAGAACAAAAGGTTCTAGATTTTAATTCAAACATTTTTAATCAATACAACACAAAATTCACTCTTCAAGAATTAAATACTGCCTTACAAAAATCAAAAAACACATCACCAGGTCCAGATGAAATTCATAATAGTATGTTAAAAAATCTAAGTAGGTCTTCATTAGAAAATATTCTGCAGCTTTTTAATAGAATTTATTCTGAACACCGTTTCCCAAAATCTTGGAGTCAAGCAATAGTTATCCCTATCCTTAAACCAAATAAACAATCTGATAAACCTGAGAGCTATGGACCTATAGCTCTCACTAGTTGCCTATGTAAAGTCATGGAACGGATGGTAAACGCCAGACTGTTGCACATTCTGGAGTCACACTATCTCATATCCTCATATCAAAGTGGATTTAGACGTGGCAGATGCACAATAGACAATCTAATGCTTCTCGAAACATCATTAAGAGAAGCATTTCTTAAACGAAAACATCTTGTGAGCGTATTTTTCGATATTGAGAAAGCATACGACCGTACCTGGAGGTGTGGGATCATCAAAACCCTGCACGAGTATGGGTTGCGAGGTAATTTACCCATCTTTCTCTCCAATTTTCTGAAACATCGTTCTTTTTGTGTACGCGTCAAGTCTGTTCTGTCGGATACCTTCATTCAAGAAGAAGGAGTACCCCAGGGAAGTGCACTAAGCGTAACTCTATTCATAACAGCAATCAATAGCTTAATTGACCGATTGCCCCTCGCTGTAAAAGGTACCATGTTCGTGGATGATTTTCAAATTTCTTTCTCATCAACGAGCATGAGTATCGTTGAAAGACAACTTCAAATTGCAATCAATAAAGTAACCCAATGGGCGGAAGAAAATGGCTTCACTTTCTCTGCTCAAAAAACATTCTGTATTCATTTCTGCCGTAGAAGAGGCCTTCATCCTGATCCAAATCTTCTCCTCAATAATCAACCAGTAGCTGTAAAAGATCAAGGAAAGTTCCTTGGTCTCACACTTGATAAAAAACTCAAATTTTTACCGCACATACAAGAGCTGAGAAAAAAATGTTTCTTGAAACTAAATATCCTTAAAGTCTTAGCGAACACTTCTTGGGGTGCTGATACAGAGTCTCTGTTAAGAATATACAGGGCTCTGATACGCTCAAAACTTGATTATGGATGCCAAATTTATGGCTCCTCTGCAAAAACCTATCTGAAAAGTCTGGATCCAATACATAATCAGGCACTATGCATCTGCCTAGGAGCATTTCGAACTTCGCCTATCAACAGTCTTACTATCCTTGCACACGAACAATCTCTAAACAATAGACGCCTCAAACTTTCTTTAAATTTTTACTTCAAAACAAAACCTTGCACCAATCACCCATTACATCTCCATATTTTTAACCCCTCTAACGTTGCTTTATTTCTACACCGGCCTTCGATGACCCCAACATTTGGGATCCGAATGCGTCGGGTATACTCAGACCTGCAGTTAACAGATTTCAAAACCGTCAACACAATAACACTAATTGAACCATGGTGCGAAGTCATACCTTCTATAATCAATGATTTCTCAAAATTCCCAAAACAAACTACTGCTGATACAGTTTATCAACAAGTCTTTCAGGAGATCAAACGCAAGTATTCTGATTATAAACACATTTTTACTGACGGCTCAAAAGCAAACGATCACGTCGGCTTTTCCACAATAATTAATGATCAAGTTACGGCAGAAAAACTAAACACATCTTGCTCGGTATTTACTGCAGAAATAAAAGCTATATTTTCATCTCTGCAATCAATAGCCGAATTCAATTACAAAAAGTGGGTGATATTCACTGACTCAAAGAGTTCAGTGGAAGCCATCACTCACTGCAATAATAATAGCCATCCTATAGTCATCCAGTCATATCTTTTATACAAAAATCTTATGCAAAATAATTTTCAAGTTATCTTTTGTTGGATCCCTGGTCATGTGGGCATTGCTGGCAATGAGGCAACCGATTCAGCTGCCAGAGCCGCAAGTATCCTGGTCGATAATAGTGTCCATTTCGATGATATCAAAAACGCCATCGTTGTAAGTCTCAACACGTATTGGCAGGGGACGTGGAATTCGGAAATCCAAAATTAATTGCATTCAATCCAGCCCTCCACTAGAGGTTTCGGATCATTAAATATCACCAGGAGAGAACAAGTCTTATTAGCTCGACTACGCATTGGACATACCAGATTCACCCACAAATATCTCTTATGTCATGAACCAGTTCCAACATGCATTACATGTGATGTAAATCAGACAGTGTTGCACATTTTATGCAACTGCCCAAATTTTAATCTAATTCGTTATAAATATTTTAATAATTTTAACCCATCTTTGAAGGAGTTGCTTGGGGACCCACCCCATCGCAATTTATACTCCTTCCTCCAGGAGATTGGATTCTCCCTTTTAATTTAGTGTTTGTTCTGTTAAAATGTGATTTTGTCTTTTCCTTGTTATTCAAGGTTTTTTGTCAACTTATTATTTCATACGTTATTTAAATGTTTTTGATGTCTGCATGTTTTTTATTACTTATTTTAAACTATTCTTGATTATACCTTTCACCTGAAAACACGCTTACTTTTATATTTATCTATATAATTTATTCTAAAAAATCGTTTGGCGCAGCATAGCCCTCAAGGGCTCTTGCGCCATAAAAAACAAATAAACCAACCAACCCGTCAAAATTGTTGACTTTTGATGAAGAAACGTGTACCGTTGCATACTCTAGGTGGGTTTAAATGGCGAAAAAGAATAAATTGATGAGCCAATTTTCTACCGGAAATCGTGTGGTCGCATTCCTGGTGTATCCAGGGAACTTAAAAATTCATTTGGAATGTTTACGACTTTGTTTTCATCGACAACTGTATAGCCTTGTTCAGCATCAACGGTCAGCATTTTTGTCCAGCCGTCAGTAATGGCTTTCAGTAATTCGCATTAATTGTAGTTAAGACAGCGTCATTGCACTGTTTTTTCTCGTTGCAAATCAGTGTTAACTAAGTTGGTGGCCCAATGATCAAGTGACGGCGTACCATAATGACTAAGTGGCAAATTTGAAATTGAAATGCGAAAACCTTCAGTCAAAACTAAAGCTTCATATTCATCTGTGGTGTAAAATCTGGATATGGACATTTGGTGTGTTTGTTGAACTTTATGAAATACGTTTTCAAACGTAAAAATTATATAGTTTCTCCAGAGAAATGATGATTGTGTTGGATATTATGTCGTCAAAATTGTTTTAAAGAGTTGACGAATACTGTTTCTCGTTAGGTCAAACCTGCAGAAGAAAGTGTCAACTCCAAATGACTGTGGGCGATCAATAAAAACAATGATACACATACATATCACAACAATCGTGATATGTATTAAACACTCGAAAATTAACGGTCCGCAAATATTCCTGTCTGTTCGTCAATGTTTACCGAAAACAAAGAAGAAAAATATTCACTTTGTTTTGTACGCCCAGTTTTGTTTTGGATGGAGTTTTGGTCCCAATGTCTTGGCTTGAATTATGCCTGAGGTTGATAAATGTATTCTTTGTTTACGTGGCTTCCGTGATTTTCTGATTTTATTCAACACTGTAAAAACAATTAAGAAACGTCCTGAAAAATAATGGGCACCGAATAGGTCCAATATCTGCCAGTAACATATCTTTCAAAAAGTAGGAACGTTTTCCACTTAAAGTCAGAAACCTTCCTAAAATTATCCTGAAATCTTTCTGAAGAATTCCAAAACCTCTCCGATTCGAATCAATCATTTTACTAAAACCTTCAGAGATAACCTAAGTAACAGAAGTAACTAAGCACCTTTTTCGACTCACCAAGAAAGTACCAAAATAATAATCGCAACCATAGCCACTTCTAAGTAGCCAGCATGCACAAAGAATTCTACTTGTTTGTTACTCTTGGAATGTTACGGAATCCAGAGACTCATTTGCTCCCATTGGGAGTTACGTCAATCTGGACGGGCCATGACGAAGGTGTTGAATTCAATTCTCATCGCTAAAATTCATTAACCTTCCTGAAAATGATCCTGTAATCTTTTTGATGAATTCATTCATCTCCCTGGCTAAAAGCCAGTCGTGCCCCTGGACCCCCCTCCCCCTTCAGAGAAAACTTAGGTAAGTTTAATACAAAAGCTTGACACCTTTCAACTTTTCCAAGAAAGTTCCAAAAGTATTACTAAAAGCATGACGAAAGGTAAAACAGAATTGCAAGCAAATACTATGAGACTTACTCGCCGGCGACTCCTTTAAAACTACGGAATCCGGAGGCTCATTCACTCATTCGGAGCTTTGAAAGTACAGACGGAACGTAATCTATTTGAAGCCGATACACTTAATAAATATACTCAGTTAATCTTTAAACTGGGAGTTAAAAATATCTTTCAGAACAGTGAGATGTCTGCATTCATGACGTTTGTAGCAATTCAGGAAACGTTTTGACGCAGATACTTGATTTTCAAAAGACATTTTTGAGACCTATTAAATCCCGACACGTTCCACGGAAATAATCAGCGACATTTCGTATTTTTTTACAGTTTCTGTAAAATAGCGTGGAACATTGGTATTTAGTTTTATTTCTGAGAGTTGTCCGAACACATTAGTTTTTTGACACAATGTAATAAAAAGTGTTTTTGGTGGTTGAAGTGCTCTTCGTAGAAAATACAGGTATCTTTGGTAAAATATACTCGTTGGTCGTTTTCAAAATTTCGTACTACTGCAAGATGCTGGACAGAAGGGTCTTTTTCGTATATGGGGAAACTAAATTATGCCAGATAGCTTCGTTGCTGCTAATATAACTTACTCATCTCTCATCGTGTTATTTCGTCATTTTTGTCCGTATTTTGTACATCAAATGCGACCTAATAAAGACCTTTAATAACGTATCGGCAAAAGTACTGAATTGATTTCTTGGAACTGGAAAACTCGACATTAATATGAGCCTCATATCTTTCTAAAAGCAGTGGTGAGTATGGAACTACCCGCCGCTTATCAATTTCAACTTGATTTGAGGAATTTGACATTCACAATGAAAAGTGTGGCCACTATTCTGATCGTTTCTACGGCGATACAATTGCCATCGATATCCATAACATAGTATCATTTAAATTTTAATTAACTTAAGAATAAAGAATTTTGAGGAAGAATTAACTTATAGCGCTATCTATTAAGAATTTATAGAACTAAACAATTAATACACACTATTAATGTGTAATAAACATTTTATTAGCAATTAAAAATTATAAAAACCATCCTATCTTTTAAGTTGGACCAAATTACAGATAGGTATGAAATTTGATAAAAATCGGTTCAGTTGTTTCGGAGTTTACCCCGAACAAACATCGTGACACGAGATTTTTATGTATATAGATTTTAGAAAAAGAAACAGCTTCAGGGCTACGCCCCCTACCCCCCCCCCCCCCCCCACTGTTTTTGATGCACCTATTCATCTTAAGGAAATCAAGTAATCTGTATTAGCTTTGAGTAATTTCATTGTATATTGAGTTACATTTAAAAAGTTCTAAAATTTGAAATATCACCCATAATGAACAATAAGAAAAGGATTAAGTCCATTTTCCTCACTCATAATGAGGTACCCCCCCTTCCCACTAATGGGTGTGAATGAGTTACTGGTGTAATGAATGAAACAACTACAAAGTGGGAAAATTATCTACGGAATAAATATTTTTATTTACTTGATAAAAAAACTCGTGACGGAAGTTTTTTTTTTTTTTTGAGCTACAAGAAGAGAAAAACAAATATGTACCATTATGATACAGTAAAACCCCTCCTAGCGGACACCCCTCTTATGCGGACAATTTTTAATTCCCTAGTTCCAATGCAAATAACATTATTAAACCCCTTTCCTGCGGACACCTCTAATTTGCGTACAAAAAATTTGTTCCGTTAGTGTCCGCATTAGAGGGATTTTACTGTATATGCAATTGTAAATAAAAAAATTTTGAAAAAAAAATAGAACCGACTTCAAAATTGCTCTAAAAAGTGAAAAATAATTTTATTCTTTAAACACCATCGATAATACTTTTAAACATAATTTTTGAAGTTGGCACAAAAACGAAAGGTAAAATCCAGTGTAACCATGCTCCGTTCATATTTTTTTTTCAGAAAATCATCCTAAGTTAGGAACGAAACATTTATATCGTTGCTCAAATATGCTGTCATCAATGCATAATGAATGTGGTAGTGAAGAAGCTTGGCCTGGTTAAATTTATAGTTGTAGTTGAACTATGGCTGTGACTGATCTTATCTATCGTTTTTGCGCCAACTTCAAAAATTATGTTTAAAAGTATTATCGATGGTGTTTAATGAATAAAATTATTTTTCCTTTTTTAGAACAATTTTGAAGTCGGTTCTATTTTTCTTTTCTTTCAATTTTTTTTTATTTCATTCTTTTTAGTGTAAATGTAAGTATTTCAGTAAAAGTAAGAAATTACCATCACGAAACTTCACCATATTTTTTTCATAAAAATGCTCCATACTAGAAAAAAGGTAGAAAACTATAAGCACGCCTTAAACTTTAAGCGATTGGCACTAAAAAATTATCCTTGTTCCTCTCTGGAATTCATAATTTGTGTGTTACTTTAATTATACCCATATAAATATTCCGTTTTCCCTAACTAATTTGCATTTCACAGCATAGAAGTTGCTTGTGATGCAATCCTGTATAGTTGAGGTAAACCTAACCTGGTAACATTTTTGACACTGAAGAAACTTGATGCTTGCTTCAGAGAAGTCTTTATTCAAAATTATCGTTACAATTACTATTAATGTTACTGTTATATGGCAACAAACTTTTATAACAATGGGTTTCATATTTAATCATTTAATATGGAAATTGCATGAAATTTACTGTTTTTTGCCCACAATTTTTTGTCTAAGGAACAAATATGGTGAAACAAAGTAATGGGACCTAAGTTGAGCCATCCTCTATCCATTAAAAAAAGAATCATCAAAATCGGTTCACTATGTGAGGCACCGTGAATGGAAAAAGAAAAAAAAAAACATAAATACGGTATGAACTGATAACCGCCTCCTTTTTGAAGTCGGTTAATAAAGTTAATTGAATTATTCAATGAACTAAAACAGTTACAGTAGTTCTCAACACATACAGACTGGAAATACTTGATCAGGGGAGTAATACAAAACCTGGAAATTTTTAATTTTTGGGAAAAATCGGAATATAAAACGGGTTGACTCGCCATAGGGAAACCTGAAAAAAAAGGACCGGAATTTTGAAAATTTCCTTAAAAACCTGGAAAATACAGGGAATTTCATTTTTTCTTTTTAATTCAAGTTTTAAAAATCAATGCCGAAACATTTACTACCCATCCCCCCCCCCTCAAAAAAAAAAATAAACATTTATGGAAATTTAAAAAATAATAAGAAAAGCAAATAGAATAAAAAAATAAATTTTAATTTTGCTTAAACATCCCCCCCCCCGTTTTTTACGTAAATTTTAATATGTCGATCATAAAGGAAAAGATTATTGAATGCTTTGTTTGATATGCATCCTAAATTTCATACTAATTTAATTTAGAGAACACAAGATCAGTCATCAGTATTTTTTATGCATTATTTTTTTTTCTTTTAAGGTCCAAGTAATGAATGGCTAAGAGAAGTCTTTTTTTTTCTTTCTTAAAAAGTTTAATACATCTATAACCATGCTGTAATTTCAGTTTTAACGAGAAAACACAGGAAATCCCCCCCCCCCCGCAGCATTGAGTGGCAACCCTGTAAAAAAATCTTGTAATATCATGGAAAATTAGCTTTTGCAGTCTCGAAATCGGCCAATCTTGGTTGTTTTCTTCGTTGAATTTTCTTTCATTGAGCAAAAAAAGAAAGAAATCTCTTTTTCCAAACAAAACCTGAAAAGAAAAAGTTAAGGAAATAGAAAATAGAATATGCGAAATAAATAGCAAATGTTGAAAGATTGCCTCTCGATTGTTGGATGAAAAATCATCAAAATGGAGTACAAAACTTGCAAAAGATAATAATAATACGGACACACGTGTTTCACGGTCACGAAGATCTACTCATTTTATGTGTGAGAATGAGGTTATGGATGAAAGATGTCAGATGATTCAAACATTGTTACCCTTAATCTAATGGTTTTATCCACTACTTCTTCTTTTTGCGTTGACAAAAAAATTTTTTTTTTTTGTTATCCAAAAACATGTCTGCAATAATTTTTGCAAATTTTGTACCACATCAATGTTATCCTTCACATCTGTGTACAAATCACAATTGTAAAATCAGGGAAATTTTAGGAGCTCAATCAGGGAACTCCCCTCCCCCCAGATTTTATTAACACCATGTAGATCATATTAAAATCCCCCCCCCCTCAAAAAAAGAAAAAAGTTTTAGAAAATATCTCAGTAATGTAGATTGTTACATTTAGCGAAAAAAAAAAAAAATACCAAAGTTTCTGAGTAATAAGGGGAATTTCTGAACTGTCAGTAATTGCTTCAATGTAGATTTTACTTTTTAGTAGTTTTGCTTAAATGACTTCAACAAACTAACCTTACCGAACTTTTTTAAAATTTAGAGACTGATAAAATATTAATAAGGACATATAAAATTTCTATGCATAGAATGGAAAAAGTGTCCCTTTAAACCCCTACATCGTTTTTAATATACACTAACTCCCAAAAGTGTTCGTACACTTACTATTTTCAGGCCCCATTCCATTAGTTCAATTTAACATTTCAGAATACCTATTAAAGATCCAAAATCTAATTTTAGCAAAACTACATAAAATTTTTTTTAATAATGTAATAAAACTTTTAAGAAATCGATAATCGAAAAGTACCAGAAACTTAATCTCACAAAAGTCTTAGTACACTTAAAGAAACATTGCGTATTAGGAAGTAATTTAAAATTTCATTAAGTTAATACTTTGTATAATAGCATTTCAGCATTTAAACGCCCTGAAATATATTACACTGGTTCTTTGTGTTGCAATTTCTGAGCGATTGTTCAACCACACTTCGAGCCTTACTGTTTCTAGTTCGCTTTTCGTTTCAATTTTGTATTTTCGTAATTTAACCTCTATGTTGCATTGGGTTTGAACCTGGCGATTTAGGAGACATTTAAAAAGCTTGTGGACAACTTTGGAGCAATGATGCGGAGTTAGAGGGAAAATGGCCGACTTTGACTCATGGATTTTGAAACGTTCGACTTCGTGGTGAAGTTTCGGGATGGTGACATTCTATTTTTGAAATACATTTGCACTAAAAAGAATGAAATAAAAATTTTTAAATAAAAAATAGAACCGACTTCAAAAACTGCAGCTGGAAATTGCTCTAAAAAGTAAAAATAATTTCATTCTTTGAACAACATCTATACTACTTTTTGAATATAATTTTTTAAGTCGGCGCAAAAACAGTAGTTAAAATCATACTTAAACATAATTCAATTACAAATGTAAATTTTAATGGACCCAGGTTCTTCAAAAGAATTCGCATACAACATTTTAACAAAATATTTGTGTATTGTTGTTTCGTTCGAATTTTGACCGGTTTTCATGAAAAATGGTTACACATCATTTTCCCTATCATTTTTGCACCAACTTCAAAAATCGTGTTCAAAAAGTAGTATAGATGCTGTTCAAAGAATGAAATTATTTTTACTTTTTAGAGCAATTTCCAGCTGCAGTATTTGAAGTCGGTTCTATTTTTTATTTAAATTTTTTATATAAAATGCAAACTGTTTATATAAATTCATATAAAATCAATGTATACGTAAAAACATATTTTTAGGCAAGCATAATTTCTCGAATATAAATATAATCTAACTACAGCTAAAACCAATTGAAATGGCTCATTATTAAAACATAAGAAACGAGCTGATGTGTGCATCACATGACTTCCTTCTACTCCAATTTAATGTCATTTATTCATCATTGGCAATTTTAATGTGATTCAATAGTTTACTCTCTAAATATCACCAACAGTGGCCAAATTGAAATCAGATTTAAAAAAAAAAAATCGTCAAATTTGTCGCCAAGTTGCGACCAAAATACTGGCGATATATCGCCAAGTGTCCGACAAATTATATCACCACTTGAGTTTACATCGAAATTAACAACGATTTCCCCCCCAAAAGGGGCAAAAGATCCCCTTAGAAACATCCGAATGCAACCAAAAGAGAAGGTGCACAACTAGATCGCACTAGGAGTCTACGTACCAAAATTCAACTTTCTAGGACATACCGTTTTTGAGTTATGCGAGATACATACACACATACATACGTACATACGGACGTCACGAGAAAATTCGCTGTAATTAACTCGGGAATCATCATTATGGATATTTCGCGTGTCTATATGTTCTGAGGCACTTATCCACGTGTGGTCGAGTCGAAAAAAAAACTCAATATTCATTCGGGGGTGAGTAAAATGGAAATTAAGGTCGATTTTTGAGAGAATTTTTTTTCGCGAATACAATACTTCCTTTTTTGTAAAAGGAAGTAAAAATGAAAACTCCTCTCTTTAATGGTTTTGGTTTGGGTTGATATATTTTCTCTGATACAGTGAAACCTGTGTAAGTTGACCACTTGCGGTGCTTGATCACTTTAGTGGTCAACTTACAGATGTTGATTTATATGATATAGGCTAATTCCGTGCCTGAAAAAAACGGCCAACTTAGACAGGTGGTCAACTTCACAGGTTTTACTGTATTATTAAAAACCTGATCTTCCTCGCTACTAAATACTACAGGAAGCCCAGGCTTGTTTTGTGAACGATCTTTTAATTTCCTTTTCAGAGCTGATATACTTAAGTCAAAATGGGCTGATGTCACTCTCTAAAACATTTCTCCAGCATTGATTTAATCTGGACACAAATGTAATTTTTCCTCTTAATAATCCGTATATTTCCTACTTCAAGGGGTTCTCTTTTACTTTCAGACCCTTATTATCCCCAGATCTGCAAGTAAGCGGGTAGAAATAGTAACTAACCTCTTTATTTTAAAAGATTACAAGCCTCACTTATCATAATTTAGTGATGAAATGTGGTCCGGAGCTGCTTGAATCCTGGCTTCAAGTAGACCCATTTTAAGGCAACCAGTGCACTTTTACAAACTTATATTAGTTAATGTGTTAATTATGTGACTATAAACCTCGGAACACTGATATTTTATTTAGAAATAGAACGCAAGCATAAAACTATTGTTTGTGATTGACGCGAGCGAAGCATCGGTCTCCAATTCGCGCATGTGCGCAGACTTTTGAAATTAGACTTTTCAGAACTTTTTCTGGCAACTGTAGATTAGAAATGGATACACTAGAATGTAGTCGCTAAGTTTTTCGCGCTGTAAATAAAAGCTTTTTTTCCATATTATTTCGAGTAGAATTGCTTACCCTCCAACAAGTTTTGATTTAGAACAATGTATGTATCTTCGCACCCTAAGAACAAATTCACTGAACCACGATAGATAGAGCCAAACATTTTGGTGCAACTGGACCGGGAAGCGACGAACATCGGAACATCATTGCCATTAGATGCAAGGTAAGCAATATATTTGAGAACATTTTAAATAATTGTTCTGTAGAAATATAATATGGAGCTTGAACTTTCAAAAAAGAAACGATCGAGAGCTGTTCTGAAAGGAATAGTTACTAAATATGTGAACAAATTAGATGTTGAAGTATTAGATTCTTATAATGTAGGAACATTACAAGAACATCTTGATTATTTAACTGAAATGTCAAAACAAAATTAAAGAAATAGATAAAGAAATTCAAGATATAATTAGCGATGAAAAGGAATTTGACACAGAAATTGTAGCGGCCGTTGAATATGGCCAGAAAATAGTTGTTTTGATTTCTAAAATTTCTGCTCAGTTGAAAATGAAGCAAAACACGCGACAATTTGACTCTAATGTACAAGCATTTTCCAATGCACAAGAAAACATTGAAAGTTCAAGCATTGAAAACAATGTTTATTTGAATAGAAATGTTTCTGCTGATTGTTCGAGAAATATTAAATTGTCTAAATTGTCTATTTTGAAATATTTTGGTAATCCTTGTCAATGGTTGGAATTTTTTAATCAGTTTCAAAATTCTATAGATAAGAATGATAGTTTGACAAAAATTGACAAATTTTCATATTTAAAATCCTGATTAGGAGGTGCAGCATTTAACGTTGTAAATGGTTTTGCACTAACAGATGAAAATTATGAGAAAGCTTTGACATTGTTAAAACAGAGATTTGGTAGAGAAGAGCTTGTTATTAATGCTCATATGTCAAAATTATTAAATTTGCATCCTGTAAAAAATTCCAACAATATATTTGCTCTTAGAAAGTTATATGATACTGTAGAAGTGCAAATCAGAAGTCTTGATTCTTTAAATGTAACTTCTGGTATGTACGGACATTTATTGCTTCCTATTCTTATTAAATTAATACCTGAAGAAATAGCTTTAGATTTCAATAGAAAACGTTTGAGTAATCTTTCGAATGGGACTGATTTTGATGTTTTAGAACTCTTAAACTTTCTGAAGGTTGAAATCGAATGTAGGGAAAGTAGCTTTCTGCTTCAAAAGCAAAAAGAAGAAAAACCGAAATCATTTTCTCGCGAGCCAGACAAGCTGTTGAAGCCTGGCGCCACAGCAGATCACAGACAACACTTGTAGCAAAGCATTTGATCCGAATTTTTCATTGCGTAGTCATAATCTCATCAAAAACAACCCTGTTGTAAAAATTTCCCCGCCAAGAAAACCTTTAACTTTTCGGCACAAAAAAAGAAAACCTACATCCTAAACCCAAAAACCCTCAGCCATAAAAAGTTATGATATCTAGTTTGCCTGCCAAGTATCTGCCAAACTATCATCCTCCCTCTTCTCCTTTTTCATCACAGCTACTTCCATTAGAACCTCCTCCCACCTTCAACTCCTCAGAAATATGGATAGATCTTTTAAATTGTTTATCTTGTTTGGTGGGAAGCTTTTTGCTCACCAAGCAACCACTTCACTTTGAAAAGCTTCCCGCCAAACAAGATAAACAATTTAAAAGATCTATCCATCTTTCTGAGGAGTTGAAGGTGGGAGGAGGTTCTAATGGAAGTAGCTGTGATGAAAAAGGAGAAGAGGGAGGATGATAGTTTGGCAGATACTTGGCGGGCAAACTAGATATCATAACTTTTTATGGCTGAGGGTTTTTGGGTTTAGGATGTAGGATTTCTTTTTTTGTGCGAAAAAGTTAAAGGTTTTCTTGGCGGGGAAATTTTTACAACAGGGTTGTTTTTGATGAGATATCACATCTTTTTGCATTGATATTATTACTTTGTCTGTATTTTTAAAATTGAGAACTTCAAGTCAGAACATTTTCATTTGAAACAACGCTGTTTTGTGTTTTTAAGGAACAATAATGGCTAGCCTAATTTTACGTGAAGTTATTTTCTGACTCAGGGGCGTAGCTAAGGGGGGGGGGGACAACCCCCCCCGAAACGTTAGCCCCCCCCCAAAAAAAAGAGAGAAAAAGAAGAGAGAAGAGAAAGAAAAAAAAAGAAAAAAAAATCAAAGCAACTTTTTTATGAGTAACAAAGGTCAAAAATTCACTTTGCTCCAACCCCCCAAATGCCATTGAAAATCTGCTCCATGTGTGACCCTCAAGCATAAAAACGTCTCCCTCTACTGCAACAATTTTTTGATAATTGAGTGAAATTTGACACTTTGCTTTAGAAATGAGATTGATTTGTTAAATCCACGTATATGCAGCCTTTCTTTGTCATAGATTCTGTAAATTGTTAAATATGCTTAATTTTATGAGCCGTGCAGTGAGAATATTGCATACAGTCCAATCTGTATATTTCGAATTTCACATTAAAGAAAAAAAATCGAGATAAAGAGGTTTTGAGATACGGGGGCTTTAGGAAACTTTTTATAGAAATTTGAAATATGATGGTGAAAACTTGAAATCGATACTAAAGACAATATGGGCTCTTGATTAAAATTACTCTTTATTAGTTTTGTTAGGTATTTATTCTATTATTACATTATTAAGTGCTTTATTGCGAGTTTAAGGAATCATTTTGACAGTAAAAGAAACTTTAAGCATATCTTTTTCAAGAAAAAATATTTTATTGCTTTTTGGTCCCTGATTTTTTTTTTTTTTTTTTGGATTCATTATTTATCCTCTTGAGGTTAGCAATTGCTGCAAATCTAACTTGGCCAGTATTCTACGATTTTCCTTTTTTCATCACTTGAAAAAAACTTATACTTTCTTTTCACTCCAATCATTTCGGTTTTCTAAGGAATCACAATTTTAAGAAAGAGAGCAACCAAAGAACAGTACTAATCCAGATAACAGAGCAAAATGGCTTTTAACTTCAATGACCTTTAACCATGAACTTGAAATGTTCATTTTGCATGTCAAACCTGTGAATTTCACTCCTTTACTCTTCTTCAAGAAAGTGCGCGAAACGATTGTCTTAAAAAACGGACAAACTCTTTGAAAACGGTTAATCTTCCTGGAAAGCCTATTCGTGGAATGCATTTCTCCCTTTTTTTCCACTGCCTCCTCAGCCTCTTGAAGACAATTCCTCTGTTTCTGAGTTGAAGAAAATGTTTTTGTTTGCTGCTTTAAAGATCATTGGATTTCGAATCCGAAAATGATAGCATAACCGGAATTTGAGACGATAGAGGTTTTTGTTGGTCTGGTCTCGTGTGTGCCATAGGTCATAGTGAAAACGACCTTTGCTAACCAGAGTATCCATTGCAATCACATTGATTTTTCAGCCAGTATTTACTGCGTATTCTTTTGGAAACGTACAGTCTGTTTAAAATAGTACACCCTAAGTGAAAGTTGTTGCACAATGAAGTGAGCAAAACCAATAACAAGCTTTTTTAAACCCAAAGAAAAAAATTAAAATGACGAATAGGATTGCTCTAAAAAGAGAAAGTTAATGTCGTCTGAAGAAAACGAAGTACAGTCTGCAAAGCAGCATCAGTCCTATCGGACCATTCTGAAGGTAATTTTATTTTAATTCAAAAGAAAAACTGCATAGCATTACATAAATAAAATGTTTAAAAACGAAATGAATCTAGATTATTTCTATTAGCTTGGTTCGCATTAAAAAGTAGAAAATAAAAAAGACTTCTGTTTATAATACTCGAAAATTGCTGTTGCTCTCCCAAATAGATATTTATGTAAATTCTAAAGCAGCTAATAAAATTAAAAATAAAGACTTGAGAGGAGAACAGATGGTATGCATTTGAGCGAATAACTTTCTACCGCCTATATTTCTTCCCTAACTCTTTTTATTCAAATCTTATCAACTGCTTTAGAATTAGCATAAATGTAAATACATAAAAAGAAACATATAAATATAACGATATGAAAAGCAATTTCATTTTTTGCGGGTTATAATTCAAGAAGTCTTTTTTTATCTTATTTCATACTTTTAGTGCAAACCAAGTTAGTAAAAATAGTCTTTATAGTCTGACCACCGATGAGATTGAAAGTCAAACATCCAGTTTACAGGCGGAAATGGAAGTATCTATTAGCTATCAGGGATGCCAGCTTTTGTAGATGTGTGTTAGCCTCTAAATTAAGCAGTCACACTGAAATGAACGGAACACGCTCATCAGATATTTGATTTCCCCCTGATTTGAAAACACTGTTTTTGACAAGACTGTTGCTAGAAAATTTCACTTTGAATTAAATGGAGGGAAAAGAAAAAAAAGTTGAATTTTCCATAACATTAAAAAAAAAAAAATCTTTGCTTTTGTTTTGTTTGACACAAGTATCGGAATTGGGGCACCTCATTCCAAAGTATGTAAGATTCACCTCCCTCTTATTTTTTTAATACTAAAAAAATTCATATGTATATATATATATATATATATATATATATATATACATATATATATATATATATATATATATATATATATATATATATATATATATATATATATATAAAAGAAGTAACCCCCCCCCCCGAAATTCGGGTCTAGCTACGCCTCTGTTCTGACTATTAAGATTCTATGTTCATTTTGCGAGAATTGGGCGGTTTAAATTTTATTGCAATTCTTGTATCCTCTCTGTTGCAAAGAAAACTTCTTGGATAATAAAATACTATATTTTAAATTATATTGTTTTCGAGTATTTTACAACTTCGCAATAAATTCTACTACAGTTTCTTTATTTGACAGATTATTCAACATTTTCATGAAGGTTTCTTTAAATGTTTTAATCGCGGATATCCCAAATTTGCCATAGCGAATGCGCATGTTGCGCGCGGACTAAGCTCATTAAAAATCTTGCTTAAATTTATTGCAAAAATTTTTTCAGCTAACAAATTACTGCAAAGCACGGATATCCACACACGTATTTCATATATTTTCAATTCATTGTGTGTTGTTTGTGAAAAAACCATTAATTTGGAAAATAAGCAAACCAATAAAAAAGTGCTATTTTTCGCTTTCAATTAAAAAGTTATATGTGCCGTATTCATATGCGTACAGTTTCATATAATTTGTCACTTAAAATATTGTAATGGTTTAACCCCAGTTTCGAGCCGACATTTAAAATTTCTTCCCTCCATAAATATATAAAAACTGAAAAACAGGGGGAAGGAAATTTCGTATCGGCAAAACTTTGGGGGGGGGGGGGGGGAGGACAGTATTCTAATCTCATTCATTAATTTGTTTCTCTGCTTAAGTATAAACAAACAACATTGAATCTGAAAACACAAAGCCCAAAGAGCTAAGTCTGCGCGCATGCGCAGTCGCTGTGGCAAATTTGTGATATCCGCGATTTAACGTCTAGTTGCAACTGTTGGATATGTTTTAGTCTTGATTGAATTTCATTTCCTAAGACAACTTTTGAATAACTGTTAGATCTGTTCTAACCTTGCAATTGCAGTCCGAGATAAACAAACCCTATGAGCTGAGAGTAAGTACATAATAATTTAGGGAAAATTAGTGATTTTCAAACTTCAATTACTCCGGCCCATGATGTCCCTGGAGGTTGAATTTTTGTATATGTACTCAATGGCCCCCCAAGAATATGTATACAAAAAATCATTACCGTAGCCCCCTGGGGGGCTGTGATAGAACCCCGGGAAGGTACAATTTGGGGGGTAAAAACGAGGAGGGAGGGGGAGGGGGGTCAAATGGCACAAAAGGCACATCAGTAGGGCACAAGGAATGTGTGTGCGAAATTTCAGCTTGATTCCTTTTTTCGTCTGGGCTGTAGCCCTGTCAAAGAAAGCGAAAACTTTTTTCAACAGCGATTTTATAACTTTAAAACCTCCTCCCCCTGATGGTCCAGGGGATTGTATTTTGGTTTACGGTGTCAGGGGCCACTAGAGATTGAGTGTACCAAAAATCAACTCCGGGGGTCTTCATGGGGCTGAGATACAGAGGGGTGAAAAACCCAAAAAACCCCAACTTGTTCTGTCGTGTAAACTTGGTCTTGGTCGCTTTTATTTCCTTTCGTCTTTGGCGGTGGATTTGCTTCTGTTGGCTGCTGACGTTTGGTTTCCTTGGCGGGGCGGGACGCTCCCGCGTCCCGTGATTCTTCTAGAGCTCATGAATATTTAACACCGATTTATGAAACCAGATGCATTTTCTGTAATGATTCGCATGATTCGGAGAAATGTAATAATTTAAGTGTGAATGAGAAGAAAAAAATTCTTAAAAAACAAGCCAGATGTTTTCTGTGTTTGAAATCGTTTCATAAAATTCGTGAATGCAAGAAAAAAGAAATGTGTGATATTTGTAACTTAAAACATAGCAGAGCTATTTGTTATCAGTTGGAGAACAAGCGTGATGCGAAAAAAGAGCAGATTGAAAATAAAGTTGTTTCCGCTGTCTCTCAGTGCAATAATGATAGCTCTAGTAAAAATAAGATAGGATTAACTTCAAGCAATAATATTTTGTTACAAACTTGTTCTGTTTTAGTAAAACATTCTGAAGAAGGTACATACGCACCTTCTCGACTATTGCTCGATAACGGATCGATGAGGAGTTTTTGCACGCGTGAAATTGCATTTAAATTACAACTTCCTGTTGTTAAAAAGGAAACTTTATCTATATATGCATTCGGGTCAAAACAAGGAATTGAAAAGGAATATGAAAGGTAAGAATGAAGTTAGAAAATAGAAACGAACCTTCGCTTAACATTGAAATTGATGCTTTAGTGACCGATCAAATATCTGCTACTAATTTGCCTGCTCCTAATTTGAATATTAGAAAGTCGCATATAAAATTAAGAGGTTTACAACTCGCGGATTTTTATGACGACAAAAATAATAAAATTGAAATATTGATTGGAGTAGATTATTATTATGATATTGTATCGGGAAGGCTAAAAAGGCTAAATGACAAACTTGTAACTTGTGAAACTATGTTTGGGTGGTGTTTAATTGGTAAAAGTGATATTACCAATGATTTGTTGAGCATGAAAGTTTTCGTAGAAGAGAAAAATATTTCAGATCAATTAAGGGAATTTTGGGAACACGAAAATTTAGGTGTTGAATCTGAAACGGTAAAAGAAAACAATTCAGATGTGGAATTAATGAAGAAATTTGAATCGGGGATTTCTTTTAATGATGGTCGCTATAAAGTTAAGCTTCCCTGGAAAACAAATTCTGCCCAGTTAAGCAAACGGTGGCAAGACACCGGACTAGACATAGAAGACACAGATAATTCCGACAATCAATTCTTAACTCCCAGCAAAGTTTTAGGAGTTGCATGGGATGCCGAGAAGGATGTATTTTATTTTGACACACAAAATTTAGAAAAGTTTTTGTCTAAAAGGAATAACACCAAACGATTTCTTTTCCAGGCTGCTAGTCGCATGTTCGATCCGATTGGATTTTTATAGGGCCTTTTGTTGTCCGAATAAAATGTTTAATACGAGAAATATGGTGTTTGGGACTAGATTGGAATGCCAGTCTTCCGCAAGAACAAAGTAAAATTTGGAATGAATGGTGTGATCAAGTTCAACATTTAAAGGAGATTAGCATACCCAGACATTATTTGGCTAAAACCCTTCCTGGCGAAGTACATTCGATCCAACTACATTCCTTTTCTGACGCCTCTAAACGAGCTTACGGGACTGTGATATATCTTCGCACTGAGCTCAATGATGGAAGAATCATTTCTAATTTTTTAACTTCCAAAAGTAGAGTAGCTCCGCTTAAAACTCTATCGATACTGAGACTGGAACTGCTAAGTACACTCCTATCTGTTAGATTATGCGATAAGATTTCTAAAGTTATTGGAATTCCGTTCAGTCGTCATTTTTGGACAGATTCATCTATTTCTTATTTTTGGATCAACAGTAATCCCGAAAAGCTGAAAGTTTTCGTAAGAAATCGAGTAAGAGCAATACATAAGTATAGCAACCCCAGTGAGTGGTCGCATTGTCCTGGATCCCAAAATCCAAGTGATTGTATTTCAAGAGGCTTGTCAGCTGAAGAATTAAGGAACAGTGATTTTTGGTGGCATGGGCCCACATGGTTAAGACAAGATGAAACATATTGGCCGAAATCTTTAGAACCATTGAATCCTTCTGATCATGAATTGGAAAAATTAGAAGTCAGGAAAAATGTTGTAGTGAAAACAGTCGTATCCGAAGATAAAGTTAGAAATGACCTCATTTCAAGATATTCGTCCTTCATTGAACTGATTAGAATTAGTGCGTGGTGTCTAAGATTCTTTAAAAATTGTAAGCTTCAACCTTTAGAGAGGAAAAAGGATCACCTAAGTGGATTTGAATTGCAGAATGCAACAAAGTTATTGGTTAAACAAATTCAGCAGTATGAGTTCGGAAAAGAGATCGAATGCTTGAAGAAGAATATGACTCTTCCTAAAGATAGTAAACTACTTAATTTGAACGTTTTCCTCGACAAAGATGAACTTTTAAGAGTAGGTGGCAGATTAAACCAATCAGAACTTTCAGTTTCTCAGAAACATCAATTGCTTTTGGCCAAAGTCCATCATTTTACAGATTTACTCATAGAATATTACCATAAAAAATGTTTCCACTCTGGAACTCAAACCACACTCTCGGTCATTAGACAATTATTTTGGATACCCTCAGGGCAAGCGCGTGTAAGACGTATTATAAACAAATGTTTAACCTGCTTTAAAACAAAAAATCAGACGCTCAATCAAATTATGGGAGATTTACCCCGAGATAGAGTCGTACCGTCAAGAACATTCCAAACAACAGGAATTGACTTCGCAGGACCTATTATCACAAAGCCTAACTTGAAAAGATCTAGAGTAAAATTAAAATCTTATGTTGCTTTATTTATCTGTTTTAGCACAAAAGCTACGCACTTAGAAATTGTTTCGGACTTGACCACAGATGCCTTCATGGCATGTTTGAAGAGATTCATAGCTAGACGGTCGAAGCCATCAACTATTTGGAGTGACAATGCTACTAACTTTAAAGGTGCTCGTTCTGTTTTGAATCAATTTTTTCAGATTTGTAGAAAAGATCATGTTCAGAGTTTCTGCGCAGAAGAAAATATCGAATGGAAATTCATTCCGCCTGCTTCGCCACATTTTGGAGGATTATGGGAAGCAAATATAAAATCCACGAAGAAACATCTGTTAAAAGTAACTAAATCATCAGTTGTGACATTTGAAGAGTTGAATACACTCATAGTCCAAATAGAGGCCATTTTAAATTCTGGGCCAATCTGTCCCCTTTCATCGGACCCTACAGATTTGCAACCACTCACACCTGGTCATTTCTTAGTTGGGGCTACCCTCTTATCGATACCTGAAAATGATACTGCTTTGGATTCTTTGTCTCTTCCTTCTAGGTGAGTTATGATCCAGAAGTTGAGGAAAGACTTCTGGAACAGGTGGTCGAAAGAGTACCTCAATTCCTTACAAACACGAGGCAAATGGAGACAAGCAACAGCTAATCTCAAGGTTGGACAACTTGCCCTCCTGAAAGACAATTGCAGTACCATCCCTTTGAACTGGACCTTGTGCCGCATCGAGAAAGTGTATCTAGGAGAGGATGGAAAAGCCAGAGTTGCTGACGTGATGACTCAAGCTGGGACATACACCAGATCCATCACTAGATTGTCACCCTTGCCATTTGCAGAAGAGGTTGGACGGGGGGCGGCATGTTTGTGATTGATGCGAGCGAAGCATCAGTCTCCAATTCGCGCATGCGCAGACTTTTGAAATTAGACTTATCAGAACTTTTTCCGGCAACTGTAGATTAGAAATGGATACACTGGAATGTAGTCGCTAAGTTTTTCGCGCTGTAAATAAAAGCTTTTTTACCATATTATTTCGAGTAGAATTGCTTACCCTCCAACAAGTTTTGATTTAGAACAATGTATGTATCTTCGCACCCAAAGAACAAATCCACTGAACCACGATAGATAGAGCCAAACAATTATTTTTTCCTTGATCATGTCTAATGTTTCCATAAACTTACAAATGGAAGTTTGCAGACACTAAAAACAACTGTTTAAACAACTTGTTATCATAACCTCAATCAGAAAAAGGCGGGAATAGCAGAAACTTTGTCTTATGCACCAGCCTCTGCCTAGTGCTCATGCACCAGCCTCTGCCTAGTGCAATTCTAGGCCTCTGCCTAGAACTGCTACCTGTCATGGAGAAGGTTTTTTAAGTCTATACAAGGAGTTTTATTGGACCAGGACGGATTTTAAACACTTTTTTCTCCGTGGGTTCAAGTAGCCCCGGTTTTAGGGCTCGACAGATGGGCAATTTTTGACCGATGCCGATTGTTCAAAGAAGGCCGATGGCCGATTATGTTTTTGTCTCAAATGGCCGATGGTAACACCTTACTAAAGACCTGTCCGAAATGTAGGTTTCAAATATTTTTTAAGGTATTCAGTACGATGTAGAAACCGATGGCAAGTCATATTTTAAAAAAATCTACGGATGAATAAATATGTTGGCTAGATAGAAGCCTCTGGCATATTTATATTTCTTATATGTTAATGAAAATATTTTATAAAAAATCACAGCAATAAGAATACAGGAAATTTATTTACACTATGTACAGGGAAGATCGTCAACAACTGCTAAATTAATCATCAGCAATTAAGCAAATATCACACAACACCGTAATCTCAACGGTTACACACGTATTTACTTCCAAATACGAAAAACAACACAGCGAAATGCCTCGCAATAAACAGAGCTAATACACTCTCAGTACAAACTCTCAATCGAAACTAACTCTTTATCATGCATAACGCTTTTTATACATACCGAAAAGAGAGCTCTCAAATATTCCACAAGATTCGAAACGCTTCTCGAAATGCGTAGACCGTTATCAAATTTTATCAATGAAAAAAAAGAAAAAGGAGTTTCGTATTCTTCAGCCGAATGTTAATGGGCTGTATATTCATTACGGGAAACTATTTACAGGTTACGTTACTACAATAATTACTATTTACAGAATTTGTAACAAAACTTTATCCAGAGATTTATGGTATTTCAATAAATAAAAATATAAATAAAGAGAGAAATCAAAATTATTTCTACTGAAAAATAAAATTTTTATATGTTTTTGGAAAAGAAAAGCCAAGGGGGGGGGGGAGCTCAAATATTTTCCCCGTGGTTTAGCTGGATATTTTTCCCGTGGAAACTGATTTCAGGACAGATTAGAGTCATTAAAATTCGACATTTTTAATAACTTATTCACTAATAGCTGGAGAAGAAATGTTTTTGCACATTTGCAAAGAAAAAAGTACTAAAAGCAAGGAAGTTCTAATTTCAAAGGGGGGGGGGGGGACTCGAGCCCCCCTATATGGGCGCCCTTGGCGAGGAGAAGCGGTTCTTGAACTCAATCCTTTCCTTAATAGCACCAAACGTGGCCTGAAATTGCGTTTTCGGAACTTAACTTCTTAAAACTTTTTGCGGTAGAGTACTTAAACAACAAATCTTCCTGTGAAGTTACAAACGGTAGCCTGCAATCGCGTTTTCAAACCTACAATTTCGGAAATATTTCGAGGAAAGCCCCATAGTCCCCTCCACGCAACTTTTCCGAAAATCGTCTAAAATTGCGTTTTTGGAACTTCAATTTCTAAACTCTGACCATTGGAGTGTCTGAACTATTTCGCCTAACGCTACCAAAAGATGGTCTGCAATCGTGTTTATAAGCCTTCCATTTCAAAAAGATTCTGGGGAGCGCTCTCAAACTCCTTCTCTCAAAATCCTTAAACTTCTTAAATTATTTTAGAAGTTCAATTTTGAAAAATCACTGGCGAAGAGGTCCTTCTCCCCTCCACCCTTCCTCTATTATCTCCGAAAACCGTCTAAAATTGTTAAGCTTCCATTTTGAGAAATTGCCCCTGAAGAGTTATCAAACCCAATCCCTTCCTTTAACGTTACTAAAATTGCTTACAATCGCGTTTTTAAGACTTCTATTTTTAAAAATTTCTTGTGGAGGAAGAGCCCTACAAATATTTTTAAAGATCCTCCAAAACTTCGATTTTAGAACTTCAATTTTCGGGGGACGGGCAGCCCCTGAATTTATCTCGCCACCAACGCTACTGTCTGCTTAAACTTATTTTTAGGACTTTAGTTTTTTAAAATCTCAGTTGGAGGGACTCTTAACCCCCTCTCCCCTAACATCATTCCAACGACGGTTAGCAATCGTGTTTTAACGACAAACTAGATATTAAATAACAATAATAGTAATAAAACAAAGGTTTAAAAAAACTTTCACTTATGAATATCTCTGTAACTCACTACAGCACAAAGACCTGTTCTATATGTGCCCATAAGCGTAATGGCGCACCCTTCCCCCAAATTCTACGAAGACCCCCAAGAATGAGATTTTACCCCTAAAAATGGGAAAGAAAGCTTCCCTAAATGTCAATGGCGCAGTCTGCGCCATAACCCACCAATAAGCACCTCTGCTATCCGCTTTTTAATGACATCTGAGTTCAATTGCCATCATTGATTGCCAATGGACTTGCTGATACTCTCAAACAGCGAATGAACTCAAAAACCTAATAATACGCTTTATAACGAAAAAATCGACGGCCCATGGAGTTGTCAGGATGAAAAAAATTTTACATACACGAGGGCAACATTGATTTTAGGAAAGTGATTACAAAAGGAAAGGAAAATGATAGTTTATTACTGGAAAAATTCCTATGAATGGGGGTTTAGTACCCTCCTGATGTTCAGTTACTTCAAGCATAAATGTACTAGGCCAGAGGTTGCCATTTTTTTTAGATTCGCAGCACACTTTGAAGATTGAAGAATTTAATTTTTCACTTCACCCAAGTCTGTGTATACCATCTACTCTTCGCGGAAACCACTTTGAAACTCCTATACTAGGCAAAACCGGTGAGCATTGAGGGACTGCCAACGTGCAAACACAGTAGCTTACTCGTGTTTTCTGGAATATAAAATCTGATTGTGTGTGTGAGGGATAACACCATCAAATATAATCAATAATAGATCAATATAATTGTTATTTTTATTGATTCGAGGAGTAGCTGTACTGATGCTTTAAAACGGCACGGTTGCTGTTGCTCAGTAGCTTCAATAAAATTGGTGACCATTTCCATAGAATAAGACGCAGAATAGCAACTGCGTGAAACAGTTGTCGGCTTCAAGAAAGTGTGCATGAATTAGTTCTGTGTGTTATAGCATTCGTTTCTGAGTCACCGCGTGTTTGTAACGCGTTTATAAGCATACTATACCATTCATTTGAATATTAACCTTGAATATTTTGTGTATAATTTATAGTAAAGAGGTGAAAAATGTTTCGTATGTGACGTAAGTAATGGAAAAATGATTAATTTTGACAATGAAAGTTTTAAAAACTGTAATTTAAAGTTATTGTTCCGAAGAAAAAAAAAAAAAAAAAGCTTTAAGTATCACGATGTTTCGTCAAACGAAGACCATACCAGTTGTTATAAGAGGATAAAAGTATAAAACCAAAACTATGTCAAAGAATACTTAGCATTTGTCAGAAATCATGATGTAAGTACAGGTTGTTTCTTTATTTTCATAAGTTATTCATAACAGTGCTGAGTTCGTAAATTTTACCAATTTGAATCCTGAGTCGTGATCAATTTTATGTGAAAGGAAATTTGTATATCTAGAAAAGCAGTACAGGAATGGTGTTCCGGTGCGTTCTGGCACCAAATCACCCCTGATTCACAAATAGAATTAATTGAAGCTGTTAAAAAATGCGTAAAATTTGAAAACTAAGTGGTAAGTACCTATATATTCATATTGCATAGTACATTTATATAGCAAAATTATTGCCTGGTGGTGCATTTAACACTCCGTCGGGCGCAATATGTTGTAGATCACGATCGGGCGCATTGAGCCTGGGAAGCACACTTTGATCTACTGATCTTTTTTACGCATGTTTACATTTTCTTACGAAAAAATTGTCAACTACAAACACCAAAGAAGAGAAATAAAACAGTTTTTCATGATTTTCGAATGTAACATAAGTTTGAGAAAATGAATATACATTTTTCCATGAGCTATTGAGGAGACGTGGCTAACTAAAGAATTCGAGGTGTGCCTAATAGATCAGTTGCACCCGACGGAGTGTTAATGTATACATTCTAAAGACCGTAATACGTTCTTTATATTTATGTTATTATTACTATTTTATATTTTAAAGTTACAATTTTCACTATTGAATTTATTATTATTAGTGCCGGATCTACGATTTTTCCAACCTGGGGCAACTCTTGAAACTGCCGCCCTGACCCATCTTTTTTTCAAGTTTTTGTGTCGAATTTCAACGAAAAAAAACATCAGAAATGGGGGGGGGGGGGGCTTCAAAACCGCTGAATTGCCACCCGGGGCAAGGCCCCGGTTTGCTCCCCCTTGATACGGCACTGATTATTATATTTTGCTCCAATATGTATGCACAAGCAATACTTAGGCCGTGTTCGCAGAGGTTAAAAAGCGTTTTCATTCCGTGGATCCCTTGCAGAATTTTTCTGCTTTTCGTGGACCCTCTACAAAGGACTAGTTCCAAAAGCTGTAAAGGGACGTCCACAAATAATGTTACGCTTTGAAGGAGGAAGGGGTTCGAGAAATTGTGACTGTTTGTGACAAGGGGGAAGGAGCGGCGTGACCAGAAGTGTGACAACACGTTCATTTGTAAACCATATGCTTGTGTAAAACATTGACTTGTGACAAACGGGGGGACGGGATAAGGCGAAGTGTGGCACTTTGATACTGGGAGGAGCGGCAGTGAAAAGGATAAGCGAAATTTCGTGGATATTCGTTGGATATTGCACAATAGGTTAAAAATAATAATAATAATAAAAAAACAATACTAGTTCATACAACAGTAAAAATAAATAAATAATATCAGGAACACACACTGACATACATTGAAACTCTCGAATAATTGTACTAGAGAATAACGTTTATACTAGTAAACTAACAACGATAACTGAATCGATTATTGCAGAAAGAGCATAGGTCACATTTTTTTCTAAATTGAGTCAGGTGTCGTTTTCCCAAGCTTTTATGTTTTGACATTGACTAGTGTAGCAGAGAATTCAATTCTTGCACAACAAAGCACTTTATTTAGGGGTCACATTTTTCGTTTAGTGCAGAAAGGGCGTAAGTTCCGGACTTATGCCCTTTCTGCACCGAACGCGAAGGAAGAAATATTAAAACGCAATGGCAAGATCATAGAAGAACTAGATTTTTTTTTCCGTAATGAAGTAAAAACAAATAACTCCTTTGATCTGAAATAATTTCGGTAATGGTAGGTTTGTCAGTTCGGTGGGGGGGGGGGGGATTCGAAATCACGGAATCAGAATGAAATTCGCTAATTTCTCAGGGGTTTTATTAACGTCATTCTAGGAACTGCGAAAAAATCGAATTTCTTCGGAGCACTTAGCCTTAGTGCGGAAAATTTGTGACTCCCTAACACTAATTATTCTGCAAAATTTCAATAATCGGAGTGATTGTCTTCCGCTCCAGCAAGAGGATTGAATTTTAGAGATTTTTAGAAAAAAAAATTAAAAAAAAAAAAATTCCAAAATATTTTCAAATCCACAGAAAAATTAGCCTTAGAGCGGATAATTTATGACTTCCTATCACTAATGTCAGAGCAAAAGTTTAGAGCTCTGAGTTAATGTCTTCCGCTCTGGAAAAAGACTTGAATTTTAGAGATTTTTAAGAAATAATTTAAAAAAAAGAGAATATTTACAAAATATTTTAAAATTTCGAAGGATGTTAAGTCTTAATAAGGGAATGTTTTAACGTTCTATTACAAACTACTACGTAAAATTTGAAGACTATGAGAATTATTTATGGCCTGGAAAGTGACCTAAAATTAGATAGTTTCATAAAAATTCCTTAGATGCGACTAACACATAACGAAGTTCATACATGCCTAAAACTCTGTCCAGACATCATGAAAAGCATTCATAATTATGTGGAAGCTCACGGCGGTGGATTTGAAAACCTTCTGGTTATTGGAGCAGATGGAACAGCTGTAAATACTGGAGGTCCCTAAAGTGGGCTATTTGTCTTTTACATTTTAACGAACTCCCATTGTGACATCTCTTCCAATTCGTTGGTGGTAAAACGTCAGGCCCAAAATCTTACTATGGTGAAATTGGAAAAAGCCTATACGACTGTGAAAAGCGTCCCATACTTAGGCTTAAGACAGTGGATTGCAAGTTGCCTGACGTTGACCCGATGATACTGAGTAAGGATCAACAATATTTATTGCAAATATCTCATGCCATTAAATCAGATGTATGTTCTCCGGATCTTGCTAACCGGGGACCAGGTGCTCTAAATATGTCTCGTTGGCTGACAATAGCCATTAGAACCTTAAGATAGTACATTTCAAGTATAAAACCATCAGTTGAGTTGAAAATCGTGGTCGATTTTATTTTAAACGTATATTCTCCATCCTGGTTTAAAATAAAAATCAACCATTCTATTGAAGACGGAGAAAGACATGTGTGGGAAATCATTCAAGCATCAAGATACTTGCCAAAAATGTATCTTAACGTAATTGATCCTGTCATTGCTCGGAATGCATTCTTCGCTTCTCCAGAAAACATTCTGTTAAGTATGCTAACAGGTGAAAAGGTGAATATCAGAGAGCTCTGCATTCCTAGAATCCTAAAGGCTAGAGAGAGTGCATCTCCAGATAAAAACTATTGGCGCACATTCCGTATCCCGAAGCTTAACTTTGAGGCGGCAGATAATGTTGGTTTGATAGACTGGAACACTTGCAAAATTACATCACCAGTTCTCCGCAACGTCCCTTCAGATGATCTACGAAACATGTTGGTTGATGGAGTTCCATGTGAAAATTGGAAGTTCATTCAATTCCCTTGCCACACACAGGCCGTTGAACGCATCGTGAATGCATCAATACAAGTATGTGGCCAAAAGAAAAGCGACTAGTATATTTTCGCTGTTTTAAAATCATGCAGCAATATGCCAGCATTTGAGCATAAAAGTAATTTCAAATTACAGTAATACATAATGTATCTAGAGCTCTAAATTACAAAGCGTGAACTGTACACTTTAAACTTTTAGTAATGCATAAAAAATAGGCTTTCAAAACCATTTTGTAATTTTTTCCATAATGAATAAAAATCTGTATGATAAAATCAGTTCTAATTTTTGCATACCTCTCAGTGAGGTTTTCTAGCTATATAAATACTTTGATATCTAATTGACCTTATTTCTACATGCAATTAGATTTTAATTAAAGACCTTCTAAATTTTTAATTTCCCCCCTTTGCAACAGTTGTACAATAAGAAAAAAAATCAGTTTTTTGGGCTCTTTTGACTGAAGTTCAAGTCTCTTGCCAAAGTGGAAGACAGAGTCATAAAATTTTGCTCTGACATTAGTGTTAGGAAGACACAAATTTTCGCCCTAAGACTAATTTTTCTGCGGATTTGAAAATATTTTGGAAATTTTCTCTTTTTTTTTAAATTTTTTTTCTAAAAATCTCTAAAATTCAAGCCTTTTGCCGGAGCGAAAGAAATTTAGTCAGAGTATTAAAATTTTGTAGAATAATTAGTGTTATGGAGTCACAAATTTTCTGCACTAAAGCTAAGTGCTCCGAAGAAATTGGATTTTTTCGGCCCACCCTAATGTACGCTGCTTGAAATAAGAATAACACTGCGGGAGACTTTTTTTCTAGAAGTAACACTGAAGAAATTCAACAAGGTTGCTGTTGACATTCCTCTGAGAGGACATTCGTTTGTCCTTTGCAACCAGGATCTTGGGACAAAAAAGCGAATGTTCAACAGATATGACAGATTATAACCATGTGAAATCCAATCTATTATAAGTGAAATCCTGAAATTACATCAAGATTCACCGTCGAATCTGTTGAAAACAACGAATTCTGTAACTGGTTAAACAGGCGCCTTTCATTTTTTAAGAGGATTTATCTCTCAAATTGAAATTTCGGAAAAAGATTCTACTGGGTGACAAATGTTTTCAGTTATCAACATTCATGACGCTTAAATATTCGATAGAACATCAAAGGAACGGTTTCAGGCTAGCTATTTTATAGACGGTTTTCAAGAGAATATTGCAAAGTATCGCTTATCGGCTGAACTACCTTCGCCAATATTGAGTATAAAGGTAAAATTTTCAAATTGTTGAAAGAAATAACAAATATCAAGATGATTATTCAGTGCAATTTTGAACGTAGTCATGCTAATATGTACATCAAACTTGGTACACAAAACTAGATAAGAAAAGGATAGAAAAATGATTTCCATGGAGGATGTATTTGATGAATATGAATTAAGTTTTATACGCATGTAAAACTTTTGCTTTTTATCTCAGTTTGTTAATTTTTGAATTTTTTAAAAAAAATTTTTACGATTTTTATTATTTCACTAAAACAAGACGCGAGAAAGAATAAAATACACGATGTATTTTCTTAAGATAATGAATTTATAAATACGGACTTCACTAATTATTTTTGTCACCTTGTAATATTATTTTTTATCATAAATAAGTTTGAAACAAATCTGGTTCACTTAATTTACATTTTCATCTCTGTAAACTGGTCTTTCAGGATATTTATTGCAGGAAGGGCATAAGTCCACATTAAAAAAATATTTTTAATTCATTTCAGTGACGAAGTGAAACGTAATTTAAGGTGAGGTAACAATCCTACTTGTGGCTGGATTAGTCATAAAAATTTTCGTAGAATTTAGTTCATATCTGAATGAAATAATCACTTTTTATTAATTCCTGAAAAGTTGCGTTAGTTGGACTTATGCACTTTCTGAAATAATCGATTCAACTGTACGATGGGGAGAATGTACGTAAATGCAAAAGTAGTCACTCATTTTTGCAAACGGACAAGCAAATCATGCAAATAGATCAACTAAATCAAAGTTAGGTTACACCAAAAACGTGTAAAGCAGGAGAATTTTTTCGAACAAAAACTGCTCCGGTCACTCGTTTACAGGCGTAATGAGTGTACTATATGTGAAAATCGGATTTCAACTAGTTAGTTTTTGATGACCTAGGAAAGTTGAGAAAATATGCAATAACAATATCCGCCTACGGATAATCGAGAGTTTATTGTAATGATTTACACTAACTTTTATGGATCGTCTGCGAAATATCGTATGATTTATCGTCAGAGATTTTTTTCAGTTATGATTGAAGACTGAACTAGAAACTAGAAATCATAGCATATTAGCTACAGAAACTGTCAATTATTATATGTAATTTTGCTATATTACACTATACTTACTGTATTTTACTGTGTTAGTACACTATAATGTTACTACACTGTTAAAAATTTTCCGGAAAATTTACGGTAATTGTTACTGGCATCCATGTTGCCAGTAATTATTACCGTAAAAATCAAATGTTACTGTAAAATTTTACGGTTTCCTCGGTAGGCCACAGCAACCAATATGCGCTGGGATCGCTTATTTCTCCGGTATAAATTACCGTAAAAATCAGCGATGCTGTAAGTCAGCCATTTTACAGTAACAATTACCGGAAAATCTTCCGGCATTTTCAACAGTGTATACTTATTAACTGTTCCTAAATATACTATATCACCAAAAGTATTGGGACACTTTTCAAAAAATCACATTTTTATGGATTCTTCGAGAAAGAAGAAACCAATAAGTGTTCCGTAGCTTTTGTCACGTAAAAGGTATGCACCCGCTGTCTTTTTTTGATAAAACTTAATTCGCCCATGCATTTAGGGAATCGGCAACAAATTGAAGAACACAAAAACGTTTTTTGATTATTCTTCATCCTAAATTGCTGGGAGCTACAAATTTCAGACATTAGTTAGCCTACTGTGTATAAATATTTTACATACTTTCGAGAAAGTATCACTGATATTCATGAAGATATAAGCATTTCTTTCAAAACTACGGATTTTATTTGATGTGTTTTTGGTCTATATAGCACGCAAAGTTTTTCATCAAAACTCTCCAACTTTTCAGAAAACTTGACAGCATGCAAGAGAAGCATAATACTAAAATTTGAAATTAAAATATTGAAAATTTGAAGAAATATGAACGTTGAAAGCAACTAATTTTTCACTGCGCATGCGCGAAAGGTAAAGCAATTTATAGTTTTCATAATCTAAGCTAGATTTAAATTAATAATCAACTAAATTTCCCAACTCATAATAAAATTCCTGAACCATATCTTAAAAATTCAGAAAGTTATCAGCGATCTAATGAGCCAGATTTAAATAGCTCTTGGATAGGCAACGACTTATTAGGAGTCGTTTGCAAGTTTTCAACATTTGCTTGCAATCGTTCTGCGTAGTTCATGATAAAAACAGATTATTTGCGAACGATTCCTCACAGTTAGTCGCCGACCCAAAAGCTATTCAAATTCGGCTCAATAGATCATCGATAACTTTCTGAATTTTGTAGTGGAATGTTATTATGAGTTGAGGAATCTAGTTGGGGTTTATGTTATGAAAGTTGTTATCTTTCGCGAATACGCAGTGACAAATTAATTGCATTCAACGTTCATATATCATCAAATTTTCAATATTTTTTCTCTTTTACGCTGTCAAGTTTTCTGAATGTTTGGTGAGGTTTGATTGAAAACTTTGCGTGTTATGAGCCAAAAACCTTCAAATAAAGTTTGTAGCTCTGAAAGAAATGCTTATATCTTCATGAATATCTGATACTTTCTCGAAAGTACGATGAAAATGACAGCTGGAGCATACCTTTTATGTAACAATAGTAACAACGCAATTTGTCTCTTATTTCCCTAGACATCCTTAAAAATGTGAATTTTTAAAAGTGTCCCAATACTTTTGGTGATATTGTTTATATGTATTTGTACTTAAAAAAAGGGTAATAACTGAACTTTTAAATTCAATTTATCAATGCTAAAACATGAAATAAATTTAGTTTATTTTAATTTTAAGATAAATAACTGATTATTCGAACGATATTGTTTACTAGTCTTTAAATAAACCTTTGCTTATATTTAAAAATTTTTTTTATCATAAATTATATCTTTAACAAGTTACTTGTCTCGAAACATTATTAACTTCGAAATCATCATCTTTAGTCATCGTCGGGTTAATATCGGAACAATTTGTCTCAACCGCAGAACATTTTGTCCCAAGGCTGAGCAAGTTATTCATTTTCGGTTTTAAGTACTATAAAATTAATTATAAAAAATCTTACGAAATGCCTTTCGGGAAACAATCGTAATATGAAAGGGGCATATCATACTATAGTTTAATTTCGGAGTCATAATTCTAGAACTAAGTTTCCATAACAAATTTTGAATTTATTTAAAAAACGGAACTTTTAGCCCCGCTGAACCTTATTAAAGCTCCTGTCGCGTAATTTAGGAAATAAAATTGCATTAACAACATAAGCTAATCATTTTCTTTCTATAAAAAAGAAAAAAAAATCTCTCAAATGAAAGGGGAGAAAGAATTGTTCCCTAAAAAAAAAAAAAAAAACTGATCAAATCATTTAGTTAGAAAAATGGGTGGGTGGGGGGGGGGGGGGGGGCAGCGGTCTGTGATTAAATCTAGAAAAATTAAACAAAGCGTCATGAAGTTTGTAGATTTAGAAAGTCAAGGGAAAAAAATCTAAACTTCAAAGTGAGTTATTCCTTCAATAAACACCAAAAGTTTGATATTCTATAACAGTACTGTCGACAATCTCGATTTGAAATTTTCGGCAAAAAATAATTCAGAAAAAAAATGATAAGGCAAAAGTTATTCTCCCCGGCGGGGAATCGAACCCCGGTCTCCCGCGTGACAGGCGGGGATACTGACCACTATACTACCGAGGACTAAGCCACTGCCGAAACCCGGGATCGAACCAGGGACCTTTAGATCTTCAGTCTAACGCTCTCCCAACTGAGCTATTTCGGCACATCCTTCCAGGCGTATTTTCAATTGTAGCGCGCCTCACAGGCTAGCAAAATTTTAAACTATGGGAATGTCTCCTAGAGGGCGCGACAACTCCAAAGGAGAGGAGCGAGCACGTAGAGAATATATATAATATTTGAGATATCGATATATTTTACTGAAAAAAAGGAAAGACAAATCAATTAAAAAAAGGAAAACTATATATTCTGAGAAAAGAGAGATTTTACTCACATTTACATAGTTGACACTGAGAAGTTGTTCATACAGGGAGACTTTACGGGGATTACACCGTTGATGCGGGAAAATCTTGTGTAAAACATAGCATAACTATTATATTAAATTTGATCACTTTATTAGAAGGTTTCACACTATATTTTGTATCATAAACATATTCTACAGGGGTACTCAACCCCCCAATGGTGATAGCACACTCCTCAAATACTGCGGAGCTCCGTCCCCCAAATTAAGATCAAAACCCATCTCAAGTTACCCCTCCCCCCTCTCCTAAAAATTGCAGTCTCGCTGTCTGCGCCACGGACCAAAACCACCTTCGGGACCCTCCCTCGAAAGGTAAAGGCAAACCTAACGTGGCAGCATTGTGCAGATCCTACTCACAGCAGTACGACGCTGCCAGGCAGGCCTGGATCCTTGGGTAGGCGACCAGTGCCGCCAACTACGGTGTCAGATTTCATGATGGCAAAATGTAAGGAGGCAAAAAAAAAAGGGGAAAAATGAAAAACTTCAAATTTGTTCCTCAGTTTTTTTTTCTTAGCTGGTCAAATTGCAGCAATATGTGAGAGTATGCTCGATGATTTAAATAAATAAGTTTTTTATATATATATATATATATATATATATATATATATATATATATATATATATATATATATATATATATATATATATATAAAGTCGTGGGGCAAAATTACTAGAGCCTGCCCTGCTGCCAGGTTTGGATTGTCCGAACTTTTGGTGGTATTGCACGGACCCCCTCGTGGGCTGTCTGTATCCAAATAATTCGAATCCTAAACTGAGTAATGATGTAATGAAAACAATAAATTTATGAAAAAGTGTCCAATTTCAAGTAAGATTGAAGGCACTTCAGTATGATTTACGACGGTGAAATATGATTCACTGTGTTTAATAATATTAAATGCATATAAAATGATTCCTGCTGATACGGACTAATCATTATATAAATAAAACACAAACTCCAAATTTGTATGTCCGGGGTAAACTCGGAAACTACCAGACCGATTTCGTTCAAATTTTCACAGTTTGTCTAGGTAAGTGGTCAGTGGGAAAGTCGATAGACCGATTCGAAAGAAATTCGATCGATAGTTCTTATTTTATTCAAAATTTAAGTGTTTGATACAGAAATGGATCTTTCAACTCGAAATAATTATCGTATCGTCTTGATTTTAGTTTCATTCAAAAGAGCGGAAAAAATACATTTTTAGTACATTTTCCACCTTCGGTAAAATGAAGGGAGGCAACTAATTAATGAGGAAAAAATTGCATGCATTTTAAGTAAGGAACACGGAAAATAAATTTGCATAGACTCATCCATTTTAAATTTTTCTACACTTCAGATTCAATTACTCGAACTCTAGTTTTATAACTTTTTTGTCAATTCTTCTAAAGTATCAGTGCTATGGAGTCGGAAGGAAAGTGACTAACACCAAAACCTGGAATTTTAGAGCCTGCGACTCCCTACTCCTTTATCCAAAATCAGTCTAACTCCGACTCCACAAGTATAATGAGAGAGTTGTGGACTTTGAGGTAAAATGATCGATTCGGAATCTCGAAATTTTACGCGTTCGACTCCCGACTCTGACTCCTTTACCCAAAAATCAGTTCGACTCCTACTCCGCAGCTTTGTAAAGTATTAATCTGGTCATTTTATGTTTTTAGTTATGCCAAGATTATAATTAAAATATCATCAAAATAACTATCGCATTTTTCATAAAACCGACCATTCCTGTATCATAAGCTTAATATCTCTCCTTCAAATAGATAAAAATATTTTACAACATAATTTAAAACTGGCTAGACTCTTGAGGTGGGGAAGGGTTATATGGGGGATATAGATGACTTTTTCCTCCTTCAGGGCGTAATCCGCCACCGCAGTATTTTTCCTGTATCAGAAAAAGTTATTTATTTCTTAGAAATTTGTTTTACGTCTGAGAGAGATATATTCATGAAAAATGACACATCTAGACGGTCTGGGTAAAATCGAAATGTCTGGAGTTTTAGTCTGGTTTATATGGAAGCATTTTAAAGCAATCATGCAATCATTAATATTTAATATATCATCTCCCCCTCCCTCTCACCAGTTATCTTATTTTTCTACATAAAGTTACCGTCGCTTACATGCATCATGTTTGTTTCAAATAGTTTTTATTCAATAAAGCGGTTGATTCAATAAAGCAAAAATGTGTAATTGTTCTTTAAGCTGTGGAATTCTACATACAACAAAACACTTGAGATAACTATATTAAATTTTTAGTCGAACAAGATAAAGTATTATTAGAAGTATGTCGTTTACTCAACAAAGTATTCATTCTTTGCTTATTAAAACAAAACTAAAGTAAAAGTCGGAAAAAGTAATTAAAAAGTTCGAATTTTAACTTATGTGCTCCGAAAAATGTATCTGCTGCTGCTAATAACTAAAATTAGGTAGTAATAAAGTCAGACATTCTTTTTTACAATGTCATGAAACTACCTATAATCTTCAAAATTCACACCTCGTCACCCGTCGACACTACGTCTCTCACCGTCACATTGGTTTTGTTAGATTTTTAACCGAGAAAACTTTTACTAAAATTGTGCAACACTCTGCCTCCCCCTCTTTTACCTATTTCCAAAAAAAAAAAAAAAAAAAAACTAATTTGCCTGAAAGAAGGCAAAGAAAAATGGCTTCGCGGTTGCACCACATGTTTACGCAAAATGGTTAGTCACGCTTGATTCAATTAAGCGGCAGATTTGATTCAAATATCCGGCAGTTTTTTTAATGCTAAAGCTGGATTTCGTTCTGTTTTTGAGGATTGATTCGTTGAAGCGGCTGATTCATTAAACCACTGATTTAACTACCCGGAACCAGAGATAGGAAGTAGCGCGCTACATGTACTACTGTAGCAGCTACATTTTTTAATAATTTATAGTGTAGTGCTCTACCTTTTAAAAAAGTAGAGTAGCGAGTAGTTCGATACAAAAACACTGTAGTTTGTCCGATTTCTGGACACTACTTAAAAAAAAAGTAATATACACTGGTGTGCAAAAATTAAGGACGAGACGGTTTTTTCAATATAACTTTGTACAAAAGCTTTCCAAATCAACACATTTAATAAAGTAAGGTTGATAATGGGCGTGTTTCAATGTAAAAACGATTCATAAATGTTCCTGGAAAATAATGGGCAGCCGATGTGGCCAATTTCTGCCAGTAACATGTCTTGCCTAAACCAGGAACGTTTTCCGATAAAATTCAGTTACCTTCCTGAAATTATCTCGGAAGCCTCCTGAAAAATTCAAAGATCTTCCCGTTTGAAGCTAGTCGTGTTTCTGAAATTTTAGTGTAAACTTAGGTAGGTATAAAAACAAAGCTTAGCACCTTTCTGATTTATTAAAGAACTTCCATAAGCAGTAATACAAACATAGCCGAAGGTTAGCCAGAATTGCAAGCAAGTATCGAGAATTTTTACTCACTAACGTTTCGGATTTACTTTTACAGTGGAGGCTGATGCAAGTACGTAATGAATTCAGTAAGTGCTAACTAAATTTTCTATGGGGGGGGGGGGGGCAAAAGCACTATATTTACGCTTAGTAAATTTTGCAAGTATGATTTCGGCAAAAAAAAAAAAAAAAGCAAAATAACTTGAAAGTGATAGTAAATATCGAAACTGATTGTAAAATATCGGAATGTAGAAACTAAGCATAAACCACCATACACTTTTAGATTCTACTCTACATTTTATTCATCTCAGCTTTCTCTATAGTTTGTAATCAATAACTTCTTTACAAAATACACTAAATAAATTAAAAAAATATAAAAATGAAATTTTATGAATGAGGTAGATAATATTGACTTCGAACTATTGTTTCTATTATTTGAAAACTGAAAATTATCTAAGCACTAAGTTGTGCACAATGTTCTTGTTTAACCTGTCTTTTGCTAATACGAAAGGTATGATAGCTTTCACACTTGTGAGTAGGGGATATATGGTTGCCTATGAGAGAAGTATGTTTCAAGTCCAAACCGAAAATAGACATTGTTTGGTCTTGAGATCTATTTATGGTCTTTGCAAAAGCTAAACGAATCGGAAATTGAAGCCTTCCAAATGTGTTTGAAAATTATGACACTATTAATAGATTACGTGGCAACACAAACATTTCTCCTTCAAACTTTCCCGTCAAAATTGTTGACTTTTGATGAAGAAACGTGTACCGTTGCCTACTCTAGGTGGGTTTAAATGGCGAAAAAGAATAAATTGATGAGCCAATTTCCAACCGGAAATCGTGTAGTCCATTCCTGGTGTATCCATTGAATTTAAAAATTCAGTTGGAATGTTTACGACTTTGTTTTCATCGACAACTGTATAGCCTTGTTCAGCATCAACGGTCAGCGTTTTTGTCCAGCCGTCAGTAATGGCTCATTATTCGCAATAATTGTAGCTAAGACAGCGTCATTGCACTGTTTTTTCTCGTTGCAAATCAGTGTTAACTAAGTTGGTGGCCCAATGATCAAGTGACGGCGTACCATAATGACTAAGTGGCAAATTTGAAATTGAAAAGCAAAAACCTTCAGTCAAAACTAAAGCTTCATATTCATTTCTGGTGTAAAATCGGGATATGGACATTTGTGTGTTTGTTGAACTTTATGAAATACGTTTTCAAACGTAAAAATTATATAGTTTGTCCACAGAAATGATGATTGTGTTGGATATTATGTCGTCAAAATTGTTTTAAACAGTTGACGAATACTGTTTCTTGTTAGGTCAAACCTGCAGAAGAAAGAGTCAACTCCAAATGACTGTGGGCGATCAATAAAAACAATGATACACATACGTATCACAACAATCGTGATATGTATTAATCACTTGAAAATTAACGGTCCGCAAATATTCCTGTCTGTTCGGGAATGTTTACCGAAAACAAAGGGAAAAAAATATTCACTTTGTTTTGTGTGCACAGTTTTGTTTCGGATGGAGTTTTGGTCCCAATGTCTTGGCTTGAATTATGCCTGAGGTTGATAAATGTATTCTTTGTTTACGTGGCTTCCGTGATTTTCTGATTTTATTCAACACTGTAAAAACAATTAAGAAACTTCCTGAAAAATAATGGGAACCGAATAGGCCTAATTTCTGCCAGTAACATATCTTTCAAAAAGTAGGAACGTTTTCCACTTAAAGTCAGAAACCTTCCTAAAATTATCCTGAAATCTTTCTGAAGAATTCCAAAACCTCTCCGATTCAAATCAATCATTTTACTAAAACCTTCAGAGATAACCTAAGTAACAGAAGTAACTAAGCACCTTTTTCGTCTCACCAAAAAAGTACCAAAATAATAATCGCAACCATAGCCACTGCTAAGAAGGACTTGCCAGCATGCACAAAGAATTCTACTTGTTTGTTACTCTTGGAATGTTACGGAATCCAGAGACTCATTCGCTCCCATTGGGAGTTACGTCAATCTGGACGGGCCATGACGAAGGTATTGAAGTCAATTCTCATCGCTAAAATTCATTAACCTTCCTGAAAATTATCCTGGAATCTTTTTGATGAATTCAGTATAACCTGGCTAAAAGCCAGTCGTGCCCCTGGACCCCCCTCCCCCTTCAGAGAAAACTTAGGTAAGTTTAATACAAAAGCTTGACACCTTTCTACATTTCCAAGAAAGTTCCAAAAGTATTACTAAAAGCATGACGAAAGGTAAAACAGAATTGCAAGCAAGTACTATGAGACTTACTCGCCGGCGACTCCTTTAAAACTACGGAATCCAGAGGCTCATTCACTCATTCGGAGCTTTGAAAGTATAGACGGAACCTAATCTATTTGAAGCCGAAACACTTAATAAATATACTCAGTTAATCTTTAACTTGGGAGTTAAAAATATTTTTCACAACAGTGAGATGTCTGCATTCATGACGTTTGTAGCAATTCAGGAAACGCTTTGACGCAGATATTTGATTTTCAAAAGACATTGTTGAAACCTATTAAATCCCGACACGTTCCACGGAAATAATCAGTGACATTTCGTATTTTTTACAGTTCCTGTAAAATAGCGTGGAACATTGGTATTTAGTTTTTGGTGGTTGAAGTGCTCTTCGTAGAAAATACAGGTATCTTTGGTAAAATATACTCGTTGGTTGTTTTCAAAATTTCGTACTGCAACATGCTGGACAGAAGGGTCTTTTTCGTATATGGGGAAACTAAATTATGCCAGATAGCTTCGTTGCTGCTAATATAACTTACTCATCTCTCATCGTGTTATTTCGTCATTTTTGTCCGTATTTCGTACATCAAATGCGACCTAATAAAGACCTTTCATAACTTATGGCAAAAGTACTGAATTGATTTCTTGGAACTGGAAAACTCGACATTATTATGAGCCTCAAACATTTCTAAAAGCCGTGGTGAGTATGGAACTACTGCCTATCAATCTTATCAATTTCAACTTGATTTGCAGAATTTGGCACTCACATTGAAAAGTTTGACCACTATTCTGATCGTTTCTGCGGCGATACAATTACCATCGATATCCATAATATAGTATCATTTAAATTTTAATTAACTTAAGAATAAAGAATTTTGAGGAAGAATTAACTTACAGCGCCATCTATTAAGAATTTATAGAACAAAACAATTAATACACACTATTAATGTGTAATAAACATTTTATTAACAATTAAAAATTATAAAAACCACCCTATCTTTTAAGTTGGACCAAATTACAGATAGGTATGAAATTTGATAAAATTTGGTTCAGTAGTTTCGGAGTTTACCCCGAACAAACATCGTGACACGAGATTTTTATGTATATATATATATATATATATATATATATATATATATATATATATATATATATATATATATATATATATATATATATATATATATTACTTAGCCGATTCCTACATTTAATGTAAAGGACTTTATTGAAAAAAAAAAAAAGTCAATTTTTAAAGCATAACGTCACCTCCTCCCCTTTTTTTTATTTAAAGAAGAGGAATTACAAATCAATTCCTGTGTATATTATTAAAATGTTCCAAAATTGTTTCTTTTAATTTCAACAAAAGCATAAAAATGACATTCTACTTGAAAGAGTTATAAACTTCCCACACATTTTCCTAAATAGTACGAATGTAGTTAGCTACCGTACCAAGTTTAACTATAAGGTGCGGCAAAAAAAAAAAAAAAAAAAAAAACCGAACAAGCAATTTTCTATGTAATATTACTAATAATAAATAAATCAGCAAAACACAAAAAATAAGTGGAGCTTTAGAAATCAATAAATTTAATAAGTTAAACTGGCCGCCTTTTGCAGTGATACGGAGGCGTAACTGTTTATTGAAACTTTCAGCCAAGAGCCGCAAGTCTTTTAACATTAATCAATCCCATTCCTTTTAAAGCAACTGCTTTAGAGAGTGCAAACTTTTGTGAAGTATAGATTCTAAAATAGGCCATACAGTGTAATCCACGGAATTGAAATCTAGCGGGTCGAGCGTCCACTCTACAGATATCATGTCAGCAGGGCCGATCCTAGGGTGTCGGCCGCCCGTGTGCAAAGACCTAATGTGCCGCCCTCTGAAGAGCAATTTGTATGTTTTGACTAATACTTAACGCCCATATAAAGCTTTCTTCAAATTTCTGTATCAAGTTCTAATTAAAAAAAAAAAAAACTGAAGAAGGATGAACTGATGTAAAAAGTTAAACTCCTTATATACACTGGTGTCCAAAAGTTAAGCATAATTCATAAAATGCGAGAAAAATATGTAAATTTTCGTAAAATTATCTAAAGTTACTTATGGAGATTCATTGGTTGAAGAAGGAACAATATGTTTATGCAAAATAGTATAGTCGATGGTGTCATGCGCGAATTTGGTGCGCGTTTCGGACTGTGGATAAAATAGCTCGCACGCTTTAGAGAGTTTAGGCGCGTTTCATGCAATTGCTGTACCAAGAAACAATGGATCTGGTGAAAAAGAACTAATAATGGCACAAAGACGCCAAGTGGACATGTTTGCGAAAGGAAGAATCGTTGGAATGCTAGAATCTGGACGATCACAAACTGAAGTGTCTCATATTCTTAATGTGCCTCAGTGTGTAATCTCGAAACTGTGGCAGAGGTTTTCAAATACGGGAGATGTTACCCGCCGACCAGTACCAGGTCGACCAAGAGTCACAACCGCAAGCCAAGATCGTTTTCTGGCAATTTCTGCACGACGTCATAGGGACAGCTGTGCCAGAGAACTGGGTTCGGCGCTCTGTGCCGTCACAGGAATAACAATATCGAGGCAAACTGTTTACAGGAGACTCAATCAAGTCGGTCTGTATGCCAGAAGACCAGCAGTTTGCATTCCTCTCACATCAGCGCATAAACGCGCTCGTTTAAACTGGAGCTTGAAACATCATCATTGGAGTCTGGGACAGTGGGCCAATGTGATATTCAGTGATAAGTCCCGCTTTACTCTACAGAGTGATTCTCGTCAGGTAACAATATGGAGAGAAATGGGAACTCGTTTCGAACCGTGAAACCTGCGTCAGCAGGAGTAATGGTGTGGGCGGGAATTATGTTGGATGGCCGCACCGACCTCCATATTTTTGAGACAGGCTCAGTCACTGGTCAAAGATACAGAGACGAGGTTCTTGAGCCTTATGTTCGCTTGTTTCGAGGTGCTGTTGGTCCTGAGTTCATATTCATGGACGATAACGCGCCATGTCACCGAACAGCTGTGGTCGATGACTTCCTCGAATCAGAAAATATCCAGCGAATGACGTGGCCTGCGAACTCCCCTGATCTGAACCCTATCGAGCATGTCTGGGATGCTCGGGAGACAACTTGCAGCCCGTTCGCCCCCGCCAAGTTCCGCTCCGGAGCTAAAAAGAGCTCTCCAGCGTGCTTGGTACTGTTTAAGCCCACAACTCATCCACCACCTCATAGAAAGTATTAGTAATCGTTGCGCAGCGTGCCTGGCAGTCAGAGGTGGCCATTCACACTATTGAACTTCAGCACCATCTTTTAAAGAAAAATTTTTGTGCAAAGAGTAAACTCCTCATATGCCTTATTTTCATTTAAACTATTTTTTGGGATGATAAAAGTAAATATTACCGTTTTTTTCAGTAGTTTCCTTATTTTTTAACCGTGTTGCACTAGCATATCACGTTTCCCCCTATTTCGATGTATATTTCTCACATTACTCACATAGATAACAATTATGCTTAACTTTTGGACACCAGTGTACAATGTATATCTTTGAAGAAAGTAATAAGTAACGAAATTTACTAGTCGCAAAAACGCATTTTATAGTCTCTCTTAGGTGACATCAAAGAAAGGGGGGGGGGGGGGGATCGCTCCCAGAAAATATACGAAATTCACGTATGAAAAATAGTTGTAATTAATCTTTGGTTGTGTTTGGTTGCAAGGACAAAAGAGTCGGGAACATTCAAGGTCCATGGAGAAATTTTCAATATTGACGTCAAAAATTGCAATTTTAGGAAATTTTTTGAGACTTGAGAGGAAAGTAATGTTGGAGTTCTTTCCTGCAATTCTTTCAAAATTGATGTCAAATTGCAGCTATTTTTTGTGACCTTGGTTTAGGAAGGATCGGCGCTCTTCCCGAAAAATTTCTGAAACAAGTTTTAAACACGCAATTTCGGGTTATCTTTGTTGAAATTGCTGGAGGGAGGAAGATTCGTTCGTCTCCTATCGAAAATTTTCGAAATTGAAGTTTGAAACTCAAATTTAGGCTGTCTTTGGTGATGTAGGGGGTCTGGCATCTTTCCTCCGATAATTTATCAGCCCTATTGTTTCACAAACACATTTTTGGCTAGATTTGGACACGATAGTGGAAATGGGAAAATATTCCGATCTGAAATATTTTTCGGAATTAAAATCAATTTTAGGCTATTTTTTTGAAGGAAGGATTTTAGGGCTCTTAAAAGCGCAATTTTGTGCTATCTTTAGTGACGTTAAGGAAACATGGAAGCTTCAGCGGATCTTTCTGAATACACTGCTCGACATTGAAAATGCAACACCAAGAAGAAGTGGTCAGAAAGTGATGAAATTTGGAAAAAAGACAGAGACAGCAAGGAATAATAAATGATCTTAATTTCGAAATGATAAGCGGATTACAGAGTGAGAACGGCGTTGACTTAGTAGGATGGTAGGACCACCGCGGACAGCGATACACGAAGAAACACGTCTAGGCATAGAGTCAATAAAGGTGGCTCACCATTTCCTTTCAACCATTTGCCACAGTTCGTCTTCTAAACAAGGCAGGGACAGAGTCTGCAAACGGCGTCCAATCACATCCCACACATGATGGTGACAGGTCAGGGGAGTATGGTGGCCAGAGAAGCATCTATGTGCCTTGGAGAGCATGTTGGCAGATGCGAGCACTGTGTTCGGGCTTTATCCTGCTGAAAAATTGCATTAAGTAGCCCTTGAAGGTAAGGGATTGCCACCGGCCATAGCACATTATTCAAGTACCGTTGGGCCGCCATAGTGCCCTGAATACGAACTAGAGGTGATATGGAATTGTACGCAATTGCACCTCAAACCATTATGCCACGTTGTCGTGCGGTGGGACGTTCCACAGTTACTGTCGGATAGATTTGTCTCCACGTCGACGCCCACACACATATGCGGTGACAGGGTTCATACTCATTTTTAAAAGTAAAAATTAAGGACTTTTTAAGGACTCTAAAAAAAAAAAGGACTTAGCGGGGAAATGATTAGATAGCTTTACGTATACCATTTAAAAGTTTTTCAGGGGGGGGGGGCAAAGTACATGATACATATTATATATATATATATATACATGCACAAATGCATCACTGTTTCCAAAAAGCAGGGAGAGGCGTAATCGACTGGGATGTGATATTATCAGTGAATAAAATTTTGAAATTTCGCATCATAGGGATGAGAGTGATCAAAGAGCAAAATGGAGGCCCCCCCGCCCACACACACAAAAAAAAGAGTTCTTAAAATCAAGCAGAAAAGAGATGAGATCAAAATAGGCCTCTGAGTCCTTGATATTCCAAAATTCCAACAAAAGATGGCGAATTAACCAGTTTCAAACATAATACGGAAGTTTTTTCCCTATTAATTATGCTTCAAATGATTGGGTAGTAATTAATACAATGGATGGGCACATATTGTTCTTAAAACATAGCATTTAATTCTCAAATTTCAGTCATAAAAAAAAGATTAGGAAAAATGGGGATAGCTGTAGAAAATTAGTTGTATATTAAAGCATTTTTTAGCATACATGATTGGAGTGAGAGGCAAATTGAAGGAAAATAACTAAAATCTCTTTTCTTCAAGATATTTAAACTAGTGTTTTGTTATTATTGCTTTTGATCTGTTATTGTTACTAAAAATCCTATTTTGAACCAATTTTGCTATATCATCGTACAATTTCTCGCAAGTTATTTTATTTCTATATAAAGTTAAAAATTGCTTTCTCTCTTTCAAAATTTAACTCCTAAGTCCTTGAATAAAGGGGTTGATGGAGCCCAGAGTTCAATCTTGGCTGCATCACTCACTAATATCAATATTTTTCATACATATTTTTTTTTTTTGGGGGGGGGGGGGGGGGGGGGCGGGAAATATTTTTTTTACAAAAAAAAACATTTGAAAATACATATATATATATATATAGGATTAAGCAAACATAATTACAAATATTAAACAAATTATACATAACAAATGATGATAAAAAGGAAAAATGCAAACAGCTAGTAAGTAGGAATAGAAAAAGAGTGAATCCAGAGCTCATCAGCCGTGGAGGATTCATTAACTATGGTCAAAAGACCAAAATTTTAACTATAAACTAGAAGAGAATGTTTAAGGCTCCAGTACATGTAATATAGAGTAACAATGGGCAAACGCACCACTTGCTAAACTAAAAACAATAAACTAGAGCTCAAACCTAAAACTAAAAGCAGGGGGTTTCGCCTCGACTAATTAGGAAAACAAGTTCCGATTTGCTTTTTTACAAAAAGAAGAAAAAAAATATAGTTTACCCTTCAAATTGAGGCAGTAATTTTTTTACTTGTACAAAGAGTCAAAAATTCATTAGAAGAATCTTTATTTCAATATACGATTTATTATTTTTTTTCTGAACAAAAAACAATTTCCATTGTAGTCTGAAATCTTAAACCTGGTACTTATATATTCGCTTACATTATGCTTTAATTTTCTTACCGGAGCCAAAGCTTATAAAAAAAAAAGCCTTACAATTAAGAATCAATTTAGCTTAACGTTGCATCAAGTTTTCATAACAGCAAGGACCGTTTCCATCATTTATTCTACTCCTTCATATTTGTTATACTCTGATATTAAGTGTTCGTGTAATGCGCGATATTTATCTAATTTTTTTGATGCAGATTGTTCGGGGACGTGGGCCCGAACACGCATTCTCCTGGTTACCAGTCGAACGCTCTGCCAATCAAGCTATTCAGCTCCGTCGGTCTCACTGCAAGTTAAAGTTATAAATGTAACCGAAAACTTCATTCTGGTTCTTTAAAAACCGGTTTTTTGACAGAAAAAAAGCAATTTTTTAGGCCGTGGGTCTATTTTTCGTCAGTAGCCTGCAGCTTTAAAATAAGGTGTAAATCAAAGAAAATCGATCAAGAATTGAGGAAGATCTCGCGTAGAAACCAAAAACAGGCTACAGAAATAATATATAAGGATTGAAATAATGAAAAAAATAAACAGATATAAAGTAGCATATGGTAAAAAAAACCTTCCAACATTTAAAAAGATTGAAATATTTGCAGGATGCAAAAAGATTGCAATCTCAAACAAGCCAAGCAATTTTCGGCGAAGCACGTGTTTAACGTGGTTGGCATGTCTCCAAAACATACGTTTTCGGCAGATATCGCGGAGGATAAAGATTTGAAGGGGTAAAAAAGAAAAAAAAAGAAGAAAAAGGGAATCAAATTTGTTACAGTGTTTAAAATATTAAGGAAATTTTCAGAAAATTAAGGACTTTTTAAGGGTTTTTTTAGGGACATTAATTTTGCTTGATGAAATTAAGGGTTTCTTAAGGATTTTTTTCAGGAAGTACGAACCCTGGGCCACTATCACTGGATAAACAGAAGTGGGATTTATCTGAGAACACGACATTTCGCCATTCTGTCATCCACGTCGCTCTAGTCCGGCACCATACTAAACGTATCTGTCTATGTTATGGGGTCAATGGCAGTCTTCTTAGCGGACGCCATGATTGCAGACCACGTGCGACCAAACGATGGGAAATGGTTCTGGTTGACACGGGAACATTCAGGGTATTTTGCACCTGCTTCAGAATCGAGGAACAAGTGACTTGTGGGACTTCACGTGCATCGGAGAGCTGCGCATTTCACATCATTTACATAACTCGGTGATGTACGTCTACTCTAAAATTTGCATAAATTTTTTCTGAACACTCCTTCTTGGTGTGGCATTTTCAATGTCGAGCAGTGTGTTTTGCGATATTAATATCTGAAAAATACAACTAAAGACTTTTCTACACCTCACCTCGGCAACTTTGATGGGGGATGCCGGATGCCCTAGCGCCGTGAAAATTTACATAAGCCATCCGGAATTTTTTAGAAATGGAAGTCCCAAAATCATATTTTAGGCATCGTTTGAAAGCGATGGGACAAAGAGCGGGCGGGGGATCAGTGTATGTCCTTAAGAATTGTTTTTTGAAACTGAAGTCAATTTCAGGATAGTTTAAGCAGGAATTATTTGGTGGCTCCACGGAACCGTCTTAAAACAAAATTTTGAGCTATAGTGATTGCGTTGGAGAAAAGGGGGATCCGGGGTATTTCCCCAAAAGTTCTTCGAAACTGATGATTTGAAAAACGTAATTTTAGTTTGTTTTTGAATACGTTAAGTGAGAGGGGGTGGGATGGAGGCCTCTCTAGAGACGCTAATTCAGACTATCTTTGGTAATAATGTTCGGGAATGGATTTCATTGCCCTCTACCGCAAAACTTTTGAAAAAGAAATTCGAAAAATGCCATTGAGCAATTTTTGATGACGTTGGGGAGGGCTGTCTTCAGAAAAGACATTTTGGAGCCATCATTTTTAGGCTATGCTTGATTACATTAAGGAAGAAAGGGTGAATAGGAGACTTAATTGGATTTTTAAAATCGGTGTTTCAACCAGCGAAATTTTCCGAATTTAAAGTCCTAAAAACGCAGTTTGAAGCCTTCTTTAGTCTCGTCAAGGCATCCTTTTGGATCTTCGTTTTGAAGCTACACTTAAAATTTGTAACCCGGGGCAAAGGCTCTGTCCTCCTACATGATCTGAAACCGGGCAGTTCATTCGTGATTTTAATCAGAAAAAAATGCTCTAAAGGGGGGAAATTAAAAATTTTAGTTCGTTGATTATATATGTTTGACTCTCAGGGGAGTCGCAATTTTCCATTGTCTCTCCAGTCTCCACGCATCCACGACTGCTGAACACAGAATTTGTTGTTTGAAATACTTGCGAGAGTATCCCATCAGCAATTTTTTTTTGTACAAAATATGTCTTCATTGTTTAGGGTCAATAAAAACTTCGGAGGCTGGGTGAAGCATTAGTGGCCTTTAGAAGGCACCCTTTCATGCTTGGGGGGGGGGGATTTTCGTCATTGCCCCTCCCCTGTATCCATGCCTGTCACAAATTTTGCAACCAAATGAAGCATGTGTGTAAAGAGTTGATATTAATGGATGATGGAGCAACACAATGTGCTCTAACATTCCATTTTTCTTAATATGCTATGCTGTTGGAAAATTGGCACTTACTTTGATAATTGAACATTTAAAATTCAGCATATTTATTAGATTTATAATGTTACCTTGTGAGAAATTTTTGAGGAATTTTGCTGGATTAAAAGAACTATATGATGCGGCCTGCAGCCGCCCCTTGCTTTGTCCGGCCTTGTTGCCTTGTGTGCGGTGTACACTCTGCACACCTGCTAGGATCGGTTCTGCAGGTCAGAAAAATGCTCCTTGCACCTCTCGTTTCTTGGTAATAAGAATTGACGCGGAGTCTAATTGAAATGTGCAGTCTACATTGCCGAAGTGCTATTAGGCCCACAGAAGTACAACAGCTTCTAAAATGTCTCTCTAGTACACTTTTTGATTCATTTTACCGACCTCATAAAAAAAAAAAAAACCAGAGGTTATTTTGCCGCTTGTGATAATTCCATCAGAGACCGAGCATGACTTCGGATTTTAGCAATGTTCAACATTTGCTAAGGTGCTTGGAGTGTCTACAGAACATCATTTTGGGAGTTATGAGTCGGTTGAAGGGGAAAGAGCTGCTCATCAGTGAAAGGTATCTCTTTCAGAGCGGACTTGCGACCCGTTTCAAAAGTTTCTGACATCTTTGGTGTCATACGAATTTGTTTTCTTCAGCAAAAGGTTGAGCTCTTTGAAACTAGTAAAGCTTCTGCCCGAACTCTGTTTTTGACCTTAGCCGCACCGATTGGTTACAATCCCCCCCCCCCCCCCCCGTCTCACGAACGACTTCTCTCATAGAAACCCGAGGATTTCATTGAACTCACTTTTGGATGGCCTCGCGATTAATGGAAACGTTCACTGTTCGTTCTTGTACACTTCCCCGACGTCGACCTTCATTTTCCAAGCTACTTGAAATGGCATATTGTATTATATACTGTTTGCCGAGGAACAACAAGCAAGCGAACTGTCGTTTTCCTTGGTTAAACAACTTTAAAATAGCAGGCCTTTTGCTTGAAATTGTAAGAAAACCGATAAACAATACATAAACTAGGAAATAGATAATAAATTAGTCTAATGAAAGTGAGACACAAAAATAAAGAAAAACATTGAAATTTGCTTACTCCCATTCGATGATGCAAAATTCGTGAGAGTTTTTTTGTCGCATCCTATAAAGAAATCTCATGCCTAAAGTTGGGATACCAACCGAATAAAAAGAAAGAATTGCGAATAATGACTAAGGGAAATGTTTTTTATTTTGTATGTTTTAACATGGAAAATGTAAACAGAATTCAGTGAAAACATTTTTGCATGGTCATTACTAACAAAACAAGAATGTTGGAATGAAAATGAAGTTAATGTATTCAGTAATAAAAATAATTCAAAATAAATTAGAAAATTTTAAGATATTTCTTTATTCACAGATGTACAAAAGTCGAAAATAATAAACTTCTCTTAATTCTTTGAAGGCTACTTGATATTTTTATGGCTTTAGTTAAAATTTAGCTCTTTTCCGCTTGTTTCTTGTAGTAGAAATCTATAACTAAAAGTAACTCAGGAAAGAAGGTAGAGGTATGATTGCATTCAAATATTACTTCTCAAAATGAATTTTAGTATATATATACTGCAAATCCAAGGTATAGGAAATACAATGCACAGTACATAGTTTACACAAAGACTTAAATGAATATTAAAATTTTATTGTATACACTTCAATAACAAGCATCACTTAAAAGAGAACATATTTTTGCAAAATAATGTACCTCATGATTAATTTCAAGAGCGAGATACATATTTCATAAGTTATGAAATGAACCATGCATACCATCTATGCCATACAACAAAAATGTTCACCTAACTTCTTTGCAGCTTCTATTCAATGAATATCCAGTTGAATAATGATTCCCAAAATCTGCTTATATAAATAGCAAAGCTAATTACAAGCTTAACTCGCATAGTCTTTTGCAAAACAATTATGAAGTTTTAAAAGCAAACACCATTGCTGAAAATTGTTTACACATGGGCACACAAATACAGCTGCATAAAATGCACAATATAAGGCTACAAAAATGTTTATAGGCTATAAACAGGGTTTTTTTTTTGCATAGTTGTCATGACAGTAACTCCTCAGAGTGGGTCTACGATAATTTCTGCTCAAAAGAGTTCAAGACAAGTACGATAAAAGTAACACAAAACTGCTCACAAAAATACAAAAATAATGGTACTTTTATTCATTGAAATTTGGAAACAATTTAAGAAAGTACTAAAGCTCTTTGAAATAAATAAATAAAAGTAATCATGCAACAAGTTTTACACACATCTTTTCCTCTTAGTTACACTTAATACAAAATGATCTCACTGATAATGTGTAAAACATTAGGGAACAAATATCTAATGATGTCTTTGGGAATCATTGAAATAGAATATCCATGGAATACACTGAATAAAATTTTCACAGTCAATGTTTTAAACCTGAGATATGTTATATTAAATAAACATTCATTTTAGTAGTCAACAACATAAAATTGAGCATCAATACACAAAATGGCATTAGTTCTAAATATATTCTACTTTCCATGAAATTTCGTTTCTCCATAAACTGCTCATCTAAATATTGGACTATTTAGTAGCACTTTCAAGTGTAACAGTCTAAAAATGCTTCACACCTTAGTTAGAACAAGCTGTTATTCTAAGAAATGAAGCAAACAGAAGCCTATATAAATTTATTACATGTAGACTTACAATGAAGAAATACATCTGTAATATTTTTTGTGCAAGTGATTATTCAAAAAAAAAAAAAAAAAAAAAAAAAAAAAAAAAAAAAGACAAGTATCTTGGTTTACCAGGTTAACGAAGAAAAAATACCAATTGAGTTAAAGAATATCCTATAAATGCAACCACTTGATTTACAATATTAGTTAAAACTGAAATTTCCTTTAACAAATGAAAAGTCGTACTGAACTTTTCTAGTAAATAATTCTTGATCTAATTTTTAGAAAAGGTTTGGCTTAAATTATAGCAAAATGAATATTGAGTTAAAATATTTTTAACATTAATTCAAGAGTTGTGTCTTTATAGCACCAGGTAATGACACATCAATGTATATAACAGATCTGGATTGATTAAGAATTTTCCTTAAAGAAACATTTGTATTTTTCACTACAAGCAGCTATTCAGGAGCCGTAAAGTGCCATTTGTGTGCATAGAATAGGAGCTATGAAAAAATGTCTTATTTTACATAGCTTGATTTTCTATGTACTAAAGATTGCAAAGTAAACATTGGCAATTTAGCTTGCAAATATGTTGTTAAGAGAAAGTTTAGAGGTATAATAGTTAAAAGATAATAAAAAACCTATGAAATGCCAGAGGTTAGCTAAACTTACTCTGTACGTAAATTTGAGAAGAAGTAGAAAATAATTTTGAAAAAAAAAAAAAAGACACATATTTGTAAAAACCATTTCAGAACTACAGTAAAACCCCTCTAATGCAGACACTAACAGGACAAATTTTTTTGTTCGCAACAGAGGGGTGTCCACTGGACAGGGGTTTAATAATGTTATTGGCCTTGTAATCGGGGAATTAAAAATTGTCCGCATAAGAGGGTTGTCCGTTAGGAGGGGTTTTGCTGTATAACCATAGAAGAAAGTGTACTATCATGAAGAGTCAAACTTATTGCTCTTATAAAGTTTACAATATCAGTAACAAATATGATTATGAAATTCAACACAAATGCTATCACAAATAGAAAAGTTAAAAAAAAAAGTAATAGGAAAATAATTTATTGCTAAATTTCTGGATGATGATCCAACTTACAACATGCAATGCTTTTTATTGAACAAGATTAGACTTCAAGAATTCAGAAATAGAATCAATTTTTACCACCACAAAGGGTTCTAATTTAAGCTGGAAACAAAATAGTACATGAATTGCTAAGAAAACTCTGAAAAAGAGCATTTTTAGTAAAAAAGACTTTCTAAACAAACGTTCATTGAACTCCTATATAAATTAAATTTATATAATAGTACAAATGGGAAAACTTTTTTTTTCTTTTGCAAAATAAATTTTAAGAAACGGTATATTCAAATTGCTAGAATAAAATTTCTGTGACAGAGGAAATTTCTGGTTCAAAATTAATATTAAATTGATTTGAACTTCAAAAGTTCTTTTTGGTAATAAAGAAATATAATAAGACTATCACATAATTGATGTGGCTCAACTTAAAGCAGATACATGGAAAAATCACAAATGAACAATGCAAAAATATTTCCAGTTGACAATGCTCATTCCACACACTAAAAGAGAATCATTACTGAGAACTTACAAATTATAATTACATATGTACACAAGTTTATGATCAGAGTGCTATACAACTTCAACACTGTTTACATTTTTTTAAAATACAAGACAGAAAGTATGAAAAATAAAAAATATGAACATCTGAGATTCAAAAATTATTTTGAGCCCCCTCCTTCCTCTTAAGTAGGAGAAATATAGTTTAGGATATGAAATTCATACACAACATAGTATTAATAACAACTCGTTGAAAAAACTTCGGTTTTAGCAGGTAGTTAAATGGGTAAAAAACCCCTATCTTTTGATTTTCGATTGAAGAAAGATACAGAAAAGGGAGAAATATATGTATTGTAAAAAAGTCTTTTCCGTATCATTGGATAATCAAGGAGGGGAAAAAGGGGCAAAATCAGAAACTTGGGTGATAAAACAGAGTAATGAATTGTATGCAAATGATTTAGAAACGCATTTCACTGATAAAAAATGTTTTCTCAAATATTACAGATAGTATTTTTCAATAAATAACAACTTGTTCTTTTTGTGTTTAGCACAGTATCACTCAACTTAAAACATTTCTTAATTACAGTAAATGCAATTTATGAGACTTGACATTTGTTTTGAGCACCATGTTTTCGCTTCAGCAGAGTTCATCAGGGTAGAGAACAGGTGTAACACCTATTCAATCCAGATGTCACAAGGAATGAAAAGGCAAGGGAGTAAAATACGTTATCTCCCAAATGATTGGTGGTATCTGAAATGTAAAAGGTTCCTTTATCGCAGATTTTTAATAGTATCAGATTAAAATTCTTACATATGTACAAGCTCCCATAGTATAAACAGTCATCTTTACATTTAAAATACTTTTGTTTATAAGCCATCAGAATAAAAAAAAAAGTAAAATCATTTCAATGTTCTGAAAGTAAGCATGCTGCAGGGTAAGAAACGTATTAACTATTTAAAAAAATAACTAGAAACAATAACTACAACCACAAAGAAGTGATCTAATGTAACACAGTTCTACTATATTGCACAAAGTTCTACAGAGACACGAGTAATGTTAATAGTTAGAAACTTTACACCCATTCCATATCTTTAAAAGTAATGAAGGTAACACAATGTATAGGATCATTAAAAGGTTGTAGCAAAAGGAACCTTTTACATGTAATAACATTCAGTCTTTGGATTGATTCATTCAGTTCCTATTCTTCATACTTTGCAATGTAATGGAAACACTTTCAGGTACCTTTTGTTCACAAAAGCAAACTGTAAACACCGAGATGTCATTGTAATTTATGTTAGATAAAAGTTCAAGCCATTTTAGTAAACCCAACTAACTGGAACCCATTGTAGAACTGTACTAATGTTTTCTATTGCTTTCTCTAAAGTGTGAATAGTTTCTTCAATATCATTATTGATGATAGTCATGTCGAAATAATGTCCATAGGCTTGCTGTAAAAGGTCACTTTCTTTTGCTAAACGTTCTAAACTGCCATCAACCTACAAAAGAGGAAAAAATCAATACATCAGAATTTTTATCTGCAAGCAAATCCTAGAATTTAAATACAAATATACGATAATTTAAAAGAAAGCAAAAACAAAAAAGCCTAAGGTGGCAAATCTAGCTGTCCTGGTGTCTAACTTTATTTGGAGTTCTGAAGGTAAATGAAAGCAAGAAAAGAGGAGAGATTAAAAAAAAATTGCATAGTTTGTTTTTGTCATTTGCCAGAGATTTCTCAGAACCAGTTTACACACACACAAGGTTGAAAAACTGGGAAGGGGATGTATGAGCTTTGCAGCTTCTTAGTTTATTTAAATTCTGAGTGTGTGAATACATAACAAAATATATGCATACCTGCCAACATCTACTGCGAAAAAAATTCAGTAGATCATTAAAAAATACAGTAGATGTTTACGACAGATTTTTCATTCTTAGTCAGGAAATAAAATAATTTTTTATTTTCCTCCTTAGACAACCAAATGTTCCTTACATCTTATACACAAACAAGAGAAATGATCAAAATCCAGGAATCCCCCAGAAAAACCAGTAGAGTTGGCAGGTATGTATATGCATGTATCTATATCAGTGGCATCGCTACGGGGGGGGGGGGGGGGGTCCTCCGCCCCAGGTGTCACCCATCTGAGGGGGTGACCCCCAAAGTGGAGTTGCAAGTACAAATCCAACAGCAGTAAAACAATTTTTTTTGGGGGGGGGCATGACACCATAAATTACAGTCCCACGTGTCACCCATGCTAGGTATGCCACTGTCTATATGCATTTCTAACATAGAGATAGCAGGGATGCCCCTTAACAGCAATGGCGCACCCCCTAAATATTGCAAAGACCTCCAAAGCTTATGAACCCCCCAAAATAAGAAAAATGCCCCTCAAAACACCCCTAAAAATTGGCCAAGTCTGCGCCATGACCTCCCTAGGTGGGCACATCAGAGAAGGAGCAGATCCATTTTCCAGTTTAGGATGTGTTAGGTCGTTGCTCAAATATGAGCAAACAAGTCAGGGGAATTGCGTTACATGCGACTAGTGTACATAACGCAATTCCAGGTTTGTATTAACAATAATAAACCTAGTTGTAAGTATAATATTGAAACAGAATAAGGAGGGTCCATGTTTTCCCTTGTAAAATGTTCAAAAATGTATCAATGCAGTAGACTGTAGTTTGTAACACTCAACTAGATACCTGTAATTCTAATGCAGAGAATTGAATTCTTCCTTGAACCTTAATAAGAATGAACCTGAATAGAATTATGAAACAAATGGTGGCTTAACATTTGTTTCATAATTCTATCTGCCTTAGTTTGCTTTAGTGCCTTGCATGAAGAGGATGTTAATCTGTAGTAATGCTGCAGTCAAGGTGAACATACTAAAGCTGAGCAGCATACTCACATCAAATTTCTTATGAAATTAAAAAAAATCACCGAGATGAGGTTTTAAAAGGTTAAAAGAATGCCAAATCACAGCTACCCAAGTTTTAAATGGCACACAATTTTCTGAAGGTACAAAGGAGGTTGAAGAGGATGAAGTTGGTTGATCCGTGAATTCAAGAACTGGTGAAAAGGTTCAAAAGTGCTTTAACGAAATTGTGTGGAAAGACAAGACGTCTGAGCCTTTGGATCGTCTCAGGCATGTTGAACATTAACAAAGAGACAGTAAAACAAATATTGCACAAAAATTTAAACATGAAGTTTGAAAAAGTTCCCATTCTGTGAAGTAGTTTTAGCAGAAGTGCATTCATATGCTTCACCATCCCCTCTATTCACTAGACCTGGCTCCCTGTAAATTTATCTTTTGTCCTCAAAAGTGAAAAGTGCATTGACCGGAGCATATTTTCTGTCAGTAAGAGAGGTAAATCCACAGTTGAGACACAGTTGTTGAACAGAGTGACAGCTGAAGACCTACAGCAGGGTTTCTGCCTTCAGGCCCAATTGGCGTCCCCCACAAATACCACCCAAACAGACATCCAGAGAGAGAAAGTCCCTCCCCTAAATAAGAAATATGTCCCTGAAAACTTCAATGGCATGGTCTGCTCTAAGACAACCCTTAGGTGGGCACCCCTGCCTACAGCATTGCTTCAAACAATGGGAGCTACAGGGAGGGAAGTATATTGAAAGGGATAAAACTCAGTTGTAACTTTGTTTGTAATAAATCCCAAATGTGTCATCAGTGTCATTATTTAATTGCCACATTTTTCAGAGAGAATTCCCATAAATCAGGATAGGTTATTTTAAAAATAATTCTAATTTCTCAAGATTTGTAAGCATATAAGGTAAACACTTAAAACACATGTAAATATTTAATTGAGAATCAGTCTTCAAGGGATGAAGTATCAATCGTAACAGGCAGTGGTTGCAAGTAGCGCGCTACAAGTAGCAACGTTACTGTAGTAGCTACATTTTTGAGTAGTTTGTAGTGTAGCGCACTACTTTTTTAAAAAAGTAGTGTAGTGAGTCGTTAACTACAAAAAATAGTAGTTTGTAGCTATTTCTGGAAACTACTTTTAAATAAACTGAAAACAAAAAAAAAAAGATTCAAACGAATTTGATTGGTTCAAATTTTACACAAGTACATCAGCGTATGCAATGAGAAATAAGACTCATAAAAATACGAGCTGACCTCAGGCATTTCATTTTGACACCATACGTTCTATCTGCTTGACGCCATTAGTTTTTTTTGCCGTTGTAATTTTCATATTTCAACAATATTCATATTGCAAAAAGCACTTATTTTGGCGAAAATAAAGATATCGGTGATTTCGCGAGTTGAAAATTTGGTGGATTTTATATGAACTGACCGAAGATTAAAAAACAAAAATATTTTAGCGAGGCTTAAATTTTTGACAGTATTCACCAAATAAAAAGAAGCTACTTAAAATGTTATAGAAAAGGATGAAATTGAACTGTTCTGGAGGACTTACAATAAATATGAGCATTACAGTGTGTGAGAGTATGATAACAGACACTTTTCTTAATGTCTTCTGATGAGCTAATTTATTATTCTTTTTTGTTCAATTGTCTTATGGTGTCTGTGTGTGTATCAGGATCCCCCCCCCCCCGAAAAAAATCGAAAGTTGATTTTTCAAGTCGCACACTCCCTTATATTTTATCCTTTTACATCCAAAAAAAAATCATTTGATTTGAACAACGGCAGCAAGTGCCGATTATGTCTGAAAGTGTGAATCAGCACTTGTGTAATATTAGGCCAAATTGAAATAAAATGTTTTTTTAGAAACTCAAAATTTTTGTTGATAAAACGTTGCTCCTATATCCACATATGCACCACAAAAACATTTATTCAAATTCAAAACCATTTAGATATCCCACATGTGCCTACCATTTATAATTTTCTTCAAAAAATTAAGTTTTTGATACATATTTTCAGAAATGTAAGATTTTACGAAATTATCAAGCGGAAAAATATGAACAGTAAAGTAGAAAAATAGGTAATTAGCGGTAAATGGAAATGTTTGTTTTCCTGCAATTTTTAAGTCTCCCACATAGTACTCAAAGATCTGGTTTTTTTCCAGGTTGAGTTAAATTTTTCATTTAAAATATATTATTTTTTTATTATTTGTTTGTAATTGTTGATCTGTAAATGTGTTCGTTATTCATTTTTGAACTTGATATTCTATTTAAATTTATATGTAATTTTTTAAAAGATTACTGAAAAAAAAAATCAATTTTTCAAATAAAATTATAAATTGTAGGTCAAGTGTGGCATATCTAAATGTTTTTTAATTTGAATAAATGTTCTTGTGGTACATGTGGGGTGTTGGGTACAGGGGCAATGTTTCCCAACAGAAATTTAGAGTTTCTAAAAAACTTTTTCTTTTTTTTTTTTTTTTTTGCGATTTGGCCTAGCATACAAGTACTGTTTTACACTTTCAGGTGCAAGTCGGCACGGGTTGCCCTTGTGCAAATTATATGAAACTTGTTTTCACGATTGTTTTGACACAAGAGGAAAAATGCGAGAGTGTATGCGACTTGAAAAATTGACTTTCATTTTTTGAGGGACAACCTATTGTGTATGCTTTTTATTTGCTTATTTTTCGGAAAGTAGCGAAGTAGCGACTACATTTCAAAAGTAGTTTGTAGTTACTACATTTTGAAAAAAGTAGTTGTAGTTACCTACATTTGTAACAAAGTAGTTGTAGTTGTAGTTACCTACATTTGTAACAAAGTAGTTGTAGTTGTAGTTACCTACATTTGTAACAAAGTAGTTGTAGTTGTAATTCGCTACAAAAAAAAAATGTAGTTTTTCCAACCACTGGTAACAGGTATTAATTTATACATGAACTATTACTATTTTTGGGTAGCATTTTCCATACTTACATCTCTTATATTTGTAAGAGTTGGAGCAGCAATGAACACAACAAAAGGTGCATATTCAGCGGTTCGGAGAATTTTTAAAGCCTGCAAAAGTAATAAATTTAGAATGTATATAAATGAAAAAATATACTGTATTCAAAACATTTTTGCAAAATTTTTTTTACTTAATCCATTAAACAGTTCCTTGAAAACAGAATTCTGATAACCATACATATTTAAACATATATGTACTTATGCTACACTAATGTTAAATTTATTCAGCAGAAAGACCATTGCCAAAATTGTAGATCATTCAGCAAACAAAGCGTTGCCCAAGGACATGTACTCAGCCCATCTTTCTGTCTGCCCTGGTCTCATTAACTTTGCACATCCATTACTAGGAAGACAGAGTCCTAATGGGAAAAACACACTACTTGCTTTTCACTTTTATTGCTAAGTGTGTGTGCTAATTTTACCTTAATTGTGGCTTTGCATTACAAAAAAAAAATATTTCTGATGTTTAGAAAATGAAAAAAAAAAGGAAAAATATTATGATTTTAATATTAGTACACAATAAAGCTACCACAGAAGTTTTCAATTTTCATTTTTTAAACCAATTATAAAAGTAATCATAAAAAAAAACTTCTTCACAATAAAGCATTTCATTTAGTAATTTAGTTTTTACCAAGAGTAATAATAACTAAGATTGAAAACAAATTTGAAAAAAAAAAAAAAATCAATTCAATAATTTCTTTTAACTAGCATTTTATCTTAAAAGATTCAATGAAAAAAATCAATCATTCTTAAATTATATTTTTGGAAGCAAATATCTGACTCACTTTTTCAGTAGGTTGAAAATACCATGCCTTGCCGTAAATCTTCGAGTTGAACCGAACCTTTGCTTCGGTCACTCGTCTGGTCAGTGCTAATTCTATATTAGCTACCAGTTTGTTTGGAAGTCTTGACTTCCTAAAGAGGTTTTGTACCTCCAGCTCAGTCACTTCCTATGAAGGGCTGTTGAGTGCTAATAAGCACGAAACTGCAGTCCTTGGCTGGAATGACTGAGCTGGAGGTGACTTTCATGTATCTGACTCACTGTTGCAATTTGTAACACCAAATCTTCAAATGAAATGGAAAATACTTATTCTCATTGCCTTGAATTATTCTTATTTTATTGATTTGTAATGAGTTGAAAAGAGTGAAAAAGACCAAAATTTGAAAAGAACAACTCTAAGTTTATACATCATTAGGTTTTTATTATATGAGAGTAAAAACTTTTAAAGTTGTTTGATAGGCAGAGTTTTCCACCAATCTAAAAATTATTTGCTGTTCAACCGTGTTGCTTTTCGTGGATGTCTTTTCTTCTGTAAGCTCAACTCTTTTGCATTAAAAAAGGGGTTCCTTGTAACTCCCAGATTTGTTTATGCTATTCTTTAAAAATTTGGTATGATTTAAGGTTGCGATATTTTTTTAAAAAACTTTTCTGCGCAAAGATATTTCTTAAAACATAGAAAGGTTTTTAAATTTAGACATTGAGAAATGAATCATTTTCTTTAACTTGTTTTGTATCACAATCATAACTCTGGAGACACATTTTGAAACAAGAAACGATTTGCAATGGTAAACATTGCCCAGTTTTTAAAAAAATTTATACCAAAACAAGTCGAGTATTATAATTTTGCTTCTAATACTTATGAGATTTTAGACAAAAGAAACATTTACTTCAAGCAGTTACGGTTGTGACTTTTATTTCATGATCTATTTTAGATGTGATGTTAGTTATATGAAAATATTTACAGTATGATTAACTGATAAAGAGAAATATTGTTTTAGTTATAAAATTACAGGCACAAATTTAATACAGACATACCACCGAATTAATTTTATTGTAGTACTGTTTAATATGTTTAGAATATTTTTTTTTAAATAAGGGATGGTGGGGCAAAGGGAAATGTAACATCTGAAGATCACTGTATTTGATAATACAAGCTATTGCAATAATTTAAGGAATATCAAAAATAATTTTTAGTATTATGTAATGAGAAAGTTCTAGTTATTAACATTTCAAATATTAACCGAGACGTAACAAGTGCAGCAGTTAAAATTTTTAAATGTTAGGAATGTTTGTGTTTTAAATTTTAGAGCAATTTGTCAAAAGCCTTGTGGGGCAAAGCAAAATAGTTCATTGAATTAATTTATTTATTCATTTAATAAATTTAGATTTTTTAAACTAATTTATTCTTTTTTACCCATTTATACATTCATCATTTATTAATTAATTTACCCATTTATCAATCCCTCATTAATTAATTTATTTATATCTTCATTCATTAATTACTTCATGTATTTATTCACACTGTTATTTAGTCATTCAATAATAAATATTTTGAATAATCAAATAGAAAATATTTCATTACATAAATAACTTTAATTGAAGGGTTTGGAGGATGAAGGGGCTATGTTACATTTTTTGAAAAAACAATCTAATTCAATAGATGAAATAGTTTTATGCAGAAGTGTTATGTAACAAAATCTGAATACTTGAATACAGCTAGAAACAAAGATATGAAGAAGATGAAGGGGTTTTGTAACATTTTCCTGCTAAAGTCATAGAGGATGAAAGGGTTATGTGCCCTTAACCTCTTCTTCCAATGGAGCCTGAACTAATCATAGTAATATACCCCTTTTATGCATTCAGCAGGTAGGTGTTATGATAAGCCTGAAATATCTTTGTAGCACTTTTTCCTTTTAAATTCAACTGATTCTAAAACTAGTACTAGTCATCGAAAATCTATATGTTATTCTTCATAATAATAATAAAAATAATAAACATTGACAAACTTCAACTAGCAAACGATACATTAAAAATTAAATTTTTTACTTACCGTAATTTCGGGTAGATAAGCCGCCCTATCGTATATGCCGCACATGGAATAATTTACTAACTAAAAACAAAAGTTCATCGGATAAGCCGCCCCATTCGTATACGCCGCAGAAGAGTCTATTAAAACATGGCGCCCCCCCTCTCTCTCTAAATTTTATATATATATATATATATATATATATATATATATATATATATATATATATATATATATGCATATGTACGGATGCAATCATTTATTATAGTTAGAACAAAACTGTAACAAGCAACTGCACTTGTTGACAGATAGAAATGGAATAAACTTCATGTAAAAAAAAAGGTCAGAAAATGCTACGGTTACACAAAAAACTAGTGTTGCCAAATGACTCCTACATTTGGTTGGATGAGAAGTTTTCAAATCATTGTGTTTTACTTAGCAGTTCATCAAAAAATTGTTCACCCTTTATCAATTTATTCTTTTTTTTTTCATATTTATCATCATCGAGACATTTTAAAACATTACTCAGACTACAGGGACTCTAACTCAGACAAGCTAGCTATTCCTCCATTTTTCAGCCTTGTGAAACGTATGTTACCATCACGAATCTGGCAACACTGGAAAAAAACAACAGCGAACAGCGGCAAAATCAGCGCAAACTAACCCAGGTTTAAGGGTGTGAGAATTTAAATTTAATGAAAAACCTGTTTCATGGTGCAATTTGAGAGCTCTACTAGCGTTTTTTAATGAATTTTAACATTGCCGCTCAATTGGGAGAAAATGAAAAGCACTAAGAGAGAATGGTGGGGGAGAAATTTCTTCAGATACGCCGCAGATGTTAAATTTCAACTTTAAAACACGTATAAGCTGCGGCTTATCTACCCGAAATTATGGTAAGTTATTTACTGCAATTAATATTGAAATAAATTGTATCCTAAAATTAATGTTACAGGCGATAAATTTATAATTGTTTTGGTTGTTAGTGAAAATATGAGTTCAAGATACTTTGACCGAATTGAACTTTGAAAAGACAGGGGAGTTATCAAATGAAAAAAAAAAAAAGAAAATTTGAAAGACCAGCTACGATTTGTCGTGAAAGAATACAGGTGGTACTACAATCTACTTATTGATGAAAGACCATGATATTGAGGCAAATTCAAGTTTTTTAAAAATTATTTTGATTGACCAGCTTAGATAAAACTGGTTTAATTTTTGTTTTAGTCAAATATTTCAAGTTATATATGCTAAGATACTTCGTTTTTGTTCTGAAATGGCCCAAATAAGTTCACTTTGTATCCCTTTCTTTTTCATTAAATATTGATCGTTGGAACAATTGAATTTATTACTCTAAATTAGGATTTTGTTACATAACCCCTTCATTTTCCAATCCCTTCAATTATCAGTGCCCTATGTATGGGGTTACAGTGATAATTTTGTACTTCTGTTTGAAGGTAAGATTTGCTAAGGAAAAAAATAATAAGATTTTAATATCAGTTTAATTATAAATTACATTGTTCCCTCTTAATGTACAGAAATTAAAAAAATAAATTTTCAATTTGCTCATCTTGAAAAATGTAGTGACAAAGAGGTAAATGCCTTTTCATTTTTCAAGAACTACTCTTTAATGAACAAAACCCAGACTTTTTTTGAATTCATATTCAGATTTGTTTAATGAATTTTATTTAAAGAGTATATTAGTATGTATACCTCAGTCAATTGAACCACGATGAAATAAAGACATTTTTAGAACTGTATTTGAAACCTATTTCCCTGACATTTTAATGAAATTAGGCTATTAATGCTATTCACAATAAACATTATGGTAAATTTAAAAACAGCCTCACTTGGGTAAGGAGTCTTGGGCAATATATTTTTATATTAAAATAAAACATATTAACCTGAGGCTCTACATCCAAGATGGCCATTTTCCCTTCTTTATGTATTCTCCTAATTGTTTCCAACTTTGTTCCATACATGGCATCTTCATGAGTCCCATACTCTAAATATTCATTTGCAGTAATGTCTGACATCATTTCTTCTTGAGATACAAAGTAATAATTACGTCCATTTTCTTCACCGGGCCTTGGCAATCTAGTAGTATCTAAAATAAAATATGAACTATAATGCATGCATAATTCATCACTCTTATTAGTATCATACTTTCAAATTTATGCCAAATCTCTTTGCTCCCACACGAAAACCGAACTAAGTCTTTGGTACTTAATTATCTAGTCAGTAAGTGATTATAAATAGAAAGACATCTCCTTATAGCAACAAGCGTCTCATTTTTTCAATTTCAATCAGTTTTTCTTCGATTTGGAAGGAAAATAGGTTGGAATAGAAAAATAGTAACAATATAGGTTGGAATAGAAAAATAGTAACAATATAGGTTGGAATAGAAAAATAGTAACAATATAGGTTGGAATAGAAAAACAGTAACAATAAAGTTACATATAATGATTAATTCACTAAAACTCAGGTGAATCTCTTTCAAAGTTTTCGCTATGACCTGCATTTAAGGACTGTTGCTTTGATGTCTTAAGTCTTTTTAAAGAAAGTTTTTGCTCATCAAGTACAGAGTTTTACTCTATATCAAGGCTTGAAGAAAGCTCAAAAGCTTTGTATGCCTGTCAGGCATGTTGGTCTAGAAAATACATACCCAAATATAATGTTTACATTCTCAAACATCTATTCAAACTGCATATCGCACAGGAGTATCGAAGGGGGAGCATTTATAATCATTATTATTTTGAGATGTGATCCTTTCCTTCTGTGTGCCACGTTAACAAAAACATAGGAAAACATACATGTCTTATTTATTTTCTTTTATGCATAAAAAATGAAAAGACAACACAAACAGAGCCTGATTACTGTGCAGGCCAACTAGGCCATGGCCTAGGGCAGTTGCTTTTTAGAGGTCCCAAAATGGGTAAAATGGCTTCCGGTACTGACTAGAATTGTAAAATTTGACTGCAGGTGGCTGCAAAATGTGTTTGGCCAAAGGTCTCTCGATATCTTAATCAGACCCAACACATAAACACACAACAAAGTACCAATTGATTGTAATAATGGTGGAGGAATGTTTGTAAATAGTTTGTGCAAATAAAGAGCAAAAAGAAAGTCTCTGAAGCGAAGAAAGAGGTCATTTTTATAAGTCTCATATGGTATGCACATGAAGGATACTGGCACTTTTTTTCACAAAGCAGACTCATATATATTCTGTTGGAAAAGAAGAACGTAATAATTTACATGCCCAGCTGGGTTTGCAAGGAGAAAAAAATACATACCCCAGCAAGATAATTTTCAAGTTTTGCTGTATTACAAACATATTCTTTGTAGTATTAAAGCAAAAACTCAAAGAACTATTATCTGAGATGTTTCAGCAACCAGTTTCATTGGAATTCCTTTTAATTTTATCTTTGATGATATGCAATACCTACTTATAAAATAGATTTGGATTTCTAAAAATATTTTGCATAAGTATAGATTTCCTTTTTTTTGACGTTATATTAAATAGCAAGTAATGAAACAAAACCATTTTCTAGCACAGAAGTTGTGGAGAAGTAAACCTTCATATTAAAAAAGAGTTACTGATATTTAAGCTTTTGAAAATAATTACACATTCAATACTTTGAGTAATGACAACACATAATCTATAAATACTTACGTGGGATAGGATAAGCATATTTTTCAGGATGATTACTAATAAGGGTATTTTTGATATGTCGCCTTCCTACTCCATGAGCACCTAAAATATAACAAGTGAAACATCATAATATAAAATCACATAACATTTTCATGCAAAAATTTGAATTTTTAGAAAAACATTGCTTAAAAATGAACCAGACCCACCATTTAGGGCAGCAGGATTAACCGACAAAAACTTAATAAGAACAAAAAATACACAGAAATGGACAAAATCGGTGTATATATACATGTGCACAAAAAATTAAATGATAGGAATGCAAGTTGTTTAAAAAGAGAAAAATTTGTAGTGAAACCTCTCTGAGCGGCCACTCCTCTGTCCCGAAACATTTTGGCCGTTCAGAGGGGGTGGCGGCTTTCAAGGGTTTTTGTTACAGTCGCAATAAAATTACTTTAATACATAATCTAGGCAAGTATAAAACATAAAAGGAAGTTTGAGACATTTCTAAAGGGGGAATAGTATTTTATTTAATTATTATTTGATAGTATTTTATTTAATTATTATTTACATTTTTCGAAGAAAGGATACAATTTGTGACTAAGCTTTAACTCTTCTCAAACAATTATTTTCAAATTCGTTTCTCAGTTAAAAACGCAAATCTCTAGCCAATTTATTTGTCATTGCATCCGAATTTCCGATGGCAATCTGTTTTCCTCAAAATCACTTGAAAGTTTAGCTTGCTGACAATCACAAAACACAGTAGTAAATTGATCATCTAAGGCTGAATTAGTGCCGAAAAGGCACAAAAATGTATTTGTTGTAACAAATTTAATAATGCCCTCAGCAAACTGATTAGTAAAATTAAATCAACCTCAAATTTTTATCACATTTAATTGAAAAATGCATTCTCGTTACCCGGAAGACGTTTCTCTCAGTTGGCACTGTAATTATCAAAGCATTCCACTGCTGCTTCATGCTGGAAAAAAGTCGAAATCTTACTTTATTAATTCTCTTGCTGATTTTCTATGCTCATATGAATATGTTGATGGAGATGCATGAAAATGATCTTTGGCAAAGTAGTTTACTACCCAGATCACACACTGACCAACTAATAAAATAAGCGTGAGTGACATTTTTACTCCACAATTTCTCCGTGAACTGAAAGGCTGTCAATTGGAAATGGGATATGAATCTACTTTCCTGAAAAATGGGATGGATGCATCCACTCGGCGGCAAAAAAGAAGAGTTGGGTAGCCGTTGCTAGGGGTGTTTTTAACATTAAGTCTATGAGCTAAATAATTCGTGCTGCAAAAAATTGGCCGTTAAGAGGGGTGGCCGCTTGAAGAGGTTGCACGGTACTTCAGAAAAAGTGTGTGGAAAACTTGATTCAATAAGGAGCCTGTATGAGCTGCTTACACAAGCTGATTATTAACTGATTCTAGTGATGAAGTCATTAGTAGTGACATGAGATGCTTCATACCTAGCTGTGGTCACTTAATCACTAATCAGACTATTGCAATAGTATCCAGAAAAAACATCTGGTCTGAATTAATTCAATGTGGAATTTATCACAGCTATATGACATAATTTTTTTCTGATAGTTGTGAAAATGCCATACACCACGTGATAATTGGATATGATAGCATTTTCCACCAGTGGTTAATATTTACTCATTCAAACTAGTGTAACATTGAACTGCTATAAAACTATAAGAAATTTGCACCAAAAATAATTACTCTCTGATGAATGATGAATACCTGGTGTTAGATGGGTGTTTTGTTCAGCAATACAAGTTAACAAATGGAGATCCTTAGGAAGATTTCACTCATAAATGGGTATTTTCCAACAAAAATGTGACTTTTATTGCTAAACACCTTCTATTTGCTTGGTCGATGGCAAAAAAAGCACATAAAGCATACAGTTTTGTACGACGTTTAATGCATTTCACTAATAAAGCTATGGCTTAGGATAATGGCTACTCTTCTAACAACATTGGTTTTAAATGAAAAATTATCATAGGGTAAGAACCCCAGTAATTGGCACATTAAGAGTTTGTCCTTAAACTTACCTCTGTTTTCATTTCTTAGAAAAGAAATATTTACTTATAAATATTATTGTATCAAAGAATGCACATCTGTGCATCTATTCAGTTCACTAAAAGCAAAATTTTTTTGAATAGATATTTTTATATAAATTAATGCATAAAAAGTTACCAAAATCACCAGTAATTGGCACCTGATACCCCAGTGTATGACACCTTGTGTTCCAGTGATTGGCACATGTTAATAAAACTGGAAAATCACTATATTTTTCACTTTTAGATTACATACAAATTTCATCATCATAAGAAACATTATTAATGTTAATTAGAGTTGGTAATTTTACATAAATTAATGTTTAATTACACATCTTAACGTTAAAAAACGCATGTTAGAGAAATAAAAATTTTAAATGTTACATGAAAAAAAATATCGAGATTATTAGTGTTTCATCAGTTGGCATGCAGTTTTGATTTTACGAACTATAGCTATTTCCACAGAAATAGAAGAACATTACTTGATGATTCTAATGGACCATAAAAAAATGAAACAGTTCTTCACAGTCGCAATATCTGATTGTGATGGCCAAACATACTTGTTTTTTTATTGTTTTTTTTTTTTTTAATTTAGCAGTAGATCCTGGAAGATTCAAATCAATAGTAGAACCCATACAATATTTTTGCTACAAAAGCGTCAGAAATCAAACTAGTGGCTTATTGAACAACACATTAGGGACTATAAGCACATGTGCCAATTACTGGGAACTAGCAAAACTGAAGCACCACTAAATGGCATCCATCATTTCTTCAAAAACCCAAAAAGAGACAAAAATTTTCTTCTACCCTCTCAAGGTAACACCTTTCAACGAAACAAAACTTTTGACAACCAAAATTTTGAGTCAGATTTTAATGAATTGATGTGCATGCTTCCCTTAAGCCAGAGAAAAAGTTTTTGCAACAAAAATGGCTGATTTGACACAAGTCACAATTGTTTCTCTTTGGTATGCACTGCTACCATTTAGTAACATGAATTGAAGTTATAATCTTTAAAGTAAATGTACGTTCAAATGATATATAGCCGCCTACTTTTAAAAGATTGGATATGAATCTTATTTTATGACATTTTTGTTGGATGTGCCAATTACTGGTGACCTGCCAATTACTGGGGGTGTTACCCTATAAGCTTTGTGCTACAATATGTTGAAGTGAAAAACCAATGTAAATAAAGCACAAATTTCACAGAAAATGCAGCATATAGCTATTTCAAGGCTACAATGGAGCCTCTTCATCAGTGCAAAAAGCTCACCAACACAACTGAAAGTCGCGAGAGAACTCAAGTTCACGATAATTCTGTGATCATTTTTCACGTACAATGTATGTTTAATTAACATTTGTAGAACACTACTAGACTTTTGAGATTTTTATAAAACTCATTTTTTCCTTAAATAATTATCTTTTCTCTTTTGAAACAACCTGCAGTTTAACACTCAAAATCGTCAAGTGATATTTGCTTTAGCAATAATTAGTGACATAAAAAAAGAAGGCATCATTATGTTCATAAATGATTGTGTAGGATTTTAGTGACAAAAATAAACCTTAAACTAGCTAATTTACTGCATATATAAAGATTAACATTTATTTTTAAAGGTTCATAAGATTTGCAATTAAAACTTTTTATTAAGTATATTTACCTTTGAAAAAAATACTCACTAATAGCAATATGAAATCTTTAGATAATAGATTAATTCTTATTTAATAGATTAAGAGATTGATTTCAGCATTCCATATTAATCCTTCCTTAACAAGAAAGTAGAAAGCATTAAAAATAGTTTGAACTATACAAAGGAACAAAGGAGGGTACTCCCCTCTCTGAAAATGCAGCTCATTGTTAAAACCAAAGTAACTACACACACTCACATTGAAAGGAGGATGAGTCTTAATGTTGAAGCACTAATCTGATTGGTGTTTGAGTTTACTAACTGCAGAAAATGTAACATTTTTAATTTGTATGTAACAACGGTAAAAGTACAAGATAAACGGACAGTACTTGGAATTTTAGAACAAATTAAAATCAAGTGGAAAAATTAATAAACAATACATTTTTTAAAAATAATGACAAAACACAACAATAAACTTTGACACAAAAATAAAGTAGAATTTGTCATAGTTAAATCGAGTGAAATGTTTCAAAAGTTAAAACTGCGAAAAGTTGTGAAATTACCTAGTAACACCAACGTCTTCCTCTTATATCCAGGAAGTCTTACAACTTCTTCATAAGTGACGAGATCAAGCTGATCAAAAACAGCATTATGTTTTGCTAAATATTTATCTTTGTAGTGTTTCTTTTTTCGTCCAAAGAAAGAACAGTTCACTACAATCAAAAGAATAAAGACATTAAAAAAACATCACATTTCAAGTTTATAAAATTTATAACTAATTTTGAAGAGGTAACTTAATCAGTTTTTTAGATCAAAGTAACGACAGGGCTGAAAAAGCGGAAATGGAAGTAAGAGGTCTAAATTTCAATCAATAAAAATGGAGTTACCACTTCTAGGCTTTTTCTTTTTTTGCCTGGGCAACACTTTACCACTACTTTCTAATACAGTTTTCAACTGTGATTTAATGAAACTAAAAATGACTTCCTTCTTTGCAACATCTTGTTTGATGACAATTTTCAGAGCTACATTATTTTTATTACAAATACAAATGTGACGACCAGCAACATGCTCTGGGCCCAGCTAGGCTGGTCGTAGTCAATTTATTAGTCCCCAATGAAGATCAATGGCCCTCTTAAAGCTATCTACCCCCTTGCTCATTACCACCTCTTTGGGTAAGCTGTTCCAAGTGCCCACAACCCTATTAAAGTAGTAGTTTTTCCTAATTTCCATGTTAGCCTGAGATTTGAATAGCTTAAAACAATGACCCCTCATCCTGCTTTTCATGCAAAAATTTAATCCCTTAACATCTTTCATTTTGATAAATTTAAACAACTGAATCATGTCCCCTCTGACTCTCTTTGCTCCAGGCTATACATATTAAGCCTATTAAGTCTGGTAACATAATCTAAATCTGAAAGTCCTTTTACTAATCTAGTTACCCTTCTTTGAACCCTTTCCAATACAGAAAAATCTTTCCTAGAGGAATTTTGGTGGTATTCAAACGTTGAACACTGACACTCAGAAGCATTTCTCAAAACATATTAAGCATTTTTTCTTTTAATCAACACCTCCAACACCTCTTTAAATAAAATTTTAAAAATCCTTATTTAGTCAAATAATATTTTTGGTTCTTCCTAACACAAGTTAACTGAATTGAGACATATTTTTATATAGCTTCATTCAGGAAGTCATTCTTAGTTTTACATTAATTTAAATTCAGACACACACATTTTATTTGAGTGGATGAAAAAAAATGTTCATTTATATTATTAACTAATGTATTGGATTATAACTATCATAACATTAACTGATTCCACTTTAGCTCCTGAAGAAGTTAACTAAAAAAATTTGGTTTTGGCCAATTGTATTTTCTTCCTAGACCCATTTTTAAACATTTTTAACTTTGCACTGATAACAACTTTTAAAATCTGTAATAACTGAATATGAGTCATGATTTTTATACAATTTTTAATAGATATCAAAATAATTCACTTCTTGTATAAGTGACGCTATTAACTTTTGTTATTTCAAGGGTAACAAGGACATTTTTTCATACATAAACAAATAAAAATATAAATATTACTGAAAAGAAATATGAGCGAACTAATATGCAACCTTGGTCATTCCTAGATCGCTCTACTGCCATGCTAGCAACTCTCCATTCCTGTAGTTCAGGAGAAGGGATAAGGCCAGCAGTTGTTTCAGAATTTTCCCGTCTCGCTTGCCACCAATTGTGATCATCTTTACTTATAACTTGCAATATATCACCAGTTTTGAATTTTATACCAGCTTGGGCGCATGGAATGAGATCGTCATCTTTAGGATCATAGTCAAACTGTGCACGGACAAATATCTGAGGGAGAAAAACCAAAGTTCTCACTATGCTTCAGCATTGACTGGAGTTTATACATGTAAATGACAATAAAGTAAATAAATTTCATTTTTTAAAAACATAACACTATAATTTAAAATAGAGCCCACTTACTTCACATGTTGGAGGTCCTGTCCTGTAACTTGGAACAATTTTAAAAGTGACATTTCCTCTAGCATCTCTCTGAAAACAAAATGAAATTGAAAAATATATACTGTTTCTTTCATTTAAAGTTAAATTAAACAAGTTAATACATGATGATACTTACAAGCATTTTCTGCAAAGAATCGACTGTCTGATTAGCAACACTGACATTATTAATTTCACGAATCTCATCACCAACATGCAGTGTAGCTAATGGAAAAAAACATCCATAAATACAAATATATTGAAAAATTTTAAATACATATATCAAGCTGTTCAAATAAATGAAAAAAAAAAGTAATTTGTGCTAACACTACTTTAGATGGTTGAAACAGCTATGCAAATAATATGCAATACTTTTGTTGAAAACTCTATGCAACTAATACACAATACTTAAAAAAATAAAATTTTACAGAGTAGATGGCAATCTAATCAGAGTCTTAAAAGATTTTTACTGTAATTTTTAAATTCGTGGTTCAAATAAATAGTTTAATATTTTGGCACCCTCTTCCCCCCAAAAAATCACTCTTTTCACATTGTACTCCCCACTTGCATCCAATTTTTTATAACTTCTAATTTAAATATTAAAGAGAGATTAATTTTTATTTACATTTCCCTTTTATTTTTAAAACATGCACATTACAACTATCTCTAACTAGTTTGAATTGCATACAGCTCATCTTAAAAGATAAGGAATGTGGTAATCCTGAATATGAGAGAATGACAGCACAACCTGTATTAGTAGTGAAATGGGTCATAGACCCAGATAGCATGCTCACTTGCGGCAAGTTTGATTTTTTCTTGATATTATCTTGTTGTGTCAAACTTGACGTGACTGGTTAGCGGCAGACTTTCAGCAAGTTGGGCAGCACCACCGTAAACTACTCTTGCAAACGCTTGTTTGATGGACACTTGCTTCAATCCGGACACCCAGCGCATGCGCGGTAGTACATAGTCTACGGTTCGGCGCCAAACACGGAGAAGCAAAGGAAGCAGGGAGCCATGATGGATTGTTGACGAAGTAAGCTGCACGTTGGAACAGCAGAGAAAAGGTATTTAGCAGTTTAATATTTATTCGAATCAATTGTCTTTAAATTGTAATTCAGAAGAATGCACTGGTGTTTATATTTTTTTACTATCACGATTCGCGTCAAAGTATTTCTTTGTAGCGTAGCACATGTTTCAAGCTCAATGTTCAGCTTTTTAAACTTGATGTTTATGAATAATTTTGAATATATGCATACAGAATGGCTTAAATACAGTTGGTAACAATTTTTATTTGACAGATTTTATCAAACCGTATGTTTTAATTCGATCGACTGTCGATGTCTTAAAACGCCAAAATAAAGTTTCAAACTCGATCTCAAATATACCCAAGTCGTTTTTTTTTTTTGTGTTATTAAATCATAAATTTCTTGTAATTAACATTTAAAATATTAATTGGAAACTCCGAATATTCTGTGCAGTATTTATTTAATTAATATTCAGCTCATTTGTATTTTTAATATTTTTCAGAATTAGTCATGTGCATGCGGGGCAAAGTGAAATAATTCATTTCGTTTACTTATTCAATCATTTACCAAATGACTTACGTATTCATTAATTAACAAATTTTTACTTAATTTAATAATTCACTCTCACTTATTTTCTTATGCATTCACTCTCTATTTTATTCACTCATTTATTTTCTTTGTATCAATTAATAAATTAATTTATTTATTAGTTTATTGTTTCATTATCTTTTCATTTAGTGAATTATTATTTATTTGATCATTATTTTGTTCAAAAAAATTTCTCACAATCAAATAGAAAATGTTTAATTTTTCACTTTGTCCCATGAAAAAAAAACGGGAAAAATTTCTACTTTTTCTCGAAGGCTAAATTTTACTGCCAATAATAAAAAATAATGTTTTGACGCAAGTTTTATTTTATGTGTAATGTTATTTCTTTATATATTGTAATTTTCAAAACAAATTTCCTATTTGTTCATTTTGAAAAAGCTCAGTCATCTTAACTATTTTGCCCCACATTCCCCTAATATTTATTTTAACTTTTATTTTATGTTTTATATTGAAACAGTTCTTGAATCAGGTGTAATTAAGGATTAATGCTATACGACAAATTTAAATATTTTTATTATTATCAAATTGAAAAAAAAACTGGGCATTTAAAATTTTTTTTCCGACATTTTTTTTTTTTTGTTTTGACAAACGTGCCCTGTAGGGCATGTTAAAATTTTAAAGAATTTTGTAGCCGTGACTGATTATTGTATATTTAAATTTGTTAAAATTCTACTTTAACTTTTACGCTTGTTAAACTTAAACCGTAGAGTCTTGAAAATCGGATGTAGTTGGGGCTCATGCCTCCTCGTATTACAAGGTAGCAAAATATTTCAATTTTCAGATGTTAATGAAAATCATTTCATTCTAACTAAAAATGTAACTAAAAACATTAAGCACCTCAAATAGAGCAGAACCCAGAACTTTTAAGACTCTTTTGCATTTTGAATATTCGGTTTGTCTGCTGAATAAGTGTACTGAATACCAACTGAATATTCAGTGTATCACTAAAGAGTTAGTTTTGCTTCAATCTATATATTAAATAAAATTCATAATTTTGTTAATTCGTTGCGAGTTGTATTCCTCTTTGGTCTTTTCCTGAATACCTGGTAAATTTATCCATTTTACCACTCTGGCAGTGCCAACGAGAGGCCATGTCAGCTTAGTCGGAAATTAGTGACCCGTCCTTCGAAGGGGCCCGACTTGGAATCACAGTAGACAAATTTAACAAGCTAAATGGGGGGACGGGGCCTGGCGATAAAACCAAGTGGCTTGTTAGCTCATGGCTGCCTTGTACCCTGGATCAATTGAACCTTTTTTTTTAATAAAAACTTCTATACAGAATAACTACGAATATACTATTTGTTCTTCTCATTGAAGGAATATTTCACATCAAATTAAAATGCAGTAAATTAAATGTATGATCTTTTGTGAAATACTGATTATAAGCATTTCAAATGAATGTGTTTAATTTACCAGACTCCCGTCTTCAATCCCAATTTTCAAAATATTGGTGTATATTTCATTCAGAATAAATTTTGCACAAAGTAAAACACTGCCATTATTGTTATCAGAGACCCTCTCAGTTTTCTGATAAGAACTTCAAATTTTATTGACTGGTGAAATATGGTTATTCACACTTGGGGGGGGGGGGGGGGGGGAGACTTGTGAACAATGACATGTTTTACATAACATTAATCTTGAAAAAATCTCAAATAATAGCAGTCCCAGTACTCGATCTCTTGGACAAATGTTTGAAACAATTAGATTTATGCTTCTCTGGTCAAAACTTCTTCATTTGAGCAGCTGTTTTATGTAATTTCATCATTTTCTTTTACTTAGGAAAACATATTTTAAATTAATAAAGTCAGACCAAACAACGTAAGTAGAAGCACAAATTTGTAAATTACAGCAATGCTGTAATTTACAAATTTGTGCTTCTACTTACGTTGTTTGGTCTGACTTTACTATTCAGCACAAAGGTATTTATTTATCATATTTTAAATTGTTTAGCCAAACTTCATTATTGCAAATCGTTATATTGTTCTTTAAAATATATCTTTCTTGCATATTCTGCTTTTTTTTAATCATGTTCATATGTGTCCCAGGCCTGTTTATATGTTCTCCCCAAAAAGAGCACATGTAAGCAATTAAAGACATTTTTTAAAAAGTCCATGACACAAAGAAAAGGCTACCTATTTAATCTTGGAGATATTTTGGTGCTGCGAAATAGATAATATTTTTTTGAAAAATAAAGAAATGTAAAAAATTGTTCCCATGTGTCCTTTTCCCCCTACAACTAATGAAAAGGAATATTTGGGTATTTAAAAACTTGCAATTATATCTCCAGATTTGCCAAATCATCAGCTAAAATTTGCTGAATATGGGATTTTGGCTAAATACCTCCCTTCGTGGCATTCTGATTTTTATAAATGCATGTAGTTTTCTCGTGGCAAAACTTCAAGATGCAGTGCACATATAACATATTTATGTGTTCACTTTTTAATTATTTTGATTTTGTCCTTGCTTTTGTAATCAAGTATTAATTCGACTTTTTCCTCCTTTTTTTCGAAAATGTCCTACTTTTTGACGCTGAAAATGTTCTATGAGCTCTGTAAATTTCATGCCATCTTTCTAGACATGTTTGTTGCACAGCATGATTTACATTTGCACTGATTATTGTTAACTATTTTGAGAAGCTGTTTTAAAGAAATGGTTTAAAATTTAAAAACATTTCTTTGCGATCTCTATACCAAAAAAAAGGGAAAAACATAACTTTTGTGTCTAACACGAGGCTTGAAATATACCTGTGCAGAATGATTATTCTGATAATTATTGTAGGATTTTTTACCTTTATCGAAACAAAGTTTGCTTGAATAATTTCTTTTTTGCCTGTGGATTGCCAGATGATTTCATACGTTTAATATGGCTTTATTTCGGAATTCAAATTAAATTGAATATATAGCTTAACTGTAACTTAGTTTAGCTTCTAGCAATAACTTGTTTTTATTATTCAAAATATTAGCTCCATTAATAATATTTGTCTCCAATTTTAAAACTAGTTATATTTCCATAAAATAATTTTAGTCGACAATTTCAAAATAGTATTCTTGTTTGTTGACTTTACTTTGAGCTCTGGTTAAATGTATTAGCAAATATAGCATGCCCTATTGTTTATTCTTATGTTTTTTTTTTATAGCTGCTTGTCAAAGGGTGTATAAGGATATATGGCAGCTGGCATCAAGAAATAATGTGAGTTTTTGAGTACAACATTATAATTTTTATTAATAAACTTCATAAATAGGATTTTTTAAAGCTGGGTTGTCAGGTTTTTGACTAGTAACAGTCTTTTACAGTGTAAACTCTTGCACCTCTAGTCAAAAATGTTTATTATATCTTAGTAAACGTAACCTATGATATTTCCCAAGTTTTATTGAATGGCTTTATATAAAGTATTCAGCAGCAGAATAATTATTTCCCTTCTTATTTGCTTTCAAGGTAAATATTCATTTTCAATTTACTTTTAAGGGTCAAATAGGTGTGCATAAATAATACTTAAATGTATTTAATGTTTGGCAAAAAAAAAAAAACACTTAGAGGTAAAAATGATTGTTTTTTTTTAATAAGTGCATTAATTATAAATACTTTTAAGTTAATTGGACTGACTAGATAGTAAATAATTGTGAAATTAACATTAAAAAAGAATATCATGCACTTGTATATGAGGTTAGCTCTTTCTGAAAATCTTATATATATATGCTAGCTTGAATTTTTAAAGAAAAGGGGGGAAAACACAAAAATTTTTGAGTATGCATTGAAAATCAGATTTTAAACTTGTCATTTCATTTTACTTCCTATCATGTTTAAACCAACCAATTACCCATTTGAAATTTCAGCAGGATTTATGACAGCTGTTGCAAGTTTTTAATTTGTATGTTTTTTCAGTAAACTTTTGTTCGCAAGCAAATTTGAACGATTGGAGTTTTTTAGTTTAAATCGGTATTGTATTTCCGTCATGTTTACAAACCTAAGCTTGTTTGGAAGTAATAAATCCTACAATTTATGTGGGGAATGCTACAAGTAGGTGTTGACAAGTCAGGATTTTTGTTTTGAGGAAAACTCGCCAAATTAATTTTTTTTTACTATTTATGGGGAATGTGAAGGCTGGATTATGCTATTAAACTATCATTTCTAAATTTTAATTAAAACAAAGTATGTCTTCTTTCAATCAAAGATTTTCAACAAACGTGAAATATTAAGTACTAGTGGTACCCGCACGGCTTTGCCCGTAATAGAAAAATTAAAAGATCTTTTGGTTTGCCTGTATATTTACAAGTAATATATGAGGAATTTTCTCGCCAGTTGACTTGTACCCATTTTACGGTTCCACGTTATGATAATTTCGTAATTTACTCAATCATCTTACGAAAATTTTGTTCTAAAAATTGGAATAGAAAAAGAACCACATCGAATTTTCGAAAAGTCGCTTCGAGGTGCACATCCCTATGCTACAAACTAACTTTGCCAAATTTCATGAAAATCGGCCGAACGGTCTAGGCGCTATGCCCGTCACAGAGATCCTTACAGACAGAGGAACTTTCAGCTTTATTATTAGTAAAGATTTTTTTTTTTAAGTTTGCTGATACAGTGAAACCTGTGTAAGTTGACCACTTGCAGTGCACTACTTTAATGGTCAACTTACAGAGTTTGATTTATATGATAAGGGCTAATTCCGTGCGTGAAAAAAGCGGTCAACTTAAGACAGGTGGTAAGCTTACAAGGGTGGTCAACTTCACAGGTTTTACTGTACCTACTTTTAGTTATTCTCTTAGGTGTTTTGTTAGGTACTTGTTGCTTGGTTAGGTTCTTTCATACATAATTTTCATCATGCTCACCAACAATTCCATCAATGTTTAACTTAATTTTTATTATTATTTTCATACTTCAGCTGAATTAAATTTTGAACTTCCATATAAGGCAGTGAGATTGCAAAACTCTATAGCTCTGCAAAAAAAGTTATTTTGCTCCGCATTTCACAGTCGAGCGTTCAAAAGCATGAGGCATGACATAGTGCTTAAAACTGTCTTATTAAGTAAAAAATAATTATTTTTATGCTAGTGTTTAAAATGATTATTATAGCTCAAAAATAATTTTAGATAAGTGTTTTTGAGATTTAAAGTTTTTTGTTGAATTTTATGCAAAATACCGAGCTGCTCCTCAAATTCACCACAGATCAGGGTTGAGTTTTGGACTATCTAAAACTGGTTTCGGACAGAACAGGCGGTTTTTACCGTCCAAAAGTACCCTAATCTGTCAAAGTATGCTAAAGCTAAAAGTATAATCAAATCAACTCATATTTACTGCAATATTAATAATGCATAAATAATAATAAGTTTTAATTAATGAGTGTTTGTATTTTCTCTGAAAGGTTCATTAATAAATATTTTACTTAAACAAATTGCCCATAACTCTATTATGCAAAAACTTTCTTAGTAGCAGTTCGTAGAGTTATGAAAAAAAATTCACTGCACTACCAAGACAACTAGTTTCAGTTCCATTTATAACTCAGAAAAATGTTATTAAATGTAATTTTTTGTTGTGAAAAAAAAAAGAATTTTTTTCATGGTTTTTGCGTTCAAGTTTTACATGATATTTTAACATTTTTTTAAAATAATAGATGAAAGAATAATAAATTGATTAAATACATTCACTAAAATTTTAAAACTTGTGCATTTTTTTTAAATTCATATTTTAATATAATATACATTCTGCAACTATTTATTGCATTTCAGTCAATTATTGAACTATATTTTGAAAACTTTCTTTTGCACTCGTGCATAAATGCCAAAAAGTTTGGTTACTATTATGAAACAAAAAAAAAAAAAAAAATGCGTAAAATTTAGAATTAGCTGTATCATTCAGTTACATATATTTTTATACTTGAATGTTCACCATTGAATGAATATTCAATATAAAACATAACTTTGATGCATTTTGTTCTGTTTTTGATATTTTCTCACAAAATATAGTTTCTCAAAAAATGTAGTGTTGGACAGGACGGTAAAAACCGTGGTTTTTACTGTTGTGTCAAATCTTGCCAACCCTGCTACAGATGCTTGTCAAATTGTTTCTCCAAGGTTGGCAACCCTAACCCTGGAAGGTGCTGCTGTACAGCATGATTTTTAAAAAAAATCAATGTTAGTCCACTTAGTACGTTATCTTTAAGTCATTTTATTCAAAACTTGCATATGTCCACTTACATCCCTTCGCTTCTCACTGCTTCATCTGATGTACTTCTAAAAGAAGCTTCGCACTGTTTATATTTGCTATCGTCTGAAAAATTATATTTTGGTACTGGGATTTTAAACTATTCATATTAGCTGAGACTTGTTCATTCTATTAGAAGGCTTAATCTGCTTTGTGCTTAGAGTTTGGGGATCTGTAAATCAGTTCCTGATCTTGTAAAAATGATCGCTTATGTTAATGCCACGGGACCATAATGTTTTAACGGGTCTAGTTTGCATTTCAGTGCTGGCGATTATTTTTGTATTAAATAGTTTTGAGAATACAAGGCTAATTTTTCTTTTAAAACATGTTTCAAAAGTGAAAACGTCTCCAAAAGTAATAAAACTTACCAGCAAAGATTCTTCCTCATTTTTAATAAAAGTAAAAAACAGAAATTGTGTGGTAACAAAAGCACTCCATTGAAAAAAGTTTTGAAAATAAATGCAAATATAACATTAAAAATATATTTCTCTTTAAGTTAACATTAGCAATTGGTGGTTTTCAAGTAGCCCCTTTAATGCGAGTAGGGTTCCTAACTGGGGAACTATAGTTTATGCCTGTCTTTAAGACTACTGTTAGCAGAATTCTTTAATGAAAGTAAAACTTATAATTCTTATACAATGCTTTTTTTTTTTTTAGGACACAAAGACATGAAGAAAAGTGTGAAGAATCGATGTATTATAATATTCTGTAAATACTGTTGGACAGTTTGTTTGTAATTATTGTTAATAAACAGTCTATTGATTTATTATAACTGTCTTTTTAAATTTATTTTGTGTTTGCTGAGAATAGGGTTACCACAAAACTGAAAAGTCTCCATAGAATAAAAGTTTATTTAATTGATGCTTGTGCCATATTTGTATATGATAGGGAAAAAAAACGGGGGAAATAATTTACTAGTAATTTATTCTCCATATAATTTAGTTTGAATTGTACATCTTAACAAGTATATTTTATTAATATAATGGCAAAAATTAACATTTCTGGAGAAGTCTACTGTATCAATTCAATGTTATTCAGTACAACTTGTACAATTTGACCTATACCTTACTTCCTGTGCTCTAATTTGTTAGAAGGTCGCTATGAGACCGTGAGCTAAATGCCAGTTCAATATCCAAAAACAAATTAATTTATTTAATAATAATATAATGTTACGTTGAATTTGGGATTTGTTTTGTGTTCATCTGCTTGATAATCAACTCTCCTTCATAAAATTAGATGAATGTATGATCACACATTAGCAAACTTTTTACCCCTGAATCAGATCCTACATATAGTAAATAATAAAGTAAAAAAAAGTCTTCAAATTTACTATAAATTTGGGTTTAAATTTACATTCACATGTATATAATTAACATTGTATTTACAGCATTCGATGAATGCATGAGAATTTTTGTTAAAGAAAAATGTAATGCCCTATTCAAATTTTAATTGGTAAATAAAGCTAGTACAGTGAAACCTGTATAAGTTGACCACCTGTGGTGCATTACTTTAGTTGTCAACTTAAACAAGTGTCAACTACAAAGTTAGATTTATATGATAAGGGCCAATTCCGTGCCTGAAAAAGCGGTCAACTTCACAGGTTTTACTGTACTACATTGTGTAAATTGGGATATAAAATTTTGAAAAGGTTTTAATCCTTTATTAAAAAACAAGTGAGAATTTGTTTAGAGAAAAACTTTTATAAAATTAGCAGTTGTTTAGCTTTGCGTTATAATTTCTGCAAATTTTCTGAAAACAAAAGTTTTGTTGTATCAAATTTTCATGAATCAGATCAAAGGTACTGTTAACTTATTGCAAACTATTACAAACTTCTCTTGGATGCATAAATATTCATTGTTTAATTTAATTAAATTTTTATAGTGTAAAATATTTTTCTACAGTTATTGCTAAAACTAAAATAATTGTTTACTAGAAATACTACCAATTTTGAGACCTGATTTTTTTCAGACAAGTGTAGTATTATAAATTCAAATTTTTAATACAATAAAAGTATGTTCTAGTTTGCAGTGGGTTCACAATACTTTTTGTTAAGAATGGCTACTTATTCACTAATTTGTGGAAAATTTGGTACAACAAACTTTTCTATTAGTTTGCAGAAAATTTTCAGAATTTGATGCACCTAAGCAAATTTGCAATGAACCTGCTACAGTTTGATATGACTTACAGGACAAACTTGCTGCAAGTTCAGTTCGTGGGGACTACAAGGCTTGCATCAGACTTGCAGACTTGTCACATCCATTTTGATGCAAGTTTGCAGAATTGCAAAGCAAGTTTGCTGCAAGCAAAAAAATGCTATGCAAATTTGATATGAACTGGAAGCAAATTTGATATGACAAAGCTCAGTTTGAAGCAAACTTGTCACAGCAAAGCTTCAGTTGCTTTGAACTTGCAGCAAGTTTGATACCACAAAAATGACTTTCCTACTGGTTTGCAACGAACTTGCAGCAAACTTGATAAGACTTGCAGGACAAACTTGCTGCAAGTTCACTTCGTGGGGAAAGCAAGGCTTGCATAAGCTTGCATCTCGTTTGCATCTGACTTGCAGACTTGTCTCATCCAATTTGATGCAAGTTTGCAGAATTCCAAAGCAAATTTGTTGCAAGTTTGCTGCAAGCAAAAAATGCTATCTGGGGAGTAAATGCCATCTACCTGTGTCTTTAGAAAATACAAGGGAGAAGAAAATTTTTATTGATTAACTCTTCCAAATCATTTTAAACAAATCACTATTTTTTTTTCATAAACTGAATGTCTTTATGGGAAACAGGGCGGGCGAAGTGTGTGGCTACGAAATGAAATGAAATCAAATGAAAGAGAGCGGGGGAGGGGGAGTCTCACTTCTGATGTCCTGGTTGAACATTTCAGAAATCTAGCAAGCCCAATGTACGCCCGTCGGATCATGCCAAGCCTGATCGTGCAAATGTCTTTTGAGCGCCTTTATGAAGTAACGTTTGAGCAAAATATAGTTAACATGTAGGGTGAGGTTTTGTTGACAAATATATGGAAACAAATACGTTTGGCAATGAATTTAACAATCAGTAAACTTTTAACTTTGGAACTCGGTGTACAATTTTACGTCATGTCTCAAAGTTATTTCCTGTGAGGGAGGATGTAAGGGGTGATTAAGATTAAATTTTGAAATTTGATTTTTTTTCCTTGGTAACCTTGCATTGAGCTGCTGTCAAAAAAGAGGTGGCCAATTTCAGTTTATCAAAACATTTTATCCCAAAAATTAAATTTTTTTTTTTTTTTGGAATTTGATTGAAATAATTATTGCTTCTTTTTGTCTAATAAGTTCTTCAAAAAATGGGAAACGGCTATTATGCAGCTTTAATTTCTAATATTTGATATACTGTCCAGAAAGCAAGATGTGTATTTCTGGACTTCGTATTGATCAATATTCAATTTGTTTCTGAAGTAAATGTTTCAAAATGTAGAAAATTGTGAAAAACCCACTTTTACCTAGTAGCAGATTTTTTCAAGTATGCCTGCCTAGAAAAAATGGGTGGTTTTTTTCAGGCTGGGCCCGGTTTGATGAGCCCATGATTCTGCCTTTGATATGCTGATGCATTTTTGAAAAAAGAAAATATTTTAAATATCAAAGTTAACGCCGCTCTAAATATCTCTCTAATCTCTTATTAATAAATAATTATCCAAAGTCTTATACCTGTCATAACATGACAAAGGAGTACACCCAAACCCGTTTTTATGCGGTCTTTTTTTATGCAATTTTTTTTTGCGTGATTTTTTCTGCGAATTTTTCTTGTGCATTACATTAAAATTTCAGATTGGGATTCAAATGACAAAATTATTTTTATAACAAGTGCAAGGTAGTATTTTCAAATGACAATATAGGCACTCTGATAAGAAGTTACTGTGACCTCCTAAAAATTTCCTTAGTCGAGAAATTTTGTCCGACTACTCGGTAAAAATTATCATCACTTGGTTTATTTTGATTTCTTTAAACATTACAATTTTGTGAGTTTTTGGGGGTTTTTTCTATGTGAGACTTTTTTTATGTCGTCCCTATCCACCGCATAATTTTTTTTTTTAAAACTGTGTTGCGAAAACAACTTTTTGAAGCTACTTGTGAAGTTTCAAACAATTTTTTATGCAATTTTTTTATGCAGCCCCTATCCACCGCATAAAAACAGATTTAGGTGTATGAATAGATTTATAAATTGACACAGAGGATATTCTTCTTTGAAATCTGAAACTGAAGTCATTTCTGGTAAAACCAAAAATTATAAAATACGGAACCATTACAAAAGGCATTGAATTTATTACTAAAAACAAATACATAGCTTCTCCAAAGCTTTTTTCTTTTAATTTAATGCACAAATAGTTAAAGTAATAAAAGGGAGGGGGGAAGGAGAATCGAGCTATTGCGGGTCAAATCTTTACTTTTTGGAACTAAAAAGTTAACCTAAATTATTGTGTACAATATATAAATATTACGCACATCAAAAAAAAAAAAAAATGTCCTTAGCGTATTTTTATGTATGATAACACAAAGCAATGGAATCACCACGAATTAAAACTCACAAAAAGACTATGAACAGCATGTTTTGACACAACAAGTCAATAATTTTCCCTTTTAGATTCTCAGAGAGACAGATTAATTGTTTCAATGAGCTTAATTTCACCACCGCCATTAGATATAATGAAGAATTCGATTTAACTTATTTGGTTAGATTTTCCCCCCTTCATTTGGAGCATTTTTGATCCGTAGAGCTTGGTGCTTTTTTGGCTCTGGCGCCGTCATGCGTCGAATGACCTTGCTCATAGAAACGGCATGACTCTGGTGTAATGTAAGGTCACACCCTTCCCCATGGGATCAATGCACGTAATACAATCGGACTTTGAAACTAAAGCTGGCTAGAAGGCTAGAATAACTAAAATTGGGAAATTAATAAAAATATTGATAATTTTGTACACAAAAAATTCAAAATTACTGCTCTTAACTTTATTATGAACATGTTATTAAAACACAGGAAATCAAAGAATCAAAAACTAAATACCAATCAATTTAAGGTTATATAGGTGAAGCTTTCAAGTAATACCGGCCCCCCTCTGTTTAGGTTTAAGTTTTTGAACATTAGGTTCTGATTGTGACAAAGCATACCTCAATCCATTTTCAATGACCAGCTCGATATTTTGACTTTAAGGTAAGCTAATGATGAAAATCCAGAATCAAAGATATGTGGATAAAAACCACACTAAAAACCTCAAAAAGCAATAATATTAAAAACATTTACATGTGGCCAAAAAAAAAAAAAAATCAAGTAACATACAGTTGGTTTTACTGTTTTATTTCATACCATTATGCCTCCTCTGAGATTTTTCCATGCCCCCCCCCCCCCCCCCCCAGGTTGAAAACAGCAGATTTACATTAGCAACGCTAAAAAAGACAAATGCTAGAATTCTAGTAAAAAAGGCTTCAGAACTAATTAGATCTTACTTACCTTGCCGATGAATCATTCCACCATGCATAATTCGAGCAACTATACACCTTCCTTTATCGTCTAATTTCAAAGTGATACCCTAAAATAAATGCATATAGTGATAATAAACATGAATCATATTTTATCAGAGGTGAGAGAAAAAAAAACTAATTCATGTGAGGTAGATTATGACGATAATGGAATTAGGATGTTTTCAATAGAGTTCACTAGTTTTAAATGATTTCTGAGTAAAATAATATTTTTTACGAATTTTTGATCAATGAACCAAATCAGATACAGCTGGATTAAACATGTTAATGAAAGTAGGGGCATCGTGAGATGGTAAAATAAAATTGTGAAACATCTGTACCTCCAAAAGGTGCAAAGGATCAGAAGAATTGTTGTGTTGCCACTCACTAGGAAAACCTGAACTCCTCAGGGAAAATGAAAAAAATATTGAAATTTCTGGAGAAGTCAGGGAATTCTTTTTCAACATTTTCATTTGAAGTTTGAAATTACTGCACCAGTTGCGCCAAAGTACATTTATTGTGGCCAAAAAAAAAAAAAAAAAGTGTGCCATGGCTTTTCCAATTTTCAATTCTGTCTATCTGCTTCCCTTACATCTTGAATTGTGGGGCAGAGCGAGTGTGAATTATTGCAGTGTAATTGGTTTCACTTTGCCAGAAAATTGCAGCCATCTCTCCCCACCCATTAAAGGGGGGGGGGGGAACGAACTGATGTGTGTATCACATGACTTCCTTTTATGCCAATTTAATGATAATAGCGCTTTGGAGTAAGCAAGGAAACACTAAATATTTTCACCCCTAGTTTCTTGCGAACCGAAGCAAAAAAACGTTTTACACAGATTTATTTCTCCATTATTGGCAATTTTAATGTGATTCAGTGGTTAACTCTTTAAATATCACCAACATTGACCAAATTAAAACCAGATTTAAAAGTTAAATTTAAAAAAAAAATCGCCAAAATTTATCGCCAAGTTGGCGACAAAACATGGCGGCCAAAAGCTTGGCGATATACCGCCAAGTGTTTGACAAATTATAACACCACTTGAGTTAGCATTGAAATTAACAGTGATTTCCCCAAAAAAAGGTGTAAAAGACCCCCTTAGGAACATCCGAATGCAACCAAAAGAGAAGGTGTACAACTAGACCCCACTAGGAGTCTACGTACAAAATTTCAACTTTCTAGGACATACCGTGTTTGAGTTATGCGAGATACGTACATACACACGGACGCCACGAGAAAACTCATTGTAATTAATCTGTACGTTCCTAGGCATATATCCACGCGTGGTCGGGTCGAAAAAAAAAAAAAAAACATTCATTCGGGGGTGAGCAAAATGGAAATTAAGGCCGATTTTTGAGTGAAATTTTTTTCGCGAATACAATACTTTCTTTTTTCTAAAACGAAGTAAAAAAGACTCACCAGATTCCTTTCATTGCTCTTATAGCAGAATAAATGGTTTTCAGTAGCTAAAAACAAAACTTTTCAGCGATTCACGCCACTTTTAAAATGAATTGAAAGCTCGGCAATCCGGAAAGTACAGAAAATCTCAAATACCTTATGCGTGAATCTTCCGAATCGTTAAGGGAACAAAAATTGAAGCTCATTTTGAAATATTGAATGCAATAAAGCTAAAAGAAAAAAAAAATGAAATGATATCTTTTCAAACTAGGAACTATAATTTACAAAAAATGCGATCGCGGAATCGAACCCACGCATAACTGCGTTCGCAAAAACGGTTCATTCTTATATATAGGATTAAGAGAAATAAAGAATTCTGATTTATATTCGTTTATTTCATTTTATTTTAATATTTTTGAGAATCTTTATTTCCATTTTTATGCTATTTTTGAAACAATAAGTTTTCAAACTGGTGCCAGATTTTTAGGTTATATTACAAACGCTAAATATAATAACAAATTTGAGCTAAAATTTCCATTTTTTCCTTCTGCATAAAATGAAAACATGATTTAAAAGTGCAAAAATAACTTTGATTTAATCTATAAATACAAAGCAATTAGTTTATAATGATGACTTACCATAGGTTCATCTGTATTCTTTTGAAACTGAACTAAACGAACTCTAGTAACTGAATCAGCTTCAGGTCCAATTTCTGTTTCCATACCTTGGCCACCATTCGCATATGGAGCAACAGGAGGAGGGGTTACACGAATAGCATCTTCACCATATACTTCTTGGGCAAGAACATCATGAGCTTGCAACAAACTCTGGAATAGATAAAAATGAAAGGTAACTTATAACTTATTGGATAAATTCGAAAGAGTAAATAAGTCACTAAAAATAATTTTAGTACTTTTTTTTACTTTGTTTCATAAAAATAAAATGCAGAAAAGAAGAATGTCTCTAATAGTATTAACGGAACAAAAATGCATTCAGTGGCATCAATATAATATTATACGCATTTTGTCTTTTGTACAGCAGGGATTATCGTGTAACATGCCGTTCAAACTAATATTTGCTAAAGAACCAGTGGTTGCGAAGTAGTTAATGATTCCATTTTAAATTACATTTTCGTTTTACATTTTGAGTTATTATTTATAATATCACTACATTATTTTTTCTCCATAACCGATTTTTTTATATTATTTTACATTCGTTTATCTACACTATTAAAATCTGAGAGTGTCTATATCTATGCATGTATGTGTGTATGTAATCGTAACTCCTCTGGACCGCCAGAAAATTGAAGATCGAATCAAGTATCGATAGATTCGTAATTTTTCGGACATCATGTTTAGGCAGATTTCATATTTCTCGACTTTAATTAGCTGGAGGTATAAATTTTAAACGTCCTTTCACCCCCCCCCCCTTTCTTCGCGGAAAACCACGTATTTTGCTAATGGCAAGTTGCCAATAATTTTTCACTCTTTCTTTGCTTAAAGGTGAAGTGATTCGGTTGATGAGGGTCTATTTTAACGGAAAGCGAGTTAGGTAAGGAGCGCTTTTTTGAAGCTATCTAATTTTTTCTTCATATTTCCCTTTGAAGGAACGTAACTTATGATTCAAAAACGTCAGTTCAAATTCTTTCACCCACTTGAGCAGCTCAAGCGACAAGTACGGAGTGAAGCTCCCGAGGGCAGTGTACCTGCAGGACGAGCCGCCATAGGCGAGGAGGCCGAGGTTAAGGCCACAGGCGGCTAGAAGGGGACGGAGCTCCCAAAGTCGTCATTTTTGATTATGCTGAAAGTTTAACGCATGTTCTTTTTCGAAACTATAAGAAACTTCCCTTTTTAAAAAATTTTGTTCAAAAAGATTATTTCTTAAAAGTTTTGGGAAGTCGAAGTTGGACTCCGTTTGATTCTTGAAGAATAACATGCCAATTTACATAAGTTAATATTTTTTACGCCAAGAGTGAACATTGCACTAACAATTATTTTGTGTTCAACTATGTTACGGCATGAATACTTATAATTGACAATCGATGCAAATTTCATTCAAAGCTGTGCAAAAAAAAAAAAAAAAAAAAAAATTTGATCATGAAAATCCTTTTACGTAAAAGTGAATCGTACTGGTATATATTTCAGTGAATATACATACTAATTGTACCCAAAAAAGTAAGATATGTATGGTTGACTCTAATATTTGACTCATTTGACTCTGAAATTGCAAACTCTTAGAATTACATGACTTCCAACGTCATTTACTGCTTTCGTTTATGCTGAGCAAAACATTTAGCTTTCTTTGCACAGCTTTGAATAACCTTCAAGCCAACAGTATATATTTATTTCAGATCTTATGGTTCACAAAGGATTTAATAATGTTTTTTCGGATCGATGTACACATTCGTTATACATCCATTTTGTAAATATGTGCCTCAAAAGCATTTCCTTTATAGGCATAATTTTAAATTTATTTTCTATATAGGTCACCCCATAAAACACATTCATGATAGCTGTAAAAGCTCTGTTTTGGACGCATAATACGAAGCGTGTTTGTGTTTTTATTCTACATATGAGTCAAAATGTTGTCTGCAGTTTGTCAAACTTGATTACAACCTCAATGACGTCATTTATTCGTTTCAAAGAAAATACACGTGAAAGATATCTATTAAACGAGCTGATGTGTGAATCACATGACTTAATTTTACGCCAATTTAATGATAACAGCGCCTTGGAGTAAGCAAGGAAACACTAAATATTTTCACCCCTAATTTCTTGCGAACCGAAGCAAAAAAATGTTTTTACACAGATTTATTTCCCCAGTACTGGCAACTTAAATGTGATTCAGTGGTTAACTCTTTAAATATCACCAACATTGGCCAAATTAAAACCAGATTTGAAAATTAAAAAAAACAAAAGCCAAATTTTTTCGCCAAGTTGGCGACAAAACTTAGCATCCAAAAGCTTGGCGGTATGTCGCCAAATGTTTGACAAATTATAACACCACTTGAGTAAGCATCGAAATTAACAATGATTACCCCCAACCCCCCAAAAAGGTATAAAAGACCCCCTTAGGAACATCCGAATGCAACCAAAAGGCAGGCCCGCGCCAAACCTGATCGGCGCCGTCGTGCAGATGCCTTTTGAGCGCCTGTATGCAGTGGCGTTTGGCGAAAATATGGTTAAAACCTGGAATTAGGTTTTGTAGACAAATGTGATGTAGAAAAAAATGTTTGGCATTTAATTAAAAAAAAAAACAATGTGCAATAACGTGTATTTTGTTTTGGGTTAAGAGTGTACGTTTTTTTACTTCATATCTCGCGTTATTTCGAGTTACGTAGCTCCTCTGATACGCTATTGCGTTTTAGAAAAAGAACAAATTTCTCTCTTATCTCTAATTGTTGAATAACTAATCAAACTTGTATACCTCTTAAAACATAACAGGGTATTATATTTCTAAATTGAAGGATATCCCACCTTAAAATCTGAAACTGAAATCCCTTCGAGTAAAACCAAAAATTATAAATAATGGAAGGCATTGAATATGATAATATAAAACAAATACATTATCCAAAAGCTCTTTTTTTTTGACAAACAAATAGTTAAAGAAAAAGGAAGGGGGGGGGGGAGGAATCGAGTAATTTGGTCAAGTCGTTATTTTATGAGACTAAAAAGTTAACCCAAATTGTTGTCTACAATATCCAAATATTAGCTTTCACAAATAAAATACATATATGCAAATGGGCTTACATTATTTTTTATGTATGATAACATGAAATAGTCGAATTACCACGAAAAATAATTAAAAATCGCAAAAATACATATTTAACAAATTATAATGCAACATATTCACCTCAATATCCAAAATGGGAATATAAAATTTCTTGTGCCTCATATGCTTCTCAGCTTTTAGACATACCGAAACAGCATTCACGGTTCCACATTAGGAAGAAAAATGCTAGTTTAATGCATTAATTAGCATCACGTGTTTTCATTGTAAAAGATTTCGCTTTTGAAAAGTATGTTTAGACTCGACTAGGCAATTTATTTTTTCTTTTAGATAGGCAGCGAGAGGATTGCTCGTTTCACTTATAGCAGTGTAATTTTACCGCCACCATTAGACATAATCAGTGCCTAATGAACGCACGGTCTGACAGATTCACGGACCTGGGAACCACAATTTTAGGGTCATCCAAATGGGGTGAATTTCTCTTCTTATTCCCTTTTTTGAAAACTTCCACATGAAAAATGAGCAGATTCTCATGTGAGAGGGGCACCAAATTTTTCCAGGGCATGTGCATCATTTTGGCTTGATCGGGCCCTGGATATAATGCTAAGTTCAATTTTATTATTATTTTTATTTGGTTGGAAAGAGTTCCTCTATTTAGAGCATTTTTGATTGTGAGAGCTAGGCGCCTTTTTGACTCTGGCGCCGTCGTGCCCCGCACGACCTCGCACATAAGGACGGCGTGTCCCTGCCAAAAGGGAAGGTGCACAACTAGACTACAATAGGAGTCTACGCACCAAATTTCAACTTTCTAGGACATACCGTTTTTGAGTCATGCGAAGCACATACGCACATACATACGTAAATACGGACATCATTAGAAAACTCGTTGTAATTAACTCGGGGATCGTAAAAACGGATATTTCGGGTGTCTGTACGTTCCTAGGCATATATCCACGTGTGGTCGGGTCAAAAAAACCCCTCAACATTCATTCGGGGGGTGAGCAAAATGGAAATTAAGGCCGATATTTGAATTAAAATTTTTTCGCAAATACAATACTTCCTTTTTTGTAAAAGGAAGTAAAAACGCAGAAGACTAATGAACAATATACGATTCAACCTGCGACCCTACAGCTGAGTGATATTTCCTCTTCTGTTATCACATTAAAGATTATCTTAAAAACCACTTCGAAAATGCAGTAAATTCGCACGGATACCTTCCAAATATTGAAGGCCATTTGTGATAGATTTTATGCTTTTTCTTGCCGATCAATGTTTTCGGGTCTCTAAAGCTCGCTCCGTTTCTGCCACGAAAGATTGAAATCGTGTTGAATGAAGTAAACATAAGTTAGGAAAACGAGCTTAACATCTAATGCTTGTACAAATCAGGTTCGGATTCAATAAAAAATTGCTATTTGTGTCTAGTTAAAGAGCTTTTCATAATGAAGTCAATGCTCAGTGCTTTGAATACCGTAAGGGCAAACGAGGCAGGTGCCCCACTGGAAGGGGTCCCACAACAATCCGATACGAAATATTACAAAATTTTACCAAAAAAAAAAAAAAAAAGATAATTTTAGCATTGAAATCGAAGAAAAAAAGGCTTTTAATAAATCTACAAACAATCATTACTTGAACATTTAATTTTACTAAAGTAAAAAAATTATTGGAGGGGGTTGATACACAAAAAATAAAAACTAATTAATTTAAGAAGTACTTATGCTCTTATTCTCCTAAAAATCATGCCAGATTAGTAAGTGCGTGTTTTGTAATAAATAATTTATTATTTCAGCTTTATAAATTTATCAATCATATGAGGTAGTGAGAAGCAAAGTGGCAAAATTAAAAATTTGGAGATAACCAGTACAAATGGTAGGTGAACCTCTGCTCTGTCTTGGGGCAAGAGATTTTACTAGTAGCCCTGGTAGGTGCTGCAGTATAGCATGATTTAGAAAAAAAATTCAATGAAAGCCTACCTAGGAGCTGATCTTTAAACGTATTTTACTCGAAACTTAAAATAGTCCACTTGCATGCCTTTGCTTCTCACTGCCTCATATCAGGTATTTTATCCGCAAAATATTCACCACAGACTGCTTTCGTCCTCTATACATTGCATACCAGTTTCTAGTAAACAATTTCTGAAGAAGTTTCTTTATTTTTATTTATGTGTATGAGGTAGTATTGGAATCTACTACGTAACCCAGAAGATACTTTATGCCCATAATACAGTTTAACTGAAACACAGTTTAAGGGTAAAATTCAGAGGAATGGCAACCTTAAGAGAGGGCCCCCTCCAAAAGCATTCACCCCAGGGCCCTGTTAATAATAGAACAGTCCATTCATTTAAATTCAGTCAATTGTGCGAGTGCTAAAGAAAAATTAAAAGGTGTTATTAGCAGATATAAAATAAAAAGACGTTCGTGTATATAGTTCAAGGAAAATGGGTTTGCCTTCTCGTAACGTAAATAAAGATGAAATCCCTAGACTATTATTAGGTATTATGGATTAATTTTAAATAATACCCGAATTCAAACAACCTTGTTTCGATCTAACCATTTTTATTCGCTAGTAGAATTCTGCCGTACAGAACCGAAATTTTATGATGAAACGTAGTCACAAAAAATAGAAAGCTTCTTATTTAAAAGCAAAATTTAGATCAGATCAATTAGTAGTTTTAAGATCTAACCGTTTTATGCCTTATTTAATTATGCCGATAAAGCTTGAGTGGGATTGAAGAAAAATTCCAGAAAATTATCGCAAATTTTTACAACGGTGATTTTGCAATTAAGTCCTATTTATTCGTGTGTCCATGGGGGGAAAAAAGAAAAAAAAAAAAAGAGGGGGGGGGGGGGTGAATAACGCTCAAGTAACCGGAATTATTGTGTAAGATTTTTTTGTTTTTTTGGACAGACTGATTTCACGAGCCAGTGAAATGACGAAATTTACAACCACGTGGAAAAAAAAATCAAGAACAATTAGTTTTGCATTTAATGTGTCGGTTGTAATAAAGATGAAAATGTTTTGCTTTTTCATTAAACTCAATTGTGTTTTTTTTTTTTTTTTTCTCAAGCAACTTGTAATTCTTTTCCAACTCAGTTTTAAGACTAGAGAGTCAGGTTGTCTTGTTAAATTTTACACAAAATGCAAATCTCCATGTCTAAATAAAGCGGGTAGTTTTTACTGATTAAGTTCTCTCTTCATTGTTTTAATTTTTGAACTTAAGTATTACACATTGTATTGCATAAACTTGAGTTTACTGTTTCAGGTTCATACCGAAGTCAAATACCGTTTCCAATCAAATTCAAACAGTACAGCAACAATATTTCAACAATTTTGTTACGACACAATTTTTCTGGCCTTAAGTTAATCTTCCTTTTCTTTTTCAATACGTTTTAATTTTTCAGAGTTTTTACTTACCTTCATTAATTTTTACATACAAAGGCATATATTACTAAGTTCATTCCTACATTTTTTGCGATTTTTTTTATTTTACGAATTTTTTCTAGGAAGTAAGAATATTTTTCAAGTAATTATTACTTTTTTTCACATTTCTTATAACTATAAAAATGAGTTTCTGCGATTTAATCTGAACATAAGCTAAACTTTTCTTATCCATCATTCGATATTTCTGAGTAAACACACCCACATAACCATCAAAAACAAACTAATAAATTAATCCAAAGCTGAAAAATTCTCATGCCTGCTTTTTATTTACTATTTGTATAATAGCAGCGCATAATCACCTGCGTGCTTTTTACAGAACTGTATAATTTTTAAAGTAATTGGCATAACGTTTGGGTACATAGCTTTAGTGATTTAGTGACTATTTATTAAGTTTTAAAAAGGTTCGTGAGTAGAAAAAAAAAATAAATATTGTTTCAGATGTCGATGTTATCTGCCTTCCTTCAACTTCTATGCCTCTTTTTATAAGACACGTTGTTATACTGCAGTGTGCAGGTAAACGGCAGTATCTGCAAAAATGAGTTTTCGAGATATTCGAAGAAATGTGAGGTGGATTCAATACAAACAGGGAAATGTTGGAATTAACCGTTTTTTTTCGCCCTTTTTTTCAGCGGAAACAAAATAAGAGAGCTTGTACAATAAAGATAACGTACAATAAATGACAAAAATGCAAAAAAAAAAAAAAAAAAAAAAAAGAAAAACTTGCAGTTACTGCCCTTTACCTGCACACGGCAGTATACACGCAATACATTCAACAGAGCATAAAAACATCCAATCAGGAAATAAGTGCATATTCAGCCAAAGTCACGAAAAACACAAGTCCTTAACTGGTGAGTGAGATATTTTTTTTTAACGAAGTTGGTGACGTGGGGAGTATGTACAGCATCAATATTATATTTCTTTTGTACTCCACAAAATTTGGCAAGTTACAGTAGGACATTTTCCAACGATTTTTGCATTATTTATTTATATAAACACAACTGAAACAGTGCCGAAGGTGACAAAAAAAATTATATATATATATATATATATATATATATATATATATATATATATATATATATATATATATATATATATATATATATATATATATGTATATATATATATATATATATATATATATATATATATATATATATATATATATATATATATATGTATATATATATATATATATATATATATATATATATATATATATATATATATATATATATATATTTATATATGTATATATATATATATATATATATATATATATATATATATATATATATTTATATATGTATATATATATATATATATATATATATATTTATATATATATATATATATATATATATATATATATAAAGCCATATATCGTCGACTCAAAACAACAATAAGACATCAAGTCCCACAAATATATAAATAAATAAAATGTTGATTTCAAACGAAGCTACCGTGCCTCCAAGAGTCCAAACAAATAAATAAATGAATATTTTAAAATTAAAAAAAAACCCCATAAAACATAAAAATATAAATGCACAACTAACTTATTAAAAAGAACAATTTCATATATATATATATATATATATATATATATATATATATATATATATATATATATACATACACAAATAAACCAAAGCACACGCCTAACTGGCAAGATTTGTCACAAAAAATTCAAAGCATCGAGAAATACTTGCATTTATGAGGTAAAAAATTAAATTAGCACACTGAGAGAGAAACGCGACCTCTTGATGCAGCCGCAAGGAGAAAGACATAACTCAATAGCAAAAATCCTTTGAGTCAAACTATGTTTCACTGGAACAAATGAGATCAAATAACTAGCACAGCCGAGCTAAGAGCAAACGAAGCAAAAGTCATATTGATCGCAACATCAGATCCGTCTCCGCACTGCAGAACACAATTCAAGTACTCAACCCGATTTACAGTTACCGAATTGAAATATTTATTCTGCTTACAGAATAAAAATACAGACATCATCTTACAGATGCTGGTGGCACGGAATCGATCAAAATTCCGATTTAATGGAAAAAAAAAAGATCTCTCGAAAGTTGAAATAAGGTGAGAAAAGCCTACATCTTCTTTTCCTTTATGTTTTTCTTAACTTTTCAACTTTTTTTTTTTTTCACTACACAGCTCACCGGCAACAATAGGGGCACAATTTGAAAATTTGAAAAAAAAAAAAAAAAAAAAATATTGATATCAAATCCGAAATCAACGCTCGTTCTTGATAAAATACTGGCAGCAACTCAGTTTACATGATAGGTGCTTAGCAGCGTAGTATCATGAAATTTCAATTTAAAAGAAAGATTTTTAAACGTAATTATGTACTATTAATTTAGACTACAAAACCCAACCAGGAAACACAGCATCAAGTGCTGACATTTAAGAGGTGCGTCAGGAAATTTAGGGGTGCCCATTCCCCCCAAAGAGCGATGGCGCACACTCTCAAATGCTGTGGAGTACCCCCTCAGAACGAGAACCCCCCCCCCAAATAAGATCAAAATCCCTGTCAAATTCCTCCCCCCTAAAAATTTCAATGGTGCAGGTTGTGCCGTGGACCCCCCCCCCCCCTCCCTTTTGGCACTCCCGGGGAAATTAATGTATTTATATACAAGTAGGCGTGTTTTTTTTTAAATACATAACTAGCATTGAAATGTATACCCCGCCTCCAGTAAAATTCGAAACCACTGGCCTGACAGCATCATAATTTTTTTTTTCTTAGTTTACAAAGTAGTGTTTGAGAATAACACAGTTCAACGTAGTATTACGTAAAATCTAGGTTTTCTCTAATTCTGTTTTTTAGAGATGTGTCACTATTGTCGCTTGTGAGCAACATAGATACAGGGGCGTCCTCGATGGGCGGTCACTGTGCCCTCCCAACGAATTTCCTTATTCGGAAAATTTCGTTTGACAGTTCGGAAAACTTGAGGAAGTTTTGCAATTAATTGCTTCACTAATTACTTGTAAAGCTCCAACGAAGCGCACTATTTATTTAACACTAAATATAGCATTATTCTACTATGTTCACATTTTATACAATATAAGACGCTATTACAAATACAATACAAAAACTAAATCTTTTAAGAACTTGAGTGCAACAATTGATGATTAGAGTTCTTTCATTAAAATAGATTCAAGTTGTAAGAATGAAGATCTAGAAAACGTGATCGTATGTAATCAAACTGTATTTTTCAAAACCTTCACGAAAAATTAAAAGCTACCTTAATATAAAATAAACATAAAACAGGATTCACCTGCCCCCCCCCCCATCCCAAGCTTTATAGTTAACAACAGATTTAAAAAGTATTAAAACTAATTTTTTAAAATACTATGCGCCAGATTCATCTTTTAAATATAAAGAAGCTTACTAGCGTTATTGCAGAAGAAACTATTTATAATCCAGATATCCAATACGATTTATCAATGGAGCAAATAAATTGGCTTGTGTTGTTCACTTGGTAGTCAAAACTTAAATTCTTATTAAACACTAAATAACTGATTTGTGCATCCGTAGCAATTTAGAAGAACTAACAAGATGAACTTATTACGCTAGATAGACTATTGGTTTTAAGAACTGAATTCATTACCTTGAAGAAAAGATCCAATTACTAATACTATAAATCAAGTTCTGGGCGTTATTTAAATGAAACAGTGACAAGAGAACTAAATGCACACAAGGGTTTTGTTTCATTTGCGTCATGATCAATTCTCTCGCTTGATTGCGTCATCGTATATTCGTTAGAAATATTTGTCATTTCATTAGTTGGATCAAATGCGCATCTGATTAAACGTATTGATTTAGTAAAGACATCCAGAGCGGTTTCCGTAATTCAGATTTTAGTAGGATGTACTGAAAAGCTGCTGGTAGATTGGTTACATTATGCTGATGTTAATGATGCATAAATTTCTAAACTGTTGACTTCATTATGAGCGAGTTTTAGAGGGGAAAAAAAAAAGAAAAGAAAAGATTTAAAAAAAAAAGTACTAACAGAAGATCTTGGAAACTTCTAATCTGTTTTTTTATTTATTTTATTTTTTTAATCACGACTTCTGCGTCAACATATTGAGAGCTCATTTTGAAGGTCTGTCAAGGAAAGCCCCGATAGGAGGTCACTGTGACCTCCCAAAAATTTCCTTATTCGTCAAATTTTGTCTGACGATTCGGCAAAATCATCATCACTCGGCGAAATTTGAAGTTTCATTCGGAAAAATTGTCATCATTCGGCAAAATTTGCAGTTCCATTCGGCAAACTGCACTTCCGCTCTCCGAAAAATTTAAGTTGGGGGTGCCCCTGGGTCTGTCTGTAAAACGGATTTTCATCATAAATATGGACAATTTTATGGGAAAAAGCAGAATCTCGAGAAAAGAGCTGAATTCGAAAACTCTGATAAGTTGAGGCTTGACCTTGACAAAATCAACTTCAGTGAAAAAGGAAGGAATTAGGAGCTGGGGCTTTCTATTCAACGAAAGTCATCCAAATCAACTTAGCGTCAATGACCCACCCTAAAAAGAAATAAATATTGAGGTCAAGCCTCAACTAATCAGAGCAACACTACACCAAAGTGGGCAGGTAAACGGCAGTATCTGCAGAAATGAGTTTTCGAGACATTTGAAGAAAAGTGTGTTGGGTTGAATACTAACAATAGGAAAGTGTTGGAATTAGATGGTGTTTTCGCGCCTTTTTGTCAGCTGAAACTAAATAAGCAAGCTTGCACAATAAAGCTACGTACAACAGATGACAAAAATACAAATAAATGAAAAATTTGCAGTTACTGCCCTTTATCTGCCTAAGGCAGCATAAGTATTAAAATCAAACAAAAATCGTTGCGCTTTTCATGTTTTCTGAAAACGAATGATGGTGCGTTCATACAAATTTCCAGATCCATCCACTTTTGAATATCAATCCACCTATATTGAATACTTGAAACTATTTTGGATAAATTGCTTCAAGCATTAGCAGAATGTGATAATTAAAAGCATAATATTTTACTACCAATTTTCTGTTTTCGGGTTCTAGTTGCCATATGGCTCTGATAATGGCTACTTGGCCGTGGACGAACTCATTAACTTATGTTTGGGTTGAAACAGGAGAAACTCATATTACACTCGCTCAACCCAATACACTTTATTTGCGAAGCTCACGGGGTTCCCTCATCCCCTTTTAATAAGTGGAATCGTTTAATCCTTCTCACGCTGGAAGTAGCCAACATCAGAGCCAAACTGTAACTGTAGACAGAGATATTTCACATTTCGTTTGACTTCATTGACTGCAGAAATTGCCTAGAACCTTGTAAATAACCATATTATGCACAATTTTGTGCAAACCAGCAATTGGTTCAACTCTGAATTATCTGTTTGCTTTCAGACTGTTGATTCAACAAGTAGAAAATGTAAGGATGCGGATATGAAATATTTTTCAAAAATGTCATTAAAAAAAAAAAACCCTTGTAGTTTCCGATCTGCGGGCAATCGGTTATCAACTTGAGAGTCTCTTGAAAGTTTTGCATTATCAAGCTTTCGGAAATCATCAAAGACATTGTTTTGGATCAAACAATGTCGATTCATGAACTTACTACACTTTAAAATATCAACATTTTAAGCGTTTTAAAGACTAAAAGGAAATTCTATATCTTTTTCTGTGAAACTTTTAATGCATGTGAAACTTACAGTAAATTCTTGTACTGCAGCTAAATTTTGTCAAAGTTCCACGACCATCCCTAAGTTTATTAATAGTTCCATGCCGATGAAAAAACTTTTTACACCTTAAAATATTCATATTTTAAACGTAGCTATAAGGCAATGGTATAATTTTTATGTGGAAATTCTAATATATGAGAAATTTAAGCGGTGAATTCTTTTAATCATATACAACCAAGGTCACTTTGTGTTGCGACAAAATTTTTCAACTTACACGAGCGTCCACCAGAATACTCCAAGTATATGAGGCAAAAATGCTTTATTTGAGTTCACCTAGCCTTTTCTTCTTTTTTTTTCGGCCACCTCTTAAAGCTACTGTGTCAGTTGGCATAAAACAAAATGGAATTATATTTTTAAAAAAAAAATGGCTAGGTGGACATAAACGAAACCACTATGCCCCAAAGCAAAGGGACGTAGTGCGAAAATTTAAAATTTGAATATAATTGGTACAAATGGTAGGAGAACTGATGATAGGAGAATGGAAAGGAGAGTGAAAGCCTACGTAGGATCAGAACTTCAAACGTGATTTGCTCGAAACTTTAAAAAGTCCAATTACATCCCTTTGCTTCTCACAGCCTCATTTGCTATGGTCCAGAGAAGTTTTTGCAAGAAACTCAAATTTATTATAAAAAGCTGTCATTGGGACGGAAATAAGAGAGATATGAAGGGACATGAGAATCTCACCCCTTTGATTAATTTAATAAATGATAAGATGAACAAATACACACTATACCAACAGTTTCTTCAAAATTGAATTTTCACTTGACACTCGAAATGTAGTTTCTCGTGTTATTCAATTTCCACAAAAAGCATTTTTGCCCGAACATCCCGAGGTCGATAATCTGGGAGACAAATTGAATTTTCTTTGAAAATACATGTCTCATGAATTTTGAAAGTATTTTTCTGAAAGTGTACTATTTTACATTCAATTCTCACAGAAATAGCCTAAGAAAGAGAGAGTTTTTATATAGAAAAAAAAAATCAGTTAATTTTTAGCCAATACACAACCTACGTATTTAGAAAAAAAAAACTTTGGCTTTTTTCTTGAATATGTACATAAATTATACATGTGCACAAAATAAAAATAGAAAACCTCGTACGCTTTCAACGTTCAGATTGAATGAATAAATAAATAAGTAAATAAATAAAAATAAATAAAAGTTAATAAAAAAATATAAAGAAAATTTAAAAAGAAAATTGGATGTCTAGACTCATATAAACTCGAAGAGGATTTGTAAGAAAGTAGAAATTGTCTGATTCAGTAAAATGTACCTAGAATACGGTTCCAGAAATTAGGAAATTGCCTGGAATTGGGAGAAAATTTTATAGTTCAGTTCAAGAGAAACACTACAAGCGTTGAGAATACATCCCCCCCCCTTTAAAAATTTGAAATGACGGGCTTGAAGGTGAAGTATTTATCTTCCAATGAAACCTCTCCGACAATGACACTATTTGGATGGAAATGTATTAGTGAAAATGCATGCGATTTGTTTGCAGAAAATCCGAGTTCCAAAGATATTAGAATCCGAGTAAAGAATTATGAGAGACCTTTTCCAAAATTCCAATGGATTTTCTGCTTGGGGAGGGGGGGGGGGAGGATTGCTTCTAAGCTTTTGTCGGGCAGTAATACAAGCGACTGTTAGATTAGGCAATACATTCATTTGTCACGCCACAAATAAAGGGAAAATAATGAATGACATTTCTAGCACTAACCATGTGATTTGATCACTTGGTTGTGGATGGGGGTACGTTTTTGGTGGCTATGCAGCGCAAGCCCAGAAAGCCAAAATTTACATGAAGCAGAGCGGACTAATTAGAAAATTATACAATTATACCAGGGTTGTAGTTCTCTGCGCGTGTGTGTGTGTGGGAGGGGGGATTCTCCTCTCAAATAAAATTTTCAATCCCCCAAAGTACTGTTGAAACCCTCTACCTTTTTCTCCATATCATGTCCCCCCGTCGTTTTTTTTTACAAGTGTTATTTGAAATATTTTCTGTTTTGGAAGAACTGCCTCTCCTTGCTTCGCACTGGATACACCCTTGCTGTACAGACACACACACACACACACACACATATATATATATATATATATATATATATATATAAATAAATTCTCATTCATATATAACTTTCATTAAAGTGAAAACACCCTATTCGATTTAGTATTTCCAGTTGTTATGATAGGATTGCCAAACCGATTATAAGATTTGTTAAAAATGTGCTCCGCCAAAAATTGTGAGAGCTGGCAGGGCGCACCTTACGAAGCTATGTTCTTTTAAGGGCGGTACCAAATAACAGCTAATTAATTCGTAATGCAAAAGTAGGATGAACAACATTCTTTACATAGATTTTTTTGCTGACGAGGCAGGACTTTTACATTAATTATTTGAGCTGGAAATATTAAGTAGAAACGTCATTAACGCATCATTAACTTGTGCAATGACATACACATTTTGATGTGGATTACTTGGAAATTTTTTCAAAAGAAAAAACAGCTTAAATTTTTGTAGGTGAGGTTTTTTTTTTGTAACGTAAGTGGTAGGTGGGGTGTATGTAACGCCAATATTATATTTCCCTTTTACTGCACAAAATTTAACAAATTGAAGTAGGAACATTTGTAATGATTTTTGTATTATTTTATTTATTTGTTACCATTAAAGTGTACAATTCATTTATTTCATAGAATAACGAGGTATTTCATGAAATAACTAGACAAGTCAGTTCAAGTACACAATAGATGAAAACTGCCATACTTTACCGAGTAATTTCATGAAATAACTAGTTATGCTATGAAAATGATAGAACGTTAAAGTGAAATATAAATGGTTTTAAAGTTATTTTATAAATTAATTGAACCTAAATAACAAAAATCTCTCAATTTTTATTCCTATTGCAGATGATCCATCGTTAAATGATAAGGAAAAGCAGATGATATAATTTACAGTGGTGTTACTGGGGGGGGGGGGGACGGTCCGCTAAGGGTGTCACCCGTCTGGGGGTGATACCCAAAGTAAAATTGCAAGTTTTTGAAAGCTTTAATGCATTTTTAAGACTACAAATTTGAAAATTTTCTCGGGGGGAGGGGGGGTGAATGTCACCACAAATTACCGCCCTGGGTGTTATTCATGCTAGGTACGCCACTGAATTTATCATAATAACTTATCAACATAAATCGTCGCCTCAAAGCAACAGTTGGATATCTTATCCTTATTGCTAGGATCAGATGTCTTACCGTTGCTCTGAGGGGAGGAAAAATAAATCTAAGAGCAAAGGAATGGACCGTATGCACATTGCACACACACACACACACACGTCATGGAGACGCAGCTATAAACGGTTCAAAACTGACTAAAAGCAGCTAGAGCTAGTTTAAAAGAACGTTTGAGTGCTCTATTTCGTACTTTAACGATCAACTAATTGTTATTCTATAGAATACCTCGTTCATCAAGTTCTTTCATGAAATACCTAATTTTTCTAAGAAACAACGGATTTTATACTTTAATGGTAACATATTGTATAAATAATACAACTGAAACAGAATCGTTGTGACATACGTACAAGTAAGAAATACAAAACGTTTGAATGTTACAGTCCAGTTCTTCTAGGATGTAAGACACCCCTACCTGATCAGTTAAGTTTTAGCATCTTTTAGACTGGTGGAAAAAAAGGATTGGAATTTAAAAAGTTTGAGCGCTTTATTATTTTTTAAAACACAAAAGGTCAAACGTTCTAAATGTTAAAAATAAAAGCAGTAAGAATGTCTGTTTTCTCCACCATCTTTTTTTTCATTCTTAGAAAAATGGTATTGATAATTTAACTACAGTCGGACCTCGATTTAACGAATTCGTTGGGTCCGCAACTTTTATGCGGTTAAATCGGGGTTATTCGTAATATCGGGGTGCGAAAAAAATGTATAAAAAAATTGCACTTTCCTTATTTACTAGCATTAATAAGCAACCGCTCAAACATATCCATAGTTAAAAAGTGTACACTTTTTATTCAGTATTCCGGAACTTATTACACACTAGTTAATTTGAAATATTTAAGTACTGAGCAATAACATTTTTGACAATTTTCTTGACGCTTGACTCGAAGTAGATCTCTTTCGACTTTATGGAGAGAAGAAAATACTGTATCATTTCAGCCTGCAGACACGTTCTTAGTTTCCAGGCCATGTAAAGCATTAGAAAAAGTAAGTTTTAATGGGAGTTTCTGACAGTATTCGAACTGAAAGTGCAACAATATGTAAATTACCTAGGTGGCGTAGTTGTTTTTCTAAGTATATAAGCATGGACTCTAGAGTTGGAAATGTGCTCAATTGATTTAATGGTTTGTTGGTCAAATTGACGCCGGGTCAAATGCATAAGTTAGATTTATTTATCAGCTCAGTGAGCACATTTTTATTTTTGAATGTAACATAAACCAATAAATGGTTTTTAACTTAATGTCTCTTGCTTTGCTACTCTGTTATCTACCAGTTTCATTACTGCTTTCTGCATCAGAATCGCATTCATTGGCCTTTGCCCATCTAAATTGCTGATTCCAAGAAAAGTCTTTTTCTGCCTCGGATAAGATCGATATATCATTTGGAAAACAATCCAATATTTCAGAACTCAAATTAACAATAAATAAATAAATAAATAAAAAATAAAATAAAATAAATAAATAAAAATAAATAAATAAATAAATAAATAAAAATGAATGAATAAATAAATCCGCCGTTAAGATACTTCGTTTATTCGGGGAAAAAGAAAATTTCGCTAAATCGCGAAATTCGTTGAATAGAGGTTCGTTAAATCGGGGTCCGACTGTATTACGGTCTCCACTGTGTTCGTATCACCTCTAAAAATGTCAAGGAATAATTTAATGCCTTAAAATAAAAGTCTAAGAAATATCTCTGACGATAAGTATTATTCAATGGTTGGTAAGTCATTTTATCGATTTCATAAAGAGTCATCTATATGCGTCTTTTATTGGCGGCAAAGTTCGTCTTGCACTTGCGTGAGAAGGGACAATTAAAAGGGAGAGGGGTGGCCAGAGAGGGGGGAGATCCATTATCATTCATGCATTTATTATGCATGACTTTTATTTGAGACTTAACTAACGAAACTTTTTAAGTATACGTGCTTCGCAATAATTATGTTACCAAAAAAAAAAAAAAGAAAAAGAAAGAAAGCAAAAACAATCTTACTCATAGATCATTAATATGGTATTACCACAATTTTTATTTCAATGATACGTTTGGCGCATGTAGGTAACTTAAAATAAATGGTCTTCCGTTTATATGACAGCGTAGTGTAGTATATACGAGTACATAAAAGAACTTAATATATTTCACTTTTTTAAGAAAAGGATTGGTCTTTCTTGTAACATATCATGTAACATAGATGCAATTAATGGGACAGAGAATGTATTATCCCATTATGCATGACTTTTTTCAACCCTAAAATGAACAAAACCTTCGTATCCTAACGTTAAAAAATAGTAGCAAAGTTTGCTGCACAGCGCTTTGAAGAGAAATCTGTATAAAGATTTTTCAGAAAAAGTTTTTAAAATGTTTCTATGAGGCTGTCAATTAATGATGTCGAATAAACAGCAAATTGCAAAATACAACAAATCTAAAGTTACTATTTTTAAGGTATTTTGGGATGTAAATTTGAAGTTGTTGAAATTTTATCAATATTTTAAAGTAAGTAACACAATACTTACTTATCCGGCATTTCATTTCCTATATGTGATGAATTTTTCAGTACCGATAAGTTTATTTAGTAATATTTAGTAAAATGACAAAAAATAAGGCATTGTAGTTTTTCTCCAGATTTCAGGCTAACTTTGAACCACCTCCACGTTAGGTTTGGCTTTATCGTTTACTTACGATGGAAACATTCTATAAGCAAACGAGAAACATGTTAATTTTATAGACATTTGTTTTCCAAAACGTACCTATTTTATTTCAATGTCATAACTGAGAAAATAAACCACAATTTTTTTAGAGTTACAAATTTAAACTCACAAGAAATATTCTACCTAGCCATTAAGCGATATATATTGTTTAATAAATAGAACTTCGAGGCTATTAATTTAAACATTGAATATGTTACATGTTTATGTTTTTCCATCTTTTTTCTTATTAACTTTACCAATACAAAAGTAATGAGGGTCTGTAAAAAGGGGTGTATTTTTTACTTCAATCAAAAAAAGTTTTTTTTTTGTTTTTTTTTCCCCGGAATTTTTATTTTTACACAAATAACAAAATGCTTTTTTGCCTCTAAATATTGATGCTTATCTTCTTCCACTCTTCTTACATGTAATATTTTATGCAACACTTTATATAAAGATTGCTACATAACAAAAATAATTTTTTTTAAATGTTTATAAATTATATATTTTTGATTAAAAGTTTCACAACTACAATAGATTTTTTAAAATACATAACTTATTTTTCTACGCATTTCGCACGGGGCTCAAAGTTACCTTGAGCGTAAGTCTAACTTTAAGCCAGGCTAATAATTCATTTTAAATGGTTTTAAAAACAACCATTTTTTAATTTTGTATTACTGCACAATACTTAAGGAGTCTTTCTTTCATTGACTGTCAACCGAAGCAGCAGCCCAATTAGAATAGGCACGTGGGGTAATTAAAAAGTGGAGAAAATGAGGCGCAAGGTTACCCTGAATGACTGTATGTCAATTGTCATTTCGGCAACCACGTTAATTACATTTAAGGTAGCGACTGTCAACTTTCAGAAAAAGCTATTTTCTTTTTTTCCTAGAATTACGGCGCTGAATTAAATTAAACGTACTTCCGCTTATACTTAATTGTCCATAAAGAATTCAATTTTGTAGACATCAAGCACATCTGAGTCAAAACCGCTCTCCCAGCTGTGTTCTTTGTTTGAGTTCTAAGCATTCCTATGCCTGCGAAAGAAATCGAATTCCATGTACATCATATGCGTTTGCATTGCATCAAAGCTTATACAATGTTTCTTCCTTTCTGTAAGTGAGTCACAGTAGCATGACAAATTTCTCAAGAGGCGCTTTGTGGCAAAAAAGGGCGAAAACGATTCGAAAGCGGAGATGCAATTCCTATGAATAGAAAGGGATTGTTTCTGTAAAAAGAAAGTTCGCACTTCAAAGACAGTTAGTGTTTTCCCCAGCAGTTTCCGATTCCTGATTTATACGATGGTGTAACCTCCAGTGATACCCATGATTATAGTCCAAGATCCGACTTTGTGTGATTACCCTCATCGAGTTTCCTCATGAGTAATACATAAAAATGAAAATGTAGATAAACATATTGCATACGCGATGGTATAGGGTTGCCTAAGAAAAAGTGGCCCAATCATAGGGTTGTTTTGATTTGAAGTTTCAATAGTTGAGTAATTCAGCAGATTTTCTGCACAGATATCTTCATTATCTGTAAATTTTGTAAATTAAGGGGTCACCAGTACCTCAAAAATGATCAAACGATGAAAAAAATTTTTTATTGCTTATTTCAAAACCAAAAACCAGTCTGAACACAGGGAAAAAGTTTCATTGCTTTAGTTCAAATATTCAAAAAGTTATGAGTGGTTTTAGATCATGATCGCTATGTATTCTTATGCGAAAGAAAAACTTTAAATTGATTTTTCTTGATGATCTTTTTTTGTGTTTTCATGTCATAAGAATCCATAAGGCTTTTTTTCTATTAACGATATAGCTTTAAAGTAAAACTTTTTGCAATTAGGATAATATATTTAACAAAACTGTACATGGGATAAGCATTTTATAAATTACTCAAATGTTTAGAGCATGTTAAACCTTTAAAAACCATATTTAAAAAAAAAAAAAAACGATTTTTTACATAATTAATCACAGAAAATTTTCTAATAAACACAAAAGCAAATTAATGCACAGATTTTTAGAGATGACGATTGTGATTGTTTAGCAAAAAGTTTTTTTAATATTAGTTTAAAAACAAAAAAGCCTTAGGAATTTTAAAAAAACAGAAATTTTCCTAAATTTTTAAAATTTAAAAAAAAGTTAGGCAATATTTTAAAATTTTGAAAGTAAATTATTGATTACGAAACAAGTATGCATGTTATGGTTTCAAAGAAAAATAAAATTTACTGAAATTAAAAAAAAAAGTTTGAAAGGTACTGTGACCCCTTAAAAGTAGATCGAAATTTCTGACAAATGACGCTTCTTCGGATCAAAACTCGACACTTTCGCAGGAAAATGATTACAATAAAAATAAATAAATAAATAAATAAATAAAAAATAAATAAATAAAATAAAATAAAGGTGAAAAATTAAGCTATTATTTATTAGTAATAGCCATTTACAATAACAGCATAACAAGTTTCTGGAAGCATAAATTATTTGTCTTAGTGTCCCCCTATCGAAATATGAGGTCTTAAAGTCTGCCGAAATTTTTACAAAAGCCGTCAAATTTAGCGAATTTCGATGAGTGATGAAAGATATACAGTGAAATTCCGTTACAACGAATGCCAATACAACGAAATTTCCTTTTCAACGAACTACATTTTCAGTCCCTATATAACTACTACTACATTATTTGAATTCCATTACAACGAAATTCCCCTTACAACGAACAAAATTTGCAGTCCCTTGAAGTTCGTTGTAACGGGATTTCACTGTATTTCACCCGCCTTGCAGATAGATGTCTAGGCACATGCAGACCGTGAAGTTTCGTGGTATCTTCCATTTCTGCCAAAGTCTTTTAAGTTAGCGCTTTTCTTAAAATTTTGGTGGACTGTAATACCTTATATCACGATAACGGGGGCACAAGGGGGGGGGGGGAATTAAAAGATGGCAACTAGTTTGCATACTTTTAGCTTAGTCACGAAGACAACATCGAATGAAAAGAGATTCATTATCGGAGATACCAAGAGCAGTTGACCTCCTTCGCCCTTAAACATGTTAGGTACATCGTAATCACTGTCTGACAAAGCCCGTGCAACTAAAAAATACCATACTATTTTTTAGAACAAGAATATATCAGAAGCCGTGTTACTCTAAAAAAAATTGGCTATAACTCTGAGAAACAATTTGTTAGACACCAAAACTTTTTTCCTGACTCCTAAGAATTAAGCTTTAGTCGGTCTCTGATAATGTATCATAAATAACAATTAAATGCGAAATTCTTGGAAGATAAAAAGCAAATTTAAAGGATTAAGATGAATAATAATCGAAGTTTCTGGAAGATTGCATTATGCCATCGCACGTTACCTTCCATAGAAGTACGACAAATCGGTAATAGATTTACATTTTGGTATAAATCTCTCACAATAATGTATTTAATTTATGTAGGGAAATGTGGGGCAAAGTGAAATGGTTGAACATTTACTTTGTTTTTAGAGCGCACCTATCCGGTAATATTTTAACCATGTAGTACCTAATGCAGTTTATTATACACAGAAAAAAGTTCTCTGAAGATTAAAGCGCCATTTTCAAAAATTGATACTCATTTTGCAATAAGTCAAAAATTAATTTTGTTACTATAAAATGATAAAGTTCTTGTTATTAACATTTTAAATATAAATGAAACTCACTAATATTATTAGTACTTATTTAGTGTTAAACCTATTTTTATTTAAAATATTTTTACAGTTAGTCAAGTGAATGCGGGGCAAAATGAACTAGTTTATCTTGCTTAAATGTTCAATAATTTATTAAATCACTTACGTACTCATTTATTAATTAATTTATTTACATTCCTTCATTTAATTCACTTATTTTCTTATTCATTCACAATTTTATTCACTCATTTATTTTTTCTCATACATTAATTATTTTATTAATTGATTCGTTTCATTATCTATTCATTTCTCCCTTCATTATTTTATTTACTCATCCATTTGACCAAAAATTTTTTAAATACTGAATTAAAAATATTTTATTTGAAGATTTATTTTGATTTTCACTTTGCCCCATGAAAAAAAAAAAAGAGTGAAAGATTTCCACTTTTTTTTTTTCAAGGTACAACTTTAGCGCCAAAAATTAAAAATAATGTTTCTCAGCAAGTTTTATTGTGAAATACATTGTTCTTTCTTTAAGTACCGTAATTTTCAAAGCAAATTTCCAATTTGTTCATTTTGAAAAAAAGTAAGTTATGTTGACTATTTCACTTTGCTCCACATTCCCCTACTTATGCGGCAGATACGTGAGAACAACACTGCCAGAATATTAGTCTCGCTAAATTTCTAAATTATACTCTCAGAAAACTTCAAGGTAATTTCTTAACGTAAATTACTCTTCCATCGACAAAATGTTTCAAGGCTTTGTTCTAAGACCACTCAATTTGCTATCCTTAGAGTTAAGCTATTTTTACGTAAATAAAAACTGCTGAACGTTACTCAGATAATGAAGACGGTAATGGCACTTGTTTCTTTGTGCTGAAGCCTGCCGAAGCTGAGTCATTTAATTGTTTGTCTCTAAACTCAAGGGTTCTATTAGTGATACAAAAATAAATACAATACTTAAATCAGTGTTTTTCAAACTAACTTAAGGTTTTACGCATAAAGGTGGGGTTAGGTGGACAACAGGGGCGTAGCTAAGGGGGGGGGGGTTTGGGGACAAAACCCCCCCCGAAACGTTAGTCTCAAAAAAAAAAGAGAAAAAGAAGAGAGATGAGAAAGAAAAAAAAAAGAAAAGGAAAAAATTCCAAGCGATTATATATATATATATATATATATAAAAGAAGTAACCCCCCCCCCCCGAAAGTCGGGTCTAGCTACGCCACTGGTGGACAAAAGTGTTTTTAAAACTCACTTCCTGTGTTTCATAGGTTTTACTTCTCTTCCCCATAAAGCCTGTCATTTCAAAGTTTTCTTGGGGTTTATACTGCATGCCTTTTATTGAAAAAAAAACCCCCATTAAAATGCTTAATTTAATTATGTTTTTTAAACTTAGGGGTGGATCAAGAGGGTGGGATCAATTGCCCCCATGATCGCCCAAATGACAGGACTGTTGAAGCAGGGAAAGAAGGCGAAATGAATACATGAAGGAGGGGAAAAAAAAGAGCAACACAAATAAATAAATAAAAACAAGAGGAAAGACGAAACTGAAACGGACAACCTGTAAAGCAGATAAATTTCTCGCAACAGGTGGGATTATCGTGTTTCGGTGTCTTTACCATCAGCATTTTTTGTTTTTTGAAGCACTTTTTAATCAAAATAATGCTGCCACGGTCTAACCAAAAACCACAATAACTTAAAATATCCACAGTGCATTTAGTTCAGGGCTGTTTATGCTCATCCGCAGCACGGTTCTCATAGCACGAAAACGAAAAGGCAAAGAAAAGTAAAACACGCTAATCGCACCTGTTGCGACAGATGAGACTACTTTACAGGTTGTCCTTTTCTGTTTCGCCTTTCCATTTGTTTTTATTTATTTGTCTCCCTCCCGCCCCCCATGTATACATTTCGTTTTCTTTCCCTGTTGCTTCAACGTTTCATAAAACGGGTAATGAATGGGAGGAAGAATCGATATCTTCTTTTGTTAGCTAAATATTTTCAATACTTTCAAAATTTCCTCCGAACCAAAAACATTTTTATAGACTGCAACCGGATTCAAAATAACTTGATCATAAAATAATTATTCGTATTTATCAACAAACTCTAAGCTATAGCCAATATAAAAACTGCGAAAGTAGAACATGATAAAAATAAACTCTGTAGAAGATTTAGAGTGTTTTCAATTAATTGTTAGGTGTTAAACTATTATTTGTATAATTTTTCAAAACAAACTTAGAATTATTCTTATTATTTTCTCAGAAAGCTCGTAAATAGAGGCCTGTATTGTGCATTCAAGTTAATAGAAATAACAAATAAATCTGTTTTGAAGTAAATGAATTCAAGTTTTGCATCCCTTAGCATGCAAACAGATATAAGTTTTCGTTATCGTTTAACCAGGCTTTATATCAATACCTGTCACATCTACCACTAAAAGTTCTTCGCTACAAAACAAATAGGGATTTCTTCTACTATTTGCAATAGCTGCTCCAATTTGATTTCTATTTTTTCAGTTTCATCTTTTTGTTTATAAGGTACCGGAAATTAAAATTTTCAAAAACTAATGAGTTCAAATATTTTATCTAAATGCTAAAAATAAAGATATTCGGATTGAGTTCATATTATGTTCGATATACAGCTGAACTTGAAAAATACGAAATGTTAAAAACGCCATTTCCAAAAAGTGGGGACCTATGGGGGAAAACGGTGGTGATATTTGGATTCAGAAGGTCATTTTACATAAGAATCAGCAACAATGGTGTCAGAAGCACTTTGAAGAGATTTCTTGGTCGCGAAGTCTTATTTACTAAATTGTGCGCTAATGAAGTACTCTTAACCTTTGGAGTTTTTTCATCCATAATCTCACTTATTTTGCTATGAAAAAGCGGATCCCGAAACACGTGCCTGCGGTAATTTTTGTGCACGTTGTTATTTCTTATTTTTACTTTTCAAGCATAAAGATATTCATTCAAATTTACACTTAATTATTCTAAAAAATGTTAGCAATGCCTCAAAAACAAAAAGTTTGAAAATGGCGATTTTGCCGTCGAAAATATTTTGGCGCAGCTTCGGTGTAATTTGGTTTTAAAATACGTTTTGCTTGGCTCAATTACGAGCAGAAAATAAACTCAAAGTTCCAAATGTGTTTGAGCCTTCAGTATATTAAAAAAATCAAGCTATTCTCTACCCCCCCCCCCTGATTCTTCGTAGTTAAATTCCTAAATTCTTCTATTCATTGATAAAAGCTGTTAGCAGTTAGCAGTTCTTCCTAAAATGAAAATATACATTGACCGCCGCTTACATGAATCACACTTTGTTTTAAACAGTTTTAATTCCATAAAGCGGCTGATTCAATAAAGCTGGATTTTATCCCGTTTTTGACAATTTGATTCACTAAGCGGTTGATTCAATCAACCACTGATTCAATTAACTGGCGTCCATTGTACAAAAATAGAAAAATCAGAGGTGGAATACTTCACGATCTTTTCAATGTACTTCCGCTAATCGCGCAATCCCACGCCCAAGCACGATCCCGGTTAGTTTTAAAGAGTTAGATACATTTTATAGTTAGTCGGGTAAATCATCATGTACAGCCAGAGGCGCCCCGAACGCAATTTTTTTGGAAAATTTGAACTCTCAATTTGCCGAATAGAACTCCAAATTTCGGCGAATGATGATAATTTTGACGAATGGAACTCCAAATGTCGCCGAATAAAGATAGTTTTGCCGAATTGAACTTCAAAATTTTGCCAAATGGAACTCCAAATGTCGCCGAATTATGATAATTTTGCCGAATAAAACTCTATAGTTCACCGAATGATGATAATTTTGCCGAATCAACAGTTAAAATTTGCCGAATAAGGACATTTTTGGGAGGTCCCAGTGACCTCCCATCGAGGCGCATCTGTGCACAACCCTCATGGATTATATGAAAAGTCAGGGATTGTGCTGAAATGAAGGCGAGTTACACCTGTGTGTTGAAGTTGTAAGAAATGAAAAAGTAAAATTTTATTGACACCATTTCTATCGATATTAAAGCTGCTAATGTTCTCCTTTTAACGAATTCATTCCAGTGATTGGAAAAACTACATTTTTTTTGTAGCGAACTACAACTACTTGTAGTAGCAAAAATGCAGTTAACTACAACTTTTTTCAAAATGTAGCAACTACAAACTACTTTTGAAATGTAGTCGCTACTTCGCTACTTTTTAAAAAATAAATAAATAAATAACATACACACCGTTTGAGGATTGAATGAAAAAATTAAAAATTGTTCAGATTGATATATTGGCTCATTTGAGCATGGAATATTGCTATAAATTATTTATTCTTTCTTTCCTTTACTGAAACGATTCGTCAATCCAAACATTTTTTACCATTTGCACGAATTTTCCCTGCTTCCCTGCACAAGTTTTCCCTGCATTGGATTTAAAAGTGAAAGGAATTCAACCTTCAAATTTTTAATCCTTTCCTGACAGTACATATAATATTTCATTCAAGAAGTGTAACTCGGCTACTTGAAATTGAGATAAATCCAGTCATAATTTTATTTAAATTTTACATAGACATACATATCCATAAAATTGATTTAGATGATGAAAAGCATCTTTTAAACAAAAGAGAAAAACTTTAATTTCTATTATATGAGTTAATTTTAAATGAACTTATATTTCGTAGTAATTAATTGCTTTTGAGCTACAAGCTAGGGTTCTGGACTTGGACACCATCTCTTTTCTTACGCCCCTTATAAAATGAAATAAAAGCATTTTTCAATTTAACAAATAACCTCAAAAACTCACAACTTTTAATAATTGACTTTTAATATGTTAATACTTCAACACTCGATCAGTGAAAAAGAAAAAAAAAAAGAAAAAAGGAAAAATATCCCAAACGGTACTACTAATTATCCGAAACATGAAACATAACTAAAAATGTTTACTTTACTTCAATGTTCAATTTTTAACAACAGTGAACTCTGGCTACAACGCAATTCGAGTAACGCAAAATGTCTATATAGCGAGTTTTACTCGAGAAACGCATTTTGTAGCTGACGCGAATTCCTCACCCACAATAAGAAAATTTTTGGAGCGGAAGCGCAGGGCTTATATCACTTTCTTGGGTACTAAATATTACGTATTATAATACACGTATTTACTTCCAAATACGAAAAACAACAAAGGGAAATGCCTCGCAATAAACAGAGGTAATACACTCTCAGTACAAATTCTCAATCGAAACTCACTTTTTATCACGCGGGACGCTTTTATAAACATCGAAAAGTTTCCACAACATACGAAATGCTTCTCGAAAATCGCAGACCGTTATCTTATTTCTTTTCCATTCACAAATTTTATCATTCAGAAATGAGGGGAACGTATACTTCAGCCGAATATATAGGGGCTGTATATTCATTACAGGAAACTATTTACAGGTTACGTTACTACAATAATTTCAGATGACAGATAATTAAATAAACGCCAAATTTAGCTAGATTACGACAAATTAATCACAAAAATAACTCATATTTTCAGAATTTGTAACAATTAGTTTCGTGAATGGAATTTCCCTTTAGCGTTACTGAAAGACAAAATTCCCCGCACCGTACTAGTCGAAACATCAGATTGTTTAACGTACAAATCGCCGCTCCGCATTTTTTTCGTTCTAAATATGAAGTTGATGAAATATAATTTCACATAAGCGAGCTGTTTATCTAAAGTTTGAAACACATCCCTCGCATAAGTTGAGGTTCGACTGCATGTGCAATGGCATTGTTACCGAAACCTTTTTGCTTAAAGGGGAAAATTTGCCATGAAACGGAAAAAAATCGTTTCTTTCTTTCTAAGCCATGCTCTATTCAAGGCAAATATTGGGAAATTATGAAATTTTCTATGCCAAACAAACTAATGTCGTCAAACAGATACAACGAATGGCGTCAAAATAATATGTCAGAGATCAGCTCGTATTTTTCAGTCTTACGAATCGGATTGGTGAAAGTTTTACTCGCGTAAGACTTGCATTAGTCAGATTCGTTTGAAAACGCATTTTTTTTTTCTTTGAAACTTGATTCAAAAGTAGTTTCCAGAAATCTCTACAAACTACTTTTTTTCTGTAGCGAACTACTCGCTACTCTACTTTTTAAAAAGTAGTGTGCAACACTACAAACTACTAAAAAATGTAGCTACTACAGTAGCGTCGCTACTTGTAGCGCGCTACTTCCAACCACTGATTCATTCAAATATTCAGCAAAAAAATCTGAGCCACCATGTCTTATTATTTATTCATGTCACGCGAAATATAGAATTTTATATTCTTTTTGGGGGTGAAGATGATGAAGGAAGTACTAAGTCTCAATAAAAATTATGACAGCACAAAAGAAAAAAAAAAGGACCTTCCTAACCATACCCGGAAAAAAGGACACTCGGTCATGGCCACAACGTTTCTTATTGGGTACCCAAGGCAGAACATGGCATTTTAACCCTTCCATTTCAATATTTTAACCCATCCTGGGTCTTATTGTTGTGGAACCCCTGAACACCCTTAGCCATGCTAGCGGCATGTAAAATTTAAAAAAAGATTGGAAACACAATCTTTTCTCGATAACGCGCCAAATTGGTAACCTGGTATTTTTTGTAACAATAAAAAATTCTGTAAGAAAACAATTTAGGTGATCGTATTATTAGAAAAAAAATCCCTCTGTATCTATTTAAAATATTTCCCAGTCATTTGCATGCCGCGACACGCTTTTATAAATATTTGCCAAATGGTTGCGACAAAACGAAAGAATCATGAAAACAAATGCGTAACAAATTAATTGTAAACCCCAATAGATGGCGCATTTGTTAGTATTGTTACTTTTTTCTTTGAAAGAAAACGAAATGACAACATTTTTGACAGTCATTTCAAATGTTTTAAAGGCTCAAAACAAATTTTGCCATCGGGCATTGCCCATTGTAAAAGAAAAATGATCGGCTATTGGCTTTTAAATCTTAGAAAAATCAACATCGGACCATCGGACAAAAATGACATCAGTCCAGTCCAGCAATCTATCTATAATGTGATATTACCATTGCTACACAAACTGATTTAAGCAAAATTAAAAGGTGATTAGTTGTTTCACCAACAGTGAAACATATCCAAAATATATTAGTAATTTCATCACGATTTCACATGTTTCAAATAAGTCACGGAGTCAAGATGCTTGAAATGCAACCCCCTCCCCCAAATCCACACACACACACACACACACACAAAAAAAAAAAAAAAACTAACAACGAATTTTACTCCTTCCTTAATCACCATAATGTATAGTTACTTCAGTAATACTCAGAGAATATAATTTTTAAAATAATATTTAGAACTATCTAGACACGGTTAAAATTATTTATCTGATCTTCCTGGTCTGTAACGGCTTCATTTTTTTTTCAAATGGATTAAATAATGATAGATAACTTAAACAAAATTTATAATTTCAGCAAGGACATCATAAAGGATTTAAGCTAATTGTTTAGAATGATCAGTGACATTTCGATGACTTAAAGACGTTTAGTATTATGGACACAACTGAAATTAAAAAGTTTTAACCTACTTTGTGACAGTCATTCATAAATTTATAACTATTTCAAAAGAAATGATTTGAAAACCTTTAAACAATGGGTGAAAATTATGACACCGGTTTTAATACAATATATATTATAAGCGTTATTTTATTTTCTCCTACGTTTAAACATTGCTTAAGAATAGCAAACTACACCATCGATGCGGCTTTAAGAAACTACTAAATAATAAACAGCAATGTAACAAATAAAGCACAAATATCTACATCCAGACAATTTCCTTTCATTTGCAAATGATTACGGTGAAATTATTCAAATCCTGTAATATGACGCATTGAAAAATGTCACTATAGTAACAGATGGGTGGAATTAATTACTGCGCGCTTGGTGGCGACTCAGAAAATAAAATGAACACTTTAAAATATTTTCTACCAATTCACTATTTCGCAGAAAATATCAAATATACTTAATCATTGTAAAAGAGAATTGTCAATATTTTAAATTGCCAAAAAAAAAAAACTAAATAACAGAACTTACGGAATGCCCACGATCTCTTTCGCCCAACGGGCCACGGTAGGAGCGTTCGTGATTCATATGTGATCTTCTTGACATCTTTTCAAGATCTATTAACACTCATATCTCCAAAATTCATTCTCGTAATTGAATATAAGTATGAGTCATATCGTTGCCGCCAGCTTTTCCCGGCGTTTTGAAGAATCTATCGGGATTTGCGTAACATGATCTGGAATGAGAACTAGGCGCAGTTTGTTTTCTTTTGCCCTTTATCAAGCAGACTACAAAAATATCCATTTCTTGTTTACATTAACGTCCTTACGAAAAATCGGAGAAAGATTCGAAGAGATAGCAAAGCGCTTATCGGCGGCATACTGATGAGACGGGAGGGGAAAAAAAACAACAAACTGACCAACTTCGAGGGATATAAATAAAGTGAAGAATCGCACACGACACTTCGAATTCTGTCCCGTTTTCGCCAACTTCTGCTTTACTAATCGTCCGGCAAGTTACGAAGATCCTCCAACTTGAATCTACATTTAGCGTTCATTACTGGCGCCATCTATCGAGCCGTTTTTATAGACAAGAAGTACTGGAAACTGCGAAATCAAACGATTTCTATTACGTGTGTGTGAAGTTTTTTTCTTTTTTTTTCTAGGGGGCGAAGAGGGGGGGGGGGGGGGTTAGCTCATAGGCGAATAATTCATTCAGTCCCACAAGATACGGTTTTCTCTTCCTTTTCGTTTGACAACTGCAAAGAGAAGGAGTATTTTTAAGGATACCGAAAACAAAACATTATTCTTCTGAGGGAAATTATTGTCTTAGCAAATCTTTTCACAATTTTTTTTCCCGTTCAATAATTTCAATAATGTATACGTACAGATTGATTTCAAGAGCAAAGAAAATAGACATCAGGAACGGAACTATAAATTTTGGGCCCTTTGCAAAAAACTAGCAGGGCCCTTAACTGCCTACTGGATTTCTACGACACTAAGAGCCGCGGGCCCCATGGCGTCCATTTGGAAGCTCCCTTTCTCCCCGAAATTAAAACTTCCTTGCTTTTACAGATTCCGAACGAAAAAAAGAAGAAATTTAATAAACAACATTTATTTACCACCTAATTAAATTTAGCGAACAAAGACATTCAATTAGATTCCAGTTTTGCTCTGCACGTTGCGGAGGTGCTTAATCTCACAATTGCTTTTTAATACATAAATTCTATCTAAAACCCAATTGCAGGTTGTGTATATATTCTCTCCCTTTTTTTTGTGGTTATTACCTGGTTTTTATTTTTTTTTTCGTTAGGGAAAAAGTGTTTTGCTACAATTTTATAATTTCTTAGTTTTCCAAAGTTTTCGAAAATATTTATTAATGTTGATAAGGTTTAAATATTATAATGTTCCTCCGTTTAATGCAATCAACACGTGTTAATTTTTTCTGAAAAATGACTTCAATATAAAGAGAGAAACGAAGAAAGCGGGGAAACGAGCGATAATTCCATGTCTCTGACTTACATTTTCAAATCCGGACAAAAATCATACAAAATCACAAAATATCGAAAAGTTTTTTTTTTTCTTTTTAAATTAATGAATCAATGTTACGAAAATTTGAGAAACTGTAAATAAGGGTATATTTTTGTTTTTCCAGTGTGGCCACAGAGTAAAATTATTTTCTTTTTATCTTTTCCCTTTCCAACTGAAGAATATCCCCGCGATCTCTACGAACGACCTCGTTTTTCATCCTCTGACGGCCGGAGGCGTGAAAATGCTCCTTAATTTTTTTTTTCTTCTAGAAGAGTGAAATTCATTTTGGAGGAGAACAAATGAGTTCACAAAAAGTATATAATCGTAAAAAATCAAAAAGTGAACTGAAGGTAGATTATACTTTATCCTGTTAAAAATCACAGTATAAAATATTTAGTATAGACCGAAACATTTTTTTTTCTACTTAAAAACGTAAAAAAATAAGAAGTTTTGTCCAAAAGGAATTTATTTCACTTCGGAGATAAAAAAAAAATGAATTTTTCCTGCAGTAGACAATCACAGAGCTGCCTTATATCTCCCCATGTTCATTTACCAAAGGCCATACCAGGCCGTCATTGAGACGGGTCAGGAGGTGGGAGTGGGGGCGGGGGAGTAATTGCCCCACCCCCTCATGGCTAGGGGAAATTTATGCATTTATATGCAAGTGGGTGGGTGTAGCTTGTGCAGTTTCTTTGGTACAATTTACTTGGAGGCATAGTCCATGTCAATCCAGGCCAGGGCCGGCTTTAGTAGTTTTGCCGCCCTAGGCGATATTGACAAGTTTCGCCCACCCCCCATTGAATAATAATGATAATAATAAATATAAAATAATAATATATTAATAAAATAAAAATAATAGTAATAGGCTTAAGATTAAAGTGAGTTTTTCGCTAAATTCCAAACTGGGTTTTGCATATCCAAGCACTGGTACACACTTTAATTTATCTTTTTTAGCGTTAAAGTAATGCATCTTATGGCACTGAAACAGATATTAATGTTTTCAAAAGGTTTTTAAATCACGCAATTTGTCACCTCTAAAATTAAATTTAATTTCTGGTTAAATTCCGAACTATGTCTTGCATATCCAAGCACTGGTACACACTCTAAATTAGTTTAGAGTGATTCTTATAGCGGTTGAACAGATATTCATGCTTCTTGCCCCCCGTCCCCCTGGAGGGGGGGGGGGGGGAGAGAAAGGAAAATGACAGGCCAGATTTAATTTTAATAAAAGAATCAAAACGGATATTGATTTGTTGGCTTGATGTTTTTTTCCCATCCTTCGTGTTCAAAAAAAAAAAAAAAAAAAAGGAAAAATCCATGCATGGCAAATATGACATTTTTATCAAAAACAATGTTAAGTTACTGATGTTTCCTTATGCATATAAACTTGTAAAGGAAGGCATGTAGCTTCTCTCAATCCTCACCATACAGCAAAGATGTTAATTCTGAAACTGTTCCTGAAATTGCAACTGAGGGGGGAGCACCTGGCGTCAAATGCCCGTACAAATCCCCTTCTCCCCCTCCCTCTTTGATCAGGCGCCATGAGTACAGTGACTTGGGGTAGAAACGTCGCCTCGGCATAATTGCCGCACCCCGAAAACGTCTGCCGAAAACTTTTTAAATGCTCAGAAACGCCGCATCGCCAAAAACGCAGGAAATAAAAACGATGATCAACTCATCAAAATTGATGATTGTGTTAGAGTTATGTTAAAGTTGAAAATACCATTAAAAAGAAAGAATTAAGTATATATTTGGGGGGAAAAAAACCGGAATCCCTCATTTGAATCTATTTCCGATTTTTAGAGAAAAATTGGGAACATGTTGGCCGTTTTTTTTCTTTTTCTTTTTTTGGAAATACACTCTTTGCAAGGAAAGGAAATGAAAATTTATCATCACGCTTACAATCTAGAATGAACAATAATCATATTTATGTGAACAAAAAGTTAGTTTTCGCCATTTTTTTAAAAAGTGGTTCGTTTTTGCGAATTTCTATTATCTGTCGCTTTTATTATGTACTAACATCAATAAAATATGCACAAGTTCTTTATTTTTTGCTTCCTTACATTTCTTTTAAGGTTTTACATTGCGATTTTTGTTAAAACAAGCTCCATTTCACTTATTATCAACTATACGAAAAATTCGCGAATAGGAAATTCGCATTTTCTCGCACTTTTCGAACAGTCGGCCATTTACTGTAATTAAAGCTTCTAATTAACTGGTAGCTAATATATAATTGTTATAATTGGAACAGAATGTTTTCTTTTATTGTCTTTTAGAACAGTTGGACTGAAATCGGGGCGATAAAACGAAAAGTCGATCGTAAACGCCGTATCGGCAAAAAAGTAGCACTTCCGAAAATTTTACTTTTAAGAGTCATTTTTTTTTAAAGATGGACAAAGTGAATGGGGGCCTGATAGTTGACACCTTCAATTTTCCTGAAACTTTCAAGATATTTTAATAGTATGGTGATAAGAAAAAGTGAAACTTCTTTCCTCTCTAATTTGACTTGTTGGCTCTCGAGTGGAGGTCAAAATTTAGGGTCGTGAGAAAAAAAGAAGTAAATATATGATTGCTTTGCTTCAAAAGCAATGACTGAACCAAGTAAATCCCTTTAAATAAGGATACTACTTGATACTAGGTACATTCTAGCATAAATATTTTGGTGGCTCACTCATGGCTTTGAGGGCAAAGGTCAATTGAAATTGCTTCTTTTTTACTTTTTTTGCCTTGTTTAGGCCCGGATATCTGCTAAAGCCGTGAGTAACCCTCGGAAATAAGTATATGATTAACTTTACTCACCACACTATAGTACTAAGACAAATATAAAATAGCTTTCGTTTCTCTTGACTTTAGTAGTTAAAACAGTCTCCAAGTAGAAGATTTTTTAAAAATGCCCAAGTTTAGAGGTCAATAACTTCAATCGCGACGGGTCAACAATTTTAGGACACAGCTGTAGTTACAGTCCAAGTTGTGTTGTTTAAGGTCCGGGTTAGAAACTCATCGCAACTGATCAACTTTTTTAATTACGCGGTCTCAAAGTTGATAATTTGAAACAAAAAGAATCAGTTTTAAGTAAATTATTCTAAAACGCCTGAGTCAATAACTTCGAGAAAGAGCTGTAATTATGCTCTTCGTGGTGTAGTTTTAGACTCATGTCAGAAAAACCATGAGATCTAATCATCTTAAACGATCGCAAAATTTCTGTACAAAAGAGCGTTTTTTCACGATTTTATATGGGTGCTACTCAAAATCTTATCAGCTCAAACTTACATAAATACTAGAACGAATCAACAGCCAAATGTACTTTAAGCTCCCAAAATTTCATGCTTCCAGTGTAATAAAATTTTCTGTAACCTTGACCACAACATGGCAATTCTTCTCACGAAGCTGATCTGCTATTTTGGATCACTATGTTTTGGGATCATAGATACTCAGGATTCGAATCTCGAAAGCTGAAAATTTGCATAGGTTAGTTTCAAAGACATCTCTATACAACATAATAACGAATAAAAACCTTCGTGCTGAAAATTAAAATAATCAGTAATCCAACGTTTTGAAGCACAAAAATTGCAAATTATTGCAGACACGTGTTTCGATGTTACAAGGAACACCCTTTTCAATGCAAAGAAGTGTGAGTTTCTGGATGAAATGTCATCCGAGAAAAGCAACACGGTGGAACAGGAGATAGTATAAATACCAAAAAATAGAAATTAAACAAAACAAAAAAAGATAAAATGATGCCTAGAGGCAAAATTTATTATATAATTCCACCAGGAAAAAACCGTTAAGTAATAAATTTTCCAAGAAAACCCATAAACAATGCAAAAAGTCCAAAAATGACACCAATCTGAATAAATTAGCAATAAATTTACCAGCGGGAAAAACTATGTTTTGAGACCGTTTAATTAAGTAAGATGATTAGAGCTTATGGTTTTCTGATATGAGTCTAAAACTACACCACATAGAGCATAATTACAGCTTTTGCTCGAAGTTACTGACTCAGGCGTTTTAGAGTAATTGACATAAAACTGATTCTTTTTGTTTCAAATTATCAACTTTGAGACCGCGTAATTAAAAAAGTTGATTAGTTGCCATAGGTTTCTAACCTGGAACTTAAACTACACCACTTGGACTATACCTACAGCTGCGTCTCAAAGTTGTTAACCTATCGCGATTACAGTTATTGACCTTTAAACTTGGGCATTTTTTAAAAAAAAAATTTCTTCTACTTTGAGACTGTTTAACTACTAAAGTCAGGAGAAACGAAAGCTATTTTATATTTGTCTTAGTACTATAGTGTGGTGAGTAGTTAATCCTATACTTATTTCCGAGGGTTACTCACGGCTTTAGCAGATATCCGGGCCTAAACAAGGCAAAAAAGTAGCAGTTTCAATTGAACTTTGCCCTCAAAGCCATGAGTGAGCCACCAAAATATTTATGCTAGCATGTACCTAGTATCAAGTAGTACCATTATTTAAAACAGTTGGCTTGTTTCAGTCATTGCTTTTGAAGCAAAGCAATCATATATTTAATTCATTTTTTTTTCATGCCCTTAAACTTTGACCTGTACTCAAGGACAAACAAATCAGTTTTTCAGAAAATTAAACTTCACTTTTTCTTATAGTACCACAAACATATCCTGAAATTTTTACAAAATTGAAGGCATCAACTATCAAAAGTGTCCAGCTTTAAAAAAAATGACTCTTAATCACGCAAACACTGCGCTGCGGCGTTTCTTCCAGAAATTACTGATTCAGTCAATGAAATGATCAATATCTACTCGTTTATTTTTCTTTTAGAAATTGAAACATGCAGATAATTCTCGGTGTGGCATAGTAAAAGTAAGAATCAATGTACAATTAGAAGGAAAAAGTAGGAAAAAAAAAGGAGAGATTTCTAAAAAGTAGGAAAAATAGGAACTCTTCGAGATCTGAAAGAAGACTCTGGGCAAAGATTATTTCATGCAAAATTGAAAAAACGATAAAAATACTATCAAACTCAAACGAATTGAAAGAGCATTTGACATTAATATGTATCAAACCTGTAATCCGAAAACCTCAAAAACATTACCAAAAATTCCATGTTTACTTCCATGGAAAGATCAATCGTCATACTCAGGACTACTGATAATTCGTTATTTTCTGATTTTTGTCAAACATGGGCACGATTCGTGCACATTAAGCAGCATATACAGAGAGCCCTGGCTCCTGGGGTAGGCGACCGCCTAGGCCCAGTGGCGTAGCCAAGGGGGGTCAAGGGGGGTCCGGACCTCCTCCGAAATGACTAAGTCTAAATATATGATAGCAGAAAAAAATGCAATTTTAGTAAAAAAAATGGAACAAGAAAATATGCATATATGTTTATCTTGTACAATGTATAACATACAAAAAAAAAAAAAAAAAAAAAAAAAAACCTTGAAGGGAAAATTGATAAAGTAAAATGGACGGGAGGATAGGGGGATGAAATGAGGGAGCGCTGTAAGGTGTTGAGCTTTTTTGCAATGATTCTCAATTTTTTGCTAATGTGTGAAAATCTTCCTCTCTACAGTCTCCAAAACATTGGTTTCCCTTGCATCATTGAAGTAGATGCAAATTTTGAGAATATACCTGTTTAGAATTAAACAAAAGGGTAGAATCCATGTCAATTCAACAATGGCTGTAACATAATGGTCTTGGATTTTTTTAAATTTAACGTACGTTAAAATTCATAAAAAATTCCTGGGTCGAGATGCAGGCCGCCAAAGATGGAGGTCCTGTCATGATTTCTCACTTGGGATTTTCGTCAAAATCTTTAAAGTACATTATCTCAGGAACGGTAGAACATATTTTGTTGCGGTTTGTTTTATTTAAAAGGACATTTTTTCTTGTTTAAAAACATATGCAACATTTTGAAATATGTGCGTTAATTTTTTTCCACAGGCTTTTGAACAAAAAAAGTTTAAAATAATGTTTTTGATCTTTCTCAAATATGTCAATTTCAAAATTTTTCATTTTTTTACAGTTTATTAGTAACCCTGAGCACGACGTTCCCTGAAAAGGAGAGCTTCCACTTTTTTGTTTGACAGAATTTAGAGGCATTTGAAAAAATGAGGGTTTTTTAAATTAACTTTAACTTAAAGGCTGGCCTGAAAATTCCAATTTTTTTTTCCGCAGCAAGTGGCCAGAAAAAAATTTCAATTCAGTCATACAGCAAAACTTTCATTTTGAGTCGCCATTTTATTCAGGATATGAAATTTAGTTAGAACAAGATGGCATTGTGCTTAACAATTCTTTCGGCGACGCTGAAAGGCTGCATGGGGAAATACAATGAATCGGCTGGAATTCCCCACGCAATTCCACGAGTTCTAGTTTTCATAAAAAATAAAACTCCTGGAAAAAGTAGAGACTCAAAATGAAAATTTCGCTATATAACTTAATTAAAAGTGTTTTCTGGCCACTTGTTGCGAAATTTTTTTTTCAATTTTCAGGTCTGCGATTACAAAGAGTGCCTTAAAAAACCTCATTTTTTTAAATGCTTCTAAAATCTGTTAAACGAAAAAATGGAAGCTCTCCTTTTCAGGAAACGTAGTGCTCAGTGGTACTAATGAACTGTAAAAAGATGAAATTTTTTGAAATTGACATATTTGAGAAAAATCAAAAACATTTTAAACTTTTTTTTTTCCAAAAGACTGTGGAAAAAAACTAAAGCACATAGTATTTCAAAATGTTGCATATGCTTTTAAACAAGAGAAAATGTCCTTTTAAATAAAACAAACGGCAACAAAATATGTTCTACCGTTCCTGCACTTTAAAGATTTTGATGAAAATCCCAAGTCGCAACTCCAACGAACTATAGGGGGCACTGAAGTCACTGTCTAATGGCGGACTTAAAAACTAAAACAAACGCACATGGTAACGAAGAAAATGCTAAAAGTGTTGTGATTTTTGTTCGTACGTATGATTTTTTCGCTTTATTCTTTTTAAATTAATTTTCAAAGTCTTGTGGATATTCTGGCCCACGTAGAAAGAAATGAGAATTCAAGAAGCATTACTAAACGTCAAAGATTAATGCAAACTACGTAGTTCGTAGTTCTAAGCAGCTATTTCCACGATGTTGAATTCGATATTTATCAATTCTTGATAAAACTAAATAATAAGTGTGTGGAATAACAATTAATGCTAGAAAATTCAATATGACATTACACATTGTTATCGAAAGAAGATGATACTTTTTTGCCTTGCTTGGCTAGCGCTTATTGTTTTCCATTTGTAGCTGAGTTATTTCTCTCGAATTCCCGAATCGGTTAATTTAAAAATTTTCTGTTTCGATTTTTCTAATTTCTGAGTTACGATTTAATTGTGTCATGTTATGCAAATCATCAACAAAATTCTCACGGATATATGGTGGTAGTTTTCTTTTCAGTTGATTGGCCATTATTTCTTTTCACTTATCGAATTCTGTAATCTTACTACCATTTTATTCCACTCATGATAAAAATTAAAAATGGTTTAACTAAAAACGCGAAATCTCGCCAAGGCTACTTTGCTCGCACTATACTAAAACTATAACCCTAAACAAATTTGGCGAAACCTTTCAGCTGAGAATAAAAGGAATAAAGTAAATTCTTTCTCGGTTATTCATTTTGTTCTACGATAATATATTCAAGAAAATATTTTGCATACTGTCCATTCCAACTAAATGCTGCTGTAAAATATGGTAAGTTTAATTAATTTAAGATTAAAAAAACCCCCATATTCTTACAAATTCATACAAAACAATAAAATTCTTTACCGTGTATAACGTTATTCAAGTTTGTTAATCCAGAATTTTCGCTTTCACCAATTATTAAGGAAATAATGAAAACTAACATTATTTTGAGCAGCGCGAGAGCAAAAGTAAACGTCGGCGATGCAGTTTTGCGAGGCCCTTTTAATCATAAAATATTGTGAGACAAATAATTGAATTCATAGAATTAGTTTTTGTACTAACTATTGGCACTTAGGGTTCCCAATTCACTTAATTGCTGGGACAAAAACATTTCGTTATTAGTAGCACAGTCAAAAAGAAGTTTTTTTTCGTGGTGGGGGGAGGAGCCGGCACTTTGACTTTGGAAAAAATTACCTGATAGAAAGGGGGGTCTGAAGGTTCTCCCCCGGAAAGATTTCGAAATTTGTAGTTTAAAAACGCCATTTTGGGCTTTCTTTGCTGATGTTAAGGTAAAAAAGGTACAGGGGGTCTCGGTGGAAATTTCTAGAAATTGAAGCCTTAAAAATGCAATTATAGGCCATATTTATTGACTTTAGGGTCAGAGACTGTCCCAGATCGATACTTAAAAAAAAAAAAAAAGTCTAAATCAATTTCCTGCAAATTCTCGAAATTGAAGTTTCAAAAACGGAATTTTAGACAAACTTTGAAGATTTTACCGGAAGGAAGGGAGATCCCTCGAAAATTTTTGAAAATTATGGTCCTAAAAACTTAGGAATATTTTATATTCAGGAGCCATTCCACTTGAACTTTCTGTTAATGAAGTTTAAAAAGCCTAATTGCTTATGATATAAAAGAAAGGCGATATGGGGACCCTTGCCCGAATATTTTCTGAAATTCAATCCTTAAAAATGCGATTGTATTGCCATATTTTGTAATATTACGCTCGATAATTTTTGAAATTCAAGCTAAAAAAACTCAATTTTAAGCGATTTTCGACGTTGTTGAGCATTTGGGAGCTTTAAGCTGGAAATATCGCGAAGTTTAAGATCTGGAAACAAAATTTCAGTTGCTCCATAATGCTTTCGGCGTGTGTGTGGAGGGGGAAGAGTTCGGAGGAGCAGCATTTTGGATATTTTCTTACTTTTTGATGAACTTAGGAAACAAAAGAAAAAAGAAAAGAACTGAAAAGAAGAGAAAAAAGAAAGGGGGGGGGGGATAGAGTTAGCTGATCAATTAGCTGTTGCCAATGAATATTTTTAATTCAGACCCCGACAGAATTGGGCCAAACATTTGCTAAGGCTGACTCTGTGCAGTCTCTCCTGCACGCACTATTTTGATTACTTTTGCGTCTGTTATATTTAATGAGAGCTTCAATCGAAAACATGGAAATATCTTAAAACTTCTGAGAATTTACTTCTGAGAATTTTGCGAGGCCCTATCTGCGCGAGGCCGTCGGCAGTTGCCGACGTCGCCGACGCCTAGCGCCGCCACTGTCTTTGGCGGCTTGTATCTCGGCCCAGAATTTTTTTGGGCAAAAAAAAAAGTATTTCTTAATTTTTTATGAATTTTAACATATGTTAAATTCAAAAAAATCTGAGACCATCATGTTACAGCCCTTGTTGAATTGACATAGATTCTACCAAAGGCACTTCCATTTCTGTTTCGTTCCCTCCAAATTTCTTAGAATTTCGACCCTGCGTGGGTTTCCTGGGGAAGTGGGGAATCTATTTTGCATTAAATTTTGCTGCCTGTTTTCAATTCAAATGCAGTCAAAATTATTACTTGTCAGAAAAAAAAACAACTAAATAAAATTTTCATCTGTAAAATCTATTTTGCTTATTTTAAAGCAGATCTCCATATCAATTTGCAAAATTTCCTTACCCCCTCCCCCGAAATAACTTCCTGGCTATGTCACTGATTGGACCCCCTCCAAAATGAAATCTTGGCTACCCCACACTGTCTAGGGCGGCAAATATCGAAATTGCAACTATTTTTTCAAGTATGAATTTCTCTTTCACAACCATAAAATTAACTGCTTTAATGCAAAAAAAAAAAAAGTGTGTACCAGTGCTTAGAGATGCAAAACAAAGTTTGGAATTCAACTATAAATTAAATTCAATTTTGGAGGCGCGCAAATTGCGCGATTTAAAAGTCTTTCGAAAATATTAATACTGTCAGACCTGGACATAGGGTAACCCGCTTATAAGGTCACCCCACATATAAGGTCACTTTTCTTAAAGTCCCGGCTCAATGAATAGGAATTCTATGTCATGTATTATCGGATATATGGTCAGGTCATAATACATTAATCGCTTATAAGGTCACTTTTGTCAGATTTCTTTGAATGATTTCAGTGCCTAACAGATTCACTTCCAAGAATTCACCGTGATATACGATCCTTAAAAAGGGAAAAGTCGTTTTTCCTATTAACATAGTAGGTAGTGCACAGAATGCAGTAGCAAGTGAGCATTACGACAGTGATACTAAAATATGAAGCAGTAATGCAGGCACTCAGCCTGTACATATTGCACTCTTTTACCAATCATGAAAAGCTGAAGAAATTTTCAGAAAATAATTAGAAACCATTTAGTTTAAATTAAAGAAAAAACACATTAGTCCTGTATTAATGACAATTTTAAGTAAGGTAAGTTGCACATTAGTTGTTTGCTTGGGGATATTTGAATGCAGCTTTACTCTAAATGAAAGTTTTAAAAAATAATTTCAAAATTTCTTGTTGATTCCAAAAATTTAAATGGGTTCAAATCAATTTAACTACAATAACCTAATTAACTGATAGTTTTGAAGTATTAAAATTTAAAGTGATTTAATGAATTAAATGTTTATTTATCAATGAATATACATGATTCAGTTATAAGGTCAACCTGCTTATAAGGTCAGTTTCGTAAAGTCCCGAGGGGTTACCTTATATTGAGGTCCGACTGTATCTGTTTCAGTGCCATAAGATGCACTACTTTAACACTAGAATTACGGCAGTTTTTGTATACCTAAAAATATGTCGGGGGTCATTTTGATCCCCACTAAAGAAATTGGCATAGTTTCCTACATATGTCATATATATTTTTTTAATGAAGTTAAAATAAACTAATTATAATAACTACTATTTGTTTTGAGGATAGAGAAGTTTTAAATATATATAATGAAATACTTTTAAAATACTTTTTAAAAAATGAAATTGAAATATCTAGTGTTGCTTTGGTTTAATTAAGAACATTTTAGAAATCTACAATAAATTAAGTGAATATTTTATCAAGTTTTGCAGAAAACAGTTTTGAAGCCAAATATTTAAGTAGGTTAATGGCATTTTATTTACTTATTTTTTACTAAAATTGAAAATAACAAGTAAGTGTACTTACAAGGTTTTTCGTCTGTGCAGCAATTTTCGCAGGAGCTAATCATTATAAATTTCTACGCAGAAAATCGAAGTACAGTGGCACAAAGCTAAGTTTTTTTTATCCTTACATTCCTTTGCTTGACATTTCTTTATTTTTTACTTCCTTTTATAAAAAAGGAAGTACTGTATTTGCGAAAAAAAATTTCACTCAAAAATTGACCTTAATTTCCATTTTACTCACCCCTGAATGAATGTTGAGTTTTGTTTTCGATTCGACCACACGTCGATAAGTGCCTAAAAACATATAGACACACGAAATATCCATTTTGACGATTCTTGAGTTAATCACAACGAGTTTTCTCGAAACGTCTGTATGTACGTACAGTAGAATACCTTTATAATGCCGATCTGTATAACGCAATTGTCTATAAACCGCACAATTTTTCAGAAGTAAACAATAAGTTTTAAAGTTTAAAAAAATCCCTCTGTTTTGCATTGCAAACATAAAAATTGTTAGGAAAATTAAATTTTGAAACAGTTTTCCATCTTTCCATCTTAATTCAAAGCCTTTAAATGAAAACTAGCATTCACATTAAAATGAAAATACCAGACGGGTCTTGAAACTGCAGCTGTTATGCAAACCATGAAGCTAGCAGAAGTGCAGGATATTTCACTTTCTTGTAATAAAGAAACATATTTATTTGTGAATGACTCATAGTATAATTAGTGTTTTAATACTCACCACAGATAAAGCTCATTCTGAAGTGCTAATATATAGATATTCTTTGAATATTAGTTTAAAAATTTGTGAAATGACCTATATAACGCCAAAATCTGTATAACACAAAAACTCTGGTCTCAAGGTGTGCATTATAATGGTCTTTTACTGTATGTGCGCATGTATGTCGCATAACTCAAGATTGGGATGTCCTAGAAAGTTGAAATTTGGTACGTAGACTCCTAGTGGGGCCTAGTTGTGCACCTCTTCTTTTGGTTGCATTTGGGTGTTTCTAAAGAGGTCTTTTGCCCCTTTTTGGGGGGAAATCATTGTTAATTTCGATGTAAACTCAAGTGGTGTTATAATTTGGCGGGCACTTGGCGATATATTTCCAGTCTTTTGGTCACCAAGTTTTGTCGCCAACTTGGCGACAAATTTGACAATTTTTTTTTTTTAAATCCGATTTCAATTTGGCCACTGTTGGTGATATTTTGAGAGTAAATTATTGAACCACATTAAAATGAGAGTAAAAGGAAGTCATGTGATGCACACATAAGCTCGTTTTCTTTTACTCCACTGAATCTTGCACCTACATAGATTTACTTACAGCTAGAACAAGTTTGTTTATACTTGGTATCTGTTCCTTTCTGAGTTTTCCTTCTGCTAAACGTAATAAAAAAATCCTTCCTCTGATACTTTTTTTTGTACCTGTCCTGAACAAAATTTATAGCTGCTCAATCCAAAATATTGTGCAAGATATATAATATACTGGCCAGAGGTGTGAGGAAATTTCAGGGAGTATTTTCTTCCCATCTGATCTAGAGCATCTAGTTCTGGCAGCGTTTTTACAATTTCGTCTTGCCTTAGCCCTCTTTTATGAAACAATAACCTGCTTTTTCAAAACTAAAGTCACATAAATAAAACAAACTATTTAAAAAAAAAAAATCTAACAGAACCTACAATCATTCATCTATGTCTAATATCTTTTCACTGTTCTCTTCCCTTAAGAAAGTATAATTGCAGCATTACGAACCACATGACAGACAGCTGTGATGTTACGCAGACAACCTTTTATGTTATTTTTTTTTGTTGCTTAGTTGGCAAAAACAAATACAGCTTACAAAACAAAAATATATTGCAATGAAATGCATTAGCATTTCGTTTTTCTCAATAGCCGCGTTTAAACGCACTTTTTGACCTGGTAAATCTCTGCTCTGGATCTGCAAAAAAACGATTGAAAAACTCCCCCATTTCCATGTAAAAAGAGGTTTTCCCATTGTACCAGAGAAAGCGTTTTTTACCCAGCATCCTTAGCGGCTAGTAGACGAACTTGTTTCACTTAATGCATTCTGGGTAAAAACACCGCTTTCACTCCAGAAGCTAGTAGGAGTAGAAAGATTCCACATAAACCCCGCAAATGCGGTGAAAAGCAGGTTTTTTCCCGGGGTCAAAAGTGGCCATGGAAACGGCCCTAATGGGGTCAAAATGACACCTCCCGTAATTCTAGGTATAACCTTCCGATTGGGGTTCAAAAAATTTTTTTTTTCCTTTAAAACTATATAGTATCACACAGCACAATGATTTAGGAAAAGTCAAGAAAAGATTAAGATATTTGCAAAAATACAGAAGAGCAGTTAGCAAAAAAGTTTGCTTGGGGTCAAAATGACCCCTTCCGTAATTCTAGTGTTAATTTGAAGGATATGCAAAACCTAGTTTGGAATTTAACTAAAAAGTCACTTTAATTTTAAGCACTTTACTGTAATTTTTATTTTTTTGATATATTACAATTTTATATTATTATTATTCAATGGGGGGGGGGGGGGTCTTGTCAATATTGCCTAGGGTGGCAGAACTACTAGGGTCGACCCTGTATTCAGCACATAATTATGTGTCCCCCACCCGTTACTCCTACAAAGAAGTTACTTACAAAGAACTTAGAGAACCATGAATTAGAAGCAAAATTTACAGCAAAATAAGATCAGATAGTTTAGCATTCTGCAATAACTTTTGCCTGCTTATTAAAAACTGTTTGATGAGTGAGCTGTCTAACTGATGCTGAACCATTAGTTAGGTTTTCTGATGAAGATGAAGTTACGAAATTTTACTAAAGGCAAAGATTATAAAGTCAAATTTTTACTATGGCACATCAAAAAAATGGGGGATGTTTTTATTGGTCTATATGACCGTATTTGGCAAACCCACCTACTATATTATTAGCATGGATACTTTGAGGCACCCCTCACATCTCCTTATGGCATCCCAGGGTGCCGCAACACCCAGTTTCAGAACCCCTGAATTAAAAGAATGAGGACAACAGTTCCAAAATAAAGTCAGCACTGCCTTCAAAATTCTGATGTAAACTGGATTTGTATAAGGAACAAATACACATTAATAAACATCCATTTTTATTTATGTAGATTTCCTTAAAAACAAAGAAAGTACTTCATTTTAAGCTAATTCCTGGATGAAACTTCTACTTTGTTTTTCGTGTGGATTTTACGTGGTATGCGGTTTGATTTTTGATTTCTTATTAGTTAAAAATGTAACTTAAACTTCAACAAGTACAATGCTTCATCATTATAGTGTTTTAAGAACTTTAATTAAATGAGCAAAACAATTGTTTCCTTTTCTTAAATTTCATAAATCTTGCAGTTATACAACTTTTGGCTCGGAAGGTAAAAATCTCCATTCAAAAAGAAAGTAAAGTCATGGCAAGGGGTGCCCACAGAGATTGATTATGGCGCACGTTGTGCTATCAAAATGTTAAGGGGGGGATTTTTTAATTTTCTATTTATTTAAATTTATTTATTGATTAATTTTTAATTTAAGTTATTTATATAATTTAATTTTATTTATTTGTTTATTTTATGTGTATATGTCATTGGCATAGGACAGAACTTTTGTTTTTAAATAATAATAATGAAAAATAAATAAATAAACAAAAATATTTTTTTAAAAATAAATAAAATAAAAAAGATGCCTGAAAATCAAAAATATAAAAGGGCATAAGGGTTGAGAAAATGGGGGGAGGGGGATTTGCACCATTGAGCTTGGGGGGATGGGCATCCCCGAGTCATGGAAGCAGTGGGACGTAAATGATGTCATAAATTGTTGAGCATTTGTCATAACATGGAAATATCTTGACAAATTTGAAGCTAAAAAATAGAGAGTCAAATTCAATCACATGCCTTAATAAGTCCATATGGGGCATTCCAAGGTATTTTTGACATTATGTAGAGTCCGTAACGTGACCTTTTTTTAGCATAACTTTTTAATTTACCGCTTGATTTGAAAATTATTTTAATTTGAACTGGTGTGTTGGTAGGAAAAGATCAAAATAAAATAATATGCTAATCAAACAGTAAATTAAAAAGTTATGGCAAAAAAGGTCACGTTACGGACTCTACATAAATGTCAAAAATACCGTGGAATGCCCCATATACAATATAAATTCTCCTTTCACTAAAATGGAGCAAATCACATAGGTTTATGTCTTACAGGAGATTTAGCTCATTGAAGAGTTAATAATCTTGGTTCAATTATGTTTGCTCATAACAAAAGAAAAAGTTCATTGAAATCAAACAGAAACTACAAAAATTTCCTGCAGAAAAAATAATGCTTATGAACAAAGAAATTACTTGGCAAGGAAATGATTACATTTGATAAAAGAAATATTTATCCAAACAAACATATTTTCATTTTGAATTTGCAAAACAAAACATATTAAACACAACAGTAATATTGAAGCAGACTCAAAACGAAAGCAAATTTTGTGATTACAGAACTTTATAAAACTTTGAACCATATTGGAAGACCATATTATAGTGATTTTAGAAGTTGGACTTCATTTTGAATTCATTTAAATCCTATGAAGTCTGGTTTGAAATATTTCAAAAATTGTTACTGACCCCATATCATAAAAAACTTTTAAAAATCAAATCAATACCAATCATGATTGACTATAGATAACTACAAAAGCTAGCTCTCCCAATTTACTTCAAAGTGTTAAATTTGATTTGAAAAAAATTGAAACTAGTTATCTCCCTTTGAACTATGAAAATATGTCATCAATGCAAAAAGCGTTTTTTGTCACCTAACCCCACCTATTGGATAAGATGATGGAAGATGGGTAAAACGAAGAACAGCTAAAAGTGAACATTAAGAGAGCAAAAAATACGAACAAACAGATAAAATTTTTTGGATCAGTGTGTTCTCCTGCCCTAACATTAAAAAACCTGTTAGGAGCATGTTGTGAACCAGTCTCTCTAGCAAACAGTTTCCCAGTTGGAAAACGTTCTGCTGGAATTATTCTTACTGATTAATTTCCAAAGATTCCATGTGATCTCCATGTGACTGACAGATTCCCTAAATCTTATGCAATGTTGCTACATATCAAAGATGACCATATCAACAATTAAAAGGCTTTTCTAAATTTCATTTTGACAGAAAAACATTTAGTAAACTTTCGGTTTGGTTTTGAAAAGTTATTTGGATTTCAGTAGTCTTAGTATCTCGTGGAAAAAAAAGAAGTATGAAAATAGATTGAAATAACATATATTACGTTATGGAGAAATGCACCAAAGCAATTGGTGTCTTTAGAGGAAGACCTCAGAAATTAGCAGGCTTTTTAGGTAGGGTTTCTGACATAAGAATAGTTGGGTCAGGAGAAAATAAGAAAAATTGGGTCTGGAGTGGTAAAGAGACAGCTTCTTCCTTTGTTTCCTGGTTATTTTCTTGCAGGGCATCTGAAGTTGAGAAAAATCTGAGCAAGTAGGGAGCTATAGAGGAAACTAAAGTTGATGGCTGTGAGGTAACGCTTCAGGAATTGATAGGCTATGGAGGTAGTTTTGCTGACTTGGTTGGGTTTAGAGAAAGCTCTCAGAAAATGAAAGAATAAAAAAATGGCTTGAGCATTAAAAAATTTTTTTTTCAACAACAGAAAATGAAGCTTGAAAATCTTTAACTGCATAAAAATGATGTCTAACGTTTTATAAAATAGAATCGGTACTTAAAAATGTGTCCGATAAGATGGGGACTAAGCAATCCTCTCGTGATATAACCTCATTCTATCACTTTCGCTTCGAGTTTGTTTATCAGTAATGTAGCTTACCCTCAAGATTTTAAACCACACATGGTTCTTTATCTAGCAACTTTTGTTTTACAAAAATGAATAGAGGAAAAAAACTTACAAACACAAGCAAGAAAAATCCTTGGTGGTTACAATTCTCTAAACAATCCAGTCCTACCATCCCTTGCAGTGAACTTTATTACATATCACCTGAGTTTCAAAAAGTACTTAGATGTTGATATCAAAGAATGAATTCTAGAAATGCAAAATTCTTCATCTTATCTTCCTCTACCTTAAGTAAATACTTTTTGAGTCAGAGAATTTTTTTCTTTTTCCAAAACTGGTACATTAAGCAACATTTATATAAGGCTAAAAGGATAGCAATTGATAAAATCTATCGAGAACAAACTATTTCTTGAAGAACTTTCTCTCTTTCCTCTTGAAGAAGTCTTTCATTTTCATTTTTATTTCTGCTATAGGGTAGAAATATTGCATTTTGGAATGCCATATAAAATATATTAGTGTTTATAACAGAGCTGAGGTTGTAAAGGATTTGTAGTTTATTCTTGAGGCTCCATTTTCAAAGTGTTTCAGCTTGTACGTAAGATTTTTTTCACTTAAAACAGGTTTTAATTACTAATACACAATGCAAAAAATTCCTGTAATTGCATATGGTAACCTCATTTTATTCCAAACGAGCATATATAACCCTTTTATCCTAACGGGACACATACATCCCAAGCAAATTTCAAAAAAGTCTTTTGGGAAGCCAACTCTTCTTTGTCTTATGGGAGACAGTCCCACCAGTCCTGCCAATACTTTTGACATTATTTTCATTCACTGAGGGTAGATGGTGCTACCGTAGATAATGCTATTCCTGCTGTAGCAAGTGCGTTTCGTTCGCTACAAACGTAGATGCTACATTTTGGGGAAATACCACATTTTTTAGATTAAATTGTGATTGAAATATAAATCTAAGGTTAGATACGTTACTTACGTAGTGGATTATCTCTAATAAATTGGTAAGTTGCAAAATTTTTTCTTCCGTTTTTATTACTGGGACATATGTGTCCCTCTCGTCTTGGACAATGGGAAAACATTGTCCCAGAAGTCCTATGTATCAGGTAGCTTGATATTCTGTTTTTCGGTTTCTTTTGAAATTGGTACGCATTATTTTTTATTTTAGAAATTAATTTAAACTAAAGATGAGTCAATGCCAGGGACTGATTGATGAAGAAATCAAAAAACTTTTAGGAGAGTTAGATGACAAAGATACTGACTTGGATGACGACATAGACAATCCTGATTATCAAGATTCAGCACACAATTCGCAGCACTCATCTGATTCTGACGAGTGTGAGATGGATATCGGTCCCCATAATAAGAAGAACAACAATGTTTCGAGTGACACGGATACGGCATCACTTTCTCCAGTTGACGAGATACCATCAGCTAATACTTCAGACTGCAGACCAATCTTATGGTTTCATGCAGATTCAGTTTTTCAACCCAGAATGACAATTCCTGTGGAGTCATCCCCTAGTTTGTTATTCAACTTGAGTCGTTAAGCTACCGAATTGGTTGTGCTTCTCAAAATGTTTCCAAAAAGCCTCATCATTTGGATATCTCAATGCACAAATCAGCGACTTCAAAAGTTAGGACAAAAAATTCCCCCTACAGACCCCTCAGAAATCATGCTTGTGCTTGGTTGCATGCTTTTCATGTCTTACAATAAGGTGCCGAAATTCTCTCATCATTGGTCATCTAATCCTTCTTTGGGAAATGTAGCAATAAAAAATGCTATTTCAAGAGAGATGTAAAACGTTATTGTCAAAACTGTATTTTGCTGAACCAGAAAAGTCGGGAAACGCCAGTAAAACATATTACATCGACGAGGTTGTATCGTACCTCAAACAAACCTTCAAACAGTGCCGAAGCGAAAGCTCATATCTGTCTATTGACGAATCAATGACGAAGTTCAAGGGACGTTCATCTCTGAAACAATACATGCCGTTGAAACCTATCAAAAGAGGGATAAAAATTTGGCAGCGATGTGACTCGAAAACAGGGTATGTATATGACATGAACATTTATTCCTGAAAAGAAACAGGTGAAGTACAAGGCACACTTGGAGAACGGGTAGTTTTGAAGCTTACGGAGACAATCGGGAGGAGATGACGTGGTTCTTGCATTTGATCGATTTTTTACAAGCGTACACCTGATGGAAACCTGCAGAAATAGCCTGCTGTTAGAACGCGCATCAAGACACACACAGATGTTCCTAAATGTGCTACAAAAGTAAGCAAAAGAGGCGAGTCTGAGTTTCTCGTAACTTAAAGTGGAACAATGTTTGCGAGGTGGCTTGATTCAAAGGAAGTGATGATTCTAAGTAATTGCCACAAAGCAAAATAGGCAAAAGTAAATCGCACAATGAAAGATGAAAACAAAGAAGAATTTGAATGTCCTGAGGTAATTGAATTCTACAACAAAATTATGGGAGGCGTCGACCTGGCCGACCAAATGGCACAACTCTATGAATTAGATCGAAAATCTTGCAAGTGGTGGAAAAAGGTATTTTTTTGCCTATTGATGACAGCAGTGGTCAATTCATGGATTACGTACCGCGAACTCAAGTATCAAAAAACCCCACTACTTGATTTCCTTGTATCTCTTGCAGAAGCCTTGATGGCATCCGGAAAACTCAACGCACAGTATCAACGTCGCAGAGGAACTGGATGCCCATCCAAAACATCATGAAGCTTACTCAATGTGGGTGATCATCTGTGAATAACAACACAAACACGACGACGGTGCCGTAAATGTGCACAAAGTAAGAAGGAATCGCGCACTAAAATAATATGCACGATGTGTAATGTTCCACTATGCATTGATTGTTTCAGACCATACCATTCATAATAAAAAAATTTTGACGAGAAAACTATTGCTTCCTTTTACACAATTATTAGTTGAAGACTACTGGGAAACATATGTCCCAGTGAAAAAGACTGATGTTACATTTGTGTCCCGATCCTAAATTAGTGTTTAAAATTTTCAGGAAAATATATCATCTTAGTTTTAGCATTCTTATGTACTCTACTGATAGTTCATGCTACCAAAATTGTTCTCCCGTTAAAAAAAACTCGTCGCGAAAGGGATAAGACAAATAAAATGTGCAATAGAAAAATTAATCTGTAAATAGCTTATACATGACCCATGTTTACACATTGTAGATAAATATAGATATACAGGGTGACAAGAAATAACTTGGACACACATGAGACATTATAATTTTAATGCAAATGAAAATATAATGACATAACTTCAAAATAAATGAATACAATATTTCCTCTAATACATTTGCAAATTTTCAAAGTGGATATCTTTAGCTTTAATACAGAGCTTTAAACGTGCCACAATATTTTTGGTTGTGGACTGCAACTCACTTACTGATATTTTATCCCACTCCTTGCACTAGGATTTCTTTAGGGATGCCAAAATTTTAAGAGGTTTAGCACACACTCGTCTCCAAGACCTTCTTGCATTGTTGAACGGCATCAACTACCCCAATCTATAATGGTTTGGGGTGGAATATGTGTTACTGGGAAAACACCACTTGTTTTTGTCGATCAAAGGATAAATATTAATCAAGAAACATATCGCCAACTCATTTTGGGAGATGTTGTCTTACTGCGGTTGCAAAAGTTCTTTGGAAACAAGATGGACCTTCCAACAGTATACTGCACCTGCACACTGAGCTAAAGGAGACAACTGTGTGCGCTACACTTCATAAAACTTTGACATTTGCAGCCCATAGCCAAAAACTTTGTGACGCATTTAAAGCTCTGTATTAAGATTAAAGGCAGCCGCTTTGAAAATGTGTAAATATTTTAGACAAAATAACGTATTCATATTTATTTTGAAGTTTCGTCATAATATTTTTCTTATCATTAAAATTATAATGTATCATGTGTATCCAAGTTATTTCTGGTTATCCTGTAATGTATTACAAGCAAGATTTGCGTGCGTTCCCCCAGTAATAAGTTTTAAACTGTCACTTTTCTTGATTTTCTCCCGTTAAAATTTGCACAAATACACTACTAAAAGAAGCCCATAGAATAAAACTGCCGTGGGAAGGCAAAGGGCAGTAACAGCCCTTTACCCCTGTAAAGTTTTCGTCTTAATTTTTTTTTTACATCTTTATCATCTATTTTACATTAGCTTTATTGTAGAAGCTTGCTCATTTGGCTTCGGCTGAAAAGAAGTGCAAAAAAAGTCTAATTCCAACATTTCCCTATTAGGATTGAATCTGAAATACATTTCTTCACTCGAAAACTCACTGCTGCTGTTTACCTGCTCACGAGAGAATAGTACATAAATATCAATTATTTTTACATAATATTTAAAAGTACATACTCTAAAGTAAGGATCACAAAGAATAGCTCTAAGTTCAGCAGTTTCTACAGACAAGTGGCTGGAGCTTAAATGTAGGAACTCTAACACCTGAAATAAAAAATACATCACATCACTCTATAATTTAAATTGAATAATGTAGCACTACTGCACTTGAAAAAAAGGTCAGAGTTTATCCATGAGGTTGAACTTTTACGTAACAGTAGACTCACATTTACAACTGAACTAAAGGCATTTTTTAGGGCACAGCCCCCCCCCTTTCCTCCTTCTTCCAACGATGTGCTACATCCAATGATGTCTATGACATAGGTACAGCCTGTACTACTTTAGAAGCAAAGTAGATGGGCATAGATATACATACATACAGTTGCCTTGCTGTGGGGGGTGGGGTCTGCCGCTGTTGTGTCACCATAAATTACCACCCTGGGTGTAACTCATGCTATGTATGCCACTGATATATATATATATATATATATATATATATATATATATATATATATATATATATATATATGAAAAAAATGGTACCTCTTAGCTAAAAGCTTTTAAATATTTTAAAACTTGCAAATTTTTATGCCATAGCAACTAGTCAAATTAATTTATTGTTTCGCATAAGTGTGGCCTTCTTTTTATAGTAAATACAACTCATTTTTGCTGTAAGTGCATATAGGCAGTTTTACATGTGCAATAATGATAAGTATTATTTATGCTGCAAGTCTTTGCCCAATGTTATCTTTCACAAAACTTCAAATACAGACATTATTGTTATTTTTGAGTTTATTTTTATTGATTTGCACAATATTTAGATGTACAAAGTGAATACTGATACCCCAGTTCCGTTTAGTTTCATCCTTCATAAATAAAATATAAAAAATTTAAGTATTTATCTAACACTGAATGTTCTATGTCTGTGAAACTAATATTTACCAGTTTTGTTCTTATCCAAAATTATTTAAAAAGTCAGTAGTATTTTGAAGGCATGTTTATCTGATTTAATCACATTGCATAGGCAAGAAGACCAGATAATGATATCAGGGGAGTGACATTGCTGTGAGTATAGTGCACTTCTAGTTGACTAATTTCTTTGACACCTGAGAAAGTTGGCGAGGAGAGGGGCAACAACTAAGTTTAAGAAAATGTCAGAATATGATCGTTTTTTCTTTCCTTCAATAAATTTTATGGATGATCGTGAACCAACCTTTTGGATGTTCAGCTTTTCTAATACCTTTGAACATTTAGAAACAGTTCTAAAAATGGCGGAATTACGTATCATCTTAGATCAGACAAATTGTGCCCCCCCTCCCTTTTTTTAAAGTTCTGATGCACCTTCCACCAAGTGAATTTGATAATATTTTTCAATGCATTTTTTGGTACTATAAAGCACAAATTTTGTTTTTAAGAAGAGTCATCCATTTATGTCAGAAGAAGACTTCATAGAAGTTTGAGAATAGAATACAAGCCAATGCTTTTAAAATTCAACAATGAACAATAAGCCATCAAAGAAAATGTTTTTTAATATTAAGCAGCAGAATTGCTCAAAAATTTAAAACGAAATGAAAAAAATGGGGGGGGGGGGGAGTCAACCGAACTAAGCTTTGCATCCAGGTCTATTGAGCTCATATCCAATCAGAAGTCTTAAAACAGACAAATACAAATACAAATACAAAAGTGACGACCAGCAACAGGCTCTGGGCCCAGCTAGACTGGTCCTAGTCAATTTACAATCCCCAGTGAAGATCAATGGCCCTCTTAAAACTGTCTACTCCTTTGCTCATTACCACCTCTTCCGGTAAACTGTTCCAAGGTTCCACTACCCTGCTAAAATAATAATTTTTCCTAATATCCATGTTAGCCTGAGATTTAAATAGCTTAAAACAATGACCCCTTGTCCTGTTTTCAGTGCTAAACTTTAGCCCCGTAACATCTTTTGTTTTAATAAATTTAAACAGCTGAATCATGTCCCCTCGGTCTCTTCTAGTAGACTAGTAGTTGAAGCGAAATTCAGCAAGCACCTAATGGGGTCATCATGAATCTTTCAAGGTTTGATTAAATGATGACTAAGGTGTTCAAACTAATAGGCAGAAAGCACTTCATATTCACATAAATTGTGAGTCACAGTTTCTTCATGAAAAAGGCAATCCTTACAAGTTGAATCATTACCAACACCAAGGTAATCAGTGCATGGACTATTAAGAGCACCACTTGCCTCCCTAGTACTTATTTATATTAAGGTTCAAAATCTCCTTCACCCTAATACTACAGCAACCCCAGTTAAACTCCTTAGCCTGACATTGCCCACCCAAGTTAAGACAGTTAGAATACTGTTTTTTCTTAAAATATCAAAAGACCTGGTGAGATTCCTTCTGCTGGTTTGGGGCCACCAAAAGTAACCTTTTGCAGGTGATTAGCTATGTCATCATTTTGACACCTGAGTACCAAGAGACCTTGTCAAGATTTGCAGGAGTGCAGAACACATTACAGAATTCCCAAGCAATGTGAGATGTTATTACAGCCTTTTTAGGACTTTGCTTAAGGGTTAAGAGCTGTGTTAGCTTTTTAAGTGACATTTGCAGGATAGTTCTTAGTTAGTTTGAAAGAGATGTCTCTATAAAAGGGGATTCAAGTTTCAATATCAGCAAAGGAAAGTCACAAACAGTCCTAGCAAAACCACCCTATTCTTGCAGCTCTTTCCCTCAGGCCCTTCTGAGAAGATATGAATACCAAATTTAAGAAGAGTTATGGACTTTGTTGTTAACTGCGAAGAAAAGGACAGGGCCACAAGTATGAATGCAAGAAGATGAGGAAGAAAAGAAAAGCTGCTTGAAGTTTTGATCGTTTAATGGACTATTTGATAGCATTTCAGGCTTATTGTCGCATTCAATATGTTTATATCGTGCAATATGTTCCGCTAGGACAACAAGCAGTTAATAAATAAACAGTTTGGGGCTACAAATAAAGTTAATGTTTGATCCTCTCAAGCATGGAACAGAAAGCATACTTTGGTATGTTTGACATAAAAAAAAAAAAAAAAAAAAAAAAAAAAAAAACAAGCAAAATAAAACTTTACATTAAATATAAAGGTTAATGTTAGAAGACATTTAAATGCTATCCAAATGAAACATTTTTCTAAACTGCATTGACTTTTAAAGTGATTGAAAGTTTTTAGAAGAATTGTGATAGGAAAAACACTTTATTCCTCTTATGTAATGTTTTAGTTAAGTTGTAGAAAAGATTTAACACAGAAAACTTAAATAAAATACTTTATCATTAAGCTCACCTCCCTAGCTGCAGGTAAGGCATCTGGAATAGGGCACCGAACAGGACTGTAGGATCTTGTACCTATCCTATCATACAGCTGTTAAAAAATAAATAAATAAAATCATATGTTTTTTAAGCAAGACTTGAACAATTCAATAATAATTTAATAAAAGAGAAAACCATAAAATATGTTTCAAAAAAGGTTAAAACTTTAGCCGACTTTAACAGGAATGAAATCATTCAGTAACAAGATCTAGGCCCCAAGTTCACTGATGATTAATTTTGTGTTGGTACACATAATAACATTTATGAGAACAAAAATACATCATAATTGACACTATCCCTCAGTGCAGAACTACTTTGATTATGTGTAAAGAATTTTAGAAGTTAATAAGCATGAGTTCAAAGACCTTTTTTATTTAGAAGCTTTATGTGGAGAGAACTGCATGTATGGCAATTGAAGGAGTCATATACATAAAGGTTACAATATTAAGAAAAATTAATAATCAGCACTTGCAACTTTTTTGCTTCTTGGGGGGTTTCAAGTAATAGCAAAAGTGAGGGCCAATGCTACAATATTTATTTGTGTGTTTAAGCAGAAAGCTGAAAGAACCAGACCAGTCAGAACTCTGATATACAAATACAAATACAAAAGTGACGGCCAGCAACAGGCTCTGGGCCCAACTAGACTGGTCCTAGTCAATTTACAATCCCCAATGAAGATCAATAGCTATCTTAAAACTATCTACTCCCTTGCTCATTACCACCTCTTCCGGTAAACTGTTCCAAGGTTCCACTACCCTGCTAAAATAATAATTTTTCCTAACATCCATGTTAGCCTGAGATTTAAATAGCTTAAAACAATGACCCCTTGTCCTGTTTTCAGTGCCAAACTTCAGCCCCGTAACATCTTTCATTTTAATAAATTTAAACAACTGAATCATGTCCCCTCGGTCTCTTCTTTGCTCAAGACCGTACATTTTTAGCCTTCTAAGCCTGGAATCATAGTCTAAGTGAGAAAGTCCATCTATTAGCCTTGTAGCTCGCCTTTGAACCCTTTCCAATACATTAATGTCTTTCTTAAGATAAGGAGACCAAAACTGAACAGCATACTCCAAATGAGGTCTTACCAAACTTCTATATAAGGGCAGAAGAACTTCTTTAGATTTGTTTGAAATAGATCTATTGATAAACCCAAGCATCTTATTGGCCTTGTTACTAGCAATGCTGCACTGTTGGCTGAACTTTAAATCTTGACTTATTAAGACCCCCAGATCAGTAACTTTGTCTGCCTGACTGATGACTGAACCTTGCAAATAATAACTGGTACACTTATTTCCATGCCCTAAATGTAGCACTTGACATTTCCCAACATTAACAGCCATACCCCATTTATCAGCCCACTCCGTAATATGATCTAGATCCTCTTGCAGCTGTTTTGCTTGTTCTTCATTTTCTACCGTCCCCATAACTTTGACATCATCAGCAAAACAATTGATGTTCCCAGAAATATTTTTGTGAATATCAATCATAAAAACAATGAACAAAACAGGCCCTAACACTGATCCTTGAGGAACCCCGCTTAAAACCTCACTCCAATTAGAATAATTTCCCCTTACAACTACCCTTTGTTTCCTTCTGGTCAGCCAGTTTTTTACCCAAATGAAAGTTTTCCTTCCTATTCCTATATCAGCTAATTTGCTAAGTTGAGCAACATGCGGTACCTTATCAAAAGCTTTTTGAAAATCAATGTAAACAACATCTACAGGCTTCTTATTGTCCAAAGCCCTGGTAACTTTGTCACAGAAATGTAATAAATTAGTTGCACAAGATTTACCTTTCCTGAAACCGTACTGAAAACTAGTCAATAGATTATTAGTCTCTAGAAAATTTACTATCTTAATTTTTATCAATGTTTCAAAAGTTTTGCAAACCACCGAAGTTAGACTCACCAGGTCTATAATTTCCCGCACTCCCTTTAGACCCTTTCTTGAAGAGCGGTGTAATGATAGCCAGCTTACAGTCCTCTGGCACTGTCCCCGAGTTATAAGAAGCATTGAAAATATTTACGATTACATCTGCTAATTCCTCCGCACATTCAACTAAAATTTTTGGATAAATATTATCAGGTCCCGGAGCCTTAGTCTCTTTAATTTTTTTCAAATGAAGTAAAACATCATCCCTGGAAAATACAAAGTCCTCAAGCTATACTATAGCTTGTGTCTTGTTGGTGTCAACTGTTAAGATACAGTTATCGTTAAAAAAACTCGAAAAAAAGTTATTAAGAACATTAGCAATATCACTATCGTCCTGAATTAAAATTCTGTGCTCATCAACCAGTGGCCCAATATGACTATTTTGAACTTTCCCCGAATTAGCGTATGAAAAAACCTCTTGGGATTCCTGTTTATATTATCTTTTCTGAACCCGTACCAAATACTTAAATTTACGCCTTGCCCTACAATATTGGAGCCTATCTGCACTGTGACCAGTTTCTCTAAACCTATGAAAAGCAGCTTGCTTGTAATTTAGAGTGTCTTTAGTTTCCCTGGAGAACCACATTGACCAAATTTTTGTGTTGATACCCTTTCTCCTAAAGGAAACATGATCCCCAACCGTTTTCGCTAGCTTTTCCTTAAACTCTGCCCACTGAAGATTCACATCGCTATTGTCCAATCCAGAAGAAAAAACTGCTTTCAAACTCTGCCTAAGTGCCACAAAATCAGTATTTCTGAAATTGGGCACAAATCTAAAATTCTCTACTTTGTGCATATCAAATTTAATCCCAAACCTAATACTGTTGTTGGTCAATGTCTCCAATGTGTTCCCCTACACATAACCCCTGAACAGAACCTTCCATATCACAGAAAACTAGATCCAAAATCAAGTCCTGTCGAGTACCCTGAGTTACAATTTGATCTAAAAAACAGTCACCAATTACTTTCAAAAATTCCTCTTCTCTGCTATTACTATGGTAAAAATTATTCCAATCAATTCCTGGAAAATTAAAATCTCCCATTATAATGAGTGACCCCTTGCTTGAAATGTCACTAATAATACTAAACATCTGTTCATCTTGACCCTGGCTTAAGTTGGGTGGCCTATAAATGTTCCCTAAACGTAGTTTACTGCCCTTATTGCTCACCAACTCCAGCCAAATCATATCAATCTTATTAGGTTTATCATTAATTACCAATTCATTGCAAGTTAAAGTTTCTCTGACATAAAATAAAACCCCACCACCTCCACGGGTACAGAATATGTTTGATCCGGCGATCCTAGAGCGGGGGAAATTTTGCTGATTCAAGTCAGAGTTTTTTGCGAGATTTTAAAAATTTCCCAGAAAATAAAAAGAAAATGTGGAAACTTCCATCAAAAAATCATTTTTTGTTCTTTTTAGACCGATTAGCAATTTGTTTTTAGTCCGTGTAACTAGTCGCAATTTTGTAAACATGGATCGCTACTGGGCTGCTTATGTAAAGCAATTTCTCCTTTGGTTGCGCATGCGCAGAACGTATTTTTCCCCAGCAGATGCTCACTACGTTGGCTCTGTTGGAAATGCTGGCGCGATGTTTGGCGCTTTTCGTTTTCGCCTCAGTTCTTCCTATGTCGCTCACAACTTTCACTGTGGGAGAACACCATCGTGGTAACCCTGTGCGATTTCCCTCCACATGCTCGGAGTAAATGTTTGCTGTAACGTTTTGCGTTTTTGTTAGTATTAAAATATTTTTCATCAGTTATAATAGTGCTATGTTTTTTAATTTGTCTTTAAAAATATCTGTAAAGGGAATAGTAGAAAATAAATAACAATCATGGGAAAGTTTAACTTTGTTACTTTTTTATAAGTGGGGTATTTTATAAAATTATATATTTCACGTATATGAGATCAGCATTCGAAATCATTGCTGGTCCACTGGTCCCAGATTGGCCTTGGACCACCACAAAAAAATAATTAGTGGTCCCTGGACCCATCATTTTTTTTTTTTTTTTGTATAGTACTATAAAAATGTGGTGAGTTATTTAGCGGTAATTTTAACATGGACCGGTGATAATGTCTGCTGACCAGTATATATTCACTCACTGGTCCTAGTAAGATTTTTCAGTAATTTCTAATGTTGGATATTGTCATATATAATGAGTCAAGAAGTAGTAAAGTATTGCATTCAATAAATTTATGTTCAAATTATTTTTTAGCAGTTAAAAAATTTTCTCCTCGCAACTCTGTATTTGCCGACTTACTACATATATGCCAAGTACTTAGAGCAACACTTGTGACACATATTTTGTAAACCTATAATGATATAGAATTTTTATTTAAGCTTATATGTATCTTAAAATTTTGGGGAAATTTTCAAATGGATTGGGGGAAATGTTAGAAGGAAAAACATTTTCTGCACCCCTGACCACCTCTTTTACCTACTCTATCTTGTCTAAACAAATTATACCCAGCAATAGATAATAACTCATCATCACTTTCGGTAGCCCATGTCTCGGTAACTCCAATAATATCCAACCTCTCGTCTATTGTTATGTTTTTCAATTCTTCCATCTTGTTCCTAATACTACGAGCATTTGTATAAAAAACCTTAAGTAAGCCCATCTTAACTTTATTTAATGCTGCGTGATTATTTGAATCCCAACAGTTAAAATCTTTTCTCTTACTAGCCACCCTATTTCCATTTCTACTAAAATCCCAATAGTTAGTACCCATTCGAATTCTGCTCCTTAAAGCATGCCCCCATTCCAACTTAGTTTTTTTGATTCTGAATCCTCTATGTATCATATATGATGCTGAATGTTATGACAGCACAGACTGAAAGGAGTGAGGGGGAGGCATGAACATGGGCGGATTTATGGGGGGGCAGAGGGGGGCAATGCCCCCCCAGTTTTGGGAGGACTTTATGTAGTAACAACACATCTTCCAAATATTTAAAAAAAATTTTTTTTTCTTTTTTGAATAGTTCAGAAGCGCATGGGTGGATTTATAGGGGGGTCATATGGGGCAATGCCCCCCAGTTTTGGGAGGACTTTATATAGTAACAACACATCTTCCAAAATCTTAAAACAAAAAAATCATGACTTTTTCTTTTTTGAATAGTTCAATGAAAATGAAGAGAAAAGCAAATGTCCTTTTCTGATGGGAGAAAAGAAAAAGGGGGGGGGGGAACGAACATTAAATACAAATAGTACAGCTGTCACAGGGGTGCTGAAAATGTGTCTAAATTCACTATTTTGGACTGAAAACCATTTGGGCAAGTATATGAATGAAAATATAAGCTAAACGAGCTATACATTAAGCTGCAACACTTATAATAATGACGATTATTTTAACAAATTGGAACCTAAAGCAAAGGTTAAAAAAATCCCCCCCCCTATCGGCGCTATCAGAACGATCTACTCGTTATGATTTGTGTCCACATTTCAAGTATATTTATGCATAATATTTATGTTCTTAGTAGATTAATTGGCCTTTTGAGAAATTCTAAAAAACAAAAAACATAGTTTTTTTCCTTCTCTTTTTTTAAGAGAGAGAGAAAGAAAATTTATACTACTGCAAACTGAATTTCAGTTATCTGAGTGTTCTGATTACATGAATCTTTTTACTTAGAGTACAATTTTACTTACTTTACAAATACTGTTTAAAAAGTAAGGTAAGTCATAATGATCTAAGTCTAAGTGAGTCAGACCTTGTCATTATTGAAATCCAAATAATTGAGTCATCAAAAGTTTTGGAAAAATTTGCTGAAATTTTATAAAAGTCTATAAAAAGCTAACAAAGATTGGTAAAATAGTAAAAATCCTTTAACCGTAAAAACTGACCAATTTTCGTTAAAATTTCAAACAAATCAAGCAAAAATTTGCAGGTAAGAGTGAATTACAAACATGGCCGAATTTGCTTATAAGGTAAACAAGCTATTGCTTAGGGCCCCTGTTTTGAAGTGGGTTCCTAACTCCCCCCCAAAAAAATTCATGATTCGTTCCTTAAAAAATGGAAATTGCTTGAAAAAAACTAATTTCATTTTTAAGTGCTTGAAAACCTTGAATATTTAGAAAAGTGTGGCTACAAACCTTAAATTTTAAAATTTCTAACAAATGGTAGAGGGGGGGGAATGCCAAAATATGTCAAATTCAGCTGCTTGCCACATCCTGTATTAGAAACGTAAAAATCATGGTTCTCATGTTTGTAACATATTATTTGAAATAAATTTTTGTAACTCACATAATTCATATCTTGCTATTTATTCAATCCCGAATGCAGTATTTTGGAAATTCTTTTGTATTGATTGTTTTTATCTTACTTCTTCTGCATATTGTCTATCTGTTTAGCACGGAAAAAAATACACACTACTTCTATTTCTTTTCGTTTTCTGCCCCACTTGCAACTGAAGAAAAGTTGTTGTCATGAGAAATCTGTTTTCTTTTTTCTTTTAAATTTAAAATAGCTATTTCTAATAAAGCTAGAACAGGACTGTAAAAATTTACAGTCAAGTACTAAAATATCAGAGACTGGAAAGTACAAATGAAGTGCGTTAAATAATTTTATTTATTCTAGAGTCCTTGAAAATAATTAGATAAGTCTTTGAAAATCCTAAGCAAAGTGGGCTCCAATTACTTCTACTGCATATTGTTAATCTGTTTAGCCAGAAAAAAAAATGATACACTACCTCTATTCGTTTTCGTTTCTGAACTACTTATAATTAAAAAAAAAGTTGTTGTAATGAGAAATCTATAGTTTATTTTTTCTTTCAAACTTAAAATGGCTGTTTCTTACAAATTTTGAACAATACTGTATAACTGTATAATCTAGTTATCACTTTCTATGTCTATCCAATTAACCTTTATAAGACTTCAAAAAGCAGCATTTTATATCCATTTTACAAAATTTCCTCCGGGGGAGAAACCCCCGGCCCCCTAAAATTGGAGTCCTGCGTCACTCTCTTGATACCATACTCTTAAGGTGAATTCAAAAAGGACAGCATGAAAACACGCATTAATGAAAACGATACACAACTAGTATGTTGTGGCCATCACGAAACTTTCTTCTATATTTTTCTTTTTTTTCTGATCCCTCAACATGCTTGATGAGGAAGCAATATTCCCAACAAAAACAAAATTTCACATGAAAAATCTTGACGACCATTCCAATGTCTGAATTATTGCAAAAGCAAAGCAAAAAGCGAAAAATGAAAGTTATTTTAAAAGCCTTGCTTAAATTAATTACAAATATTTTATTTATTAATAAACATAAGATGGCAACAGTTAAAAATTTTAAATCATTGAGATAATATTTCCGATCATTTCCATACAATTAAAATCACGAGAAATACGCAGACGACAATCTATTACGATTTATCTTTCTTATTGTTGCATTAATAAAAATATTTTTATTCGCTAAAAAATAATGATAATAAAAATAAATCAGCACTTCTTGGCGCGATTGGCGCCAAAGTTGAACCAAAGCCTGTTTACATATAAATTCACATATATTCCAAATTTCAACCAGAACGTAGCATTACTTCTTGAGATAGGGCACTCACAATGGAAAAAAAGAACGGGCGATTGCGCTACCCCCTTTTTAGCTGTTGACACCAAAATAAAATCAGCTCTTATACCCACTAAGGGCTACTTGCCGATAAATTTTTCTTTCATTCCGTTCATTATTTCTTGAGATACAGCAGGCACAATTGACGACGAAAAACGTTCTATAGCTCAACCCCCGTTTGAGTTATTGACACCAAAATTGAATCAGCACCTGTTCTTGTTAATGGCAACATATGGACCAAATTTTGTTTGATTCCGCCAGTTAGTTCCTGAGGAATAGCAATCACGCGTAACTCAAAAAACGTCCCATTGCTCCACCCCCCTTGGAGGAATTCGCGCCAAAAACCAATGGGCACAAGTTCACATAGGGGCACATATGTGTACCAAGTTTCGTTCAATTTCATGCGGTAGTTTTTGCTGTAGAGCGGCCACAAAAAACTGGTCACACACAGACGTGACACACATACACACACACACACACACACACACAGACAGACAAACATTTTCCAAAAATAGTCGAAATGGACTCAGCACACCTTAAAACGTTCGAATCCGTCAAAATTCGAAATTTGAAAATTTGCACGAATCCAATACTTTCTTCTATATATTAGATATAGAAGAAAGTAAAAAGCAAAGCATGGACTTATGCATCACAGGAAACAAACAAAAATATGAGAGTGGGGGGCAGTAAAAATGTTGCTAAAAAAGAAAAAAAAAATCCTGCCCCCCCAAGAACTCAGTCCTAAATCCGCCTATGGGCATGAAAAATGAAAGAGGACAAGATTCAGTTGTTTAAATTTATCAAACAAAAAGATGTTAACGGGTTAAATTTTCGCATGGAAAGCCGGACAAGATGTCATTGTTTTAAGCTATTCAAATCTCAGGTAAACCTGGAAATAGCAAAAATTACTACTTTAGTGGGGTTGTGGGCACCTGGAGAAGCTTACCAAAAGAGATTGTAATGTGCAAGGGTGTAGATAGCTTTAAGAGAGAAATTGATCTTCATTAGGGAATAATAAATTGCCTAGCTGTGCTCAAAGCTTGTTTTTGCTTGTCACATTTGTAAAATTTATTTGTGTTTTATACATATCACATTGGTGGACCATTCAGCTGTATCTTTATAGTTAGCAGTGTGCTGGAGTAATGGCCATTATGTCTTAATGTCACATTATATAGTTTTTTTAAATTTCCAAAAGAAGTGTTAAATTGACTGAATTGCAAGTTTGGTGTTCAGCATAAGCATAGCACGATAAAATATTTTTGGGGGCACAAGCCTGTCATTTCAGGGCTGTAGGATAAGAGTTTCCCTTCCCCTCAATTATATATGAATGAAGTGTGTTTATATTTTGTTGATTTTTCAAATACATACCATATATTGAGAACACACATTTTGCCCTCTTCTGGAAGCAATTTCTGGGAGAGTAGTACACACAAATCCCTCCCCCCCCCTGCCTAACATTAACACAAATAACTCAAAACATAGTTTTATTTGAAATTTTTGCAGAAGAAACCTCCTAGAAGAAGGAAGATGGGTTATAAATCTTTGTCCTGCCTCAGAAAATCAAAGATTTGCCACTGACAAATGCAACAAGGTTTATATTTCTCAGTTCTGGAAAGCAATTCCCAAATTTGTGACAATATGGGTGACAAAAAACCCTAAAAATACTTGCTTCTGTGCTGCAAATATACTATGTTACAACAAAAGATTAAGTTAGCTCCTCGAGATATGGAATTGTTTTATGCTTTTTAAAATTACTACCCGAAGTTTTCAAAAGAGCATTTGAGAGGCACAGTGACAGATGCCACCTAAAATGAAATGTTGTGGTCTTTTCTTCATATTAATAGATTTATATTTTTAAATAGTTTGCAGTCACAACAGCCCCCCCCCCTTCCCCAACACATCAGGAATTCATACATTAAGTACACCATTACTGGGCTCCATAATAAGATTTAAAAAATGGCCACAATCGCAGATTCTTTTCGCAAAACTTTCAGAACAACTCAGGAGTCAAAGATTGTGTTCAGAATGTTGGGGGGGGGGGGGGGTCACATGCCTATGGTATCACGCTTAATACTATGCCTCTGGTGCTTAGTTGCATTTGCAATGTCTCACAAGAATGCTTTGAGGTAAGTTTAATTTGCAAGAAAGGTTGTTTTATGTTGCTGCCTGCTGAGTAGCTCCTCTTCCTACAGGAGATGGGAGAACGATGCACAAGAAAAACTGAGCAGGTCACCAACAAAAATTGCTGTATAGTCTTGTGGTGTAATTGAAACATTTTTATGACATTCAACAGAGGACTAAATGGTAAAAAATGTTACAAACGAACTCAAATGCACTTCATTTTAAAAGACTTTGGGAGGGGGAGATCTTTTAAGAGCACTGTTTCCAATCAATCCTACTTTAACTTGGGGTACAATAATGGTGTCATTAGTATTAGGTTTTATGTCAGTAAATAATACCTTGCAAAATGAAATATTTTACGCCATAGTTGGTGAGTATCATGATCACGTTTGGGTGGGTCACTTGGTATCATACACTATACCCAAAACATTTCCATAGATGATGGGTGTCTGCTAAATATGTAGGTATTTTTTTCTTTTTAAAAATATTTTATACAACTATAAACATATTCAATTGCTGAAATTTGAACAATTATTTAGGAATATATGAATTCACATGAGCTGAACATGAAATGTGCTGAAGAAACGGAAATCTACTGATAAGCAAAATATCTAAACAAGCAGAAAAAAAATTCAATGCTCATTCATCAGTTTACTACATTTAGCAAACAACAAAAGTTAATATTTTTAACGCTCTTTTTTTCCTCTGCTCAGCAAAAATATAATGCATGATATGAAAGTACTTTTTTGAAAAAAATTGAAAGAAAGTTGGCAATTTGAAGAAAGAAATGCTACTTACATCAAGTAAAGTATGTAATTTTTTATCTTCTAAAATGGACAAAAGAAATTCTCTGTCTTTAATGGTACTATCTGATAAACACTGTATCGTATCTAAGCTATCTAAAACCACTGATATTGCACCTAAAAGAAATGAATAATTAATACAACATTTATTTAAGCAATTCAAATTTTGAAAATGCAAAAATATAAAAAGAACATGTGCTTTTATATAATAAAACACCCAGGATAATATATTGAATATTCCAATGCTTTTATGAACTACATAAATCCGGAAAAAGCAAAAGCTAGAGCAATTGCAGAAAATTCAGTACATTTAATATTTATGTGGTTTATTCTAGTTTTATTAAGAATGTAAGAAACATTTTTTCCCCCACTTCCTTAGGAAAATACACACACACACACAAAGATATGTATAAAAGTAAATAACGTAATTATTCACCTGCAGCAGTTATTTCATCTTCAATACCATACTCTGAACTTCCATCATTGATTGGATCATAATAATAATTGTTCCACTTTGGGCTAGATACAGCTGCTATAACAGCACCCTAAAAAATCAAGATGTGCATAAATAAAACTTTGAACATTACATTTTAATAGCAAGACATCATTTGCTAAATTTTCAATAAATAATTCATGAATTTATTATGCTGTATGATTATAGGAGGATTGGAACTTTAATAGTGGTAACTGTTTATTTACATCTAACATAAAAGTGATGCCAGGGGTCTGTCCAGGATTTTTCACAGGGTCCGTTTTTTGTGAAAAATCAAATAATTTTGTGAAAAATGAATTAATTTTGTGAAAAATCAAAAAATTTTGCAAAAAAAAAAAATTTGTTAAAACGAAATTTTAGAATTTAGAGATGGCACAAACTGCATCAATTAAACTTAGAGCTGAGTGTTTTCCTCTTCTATGACGAGAAAATCATTCTGGATTTTTTTTTCTGATATTTGGCGGGGGGGGGGGGGCATCGCTCATTCAAGTATCAATATTTATCTACAATTCTGCATTATGTTAAATTATACTAGATATATTTCTGTACAGTATTTAAAATAATAGTAACAAAAATATAAATAAATAAAACAAAATTCAGAATAGAGTTCAGCATTCAACTTTTTGACCCAAGACACTCTTAAAAAGCACAGAATTTCGTTTAAAACTTATAAATTCCGTGATTTTAACAAAAATAAAAAAATATATTTTAATTGTTTACCTCTTAACAAAGCGTAATAATCATCAAAAATTCGAAAAATCGGATTCCCATAGCGGATGCAAAGAGATCGCAATTCTCAAAGTGAAGGCATCAAAAGTATAAAAACGGCTTGTAAAAGAAATATTTTTGATAAAATTATTCTAAAATTGCATTTTAGAGTCCTATGATAACATATCATTAATATCTGTGGACACAGTTGACCCCCCCCCCCCCAAAAAAAATAGTAATAAAATAAAATAAACCATCTATTCAGCATTTTTATTTTTGACTCATTACAGAAAATGGAATTTTGCTTTAAAAACTTGAAATGAGAGTTAAATAAAGAGACTTTTCATTTATTTGAATCCTAATAAAGCGAAGTTAGCTTGAAAAAAGAACAAAATATGATTCTCATATCGGATGTTAAAAGATTGCATTTTTCAAAATGTAGACATCTAAAGAAAAAAAAACGATAATTAAAAGAGTTTATTTAAAGTTAATCATCCTTGTTAGCATCGAAAAATCAAAACCCGTACAATTTTCTCCCAAAGTAACAATCAAACATCGCACCGCACCGTAAAAACGCAAATATTGACAAAAAACGCAAATATTGACAAGCCGACAAAATGATGAGAATATTTTCTAATCAAGTCATTATAAAGGTTCAACGCCAGACGCTAAGTGGTGATAGTTTTGAAGTTGGTAACCCTATCTGAAGCGATCATATTTTTTCCTCACCCTTACTATTCCTTTGCAGTTCTAAGTTCATTTCGCAGATATATATTATTATTGTTTATTAAATCATGAGCGGAGAAAAGTGCTTACCAATGCCTTTTCAAAAAAGTTTACAACAACACCGCTGCTAATTAGCTGTGATAAAACAAACAACCATTATATTTATTTGGCAGTAGCAATTATTTATCGCTTGCAGGAGCATCGCAAGAGTGCCGATTTTTTCTTTTTTTCAAAATTAACCGATTTTGTATAAGCTGATTCCTCTAATTTGACTTAAAAAAAGGTTCCAAAAATTATCGGTTTATACACAGAAATATGCGTTTTTTTTTTTTTTTTGCTTTCAGATTTGCTCTTTCAATAAACAATTTGTGACAGGTCCGATCTTGTTTATCAGAATTTTGTGAAGGGTCCGTTTTGTTTGATCGTGATTTTGTGAAAGGTCCGTTTTGTTTGATCGGGATTTTGTGAAAGGTCCGTTTCGGTTGATCCGATTTTTGTGAAAGGTCCGTTTTGGTTGATCGGATTTTTGTGAAGGGTCCGTTAACGGACCCAAATATCCTCTGGCCAGACCCCTGGATGCATGGCACCAAATTTTTACAATCCTTCAATACAGTCACCAGCATTGTGTAGACCCCATTTCTAACAATGTAGAAGTTGTAAGACACGTGTAGCTCACCTGCTCTGTAGATAATTTGAACGAGGTAATCTGCTGCCACAAGAATCTCTAAAATAAACCTAAATTGAATGCCATGAACTGGTTTCTTCATCTTAGGAATGAAGTCAGAGTCACAAACACATAAGCTATTCTGACTTTGACATAAGTCCTAAGATGAAGAAACCATTTTGTGACATTTACTTCAGAACTGTTCCAGAGATTACTGCATAATAGACACTGCTACAGATGTTCTAGGATTCTACATATAAGTTTAGCCAGCAGTGCCGCATTTCAAGTAACAAAGTCAATAGAAAGCCTGAATTTATCAATAGATCTAAGTCAAAAAAATCTAAGGTTCTTCAGTCTCTGTATAGAAATTCGGTAAGAACTCATTCAGAGTATGCTGCTCTGTTTTGGTCTCTTTATCTCAAGAAAGAAAAGGGCTTAAAGAAAGGCTACTAGGCCGGTAAGGAGAATTTCACATTTAGATTATGATACCAAACTGAAAAAGATTTAATCTGAATAGCCTGGAGCAAGGGAGAGTCAGAGGGGACATGATTCAATTGTTTAAAATTATCAAAATGAAATATGTTGATGGGTTTCAATTTTCACTCAGAAAGCAGGACAAAGGGTCATTGTTTTAAGCTATTCAAATCTCAGGCTAACCTGGAAATGAGGCAAAATTTTCCACTTTAGTGGGGTTGTAGGCACCTGGCACAACTTATCGGAAGAGGTTGTAATGAGCAAGGGGGTAGATAGCTTTAAGAGAGCCATTGATCTTCATTGGAAACTAATAAATTGCCCAGAACCAGCTTAGCTAGGTCAAGAGCTAGTTGCTGGTCATCACATTTGTATTTGAATCCTTGGAAACAGGTTGTACATGATGCTGCTGACTATATTAGATGTAAATAAATAGTGGCCACATTACTAAAGTTCCAACCCTCATAGACAGTATATGATTTGCTCAGTCTTTTAGTACTGAAGCACTTTGAACGGATATTCAGACACACAGGTAGAAAAACCCTTTTATGGGTTAAAATCAATGAACTTTCTGTTACCAACCTTATCTAATATTATTCATATTAAATGAAGTTTTCTTACGACTACAAGTACAGTTACAAAGACTCTTAGTTGTATGTTAAATTTTTCATTCATCTTTTTCAGCTAGATATAATTTCCAAAAAGTCCGATTAGAAAGAGAAAAATACTATTTGGTTTTCATCTTCGTATCTAAATCCTTTCTGCAAAGCATCAATTAAAATTCTGAATTAGTTCCAAATGCAAGCATTTTCCAAAGAAATAATTCATTAAATTTAAAGAACACATTAAATTTGAAAAATGTCTGATTTTTTACAGAGCTAAATAGAGCAGTTTCAGATGGAATCACAAGTGCTTTAAGGTTTACATATTGCATTGATGAAAATGTGTTTGCAAAAAAATTTGAAGCCTGTGGACATGGGTGCCATTTTTCAGTACTGAAGACAGTTTCATCTTTAAAATAAAAAGAAAAAAAGACAGCAATTGAATTTTTATCTTTCAATTGAAAGATCCCAAAAACCTTTAAGATGAAAATCCGTCTGAAGATTTTTTTAAAGACTGAATTTTATCTCCCCTTTGAAAAGTAACGCCCATGCCTCTGGGGAGTTGCCAAAGAGCTTTAAAAAAGGGAATTGAAATTTGATTTTTGGCAATGATACAGGAGAAATTTGATTGCAAAGGGCTTGAATTTTCACAGAACTATGTGGAAGCAGTTTTAAATGGATTCACAAGTGTTGCATTTTCAGGCGTATAAAGAAGTGTTGCAGTTTCAGATAGATTAACAGCGTGTAGTTTTACATATTACATTTATGAAATATCTTAAACAGAGAAATAAAGTATATGAGAAATTGTCAGAAAGATTTAACATTAAAGAAAAAGATTTATTAACACTAATGCAGCATTTTAATTACTGTACACATTGTACAGAAAAAACAGCATTTAAAAATGCTTTTATTTTCAGAGCTTCTGTTTTATCAGAAGATTTTTGTTTTATATTTGACTAAAAAGCAACATTAGCATTTCATTGCACATTTCCTTTGTGTAAATGCACTATGACCCACATATTTTTGATATTGGCAAAAGCAGAATTCAGGATGCAGAAGAAATTTACATAGAATACATAATTGCGTACAAGTGTAAGGAAAATTATAATATGAAACAGGATGAAATGAATCCATGTGCAACACAGTGCCAATTTCTGCACTGTACAGTTCTTGCTCTTTGTTTATTTATCTGCATAAGTCATGCTGAATACCAATGTGATGTGCGTAACATAATGCAATAACTACTTCCCTATTCATTAACGCATGAAAAATAAATGTAAATAAGGAAAATAGGGTCATTTCCAAAATTTTAAAACTTACGCGAAATGGCTACAACACGAATTTTTTCAGAGTAACGAATTTTAGAGCTAACACAAAAATTTCATTCACAACACGAATTTTTTGGAAGGAAGTACTCGCTTCATTATTGGCTACAAAATATTTATTTCCTAAATGTTATTACGTCCCTTTAAGCATCACTGACAGTGAAAGTTCTCACGCCAAACTAATCTACACATCGCGTTGTTAGTGCATCAAAAAACCACTTAGCATCTTTCATTTATTCATTTTTTCATTCTAAATATTAAAGTGTATGAAATTTCTGGCACCTCACTGGCACCTTTATCTAAAAATTGTGATGATGGGAAGAAAAAGAAAGTTTCTGATTTTAAGCTGTTCTTGTATTGTAGATTAAAGAGATAAGAAAGAGGGGCTGTTGCCCCAAATTGAAACGTTACAAAAGAAAAGGCGAAGCAACCATATTTAAAAATGCATTAGATGAGAATAACAATCTGATCATGGACCATAAATCATCATTATCTTCATTTTTTAACACATAAATATTATTACTGTATCTACTGTACAGTACTATTATAGTTCAGCATTTTATTATTAATACATACTTTGCGTACCGTGTTGTTTTATTTTATGTCTATATCTCCCATTCATTTTGAGCATTTAAAATATTTCATGTTGAATAAAAGTTTTTTTATTTTTTAAATACGGTAAAAGTTCAGTTTTTTATTTAAGAAATGGTACTGCGTAGTTAAGGAAATTTTTTAAAGCAGTTTGAAGGGTGTTCATAAGTGTCTAAAAGAATTTGGCATGCTTTAAAAAAATGTTTTACATATATTTTTCCACAACGCAAAATTTCAACTTATGCAAGGAGTCTTGGAACGCATCCTTCGCGTAAGTCGGGACTCGACTGTGTACAGTTTTCGAAACAGTAGTTATTCTCAGCTGAAATCTAATCAAAATTTCTATGAATACATATATGTATAATAGTAACTCAATAGGGCATGACGCTAAATTGCAGTTGTGTTGCTGTACTGAAATTAGAAAAAAAAAACGAACTTTATTTTACTATGGTAAATTGCAGTATCACATATATTATTTCTCATGGGTGCTTTTGTGGGAAGACCATAATTTTCTGATTACTTCATCAAACTTCAAAAGCAAAACATTATTTAAAAGGTTTTTTGCTGCTATCAGCAAAAAAAAAAAAAAAAAAATCTTTTTTGCTGTTATTAAGAGAAATTCGTGTGAAAACCAACTTTTTGAACTCCTACTATTGAGTGCGAAAGAAAGGAAGAAAACAAATCCTCCATATAAACATATTTTTAAATGCAAAGCTTATATAAAGAAGCACTAATAAAAACTTTGATAATTTTATAAGAGTAAACAATGTAGTTTATACAAACCTTTAGTTTTCTTCTGGCATTAAACCTTTTAAGTTCTTCTACTGTTTGGGAAAGGTGTCTTTTTGGAGCACATCTTTCTCTTCCCTATTTAAAAACAAAAGAATAATACATAAATAGCGCTTTACAACTTATTTAAAAGTTTCTCAGATGGAATAAAGTACTTATTTGGTCTTCAAAAGTAAGAGTAGTTTTTGCAAATTTTCTAAAATTAGTATAATGCAAAGATAATTTTGCAATTATTATTATAATTACAATATTGAACTTAGCAAGATTTGAAAAAAAAAAAAAAAAGATGTATGGGAGGACAAAAAAGCAACTAACAAAAACAGATTGAATATCAGGTAATCAAAATTCTAAAATTTTATGGGTTTTCAGTTCTGTTTTAATGCTTCTGAAAGGAAGATGAAAAGAGCAATGAGGGACAATGAATTTTTGCAAGAAAAAAAAATCAACTTTTGTGAAGGTTTATTTATGGAGAAAAGCAAAAAGTCAATATAACAAAATAAAAAAATCATATAATAACAAGTCCTGCCAACCCTTCAGCATTATGCAGGAGCTTTCTACATTTAGCCTCTATTTTCAACATGATGCATCTGCTTTTTTGTATCATTAAAACATTTATGCCTCTGACATTAAGCAGTGGCGTACCAAGCATAGGTAACACCTGAGGAGGAAATTTGTGGTGCCCCCCCCCCCAAAAAAATGTAAAAAAAAAAGGTTTTACTGTTCCATGAAAACATGAAATTCAGACAATTTTCAGAAAAAACTAAATTTTGTGTTACTACAAATTTTAAGTGGGTCAATGTACCAATGTGCAAAAGACAAATAACAACTGTGAACGCTTTTTATACAGAGTGTTCTGATTTAACCTGCAAAACCTTTATTTTCACAACCGTTAGTCCTAGATGTATACTTCCAATTACAAAAATGCTCAAAATCAGATGCAGAGTTACAATATAGAAAGTTTGAAGTGAAAATATAAATAAGTAAAAAAAATGAAAAAATTAACTTTCTATATGGGCCTCAAGTCCCCTAACTTATATTTAGGAAAATAATCTCCATTGAAAAATAATTCCAATACAAAAAGTTTGACATTAGTACAACCAATATTCACCAAGACATGAAACGCAGCGTTTTGTGACTTACACCACTTTTCACTCACCAATCAACACCTTTTGGGGGAAAATCTAGCAGTTAACAAGCGTTTAAAATTATATGTGTGCATCAAGTGTGGTTTTTCAAATTGTTTGAGGTTTTGTAGTGAGTTTTTGCGTATCACGACATAACATTTGCATTTATTTTTGATTAGCAATGAAAAATATAAATACCTTGTTTTTTTTTTTTTACTTTTACGACCTGCCATTTTACTGAAAGGGTAATAAGTTCCAATGCTATCTCATGTATGGTCCCTTAAAACTTTGGACTGGAATATCTCCATCAGTTTTGGTCACACAAATGTCAAGAGAGAGAGAGTTTTCTGTGTCAGTAATAGTTTTCGATTTAGATTATTTCCCTAAACATGAGTTAAGGGACATGGGGCCCGTATAAAAAGTTAAATTTTGTATTTTTTGACTCATGTTTATTTTTGCTTCAAACTTTCAATATCTTAACTCTACATCTGATTTTGAACATTTTTGCAACTGGAAGTATACATCTAGGACAAACGGTTGCGAAAATAAAGGTCTTGCAGGTTAAAACAGAACACCCTGTATACTTGACCTAGATGCATATGTGCAGAGCCATTGCAAGGTCTAAAAATTAAGGGGGGTGTATGAAATTGATGGCCTCTTTATTATTTTAAACATATCTCAAGCACAAGGAAAAATAATGGGTTTCAGTTTTTTGATTAAGAGGAAGTCACAATTAAGTCTAATATGACCCTAATCCTGAGTACAATGTTCACTCCATTATGTGAGGTGGGGGAAGCAGGGGTTTGGAGGTTCCCCTTCCTCAGTAAAATTTCAAACTAATAGTCTTAAACATGCATTTTAGCTTTATATTTTTCAAACACTTGCAATTCCACTTTGGGTGTCATTCACCACATGGCGACACCTGGGACAGACAGCCCACTGCCCTTGTAGCAACACCACTGCATTGAGTATGAGTTGCACTTCTGTTCTAAATATCTCTTTGAAAAATAATATCATCATGATTATTCAAGTTATTCCCACTATTCCTGACATTGTGTCATGTGCAGTACACCTATCAAAGTAAATCTCCATACAGACTAAACACGCTGGGAAAGGGGGGGGGGAGTACGTTCATGCTGTTATGAAGTAGATTTTTCAGGATATGTTTTGAAAAAAGGAAAATAATTGCAACCGCAGCTTTGTTGAACAAAAAATAAATGTGAGATTCCTTTTATTAGACAGCATTTATTTTTTATAAATTGCATAAAATTATTGTGTAAGATGACTGAAGTTGTAAAATTATCTATTTTTTACATTTGTTTTTTTAAATTTTAATTTTTGTTATATTTTTTTAATTCCTAATCAAGTGTTCCGTAATGAAAATGTTGAAATAAAATCATTGTTAATAGTGTATCATTATAATAAGATGCTTAAACTTCAATTACTTTAAACATACACAAAATTTGATACAAAGGGACTTTTCCGCAATGTTTTACATAATCTTCTGCATTTTACAAATTAGGGATTTGAAGGTCTGTGATAATGATAGTAACATGAACAATGTATAAAATTCTCGGGTACAATAAAATGCGTGGAAACAGATTTTAAAATGTTAAAATTAGTTAAATAATGGAGATCAATTTCAACAGCTAATTGCAGAAATAAACAAATAAAATCTTTTATTAATTTTTTGGAAAAACAAGAGACAAAGTTAAAAAAACCTGGCACATATTTTAAGTCATCAAAAGATACACAGGTAGTTTTTCGAAAAATAAGTTATATAGACTTTTAACAAAAGGTTAGTTTGGCACATAACAAAACTAAAAACCCCACATTAAAATTTAAACACTAGACTGAATGAGAAAAAGAAAAGAAAGTGAAAGGGGGGGAGGAGAAATTAATCACTTTAAGAATTAAGAAATCTCAGAAAATATTTGTAAGTTTCACACAGAAAAGAAGCTTTTTTAAAAAAAATGAATTTCTTAATTCAAAATGGAAATTGCAGATGAAAACGTATGCAGTACAGCAGAGATTAAACATTTTACAGAAACATAAATCATTAAAATTGATTAATCCAATGGAGGATTTAATGCCTAGGCATATACCTGATGCTGACAAAATTCCTTATATGGTTGAATATGCTTCATGTCACTAATGTTTTGTTTAACACTAAAAACATTTTATTTTTCTATCAGGGATATTGTTTGGTCTTTCTTTCCTAAAATATGTTGTGATGAAAAATATAATTTCACATAAAGCACCCCCAAGATTTATCTTTTATGTATGGTTTTAAAAACTTCAGATCTCCAAGTAAAACAGTTTTAATTAAACAATAAATATTACATCTGGGCCGATAATACAACAATATTTACAAAATTGATTCATTAACAGACCAATCAATGTGTATGGATTGACTTAATGATCAAAAAATAAAACACATCAATCAATCAAATGTTGACTGGCACAAACTCGCAAAAGAAAAATGCATTTTTTTAGTTAAAAAAAACATACAGAAAATATTTATAGTCACTTCAATGAATGCTTTGCTTCACTACAGCTTAACTTTAACCCTCTAACTGCACATGATATGAATTTTTTCCCCAAAATTAAGTGGGATTTTTGTATAGTGAAGATAAGTGATGGATGATATATCTTTTTTTATTGGGAGACTGAAGAGCCTTCCTGAATCGCACTAGATGGAAACAGATAAAGGGAAATAATCACTTGGAAACTTGGAAAAATTTCCCTGTTTCATGACATATTCTTGGTCCAGTGGAAATTCTGTACATAAATTTGTCCCTTGACAATAAGAAAATGACACAAAACCCAAATAAGATTCTTATTGCTACTTTTTTCATGTTTAAATATAATTATCAGTGTTGGCAACTTTTCAGCATCTATTGCATTACAAGTTTTCAGTGTGTCTGCTTAAAACTAAACTTGCATAGTATCATGGTTTTATTTGGTACAACTTTTAATTGAAATTCTTTTAGCTGCCTTTTCTCTGTTTACCAGCACATAGATTTTTCAGTGAGCCGAAAGCTATATTTGTGGATAGCAGCATTAGCTTAATGCTTTGTACTTGGAACTTCCCAACTGCTGATGAGACCAGTCTCAAGCAACTATTTTCAACCTAGTCTCAAAACTTTTAATTTATTGGCAAAATAACATTAACTAATTTGTTTTAATTTTCATGTGTTAACTTGATATAATTTCCTTTACTTAATATATTGCTATGTTGCACACATAAATTGGTATTTATGTTAATTTCACATACACACACAGGGTTCACACTAGAAGGCAAGATTGCACAATTCTTGCAATATTTTCCAAAATCTCACTCAACAAAAATGCATTTGCTGGCAGTTTCCACAAAAGTCTTACTTAACCTTTTGGTTAGGGTGAAAAATCTCACTTTGGATATTTCCTTGGAGTAAATCCTGTACTATGTACCTCCACTATGTACAGGGTGTTTCGTTTTAACCGGCAAGACCTTTATTTTCGCAACTGTTAGTCCAAGATGCATATTTTCAATTGCAAAAATGTTCAAAATTAGATGCAAAGTTAAGATATTGAAAGTTTGAAGCAAAAATAAAAATGAATCAAAAAATACAAAATTTAACTTTTTATACGAGCCCTAGGTCCCCTAACTTATATTTAGGGAAATATTCGCCACTGAAAAATAATTCTAACACAAAAAGTTTGACATTAGTACAACCAATATTCATTGAGATATGAAATGCAGCGTTTTGTGTCTTACACCATTTTACACTCACTGTCAATAATGCCTTTTGAGGGAAAATACAGCAGCTAACAAAGGTTTAAAATATTTGTGCATACAGTGGTTTTTCAAATTCTTTGAGGTTTTATAGCGTTTTACAGGATCATGGCATAACATTTGCATTTATTTTTGAATAGAAATGAAAAATATAAATGCTTTGTTACTTTACTTCAACAACCTGCTTGGCGCAGTATAGCCCTCAGAGGCTCTTGCGCCATTAAAAATAAACAAACAAACCAATCAACAACCTGCCATTCTTCTGAAAGGGCAATAAGTTCCAATCTCATGTTCTGTATGGTCCCATAAAACTTCAAACTCAAATATCTCCTTGAGTTTTGGTCGCACAAATGTGAAGTGTTTTGTGTTAGTAACATTTTTCAATGGAGATTATTCCCCTAAATATAAGATAGAGGACCTAGGGCCCATATAAAATGTTAAATTTTGTATTTTTGACTCATTTTTATTTTTGCGTCAAACTTTCAATACCTCAACTCTGCATCTGATTTTGAACATTTTTGAAATGGGAAGTATGTATCTAGGACTAACGGTTGCAAAAATAGAGGTATTGCAGCTTAAAGTGGAACACCCTGTACATATATATATATATATATATATATATATATATATTGAAAACATATTAAAGAGGAAAAAATTAGAATACTATAAACCACAAGCCTAAAGATGCACAAAGCAGTCAAACAAATAAGCCAGGTAAATATAAACATCAATAAAACAAGCAGACAAGGTTACAACACAGATAAATGGCAAAAATGAAGCCAGAGTTCTGGCTTCATCTTTGTCATTTATCTGTGTTGTAACCTTGTCTGCTTGTAGTTTTATTGATATTATATATATATATACACAGTCAATTCGCGATAACCCGAAGTTCGATAACTCAAATATTACTATAACGTTATTACTATAACGCAAGTTTTTATCAAGTTCTGACCCCTTTGTCTTTAATGCCATGCTACTTATTCTCAATATCTAGAAGTTACTTCCTTTAACTCGAAGTTTTTTTCCCAAGATGACTCGAAATTTATTTCGAAAGAACAGGTAAAAAAAAAGAAACATACAAGTGACTATGAGAGAAAAATTATTTCACCTTCACTTGCAATTTCTGCACAAAAGACCTCTAAAGCAAGAAGAGCACCAGTTGAGCCAATGTGCGATAAAGGAGTTACACGTGCGGAAATGAGTTAGCTTGTTTTCTTTTGTTGTACTGTACTGTTTACACTTAGACATGTTGCTGGACTGTGAATTTGCTTTCAAGCTGTCAAGTTGTCAAGTCAACTGATTGTACCTTTATTTAAAGAATGACCTAAGTTAAGGTTAAGATGTGTTCCCCTTTATTCTTTAGTTTGATCATTTGCTGATAAGTTCCTGAGAGAAAGAGTGAGTTTTCTTTACTAATAAAAATGTCAAAGCAAATACGGTTGAGCCTCCATATATCGAACATTAATGTGACCACCACGTGCTTTCCACGTCAGAGTTAAATAACCAATCACAGAAGGCAGGTGGCAGCACAGTGCAGTTGAGCGTATATAAAGAGTGTGTGAGGGCTTCGGAAAACATTTCAATCGTTGGCGTAATGCAGAAACGAAGCGATTTATCCGACATCCAAAAGAGCATGATCATAGGCTTTTGGGCCAAGGGTGGAAGCATTTCTGAAACGGCCGAGTTTGTGAACTGTTCGCGTGCCGCCGTGGTAAAAGTGTACCGTGCATGGCAAAATGGGACTGTCCAAAATCAGCGACGTGGCAAATGTGGTGCACCACGGATCATAGATGACAGAGGCGAACGACGGTTGCGGAGATGCGTTCGGGCAGAAAGACGGACTACCGTTGAGCAACTGACCACCAAAATGAACCAAGGGGCTACCAAAAGTGTCTCCCAAACTACTATTCAGCGAACATTGCTGCTTCTGGGCCTCCGAAGCAGACGCCTGGTTCGTGCACCTATGCTGACTGCTATTCATCGACGACAAAGGCTAGAATTTGCACGCCAGTACAGCAGCTGGACATCCACTGAGTGGCGACAGGTAGCGTTTTCAAATGAATCGCGTTTTATGCTCCATCGAACAGATGGACGTTGGAGTATAAGGCGTGAAACCTCTGAAAGGAACCACCCTGCAACCATTGCCGGAACGGTCCAAGCTGGAGGCGGGAGCATTATGGTCTAGGGAATGTTTTCCTGGCACTCTCTGGGTTCACTGATCATTGTGGAAGGCACGATGGATCAATACAAGTATGCATCATGTCCACCCCTACATGCGCATTGTTTTCCTCAGGATGATGGCATCTTCCAGCAGGACAATGTGAGGTGCCATACAGCTGCCAGTGTACGTGCGTGGTTTGAAGAGCACCAGAATGAGTTTACCGTCCTCTCCTGGCCAGCAAACTCACCTGACTTAAACACAACTTTTTCTTATTGAAACAAAGTAAGGAGAAGGAAATTTATAATCAATGCATGTAACATACTTTTAGATAAATGGGCTTGTTCAGCATCATTTTATTAGTGAAGACTAAAATCTATTTTTTTTTTGATGAGAAATGCATAATACTACAACGAAATTTAACATAGAACTAAATATTTAACTTAAAACATTTTTATGAATTTTTTTTTTTTTTTTGAAAGTATGGACTAATTTAGCTGCTATGATACTTGATTAAGTTCTGTTACAATTATTTTCTAATCCATATAGTGATAAATATCATTAAGAAATAACAAATGCTTTCAAATTTGCTGATGAAAAATTCATAAGAAGAGACAAAGAAACATTTTCAAGACTTGGTTTTGAATTTATGAAATATTGACTTTTTAACGTGAGTACCAGTTCATTTAGAACTTATTAAGTATTATAGTACATGACAGAGAAGTAAACATGTAAATGCCCGCAAAGCAATTGAACAGGTGTTTTTTTTAATACAAATACAATTCATTATATTAGTCCCAAGTATTAAGAAGAAAATTAAGTTCCAAAAAAAAATCATTGGTGCAACCCACTTTATTGAAATGAAAATAAATAAATAAATAAAAAATAATAACAAAAATAATAAATCATCAAATAGAAATATTAACGGAATTGTATGGGAGTTTTAAAACCTAATTCAAAATTAATGACTTTTACTTGTCATACAAACATTCAATGTTATGCATATTAAATACTGGTTGCAATCTTCTGCACTTAAAATTTTGAAGGATTATGAGTCTTTATTAAAGTCAAAAGTAAAATATCACAAAAACTATATGAATAACCCTTTGTATTGTAGCTAAATCTATCTTACTTACAAAAGTTCTCACTGTTCCTTAGTACATATGTTTCAAATATTTGTATCCAGTTGTGTCACTATCACCAAAAGGTAACAAAAATTTCACAAAACAAACCTTGGTGATATTTTATTGTTTGAAGCTGCGTGGAACAAGAGCTTAAGAAAATGAGTATAATGCCTTTTTTTCTTTGATAAAACTGTTGTTAAAGCAATAAAGTGATAATAGTATGCAAGTGCAATGTTAATTTTCCAACCTATCCATTTCAAACGATATAAATATCCCCGTATAAAATATTTTTAAAGAAATATAAAATATAACAACACTGTAAAAACATATTTTCATGCCAAAAAATTACTAAAGCGGTTATTAATTCAGATCCTGCAATTTTTCTACAATTAATTGACTTATATAATTCATAGGGGCAAAAATATTAGCTCATATTACACCAATAAATTAATATTTGTATGTAGGACATGCAGATAGAATCATAGGGCAGAAAACAGAGAAAACTTTTCTACAGAGTCTTAATTAAAAATGAACAGGAAACAAAGTGTTATCTTTTAATAGGATGGATTGTTATACTTTTATGCATTCCAAAAAGTGCACATGGGGAAAGGAAGAAATAGAAATGTGTTTTCCTCAACTACTCTAACTGCAAAGTGCAGTTAAAAGGTTACATAATATTCCCAAAACTGTTTAGGGAATGACTGATTTACTCACCATGAGATTAGACCGGAGCAAAATACACAGTTTGAGGTTCATACAGCTTATTAAACATCAGGTACTTGTATCTGGAAATTACCAAGTGAAAACCTTATTCAATAAATATTTTTTATTAACCAGATTGTCAAGATCTCTTTTCGTCTTGAGTTTTATACAAATATCAATGTTTTGAAAAGCATATATCAGTGATAAGTTTCCCCCATTTCAGTAGTACTAATTTAGATTTTTTGTAATTATTTTCTATACCAAAGATTCACAACCACGTTTTAATTTTTCTACTTAAGATAGATGAAAATATTCAAATATTGATTTGTGTTACGAAGTGGACAACAATTAAAAGTGAGCATTTTGTTGGAAAAACAGACAATGATGTCATTTTATATTGCCTCTATACTGACGAAGAAAACACATCATTTCCAGCTTAAGGGATAAAGTTTTAGTTACTTAAAAACATAAATTTTGAAAAGAGGTCGTACAAAATACTGAAAAAAAAAAAACTACTTGTATAAATCCTAGCTTTTATAAATTTCTGTATACAACAAAAAATTAGTTTCATTTCGCACCTTAATAACCAGCTTTGCAAAAATACTAGAGAAATATTGTAGAAAATAAAAGATTATGACAAAAAGAAAAATATAAAAATCCAAAGATGAAAAAGTATTTAAACTTAAATGGAAAATTTGATAAATCAGAACTACATTAAAACAGCACAAAATAATACATTAACTTCTGAACTAAAAACATCAGAAGGGGAGGGAGAAAATAACCCCAAGTTAAGAAGAAGAAAACCTTTCAACTGTCATCTGAATTGGAAGTTGCCATAATGTCAACATAAAAGAAGATTAGAATAATTTATCTTTGGCTGTAGAGAGCAGTGAGAAAAGTAAATGGTAATTTATTCTCAAAAACATGAAAGTAACACACATCATCTTAAGTAACAATCTTAATGATTTTTAGTTGAAAAGATATAGTTACCTTTATCCACCAATGTTGTAATGCTTCTTCTACAGTTATCCTAAATAAAGGGTCTACAGTAAGCATTCTTCTAATCATATCTTTAGCAAAATCACTGACGGTATCCCAATGCTTTCCCGCAAGCTGAAACCATAATTACAATCAAACAAGATCATAACTTCACAAAAAATTTATTTAAGAAATTATAAGCACAAGGAAGTACATTAATAAAATGAACAACTAAAATATGTCCTACGTTTTGATGGCATAAATGTATACGATAAATCAACAGTTACATGCTGGCAATGAGGAAAAAGTAAATAAACTGTTTTAAAATATTTTATTACAGTGGGAATATAACTACATTTTAATATTGATACCAGGTTATGCATGAGAGATGAAGAAACAACTCTGTACCTCAAAGCCTGGCAAACTAAAGCCACATTATCACAACTTTGCAAATAACTATACTATAGCAACTACATATAAATATACTAGCAACTATAAATAACTATAACGGATATTTTTATTATTATGCTGCTACAGTAGTATGTGAAAGAGGATTTTATATACAATGCAGTAATAACCTCAAAGTTGCTATTTGTGGATTTCGGTTACTCTGGCCCTGAGGCATAGAGCTAAAGGTTAAAGGCAGAAGAAAAATGTCTATAACATATTATCTATTGCTATACAACTGTGAATTAAGGATTAATAACGGGATCTAAGCTAAAATAGGCTTGTCCAAATTACTTTATCAATCCCTAATGAACATCAAAACCCTCTAACTATGCATCCCACTGAAAGTAACAAATACTTCCTAAAAACTATTGATTTTTGTAATGCACACACTATTCTTTAGCAGAAAACTAACAGAAGTTTTGAAAAGTGCACACAAAAGAATAAACTGCAACTGAAGCATTTCCTATGCTTAAGTTACATTTAATATCAACTTTAGTTATGTGTGCATTGACAATTTGTATTGATGTACATCTGAAAAATTACACTGATTAGAGAAATAAGGTTTCTCAGTTTAGTATAATACATCACGTAAAATTATTGGAGGGCACCACGTTACCCGTGGGCATAGGGTTGGGGATCCCCATGCTAGAGCATTCCTACTTGAAAACAAGTCAGGATTCTTAGTTTTATGACTTTAGATACATTGAAGGTTTTACTAAAGATATAAGATAGTACACACCAGTTTTGTTACTTCAAAATCAGCATTACTTTGAATGTATTGAATCAATACTATACACATGTATTCAGTTCTTGTGTTACATCAAGAATTAAAAAAAAATCCTAACAGAAAACATACATAATAACTCAAGACAAAATTAGAAAATATTTTAAAAAGGTTTGATTTGAACATTAAGAAAGGAGAAAAAAGGCACGCATACATAACTCATGCATACACATATCTTCATATTAACAAATACAATAAAGATGTTATTTATTACCATTTTTAATTTTGCTATAGACATAGAAATTATTTTTGGTACTAATTATATGGGTAATCAATTATTATTTAAAAGCAATGACTGATTATCAGTAATTAGTATGGTTGGAAAAGTAACTGCAGAGGAATAGGGCTGTATCTAAAAATTGGAGAAATAATGAAAGAAAAGGGGCTTGATTTACGATAAGTTGTAATGAATAATGTTTAACAAAACTAGCTCAAAAAAAAAAGGGTAGAAAGTTTTAAAAATATTTTTAAATTTTCAACTAGTTAATCAACACAGTGAACTGTTCTGAAAACATACACATTAAATTTTTATTCAGAATTTCATGAGAAAAATCCACAAAAAGTTATTTTATAAACTAATACAGTTAATAAACTATAGAAATTTATGCACAGAGAAAGAATTTATAAATCAGAAAAGAGCTATCTTCAAAGCTTGTGTTTAATAATGGGAAAAAAAAGAAAAAAAAAAAGATAAAGAAGAAGACCAGAGAGGGAGAAAAACACTCAAACACTGGCCCAGATATTCATGCTTAACGCACAACATTCTTAATTTATATACATTTAAGTGAGATTGACTAGAATTTGAGGAAATGTGTGCTGATTTTCATAAACACAAACTTTGAGTATGAAGTCAATCAAGGTTGCATTGCGGAAGAAAGTTTAAAAAGAAAGATCTGACAAAACGATGGAAATGTTTAAAAAAAAAAAAAAAAATCACGCAACAAAATAAAACAAAAAAGAGCAATAAGAATAAATAAATTGAGGTGGAAATGAAGGAGATTCAGAAAGCCAGTGCAAATAAAAATAATGGAACTAAACTGCAAAAAAGCCAACCTTGAATGATGTAAAGATGATAGATTTGAAAGAGAGATGAAAGAGCAAAGTGCAAAGTGAAAGAGGACAGCAACTAGCCATTTAGGGAAGCAGCCTTCCCACTTGGCCCATACATTGAGTCGTCCTCTGCAAATGTTCTGGAATAGTCGTTCTTTGGTCCCCATGAAAGGTAGTGTTCCACTGAGCAATGTATATAATAAAACACCACAGCTCCAGATGTCAGCTGGTTTGCCATATGATTGCCTCTGTACAACTTCTGGTGCCATGAAATGAGGTGTTCCAACTCTACCTAAATGAAAAGGAAGATTAAACATATCTGTAATATGAACATAGCACTATTCAAATGCTGATGAATAAAGATCTTTTCAAAAAAACTTCTTAGAGAAAATTTTAGGGCACACGCTGGTACTGAAAAAGTGCATTTTATGGGCATAGAAACGCAGCAATTGTACAACAAAATATTGCAAAAAAAAGAGCATGATGAGTAAATATTCTCTCACATTTATTAGTTTGAATTACTAAATGAAAATTATTTATTGCTTCCCCTTTCTACTAAAACAATTAACACAGATACTTCCGAGGACAAAATATGAAATGTATTTTTTGCAAAAAGTAATTTTTAGTTAAACACACACACACACAGTATCATACAAAGCTAAATTACACATTAGAATGAGAAGTTTTAATATATAATCACCTGGGTTGACTAATTGATTTCCGGAGAGCTGTACCGCTACTCCAAAACCACCCAGTTTAACTGGAGCAGAATTTTCTTTTGTGGCAATAAGGACACTCTGTGGTTTAATATCACGATGTATAATGTCATTACTATGGCAGTAACAAACAGCTTCTAAAATTTGTCTAAGATAATGGCTAAAAGAAAAGTAAGATAAGTGAATTTTTAATTCAAACTAAAGTTCAATACATCATTTGAAATAATTTTTAAGCAGAGAAGAAAAATCATTGATTCAGTTCTCATTCTACGTGACAGAAAAAAAAATCCTAGGTCAATTAATAACGTTAAAAAAAAAAAAAAAATCAGGAAAATTATCAGAGTTATATCTATGGAAAACATATAAATAGAGCTTGAATGTCAAATGGTACAATTACTGTAAGTTTTACGATACCCTTATTCAAATAATAAAAAATATAACTTTATTTCATGGGGGAAAAAACCTATTCCTACATGTAAATCAAATTTATATCACTCAAATTTAAAGTTAGGACATTTGAAGACGCTTTTACTTTTATTTTAACTGTACCGAAAGATTGTTCAAAATTTTCAATTATTAACATTAATATGTTTAATTACTTATGTATGCATAAAACAACATTATTTTACATCTTTTTATTAAGCAGATTTCTACATTTTTAATTAAACAGACAGAAGGTTCCAGAATAAGATTTTTTAAACAAATGTGTTTAAAAGTTTGCGAAATAAAGCTTAACTTTCAAAATACAGTGGACACCGGGTAACTGAACCAGTGGTTAATTGAATCAATTGCTTTAATAAATCAAATTGCAAAAAACAGATCAAAATCCAGCTTTAATGAATTAGCCACTTTATTGAATCAGCCGCTTTATGGAATCAAAACTTTTTAGAACAAACGTGTTTCATAGAAGCAGCGGCCACTGTACATCAATGTTGCAAAACAAAGTAATTTTTAGCAAAATGAATAGTTAATTCATTAAAAATTGCTTTTAGTTGTGCATTAGTAGGTCATGGCTGCCTTTATTCTACAAAAAGTTTAAAAAATAATTTTAAATTTCTTCAAATCTGCCTAATTTGTCGCTTTCACAGTGAAAATTAATGAGAAGTTTGGCTCGATATGAGGTGGGTGGGCATGTCAATTTTCATCAACTGAACTATGTACATAAAATATTGCAATAAACAATAGCAAAGTGGTAAGATAAATCACCACAAATTTTTAATATAAATATCAAAACATTAAAGTAACTTTTTTTAGAAGAGAGATTTATTAATGATATTAAGAAATCGGAAGCAATAAACCGAAAATCGGGAGTCGCAAGCCAAAATTGGGACAATTGACAACTCTGCATCGTTTGATAAGTGAAGTTAGACAGAAAAATAGGACTTTTTTTCTGCTTTGGTACCAGGATTCAAAGATATAAATTTCATGAATTATGGCGCAGATTTTTCCCCTCTGAATATTTTTTAATCCACCAAAACTATACAAATGTTCTAAATTTTAATAAACCTTTAAAATCATAACCAGATTTACTTCGAGTTGAAGGTATTAAAGTTACATTGGTTCCAATACTGTAAAAAACAGGGAAATATTTAATGAATGAAGGAAACAAATGCATTTAATCTGAAATAATACATACCTTGCAACAGCTTCACTATATACAAAACCGGCAACAGCTCGTTTTACAATTTCAAAACATAAATCTGAACCTTCCATACTGAAAATAAAGGGAATATGACTTTTATGGGAGCAAAAGGTTTAAAAAAATATATACATAACAAATTCAAACACAAAACTGAAACTCTAACAAAACAAACGAATGAGCTATTTGATATTTTAACACACCTGCCAAAATTAATGTAAGAAAATTAGATGAACATGGAAGTACAAATTCAGTACAAAGCAGAATGAAAGGAAGAATTCTATGTATTTCTCTCTCTCTATATATATAGGGTTTGACAAATGCCGGGGTCAGGTCTCCTTAACAAATTATATCTTATATGAGTAGCAAAGGGATGCAAAGTGGCAAAATTAAAAATTTGGAGATAACAAGTACAAATGGTAGGTGAACCCCTCCTATGTCTTGGGGCAAGATATAGTACCAGTAGCCCTGGTAGGTGCTGCTGCACAGCATGATTTAGAAAAAAAATTCAATAAAAGCCTACCTAGGATGTAATCTTTATAGGCATTTTAGTCAAAACTTGAAAATGTCCACTTACATCCCTTTGCATCTCACTGCCTCATATGCGGGGCTAAATTTCAGAAAAACTTTCCTGACTAACAAAAACTCCCAATTTAATCCAACCCTTTTCAGTAAACTGTAAAGAAATGATTATTGACAGATTTTCCTATAATTTTAATGCTGCCAGCTATAAAAAACTAACAGTTAAATACCAACTGCAGGAAAGGAGCGGGAAACTCCTGATTTGTGAAAAAAAAAGGCTTGTTTTTTCGAAAAAAGTCACTAGAACTTAAAAAGTAAATCTTATCTACGTTTATTCAGAATGAAAAGAAATTTTAAAAAAAAATCGCAATCACTAAGGCAAATCTGCACAAAAAACGTGATTACAAAAACGAAATGTTTTCAAGTATGAAAATCATACTTCTGATCATAAAGATGTTAATTATAAATAATTTTCTCATTTTTTAAATCCTTTACTTCTAAAAAAGTAATAAAAATTTCAACGTTTTCTCAGGAAATAGGGAGTGGATATATATATATATATATATATATATATATATATACACTAGTTTCGGACTTTTTCCTCAAAGCTGATTTTTTTTAAATCTGTTCTCATCAACTTCTGTTTTTGCAGATTTATTGTCGTTTGTTTTGTAAATGTCCTGTTCATACATACAACCTCTTTGTCAATAGATTCATGATTTTTTGAAATAATGTTTCAGGTCTAATGGTTCATCATCACTTTCTTCTTCATTTTTACACATAGCACAAGGCACTTAGCAAAGATTTAAAGACATTTTGTGCATTATATCATTGGTCATCCTGTTGACAATGTGCGATACGTCATCGGAATTAATGACTTCAATAATATCCGTCTATGGTTAATGAAATTCCATACCCAAGTGTAGATTTATTGTGTGTTCAGTTGAAAGAGTTTAACTATTCAATGAGAAATATTGAAATTAGATGCAGCAATCTTTTTTTTAATCTTTCATTCCAAAAAATTTAAAAGTTAAAATTTGGAAAAATGTTCGCATTTTACATTTGCGAATTTTTAAAGTATATACATTGGGGAGAGTTGGGAGGGATTGGGACACCTAGAATTATGCTTAAAGTTAACTGCTTTTTTTAAATTTCTGTTACACCAGATTAGAGATGTACTATTGAGCGATTTTGAACAACTGAAAAAAAAAACGTTTCTTTCCCGTTTTTTTTCTGGAACATTGGAAAAAAATGGAAAATTTGATTTTTTTTATGAATAAAAATAGGGTTTCTTAATTTTTCTTGGAACATACAAATGCAATCCAGGCATCTTCTTTTTCTGCTTGACAGAAATAGACATAAAGGTAAGTTTCATTAGAAAAAAATAGCCTTTTTGTTTTATAACTGAGAGCTTTCTGGGTCAAACACCAGAAATAAGTCAAATGGTTGGTTCAACCAATAATATTGGGTAAGGTGTGTCTACTCATAACAATTAGGTTTTCTATTTTAGATTGCATTTGAAACTTGAAATAATAATAGCAATCATTGACATTCAAACATGATTGATATTGTTTGAAAGAAAAATAAGTATGATCACTTGCAATGCATCTTTACTGTCTGAAAATGAAAGCTTTTGAAATTTGATTTTTTCCAATCCAGTTTAAGTCCAAATCAAAACTAAATTGGTTTTTCTTTATCTTTCCAACAGAAACCAAAAACAAAACTGAATAATGGTTTTGATAGCTGAACCAAAACTTAAACAGGAGTTTCAGTTAACTGTAGGGTCGTTGTACGCACAGCAAGTAGTCATAACAAAATTGAGTTATTGTAACCAAGTTGTTCTCTGTTTCGCATTTTGTTTAATAAATGAAATGTTTTAGGGTCATTTTATCAGGAACTATTTTTTAGAAAAATTCTGAATAAAAAAAAGAGACATATGAATCAAATATATGAAGAGCCAAACTTTAAAACGCAGGATCTCAGTTTGAACTCAACTGCAGATTCCCCTTCTGTTCTTAGCACGGCAGGGTATGCAATTTTTTTAAAAACTGATGTTTAATTTACTGCTATGTGAACTTATAATAATTAAATTCTGTATTTTTTCAAAACTTTTTACGTAAGTTTAAGTTTTGTTCTGTGTTATGTAAAAGTTAGTTGAGTTTTGCTCAATGGAATGTAAAAGTTAATAAAACAGATGTTAGGGTCCCCCCCTTAAAAAAAACGAAAGACGATTTTTCAAGTTGCACACCCTCTTACATTTTTCCTTTTAGGTCAAAAAGTAAAAAACATTTCATACAATTTGAACAATGGCAACCTGTGCTGACATGCGCCTGAAAGGGTGAGCCAAGACTGTGTACTAGACCAAATCCAAAAAATATTTTTTTGGAAGATTGAAACTTCATGTTTATAAAACGTTGCCTCCAGCTGCACATGTACAACAAAAATATTTAACCAAATCAAAACATATTTAGGTGTCGAGCGATCCTAAAATTTGTAATTTTCTTGAAAACATTGATTTAATTTCTCTATATTTTTTAAAATGTAAGGTAAATTATAAGAAGTTATCAAGATAAAAAATATAATGAATAGAGTCGATAATAGCGTTAAATAGCAGTTTTTGCTCTCATGCGATATTTAAGTCTCCCACATGGTACTCAAAATATGGATCTTTTCAACTTTAAGTTAAATTTTTCATTTTAAACATATTTTTTTTAATTATTCGTTTGCAAATGTTGATTTGAAAATTTGTTCGCTAATAACTTTTGAACTTGAAATTTTATTTTTTAAATTTATGTGTAATTTCTTAAAAGGTAAATAAAAAAAAATCAATTTTTTGAAGAAAATTATAAATCTTAGGCTTCCTGATAGGCACCTAAATATTTTTTGATTTGGATAAATATTTTTGTGGCCCATATGAGGCTATATAGAGGCAACGTTTTTTACAAACATGAAATTTCAAACTTCCAAAAAAAAAAATCTTATTTGGCCTAGTAAACAGGGCTGGTTTACACTTTCAGGCACAAGTCGGCACAGGTAGCCGTTGTTTAAATTATATGAAACTGTTTTAACATTTGTTTTGATCTAAAGGAAAAATATAATAGGATATGCAACTTGAAAAAACGACTTTCATTTTTTAGGGCACTCTAATAAATAAATAAATAAATATATAATTGATATTATTGAGGTAATTTTGTGGAAAACATTTCATTTTTTGGGCAAAAAGCATTCAATATTTTTTGATCTATATATATATATATATATATATATATATATATATATATATATATATATATATATATATATGCAAATTTTATTATCCTAAAACAACTTGCATTATCAAAGTTAGACAGTATTTTAACATACAAGAAGGGGGTGGGGGAAGAAGGAAATAGCATCAGAATTTAAGTATGAAATCTACTAATTTTATGACATTTTGATGAAAAGTTTAAAAATTAAATTTTTTAATTTTTCCAAATCAGAAATAAACTTCTTTGGAAAAAAAGCAACTTCCCTCCCCCCCCCCCCAAATTTTCCAGTTTTTTTCGGACTGTTTTCATCTCTACACCAGATGCAAAAAATGTATTCTGTATTTGATGCAGTAAATAATTGTAGCTGCAGGATTCTATAAAATTAATTTCAGAAAAGACTTTCACACCACCAAAAGTAAATAAATACATCTTTTTCAATATAAATTCTCAATCTCATTCATTTACATTTCCATAATTGATTTTGATGTTTCATATATTTCATAATATAACTTTTGTAGAGTAGCAGTTAATTTACGCCTAAAATGTAGCACGCTTATAGCTATAAGCCATTTTATTGAAATGTTGATTAAAGAGAGAGATATGCTAGTATGAGCTGAGTTAGATCATATACCTTTTCTTAATATTTGAGAAAGAATAATTATGCTTGATTGTACTATTTTTTGATAACAGGTATTATTGCAAAGTTTCCCTGACAAAAACGGTTGGTAGCAGAGAAATATTTCTAATTTGATGGAGACTTATTATTTAAGCATTAGGGGGACATTGCCCTCTGCTCACCAATTTCAGTTCACCACCTACGGCGACTCGGTTGGTAAAAAAACTGGCAATTTATAACCAACTTTGGAGACCGAATTGGCTAAAAGAAAATCAAGAGCAAAAGAAAGTAAATTAACATTTTAAAATGTCTCTGCTAATAAGTCGCAAAAGCCTGGCTTTCGAGGCCACATTCGAATTTAATTCCCAGTGGTTCTCAAAGAGATGATGCTTTAGACATACATACAGAAGCCTATAAACCTTAATACAAGAGACTTGCCGTCACAGCGGCCAAATTTGTCACCTCAGTTTCGCCGCCTATGGCTGCGGGTTGGTGTATTGTCTGTTTTCTACGAGAAGGCACTTGACTCCTCCCTCGTCACATGGTATCCGATGATTCTATTTCGCTGTTTTTGGCAGAAGGTATATTCGGATCATAGCATTTGCTGTAAAAGCAGCAGTTTTAAAATGTAAGAATAACTAAAATGGCAACAGACAAGTGAAGCAAGTGATGCAAAGGACAATAAGACTTTTTCTCACATTAAAATGCACAGCCAAGTTAAGGATGTCTGGTTTTGTCGCTTTTAGTAGCGCATGGATTGCTTACCCAACCAGGGGGTAAAAAGGAACTCTGTGTTCGAGGAGGCGTGGCAAAGTGCCTTCTCGTGAAAAAAGGAACAATACACCGCTTTCGGCACTGTTAGGGGACTTATGTCTCCTTCTTGCTGCCAGCGGCGGTACATTGATGATTATTTAATCTCCTTCTCACCACAGCACATCAAACTGCGAATCCCTCTTAAACCACTAGAACTCCTCTAACCTGAGGAAAGAATTATTGGAAAGACTCTAGCTGTTTTCGGAGGTTTTGGTAGGGAGAGAAAGTGGCTGAGAATCGATGTTTTTAATTAATGTATCTGTTATTTGAAGCTGTAAAAAGGTGAAACTGGGTGAATGAGGCTTCTCGAAAAATTACAAATGTTTCGGTACCTGGATCGACTCTCAACTTGCTTCTGTTCTCGAGATGGTAAGGTCACAGACAGACACAAATACAAGCAGACTCCCACAGATTTTAATAACAGTAAGATAATGTTAGATAAAATAGATTTCATCAATATTATATAAACTTTACTGCATGAAGATAAATTATCTTTGTCATTTTAGGTAATATTTTTGAAATTTATGCATGTATTTTAACCTTCAAATGCATATCTCATGCCACCCTTATGTAAGAGGAATGGGATATTTTTATAGGTAATTTAATAGTTTTTACAACTAATACTGCAATAACTGCCACCAAAAATATAGTATATTTTAAACATGTTAAAAAGTTTTAATTAGTTGTTCTGAAATTTCCAGTGTTGTAGCAGTAGAAAATAAAGAATATTTTTGTTAAAATTGTCTTATCCCTCCCAACTTAGTGGCTACAGAATGGATGTGAAATTAAATTAAATGTATTATTGAAGGTTACAGCACCACCCTGGGATTTAAGTAATTTCTCTACGTAAGCTCCATAATGTTAATGAATTTGAAGAGTAGAACTTTAGAAAAGAGTATGTTTGTTAACCAAAAATACCATTTTTTGTCATAAATTTGTTTTACTTTTGATTAACCTTTGAATGATAGAACAATAAGTACTATTATTAACAATGAGCGGATTTAAATATTGATGCACATTGTTCTTTTATGTCAGACACACAACATTATTATCCATACCATTATCTTAACCACTTCTGAAAAGTCAACTTACAATTCAAAAACCATATACAGCATCCCTTCTGAACTATAAGTTTCTAACAATTCAACTATATGTGGATGTTTCAACATGTGGCATATTGTGGCTTCTCGTTTTAAATCTAGAAGAGAAACAAAGTTAAATATTTAGCGTTCAATTTTTATCTTAACACAGCATACTAAAAAATATATATAAAACTTAAAAAAAACAAAAAAAACTAATTTTTAATTTATTGCATGAAAATGTATGAGTTTCAAGGAAAAAGGGGTAAAATTTAATATTGAACTAGCCGCCTGGGCGGCTAGATCTGCTTTTTTTACTCAGTGCAACTAACCACAGCATTCTTGCTTTTTCTACCGTTAAAATTTACAACAAAATAGGATTTTACGGTAAAAAGTACTGCCAACATAAATAAAGTTAACAATTGTTCCTGCTTCTCAAATAACGAATGTCTATAGAAAAAAGCTCACAAGCTTAGTTTCACTGAACTAAATGAAGCACTTGACATTTCCTCTTTGTCCGTCTTCACTAGGTGGTGAGAGCCGAGTAAAAAAATATTGGGCCCAAGGACACAAAAGTATTTTGAAAAACTTTATGGTGCATTAATTTCTAAAATTTCATGTTTTTTCTGACATGAGGCACGTTGTGGGTTTTCTGGTTTTGCAAGGTTAGGCCCAAGCCCAAAGACGTTAATGCATTTCTCAACGTTTTAAAGACCAGAGGCTGGCGGTTTGCTTGGAAATTTGATCTAAATTTTCTTAAACCTGTTTCGTATTCTCCAATACCAACAACTACCATAACTCATACCTTACACTTCACCAGAAAAATTATTGATGCCACCAGAAGGCCTTTCACTAAGATTATAACCAAACATAATAAACAGCAACGGCCAATCAAATGAACCTTATAGACCACCACTAAAGACATCACAACTCTCAGCCAACCAATTTCTCCTCCAAAGGTAATCATTATAAAAGCCAGTTTGCTAAAGAGAGTCACATGTAGTACCCTATCAAAAAGTTTTGACAGTCAATATAAACAACATCTGCAAAATTTTTTGTTGTCTACAGCCACGGTAACCTTGTCTTAGAAATGCAAGAAATTAGTTTCACAGGACACACTCCTCGTAAAGCTATGTCGTAAAGCCGGAAATTAACCATCTGTCTCCAGTGTATTCATCATCATAATTTTGATACGACACAATATTTCAACTTCTTGTTCCATTTATACAATGTTTCTAACATTCGATCTTTTTTTTTTTAAAAATCGAAGAGGAATCAGAACAATCAATGGAAGGCATTATTCGTCTACACTATGTTCATCACCAGCAACATAAGATAGGCTGAAAATATTCTTCAGATTGCTTCAAAGGCACCCCACATGCCTTCAGTCAAAACGTAAACTTACTGAAATCGAAAATATTAAAAGACCAAGATGCTCTGCTCTTAAGGTACAAAAGTAATCACAATTAATGTGAATTTAAGGGGAAAATTTTCATTCAAAATTGAAGATATTTTGAATAAACATATAATTACATTATAAGGTAGGTGCGGGCATTAAGGCCTGTTGGCTAATAAGGCCTAAACTACAAAAATAAAATTTAAAATGTTCGTATCCACTCAAGGACGCACTCGTAGATCGCTAAAACTCATAGATGGCACTTCACACTGGTTGCGACATGTTGCAACCATTGCAACGCGATTTGTTTGCGCGGAGCGGTTGTGCAACACGAATAATAAACAAGCTGATGTGTGCATCACATGACTTCCTTTTACTCCAATTCAATGTCATTTCCCCATTACTGGCAATTTTAATGTGACAGATTTAAAAAAAAAATGGCCAAATTTGTCAACCAAGTTGGCGACCAAAAGACTGGTGATATATCGCCAAGTGCCCGCCAAATAATAAGACTACTTGAGTTTACATCGAAATTAACAATGACTCCCCCCCCCCAAAGGGACAAAAGACCCCTTTAGAAACACCCGAATGCAACCAAAAAGGGGAGGTGCACAACTAGACCCCACTAGTAGTCTACGTACCAAATTTCAACTTTCTAGGCCTTACCATTCTTGAGTTATGCAACATACATACGCACATACAGACGTCACGAGAAAATTTGTTGTACGGGAATCGTCATTATGTATATTTTGCGTGTCTATACATTCTTAGTCACTTATCCACATGTGGTCGAGTCGAAAAAAAACTCAATATTCATTCGGGGGTGAGCAAAATGGAAATTAAGGTCAATTTTTGAGTGAAAATTTTTTCGCGAATACAATACTTTCTTTTTTGTAAAAGGAAGTAAAAATCGTCCGACTACAGTTTTTTGTTGTTAATGCTTCTATTGATCTTTGATGTCTGAATTATATATATAAACCAATTATTGTACTTTTGAGTATTTCTTTGCACATGATGTCAGTGGCTAATAAGGCCTACCAAATTTGATTGTAGGCCTTATTATACTCCTTTGTTTTTGCAATGATGTTTGTCCGCTTTACATCTTATTTTAACTCTTCCTCAATATATAATAGCTGTTTATAAGTAGTTACGACTATTTACTAATTGGTTCAGGGTTCTAGTAGTACAACAAGCAGACCTTCTGAAAAATTTTAACACACAGTTTACAGTTCTAGTTCGGACGATGAAAAAGACAATGTGTGGCTCTCTCCATTAAAAAGTAGAGCATTTCAGGAGCATATGCCTACACCAGAGAAACTTATCCAAAAAAAAAAAAAAAAAAACGCACAAATTTTTGAAGAAAAGCCATTAATTATCAGAGAAACCCAGTCATCAAAGACTTGTTCGACAGAAACAAGAAAGAAAAGAAAAAAGACTTAAACCCTCAATGAAGAAATGATACTAAAGAAAACGATGCTATTTGGTACTATCGCACACTTGTGAGAGGATAAGATGAATGACATGAGACTATATCTAAAACGCAGCAAATGGTATCATAAGGAATGCGTTGGTGTGACAGTCCATGACAAAGATAGTTTTGAGTGCCCTGACGGTTGTTTTTTTTTATCTCAATTATCATTGTTAGAAGCTTGTTTTGATTATTTCAGAGTGTTAAAGTTATTAGGCCTTATTATCCTACCATAGTATAGTAAGGCCTAATGACTAAGTTTTAAAAAATGTTTTATTTCATGCTTGTTCGCTACAAAACTGGTGATTTTTTTGTTAGTTTCTTGTAGTAATTGATCTGTATGTTTAATTAATATTACAATTTGTTGATTCGGATACAAAGTTTTAATTTTATTTTAAATCTCTCTTAGGTAGGCCTTATATATTCATTAGTTCTACATTAGACTATGAACAATAAATTCATAAAATGTTGGAGAAATATTTTCCTTATGAATAAATATTATTTTTAACATGCTATGTAATGCAGTTGAAACAAAAGCTTGATTGCTTTGCAGCTGCTCTATGTTCTAACAAAGAAATAAAAATAAGCCATAATTTTAAGGTTGAACCAACGCAGACAAGAGAGATTGCTTACCTTCTGTACTAAGACCAGGGTAAGAAGTAAACTTAGCAACATCAACAATTTTAACAGCAAATTGTTGACCAGAATTTTTATGGATGCATCTTCGAACTAAACTAAATGGGCCTCTGAAAAAGATAAATACACAAAATTATACATTTTGAAAATTCCTTGCATGAAGAACAATAAAAATTTCAGAAAAACTAAAAAAGCAATACTTGTTTTCAAGCATAAAAGTTAAATTAAAAGTAAACAACCAGTCCGTTAATTGAGCATAAAACGACTTTTGAATGAGAGCCAATTTATGTGTAATGTGTTTTAACATCAAAACTAGATCCGAGATCGATAATTAATAAGTAGTAAAACTACACATAAACATTCCTCTGTTAGGTGGTAACAACGCACCAAAGATGCATTTTGAAGAGGAGTAAAAATTCTACATTACAATGGAATTAAACAACTGTTACTTCACATAAGTTCTACTTAAAATTTTGATGAAAAAAAAAATGAAATATTTAGATTGAATTTAAATTAACGTAAAATTTTTAACTGGAACAAAACCATCATTTTGAGCCTCTTAAGCTGGCGCCATGAATTCTACCACTCATATTATGCTTATAATTTTGACTTTTAGCATCAGATGAAGAGCTATTCATATTAAAGAATAAGAGCTTAGATTTGCAAATGACAACTACTATCGGCGATCGGTCAACTGCTGAAGATCTTAACCAATCACTTTACTGCGCTGACGGAGAAAGACAGATACCTAAACACTTATTGGTCAAGGGCTTTTGCTGGTTGAAAGCTTCGGATTGTGTGTTCAGACTCGAGTTTTTTTTTTTTTTTTTTTTCATAAACCAAAAAATATAATGAAACTGTTAGATTATGACTGAAGTAATTTAAAACAGAGAAATTGGGGCTCAACGTTACCCTGAAGGACTGTATACGAATTATGGAAGGGTACAGATGTAAAGCCGAAGAGGAAGCCAGGTGATAAAAAAATAACAGATACAAGATTTACACGAAAAGAAAGTTCGACGGATTCAGTAACGAGTCAATTCAAATAAAGAACAAGTCTACAAAAATGAAGAGTAACTGATGAGGACGAAATCGTCTATCCAAATAAATATCTAAAATATCGGAGTTCCTGCGGCAAAACAAAGGAGCCGTTCATAACTGATGTCACGCTTTGACGTGGAAGGGGGTCATAAAATTGTGACAGTTTGGGACAAAGAGGAGGGAGGGAGAACAAGAAGTGTGACATATCAGGCATTTTTTATAGCAATATGCTTTGTGACATGTGGCAAAAGGGGGGAGGGGGGTAAGGCAAAGTGCGACACTTAGTAAAACATCAAAGGACTCACATGTTTTTAAATTAGCTTCGAATGCAATATTTTTCCGTTTTATGATATTTCTTAACTTTTAGTCTCCAACTAAGGTAGTGAGAAGCAAAGGGATGTAAGTGCCAAAATTAAAAAAATTAAGATAACTAGTGCAAATCTTAGGAGAATCTCTTCTCTGTTACGGAGCAGGAGATGGTACTAGTAACCGTGGCAGGTGCTGCTATACAGAAAAATTTAGATAAAAAGTTCAATGAAAGTTTATCTAGGATTTGTTCTTTGAAAGCATTTTACTCAAAACTTTAAAAAGTCCACTTACATCCCTTTGCTTCTCACTGCCTCAAATCATATGCATATTAAAAAACTAAAGTTGGAAAGCATTCAACTCAAAATAAATTATAAATACATAAATAAAAACATTCCAATTCGTTTTTTAGAAGAAATCCAAGTTACTTTTAACAAGGTAATACTTTTTTAAAGGCGAAGAAAATTTATCGTTTTAAATTCGACAAAGAAAGCTTTAAAAAGTACGCACTTAATATTCTGTTAAAACACACGTTCCGTATCAAAATGTAAAATATAGAATGTAGCAAACGACATACATTACAATGCCAATTTTTTAAGCGATCGAGCTTGTTAAATTATATGATGCGTAACGGTAGAAAAAGTCCAGAGATCAAAATAAACTCGTATAATTGGCGAAAATAACAAGATTTAGTCCGAAGAAAACTCCCAAGAATCAGTTTCAAAATTTGGCGCAGACATAAATAAACTGCGGGAGGTTCTCATTTCTCATTCAATTATATTTTGATGACAGTTTCGCGACATAAGACATATTATGAAAGGAATTTCGGTTCTGAAAGCTGAGGGAGAGGAACGGGTAGTAAATTATTTCGTAGAAACGGTAAATTTGTTTCGGGTAGAAAAATACGGTCGTTTCTGAGTCTTGAAAGTGTTTTATATTATCCATCCTCTTGAGAGATTTTAATAAAATTAAGAACGAAATTGTCGCAATTTCAGAAGAATAAGTAAATGGTTCTCCAAGAACTTGTTTTCAGAAATGTCGGAGAATTTTATTGAACGAAAAAAAAAAAAAAAAGGAAACAATAAAGGAGCTCTCTTCACAATATTCGTCTGCTAACTCATTTTAAAGCAGTTGAAATATTTTTTTTTACAGTGTGTTTATCCAATGTGTTCGAAAAAATATAATTTTACAATACCAAAAAAAAAAATAAATAAATAAAATAAAAAAAAAAAATAAAAAATTCGTACATCAAAAATCCGAAAGCACATTTCGAAGCTCTCTCAGCCGACGGTGTATTTTAAAGAAGTTCATTTACTTTTTTTCTGATTAATTACTGTAAAACAGAGTACATACAGCTTTCTACATTTTTTCCTTTAAGTAATTAACAGTTAATTTTTGTTGAAAAATCTAATTACACATTTTAGCGTTAGGAACTGTGTTGTATGTTAATACATACATATTGTATAATCACTTTGTTGGAATGAACGGCATGATATTTAACTGTTATTAGACTAAATGGTATACTATTATCCTAATCGCTATTTTCTTGCTTATTTTCGAAAATCCGAACAATTCGGAATTCTGCACAACCTGTGGTCCCAATTAGTTTGGAGTTTTGACGCTCGATTGTAATACTACAATAATAATGTAGCTTCGGCTTGAAAAAAAAAGTTCCGTTTCTAGATCCCGAAAGACTTTTAAATAATAATAATAATTATTCTTATTATTTTTGAGAAGTCTTTTAAATTTTCTTAATTTTCATAGAGAAAGAAAGACAGAGACAGAGAGAGAAAGATTTCCGCGCAAAATGCTTTCATATTCATGTGCCAAGGTATGTAAGTACATTCCCCTCTAATTAATTACTGTTATTTAACAATGTTTGTCAACAAAATAACGTCATTTAACTCTTTAAGGACTATTATGGGACATATATGTCGCCTAAGTTCAAGTTTATGTTATTAATCATTGAATACAAACAATTAATTAATACAATTTTTTTTCATGTGATACACATAATCGGGCTCACGGTGTTTTGCATGCAGGGGAATGTAGGGCAAAGTTGAAGTGTCTTTCATTAACTCATACATTTGATCAAAAATAAATAAATATATAAATAAAGTAAAAATAACAATAGTCAAATAGATAGCATTTCATTAGAAAAAAAATTCCTTTTTCAATTTGCCATATGAAAAAAAAAGTGAAAAATTTCCTGTTTATTTTTTAAAGGGACAAATTTACTGACAAAAATTAAAAATGTTTCAATGTAATTTGTTCATTTTGAAAAATCTAAGTTATCCTAGCTTTGCCACACCTTCTCCTACTTTTTTTTTTTTTTTTTTTTTTGCCACCGCAAACTTTGATATTCAGAACTTAATAATATTGTTTAACTAATTTATTTATTATTAACTTAACATAGAAATAAATAAACACAACACAAAGACTGTTCCGCAGTATCGCTGCATCAAAAATGCGATATTCTTGGAAAATTTTTCCAATTATGTACATCATACTAAAATCTCGGTTAAGCAGAAAATAACAAACATGACGGTGCGATAGTGCAGACTAAATTTACAAACACGATTGCACCTGAACATGACAAAAAAAAAAAAAAAAAAAATTTAAAAATACATAAATAAATGAATGACATTTACGACAGCAGCACGATCGGCAATCCAAAAGTACAGCATGGTGGAACGCATAAAAGAACGTTGGCCAGCTTATAAAGAAAATTCAGCGTTCCCTGGCTCATATTTTATTCATCATCTGAAAATAGTCAAAAACGTGATCTACTCCAGCACAATGGACTCGGCATATTTAAAGTCACTCTTGTAATCCGAGTGTTTCCGCTTCTGCGATGCTACCCTGAATGCACTGTACTTTATCACCACTATTTTGTTACCGAATTTCCGTCTTTTCTAAGATTAAATAGGAAAAAGTATTCGTTTTAAAACACACCAAAGGCTCTCTCCAAGAAAAAAAAAGAATAAAAACCAACTTCAGTGTGTAATGCATTTCTGCATTGTTAAAAACACAGAATGCGCGTCCTCTTATGCAGCAGGCCTCAAATGTACGATTGTAGTTCGGGACGAAAAAGCTTCGAGGTCTGTTTGGAAACGTGACTCGGCTAACAAGAAGGCAAACCGAAAACGAATTTTCAGGAATAATCAACAAAAGCTGCTGTATAATGGCACACAGATTACGGAAAGTGGCCTCATCTTACAAACCAAGGAGGAATAAAAAGGTTTTGTTACATTATTTATTTATTTATTGCACTGGTCCTAATTTCCGCGTTACAGTAAGTATCTTAGACAATGAAGGTAATTCTAACGCTAAATGAATACTGCTTGAAAGAAAAGGGAAAACAACGGATATATAAATACAGAACTGAAAATCTTTAAAGTATAGGTTTCATTTCATTTATTTTGTGGTTCCATCATTCGAAAAATGTATTACTCTTTTACGAAAAACAGGACCTAGCACACTTTTGGCAAAAAAAAAAAAATTAAAATTACATTTTATCAAACAAATAGTCAGATAGCACATAAGACACCAGTCTTTAACAAATGCAATGAAATGTATTCAAGAAAAGTAACCCCCCCCCCGTTTTTTAGACATCATTTGAATTCTAATAAAACACACGTTCTTGGAAAAAAAATCAGCTGATTAAAACGCAGGAGATAGTCAAGTTCACAAACCTAACATAAATCTTAAAAAAAGAAAAAAAAATATGTTAAATAACTATGAACTAATTTCGCAAGGGGGGGGGGGGGTGGCTCTTGCCATTTTCGGCAAGAATGACGAGAGTAAAATAAAAGAGTTCCCTTAGGGACGGTTATTCATGAAAGAGATTTGTCATTTCAAACTTTTGTGATGTTGGTGGCGAAACAAAAAACCTTGACTGAGATTTATTGAAGACATTTGCGTCAATATTGAACGCCAAACAATAACTTCCTGGAAAAATCCCAATAAATTCCTTCAAAAAATCCTTCGCATCAGATACAATGAAACGGTAAATTAATAAATTATCAGTAAGTATTGCGTTGGAAAAATATGGAAAATTAAAGTTAGAAATCTGCAAAGACAGATTAATGTAACGAGTCTTTTCGTTAGACATTGCAAGAGAATTTGGAGTCTTGTGGCTCTCATAAGTTGAGCTACGACTTTGATAATGTTTACCTCTGATTCGGGTAATAGAGAACGGTAATTGGCACTGGATTGAGTTCAGTTACTTTCGTAGTAATTTTTCAAAATGTTCCACCTCACACTGTAAAAACAGTTAAGAAATGTTCCAGGAAAATAATGGGCATCAGCTAATGTGCCCAACTTCTACCAGAACATATCTTGTAAAAAACCGCTAAAATCTTGTTTCCGCTAAAATCCAGTAACCTTTCTAAGCTTATCCTGGAAGCCTCCTGAAGAATTCAGAAATTTTCCCGTTTAAAAGCCCCCCCCCCCCCCACTCCCAAGTAGTGTCTCTGGAACCTTCAGAGTTAACTTAAGTAGATACAATATAATAGCTTGGCACCTTCCTGGTTTATCAAGAAAATTTCCAAAGCAGTATTGCAAGCATGGCCAAAGCTAAGACAGAATTGCAAGTAAGTATCAAGAATGTAACTCGCCTGTAATTCTTGAGAAGCTACGGAATGTAGAGACTTATTCACTCTTTTTGGGAGCTTAAGTCTGGTCGGGCCGCACTCGAAGTGAAGCCGATAAAGTTAATAAAAAAATCTTTAAATCTTTAAACTGGGAGCTAAAAACATTTTTCACAACAATGAGACGTCTGCATGCGTGCAACTTGTAGCAATTCAGGAAGCTTTTTGAAAATGATTGATTTTTCCAAGAAGTGGATATAAACCAGTGAAATCGTGAAACGTTACAAAGAAATAACCAGCAACTTTTCGGATTTTTTTTTACAGTGCAAATCCGCGCCTATAACAAGTTCCTTTTTCGTTACATTAAAAAAAAAAAAACGAGTCACACTGTCAAGGTCATAGCTCAACTATTCAGAGCCGCATTATATTATTTCTTAAAAAAAACTATGAACACAAAGGCAAAGGCTGGTCGCTTCATGCAATTCTTGAGAATATTTACCAAGGGCAATGCCGTTAGTCTTTATTAACATAAATATGAACTTTTTCTTCCTATTAATTCCAAAATATGCAAACAAACAATTTTCGATACGACTGTAGTTGAAATAAAATCTATTAATGCTTCAGAATGTTTGTACATTAAAAAGCAAGGTAGCTAGCTAAATTGGATTTATAAGGCAATCAGCGTCCGGTGAAGCATAAAATTGCAGTATACATTTCTTGCCACAAAATGCAGCCGGAGCAAAGAGCGTGAAACGGGCACGCTCCCTTAAGCAAGGTTATTTACAAAATACTAAATGCTTTATAAACGATTATGTTAAAATAATTACACCATGAAATGTAGCGTAATTTTTTCCCTTCTTAACCTATTGGTGGAAGTGACATGTTTAAATCGCGCAAACCGTCAGAATTCACTGTATTTTCTAATTTTTGATTCCTATGGATTTTTAAGGCTGATTCCAGAAATGAGTTATTTTTCTTTCACGTCAGATTTTTTTTTTCAATCGCAAAATTTTCCAAAACAAAAAGGGAAAAAAAGAAAGAGGTATTGGTTTGTACAGACATGCCATGCCTCATAAAAAATAACTTAAGAAATGATTTTAAAGTACATTGAAAAAGAAATTTAGGTTAGCTTTGAGGCAGTTTTCAGAAGCACTTAAGGGATCAATGAATCCTCTCTTTCTTTGAACATTTACTTGTTTAGCAAAAAAAAAAAAAAAAAAAAAAAAAAAAAAAAAAAAAACAAAGCATTACGTTAAAAAATAATAAATTACAGGAAAAAATACTTGAAACCTATTTAAACTCACAATGTGTCGATTTATTGCAGAGTTTGAATTTTGATAAAAAAAATTTGCTTTTGGGGATATAACTATTGCAGGATAATGCTATTTTGCTGAAGAACGCAAACCGGAGGTAAGCCGGTTAAGTGAAAATCCGGTTTAAGCGGGAGAGTAGAGGGGGAAAAACGGAAGATATGTAAAATTATATGCTACAAGGTATTTTTGCTAATATTTTTCTTACTTAAAAGTTAAATAGTCGTTTGAACTCAGTTGTGAAAATTAAAGGCTACATGCGCATCAGTAAGAGGAATCACTTTTTATTCGCATTAAATTAGTTATGGTAACTTTTCTTATTATTCTACAGTGAAGCTTCTTCAACAGTACGGGAGACTGAAAAAAAAAATGGCTGCTAATTATCTTCGACGATTATTACAACTGTCGCTTTTGGTCAGACATAAAATCACTTCCAATGCTCTCAGATGTTTTTTAAGTTCATTGTTAATAGGTTAACAAAATGCTTCAGAATTATCAATTTCAGACTGTCAAACTCTAATTAACTCTGAACTCAAGATAGCGTGAAAATGAGAATTCAAGATTGTGACATCTGGAGATGGAATGAATGTGAAAAAAGAAAATTCCAAAAGCCACCTCCTCGATACCTTTTTTTTTCTATACACATGTGAGTATTTTCTTGCTTCACATGAAATCAACTTCCAGTTCTTTAAGATATTTGAACAGTCTTTTCCTCGGGATATCCATCCGAATTTTAACAATACAAACAAATAGTCTTTTTCGATAAAATCCAAAACCATTTTCAGCGTATCATAACTTTTGTGTTTTACTATATTCAATACTAGTGGTACCCGCACGGCTATGCCCGTAATAGAAAAATTAAAAGATCTTTTGGTTCGCCTGTATATTTACAAATAATGTATGGTGAATTTTCTCGTCAATTGGCTTGTACCCATGTTAAGGTTCGACGTTATGATAATTTCGTAATTTACTCGTCCATCTTATTTTGTTCTTAAAATTAAAATAGAAAAAGAACCACATCGAATTTTCGAAAAATCGCTTCGAGGTGCACACCACCATGCTACAAACTAACTTTGTGCCAAATTTCATGAAAATCGGCCGAACGGTCTAGGCGCTATGCGCGTCACAGAGATCCTGACAGACAGACAGAGATCTGGACAGAGAGAGATCCTGACAGACAGAGAGACATTTAGCTTTGTTATTAGTAAAGATCTTTGCTATTTGCGGGGGAGGGGGCTTAAAAGAAAAGTACTTTTTACCATCTATACGTTAAACCAAATTATTGAAGTCGAATCAATACAGCTAGGGGTGAAAATTGTAAAAACTCTAAAGACAAAAATTTAGAGGAACGTGTCCCAAATTTAGTCTTTTTTTTTTTTTTTTTGAATACAAAACGTTATACTTATTTTAAAAAAAGAGAAAAAAAAACTTATTGTTTACGAAAACTATTTCAAAGCAGACAATATAAACAAACACATTGAAGAATGATGACGATAGTTGAAAAAATAAAATTATACCCCCCCCCCCCCCACTTTAAGAATAATTCATTTTTTATCATTAGGAAATAAATCAAGAGTTGATAAAAAAACGCACTGAATCCGAGTTTTTTTATGTAAAACTTATGTAAACATTTGGAGAAAAACGATTCAGTTTTTCAAAAAAAAAAAAAAAACCTAGATCACATGGTTAAAAAAACGACTTGGTTTAAACCAAACAACCCTGAAATGAATGGAGGTTTTCTCTTTAAAAAGATTATATAGTACAAATTAATTAAAAAAAAATAATTTGTTCACAGTTTTCCAGTTTTCCTGAATTTCGCTCCTTCACGGATATATTTATTACTTTGACTTTTTTTTTAAAAAGCTAAAAGTTAAAAAATAAATTTAAAAAAAAAATGCGGAAATCCATCAAAAAAAGAAAAAAAAAAAAAAAACTTTTAACTTCAACATCAAATAATTTCATTTGTGTTCTCGACAATAAGTCTCAATGAAATGACCTTTTCCCGAGTTTCAAAAGAACTAATTTATTTCGAAAAATAAAATAAAATTAACCATCAAATAGTTTAAGTGAACCAGTTTTTCCCTCATTTCCAGTTAACGAATACAAAACACATCGATCAAGACGATAGATTTCATTAATTATGGTGCAGACGATTTGTATCAATTAGAAGAGATACTAGCTAAAAAGGTTTCCATTAACCCAGTCTGTATCGATTTTTCTGTTACTAACTTAATGCATATAGCCTACTTTCATGTGTCGAAATCCATAAAAAGTACTTTTCTGCCAAAAATATCAATTCGTTGTAAAAATCGTCTGTAAAGAATTAAATATCAACAGTGTACGAAAAATATTGAGACAAATTAGAAAATAAGCTCAAATCATTCAAAAGCTGTTGCAATGAATTTAAAAAATACAGTACAACTTGGAATATCTGAAGCATTTTAATCGGAACCTCGTTTTACCGACATCGCTTTGTGAATTGGGAACTATGCTTACTGCAGGCACCGAATGATTCATGCGTTTTTATAACTTTTTACCCCTCCAAACTATCTAGTAAATTTTAAGGCCGCTGTAAATAAGTTTTGTTTTATTTAGTTTTTTTTTTAAAACCACGCACTTATGATAAAAGTTTAAAAAAAAACATTCTTAATATCACAGTAAAGATACAACTTTACTCTGTTACGTCTGATTAAATTTACGCTGCGATTTTTGACACTTGCTTGACATTTTTTGAACAAATTTATTGCTTATAATAATAATAACATAATTAGAAAGTGACACTTAGTAGCTATACCACTGGCCAAAAGGATTGTAAGTCCGAGAAATCTAGTATTGTAGTTAGAAAAAAGCCTGATTAAAAGAATTTTTAAAGTTAAATGGATTCTAATTTTTGATGGCTTGAACATTTTGCTTTGCGTGCTTTCCTCAGTGGCACGACAGCTCTGGGTGGGCCCTGGCCTTCTCAATAATTTTCTTCCAACCTTCTTTTTTTTTGGCCATGGCTTGCCAATTTCTCACTTTTATGGTAGAAAAATCCTTATCAAGGCAATCAACCTATCTGAGGTTAGGTCGACCTCTTGTTCTAACCACTGTAGGTTTAGCCAAAAAATTTGGTTAGCATGCCTTATTCATTATAAAATTTAAGGTTTATTCTTGTTCAAAAACTAAATCATATCTTTTCTTCAAATAAATTTAACACATTAACATGGAAACATATTAATTGAATTAATATTTTGAAGTATAATATTGAAAAAAAAATTTCTTATCCTTTCTTTTTACCCTCAAAAAATGTTTGATTTTTTTAAGCTGCCATACTCTTTTCCAATAGTGTCTTCCTTAAAATAACTGTAAAGGTTGGTAAAAATAAATTTTGACTTACATATGTTTTACATGAAAATTTTTAAAATTAAAACAATTTTTTTTTTTTTGCTCAATAACTGAATCATATTTTGTAATGAATACAATTCAACACCAACATTTAAAAATATCAGTTGAATTGCAAAAATATGTTTTGCAATTGAAGGGCTCGGGGGCAGAAATGTGATAAACCACAAGGAATGACTTTTGGATCAACGTTTTTGTTTCTCATTACTAAAATTGAAATAAACATGACAATGGATTATGTCATTTAGAGAAAAACGTATATGGTTTTAGCACTGCAGAATATAGAACGTATAATACCCTTGAAAAATTCTACAAACATTTTTTAGAAGTTGGAAATTGGCCTACTGAAAAATTCACATCATGTGGCATATCACATTCTTGCCCTGAGCCCTTCAATTCTTGAAAAATGTTGGATTCCTCAAACTTGCAAAACTTTTGTTCAGCAGTGTATTTTGTAAATGTATACATAATAACCGGCCCTGGTCTTTTTTACTTGCACCAAGTCAAAATATATTTCCTTATTTGTGAATTTCATTCACAATCGTATAACATTCCAATACTTAACAACTAAAGAATAGTTTGTACTAAAACTTACGATTATCTGTTAATTTTCAGATGAATAAATTTCAAACGTTAAGAATGAGTTAGCAGTGCAAGAAATGGATTGTCGCATTCTAAAGAACTAGAAAAAATTTATTTTGTGAGGAATTATTTTTGAATGCATTTCCACATCATTACAGAGAGCCAAAACCTTTTTTCACTTTCGATTCACCCAAAAATATACAAAAGAACAAACAATGACTGATGGAAAAGAAACAGGACACAAAGAAAATACAAAAGCAATACAAAAAAGCTGTATTTATTTTCTCAGATAATTGTATTGAACAAAGCCTCGAGAAAAGATGCTTTTACGTTGAAAGTACGAGAATAGGCGAGTGTTCAATTTGTTTTATTTGATCCGCATCGAGAAATCGTTTATGTTTTCCTGAGAATGAAAGGAAAAATTATACAAGCACAAACCTGGTTTCTGCTTTTTTTAATATCGAATGTTGCAATTCTTTTATCAAAACCTTATTTATTCAAGTACTTTGCAATTGAAAGCACGAAATTCTGTAACGTATAGCATTGTTTCTAAAATTTATACCCCCATTTTATTTATATTTTTATTTTGGATTCCCAATGCCTCTTTAACATTTTTTACATCCTAAATCTTAAGTTTGTAATTTAAAAGGTATAGGAAAGTGTGCAACACTTTCATATAAGTGCTACAACTTCGCTTCCTATTTAGTTTTTCTTTTGTAGCGTGTAATTTACAAGAGCAGTAAATAGCAATCTTCTATTAACAGCTGCTTTTCTTTTTTTGTTGCCCAGGCCATTAATTCAGTAACAAATAATTAAATAGGAAACAATATCATAGGTGCCGAAGAGGGAAATAACCCCCCCTTAAATAGCTAGTTGTTAAAGAGGGTTGACGCCCCCCCCCCTTCATAAATAAGAAGCTATATAATGTTGATTTCGTCAATTATTTATTTATTTAATTATTTTGGTAACTTGCCTGAAGGTCTCATGATCCTTTTCCTTCCACATTTGTTAGAAACACAAAATAGCAGTAAATATCGCAGATTTGTCGTTCAAAAAGCTATGGTTCAAGGTAACAAGGGATTCCCCTTTTCACTGCAGCACATGCGAGCTTATGGTCGAGAAGTAGGTCTTTTCATCCATCTCATATACAGGGGCATGCATTACACGGGGGGAGGGGGGGGCACACCTGTTGGCCCGAGTCCAAGACTTTTAAAATGCCTTCCATTTGTACTGATTGTCTCCAAATTTGTAATTTTGGCCCTTACATCCCTTTGCTTCTCACTGTCTCATATAGATTTCACGAGAAATGCGTTTGGTAAAACGCTCCCCGAAACAAAAATCTGTTTACGATCCTGGGCATTGTTGGAATGATTCTTAAGTTTCCATGCAAGTATTAGATGCAAATGAAAAAAAATTCTTTACTTGATCTTTTTTTCTTTACCTGATCAAAAATACATCGAAAAAAGAAACACAAATGTTGCAAATAACAATGGGTACAATGAGTAATAAACCGACGAAGTCGAAACTAAAACGGAGTTCTAGTTCTATTTTTAAGCTTACATACAACCACAATTTAGAGCAGAGCTACTTCTGAGCAAACAAAAGTAATCAGCCTGGCACAAAAGAAAACAAAAATCACTCTTTGCATTTGATTTTCGGTATCCTATTAGAGTCCGGTTCAGTGGATTGCATGTAATCAAGTTTCGAAGAAATGTTGTCCTGAATCAGAGGTCTACTACAGGCTTGAAGTAAAAACTAGTTAGCCCTCCTTTTAAGGAACATTTACCAGACAATAGTACGAATCGGAAGCACCAACATCCTTCGTATGTGTCCCTTAAGAATAAGAAAAGAAACGAAGCTAAAAGGAGAATCACATTCTTAAGTAAGGAAAATTCGTCGATAGCCTAAATTCCTTTTCGTTAATCCTAATTAAATTTATATTTAACCTTGTTTACAAGGCTGGAAAATAGATAGTAGCCTAAGAGATTTGGGAGCAGTTTTTCTGATGAATTAGCATCTAATTTTTAAATTTACCTATTTCATTTATGTGCTCAATCTATTGACACAGGAGTAACATTTTTTCGTACGTATTTGCACTTTAATAAAGGAATTTTAATCACAGGCTTTTATTTATTTATTTTACATATTTTTATCTTGAGTATTTTTATCTGTTATGTAATAAAAAATTTCTAAAATATTTTTTCGTAATAAAATAAAATGCGAATTTGTACATGCTGTGGGTCGCTTTCTACATCACATCCGCAACGCGTAGAAATGATTTTTTTTTTAAATACAAAGAACGTTTTTAAAAAATTTGATAACTTTATATTAAGATTAATGGATACTTCAATTTAAATATGTAAAAGGCCAAAGTTTAAAACTCCTGGATTAAAGATTAAATATCTATGCACAAATATCACATCGCAACAATGGATTTAGTAAATGGTCACGAGTTTTTAGTGGTGCAAAGAATCAAACGGTAGTGAAGGAACACGATCCATTGATGTTTCTTTGAAAAAAAAAAAAAAAATCTTAACAAAACTATTTTCCTCTTACCTTTATTTTCACTCAAATTTCATAATGAAAAAAAAAAAAAAAATGCAACTAAGAAATCTTTGACTGATCAAATTTTTTACACTATTCCTACACTAAAAAAGCACATGGTAAAAAAATTAAGACACCTGACGTACGATATATTAAGAGTCAGATTTTATACGAAGAATGAAAATGAAGGTTCATTATATACATACCACTAAATTCCTAAATTGTAATCACAAATACCTAAAGCTAGCACCGACTTAATATTTTTCTCACTCGACATTTACCAGTCTACATGACTTAAGTAGTTAAATTAACCCATTTTGTAAATTTTATGGCTGACTTTCAGTGTAGCATGTCAGGGTTGGTCAAGCTTAATGACGAAAAGAAAAAAAAAAAAACCTTCATGTTTGCAACCTTCTAAGTTTATGCACGAAAAGTCAACCATAGTTTGAGATAATAACCTGTGTAATACTTTTTTCTTTTTTTTTTACTTAATTAGCTCATTGGTTGCATGGCCTACTCTAAGTGTTGACGAAAAAAAGCTATTTTTCTACCTAAAGAACGAAAAGGTGTATTTGGAGTGGTTCTGTATTCCTGCATTGAGGGTCAATAAGAAACTTGACTTGTATTCCAAAGTACAGTATATGTCTTCATGAGAAGGAAAACTGAACTAATTCTCAACCAAGAAATACAAAATTTCAAGTTGAAAAGATAAAACAATAATTTATAATACATAATAACAATCACTAACTACGTACTCGATTTTATTGATGACACGTTTTTGAATACGAACGCAAATACCATACTATTACTACGAAAGTCGAGTAAAGTAGTAGTATTATAAAGTGATACTCAAAAAATTAATATAGCATCAACTATAAAGGAGTATTACACTATACAGTTGCAACTAAATGAATTATCTTGAGAATCACATAATAATTACACACCATCGAAACAATGAATATAAAGATATAAAATTTGCAGAATAAACAAATTATATTATTAGTAAACCATTAAATTTTCACTAAATGCTAAATTTATCAAGAAATGGTAAATGCTTAACGGGAATTTTTAAAATAATTTTTAAAGCTTTTTATTTTATAGTATGTATGTACGAAAGAATCTAAAAATATTCTACGGTTATGGAAAAGTAACAGTCAATTCGTTTTCCAACAGCGGCTAAACTAAATTAGTCATTTAAACATTTATTTCGCGTTTATTTAAGAATAGATTAGAGACATTTGTTTAGACTAGCCACAAAAGAAAAGAAAAAAAAAAAAAAGCTGTTGATAAGCGAATTTCAAACGGAAACAAAGGATCATCTTGTGAAACATTCGCTCAAAATGTTGTCGAGAGGGAAGCAAATACTTAAACAAACGAAAGTTACGTTTAACTAAAAACTATTTCACGAACAATTGAAAAATTTTAAAACAAACAACTGAGGGAAAAGATTTAAAAATCTTGAGATCAAAAGTAAACAGAACAGTTTCTCCTTTTTGAAAACACAACGTTTTTAAAAAGAAAATCTCGTTTACATTAGAACTTGGAAACACGAAGAGGTTACGTGACGTAGTGAAATGTTTGACAATGAAACAATAAAAAAATTCTGGTTCTTCTTTCATGATTACACATTAGTAATTCTACTGCACTAATTTTCTAAAAATTTTAAGTCAAGCTTTTCTTTAATATCGATGATTTAGAATCTATTTTAATTTCATTTCTTGAACGGATGAAGTAACGGAAGACTTATTTTGAGGTAAGTGTAATTTTACACAACCTTGTGAAGCAAACTTACATAACTTGTTGGTTACACCAAAAGAAATGAGTTTCCTAGTAATTTTTCGCCAGTTACAAATTATGAAAAACAGAGAAATTCAAGTATTTATTTATTTTTGAAATTTTCAATTAAAAATTATTTAGAAATGATTTCATCAAAAGTTTTTGCTATAAGAAGAATTCCGTAAATTTCAAACCAAGCTGTTCCAAGAAACGATGACACATCGCTTTCCCTTGAAAGTTTTCCAGGGCTATGATCTATACAGTCAACTCTCGATAACTTGAAGTCCCAAGAGACTGGCTAAAACTTTCCAGTTATTGGTAGTTCGAGTTATGGGAAGTTTCTACAACAGTCTCAAGAGTTTGGAATCCAATGAAAACTTCGAGATAAAGGAATAATCGAGTTACCGAGATTCGACTGCATACAGTGAAACCTCGAACTTAAGTCCCTTGAATCTACTTTTTTTCCGCATTTAACGTTTTCTCATCAGGTCCCATCATCAGTTTTGCTATTACGCATTTTCCGTATTTCTCGCTTTTTTAACCCAGACCCTTGAGAAACGCAAAATCGGGGTTTCACGGTATATATATATATATATATATATATATATATATATATATATATATATATATATATATATATATATATATATATATATGTGTGTGTGTGTGTGTGGAAGATATGTGTGACAGATAAACAAGAGGCGGTGAGAAGTAAAGTGGTTAACTCACTTTTTAAAAAATACCCAGTTGAATTCATGCTTAAATTATTCACATTTGAATCTGTGCAATTTAATGCAAGTTTAAAAAACTTATTGAAGAGTTTTTTTTTTTTTTTTTTACTAGATAAACTGCTAATATATACAGTCGGATTCTAACTTACGCGAGGGATGCGTTTCAAGATTCCTCGAAATTTCGCGTTGTGGAAAGCTGTTGTGTACATGATCTTTTTATTAACATACCCAATCATTTTCGACATTTTAAACACCTTTAAACTGTCTTAGAGCATTTTTAAACTATATATTACCGCTTCTTACATAAAGACCTGAATTTCTACCGTATTTCAAAAAAAGCTGCATTATTCGACAAAAAATACTGTTACGATGCACAAAATCAATGATCAATGGCAAGAAGAAACATAAAAATGAAACAGTAAGGTACGTACAGTATGTTGTGATAATAAAGTACTGCAGTGTAAGAGTACTATACAGTAGGTACAATAAGTTACATTTATAACTTAAAAATTGAAGATTATGATTTATACTGCGCAATCTGAACATCATTCTAATATATTTTCTAAAACTCAGTAGCTTCGCATTTGCTTTTATAACATTTACATCTATGGTAAGACCCCTCCTTCAGGATCTCTATAATCTACAACACAAGAGCAGATTCCAATTTCGTATTGCTTGCATTTTGCTGAAACACTACTCTGCGAGTTTCGTATTAAAACTAAGGTCTGGACTTAAGCGGATTGCTTTCTCTTGACTTGACTTTTAATTGTACGCATAAAAGATTCACTCACACTTAATTGTCGTGCTTCCTTCGACCTTCTTTCTAGGTGTTCAATCGTATCAAGAATCTTTACCTTTTCTTAACTCGTCGCAAACTTCCGTTTTTTGTTCCCATCTTCAAACTTTAGATGAAACAGTGTGCCTGCGCCACAATATTTCTTCCCCTTTCATATTTAGAATAAATAAATGAAAAATGAGGAGTCGTGATATATATACACACTAACAAAGCTATGTGGCTATGTCTATAGTGTCAGTCAGTGATGCTAAAAGGATGAAAGTACATTCACGAAGTCAATGTTGAGTTGTCAATAATAAAGCCGAAACTTAGCATCATGATTCCTTTTCAAATATTTTCGTGTTGAGAGCGAGAAATTCGCTTTAGCTCTAAAATTCGTTGCTCCTGGAAAACTCACGTTACAGTCATTTCGCATAAGTCGAATCGCGTTGTAGCGGGAGTCGACTGTATTATATGATTGTTTTTTTTCACACTAATATTATATAAAAAAAAGTTTCTCAAAATGACAATAAAGTCGACTTACACCAAGTTTCTTTTCACCTCGCCTCATACAAAGAAATACATACTCACCAATTATTCAGAAAAATGCGATAAACGTTTATAAATACACGTAAGAACAACAACTATAATTCATGCAAACCCAGAAAGAATACCTGGAAAACAATAAAACTTCTTTAAAAGAACAACGGAAGATCAGCAAGCTGTACGATTTCATCCATCATTTTGAACAATACATGAAGAAACTAACACAGTATTTCTGTGCGTGATAACGCATTTATTGAAGTTCCCAAATGAAAAAACCCCAAACATTTCTCATTGTGCTTCATTTCAACTTCAGCTTTTTCATTACTCGGTAGGCCAAAATTTCTTCCATTGTTTCTCGTGATCATTAATTGAATATGTCTCCCGTAAAAGTGTTGTTCGGAGCTTCTTGTTCAAATTCTGGAGGTCAGTGTTCCGGAGCAATATGTCTTGTGTCAGGATTCTGACATGAAAGTGTAATTAAGGGAGAAAGTAGTGGTTACTCTAGACAAATATTTGAGACTGAGAGCAATTTCGATTACTTTAACAAGAGAAGCAATAAAAATTGACAAATAGATCGTTTCTACTATTTCACGATTTTACTTTTTAACAAATATATATTGTAGAGAAAATGGTTTTCGTTTATGCTCAAGCATTTTCCTTTTAATTTTTAAATCATTCGATTCGTTATAAGAAGAAATTTTACCTTCTTTTTTTAGAAATAACAATTAATAAACCTACATAAATATCGCAAATAGGGGGGAATGGCAGATATGTGTCTTTTAAGGGGTTACAATACCTCAAAAATGATGAAACGATCGAAAAAAAAATTTTATTGCTTATTTCAGAACTGAAAACTATTCTGAACACAGGGGAAAACTTTCATTGCTTTAGTTCAAATATTTAAAAAGTTATGAGTGGTTTTAGGCCATGCTCGCTATGTGTTCTTATGCAAAAGAAAAACTTTAAACTGCTTTTTCTCGATGATGTTTTTTTTTTTTTTTGTGTGTGTGTGTGTTTTCATGTCATTAGAATCCCTAAGGATTTTTTTCTGTTAAAGATACAGCTTTAAAGTAATACTTTTTGCAATTGGGATAACATATTTGACAAAACTGTGTATTGGATAAGCATTTTATAAATAACTCAAATGTTTAGAGCATGTTAAACCTTTAAAAACCAATTTAAAAAAAAACTTTGATTTTTTACGTAATTAATCGCAGAAAATTTTCTAATAAACTCATAAGCAAATGAATGCACAGATTTTAAGAGATTATAGTGATCGTTTAGCAAAAAACTTTTTTTTAATTACTGCAAAAATGAAAAAGCCTTAGAGATTTTAAAAAATTGAAATTTTCCTCAATTTTTTGAATTTAAAAAAAAAATAGGCAATATTTTTAAATTTTGAAAATAAATTATTGTTTACGAAATAAGTATGCATGTTATGGTTTCGAAATAATATAAAATTTACTTAAATTTAAAAAAAAATATTTGAACGTACTGTGACCCCTTAAGTAAACAAGGACCGCCTTAATCAATGCGAAAAAGAAAGAAATCAAAATGAGTTTTGATGGATAAGAAAACCGAAAAGCAAGAAAAAATGTTAACACTCCGTCGGGCGCAATATGTTGTAGAACACGATCGGGCGCATTGAGCCTGGGAAGCACACTTTGATCTACTGATCTTTTCTACGCATGTTTACATTTTCTTACGAAAAAATTGTCAACTACAAACACCAAAGAAGAGAAATAAAACAGTTTTTCATGATTTTCGAATGTAACATAAGTTTGAGAAAATGAATATACATTTTTCCATGAGCTATTCTGCCGTGCTAAGCACAAAAGTGGTATCTACACTTTTTGTCAAAATTGAGTTATTGTCACGAGGTGGTTCTTTATAACATGTTTTACCCCTATGCAATGTTTTATTGTCATTTGTGAACTGGAACTATTTTTTAAAAAAATCTAAAAAAGTGAAATCTGGATCAAATACATGGAGGCGTAAAACTTTAAATAGTAGTTTTTCGGTTTGACCTCAGCTGCAGATACGACTTTTGCGCTTAGCACGGCAGTATTGAGGAGGCGTGGCTAACTAAAGAATTCGAGGTGTGCCTAATAGATCAGTTGCGCCCGACGGAGTGTTAAATGCAAAGTCCGTGGTTTACAGGGAAATCAATATAATAAAGCAGAAAAAAACAATACAACGATCAGGAACCAGGATAAGATCAGATAATCAATTCAAAATTACAAATTATTATGGCAATATTTATAAAACGCATAAAGAAGCAGTTGAACTAATAAAAAATTACAAAAGAATAATAAAGAATCCAAAAATTAGAATGAAGACTTTGGAGAGAATTTAACACGCTTTTTATCGACAGTTTAACTAAATAAATTTTAACATTCTAGAGCATGCAACATGCCAACCTTCTAATTGCAGGAAAAATTGCACTGATTCTGCACAAGAAATTTGCGAGGCATTCAGAGTTCATATTTATATTGATTTGAAATCCAAAGGATCGTAAGTTTTAACGAAAATACGGAAAACATAAAGTCAGGACTTAGAAAAACGGTCATTTTCTTGACAAAGTTCAAAAACGTTTAACAAATTTCACAGAATAATATTTTATCTACATTTTACTATAGCACACAGTGCAGTTTTATCGACGGTTAAAGGATAAGCCCTTTACACATCCATATTTTTGGTTTCGTCGAACTAAAACAGCAGTCTGACTCTGAAAGTAAATGCCATTTTAAACTAGATTCCAAGAATTATAATGATTAAAGATGTTTGCGTGTTTACAAAAGAAAAAAGAAGAAAAAAAAGGATTTGCAAGCCCAAAAAGATTAAAAATGAAAAGTCTAATTTAAAATGTTGAAATTTCAGCTGTCAAAATTTATATTTTCTACAGTGGGTGATTACTGATTAGTCATTGCTTAAACCAATTTTTAGCGACAATTAAAAAAAAAAGTTTTCTCATTAATACATTCAGGTTTAATTAGCTTATTAATAAGATCAGTTTTGAGAGATAATTTTAGGCAGTACCAACAACAATACTACACTTAACGTTTTGGTTTTTACTTCTAGTAACTAGTATTAATATTTTTTAAGCAATAATTTTTTACAAAGAAGGCTTAAAAACTTAGAAATTTCGAAAATATTCTATTTAAAATTCATTGAAAGAAAAGATCAACCAACATAAAGTCTAAAACGAACAGCCGAAGCATTCATAGCAATATGTAGATTATTACATCACTAAAATTAGTGTGATAGACTGACAAGTTAGCTTTTTTGTAATCACTGTTTGTTATCATTGGAATATTGAAAGAATATAATTTATCAGAAATTGACGTTCAAGTTTTTGAAACACTGATTTTTAGTAGATATTACCCTCAAGAAAAATCCTTATATAACTAAAGAAATATTCCGAATATTAGCAACATCTTAGTACTGTTTGTAAACTAAAAGATCGAAGAATACTTAGCAGCAATAAAATAAATAAAAACTAAATAAGAATTCAGCTGACACATTCGATCATTAGCTGATGTCTTTGGAATGTGAATGTCGATATTTACTGGCAAATGTCGACCTTTACCCGAATCCGGACTTCCACAGTAACATAACTTAAGAACCGCTCAAATCATATACGAAACTTTGAAAGATCGTTTTCAATGTTCAATAACTCTAACCACAGACATTTTTTTGCCATTAAATATTAGTGGTACAGAGAGAATTTTTTTCCGAAGGGGGTTTTCATTTTTATACTCCACGTGGATAGATAGATATATAAAAACAGATCCATAGATACAGATACATATAAATAGACAGATATAAAGACATAGAGAAAAACATAATAAGGAATAGATATAAAATAGACAATAAGACATATATAAATGGATAGCTAGATATTAATCGATATAAATAGGCATAGATAGACAAAAAGAGTTAATGATGGATAAATACATTATTAATGCTATAAGGTAAACGACACTTCAATAAAAATATAGGTATAACGGTCGATACATTGTAGAAAATGCATTTTTAAAAATAAATTTTTCGATTGGGGTACTGAACTGTTATAAATTTTGTTTCTCATGAGAGGTATCTTGATGGGAGTTTCTTCATGGGAGGTTCCATCAATCCCTCCTTGCTAAACAATGTCAAACCAGCAAGCCAAATTAAATTACTAAAGAAACACAGCTTATTCCACCAACATTCAATTTTTGATAGACTAAATCAAATGCAATATTAAATCATGAACTCAAAGAAATTACACAAACCTGCTATTTTTTACTTTATTTATTTGTTTATTTTTTAGTACTCACGCGAATTTTAATAGATTTCATCAGAGCGGAAATTCGCGAAGCGAGTTTCTCATTTTTCATCTGATTTTCGAGATTACCCTCGGCCCAACACCCGTAATTAAATTTTTCATCCACTTTCCATCTTCATTGAAGCACTTAAACTGACGAGTTCTGACAGTTCTTCAGACCCGGATGAGAAGAAAATATTAGATACATCCAACATCTCCTCATAGTTATGCCTAGCCCTTTTTTTTTCACATCTGATTAAAAAAACTGAGGTCCTCGTGTTTCATTTACTGTAGAGTGTATTTACCACGAGAGCCGCCAGCATGGAGTAGATATTAAAAAGCAAGGGTAATAAGACATGTAGTGGCGCAAATTTAATCATACTTGCAACATTTTTAATCAGTATAAAAATGTACATAGCTGTTTCCTTTGATTTGAGGAAAGAAAAAGATAGCTTATTTGGTGCAAGAAAAGAGTTTTATTCAGAACTACAAGAGTTTTAACAAACAAATAAACAATTTTGTACTAAGAAGTAAAAATATAATCAACAACGTTAGAAAAGCAAATAAGAAAAAAAGAAAAGAAATGCACACACGTGTTTTGGGGCTAGAAGGAACTTTTTAGATGTCTTTACATTCATAAGCTCACAACTTTTTGCACTGAAAATGGAATTCCCTGTAGTAACGAAACACGCGACTGTAGTGAGACACGTAAACCATCTTGGGGCTAAATGCCGCTATGTTCGCTATGATGAAGTACGTTTTTTGCTTCTTGGTTGTAGATTGACATGGAATTAATAAGAAATCACAGTTAAGAAGCAAAACACGCTACTTCATTCACCATAGCAGACATAGGAAAAAAGTGACACTTGGCCCCAAGATGGCGGACGCGTTTTGCTACTTTTAAGATATGATCCAGGGCTTTAGTTATGCCCAAGGTCCGAAAAATCACAGGCAACAGAAAACGTACCAATAGAACTATCGTTTTCAGAACAAATCTTTCAAAAGCAAAGTCACAAGGAATTTTCCTTCAACTCTGAGAAATAATTCGTATGGCGCCTACAAATTCCTTCCTGGCTCCTAAGATTTTACATTTTTTGTCGGTCTCAGGTTATGACAAACATGATCAAGAACATGCAAATTTAAGCATGCAAATTTAAGAACATGCAAATTTAAGAATCCACTTTCAACTGAAATTCTAGTATGCAACAAAAGCTGGCATTCAAATACCTACAGATAAAAGTTTTAAGGTAACAGGTTTTCGGAGATATTTATCTTAAGTTCTGCGTTTCATAAACAGAAGTTCTTTTCAGGAAAACAATTTATTTCAACAATTTCGAACTTGCCGACAAAAGATAAAACCACCCACTCAGATACAAATGAAAGTCATTTTTATAATTAAAGCACTTTTCGAAACTTTAATTTCAAGGTAAGTTAATAGAAACGACTAATGATCTCAAGTCGATGACTTTAATTACAATCAGACAATTAAAGAACGGAAGACCTCCATGGTTCTTTCTCGACAGGAAAAAATAATTCTTATCCTCTCTCTCTCTTTGCGCAATATCTTTCAAACAAAACAAGAACGTTTTGTGGAAAAAGATACAAGATTTTTTTACTTTCACAGAGTGTCTAAGCCAGACCATTCTTCAATTTCCCTGATTTTTCCACATATATAACACAAAATTTCCAGGTATCAAAATGATGATGTGTTTTTTCAAAATACCATTAAAACCTATAAAAAATTACTCATTTTATACATAACATTAACCATTGATTTATAGTAATCTTTTTACGTTCTTTTAAATGTATCATCAAATCCTATCAAAATATATTCCTTACTTCTTTTTCACTGTTAAAAATTTATTTTTTCATGTTTATAGTATTTAATTCGAATGCATCGTGCTGTTACGATAATTCCTCAATTTGATTAGTTGTGTTTTTGCCAAATAAATGCATTCGAATGCAAACTTGGTTTTATAGTCTAACTGCACACTACTGTAACGTCAAGTTCTGAGACTAATAAATAACTGATTGAGTATCAATTCATTTAAAAACTAGGCTAGTTTTGCTCAGCATAAATTGTACTATGGCAGCTTTCGATGACTCTTGTTGCCACTAATTACATATTAAAGTTGTAAAGTAATATCCTAAAACTAAGAACTTATATTTCTACTGAAGTTTAACTGCTTTCTAAAAATGAATGCGTCATTTTACATTTTAAAATTTTAATCTTAATCGAAATATGTATTATGCAAGAACAAAAGATTTTTAAACGAATAGTTTAAACGATGGTAAAAAGATTAAATTCTCTTTTCGACAATACTCCTACAACTGTTAAGCACACTTGAAAAATGATAGATTTTAAACAGCAACTTGACTAAAAAAAGCTATTCTAAAAATTTAGGAACATATCTTTTAATTTTGATCTTTAAGAATTGCATGACAGTTTCATCGGGCAAAGAAAAGAAAAGAGAAAAAAAAAAACTTTTGAAATGCTAAAAATTTTAATGAACAAAAACATAACGCACAATTATTTTTACTGTGTAAAATTCTTCCAAAGTGTGCGAAAGTTACCAAATAGCTAAACAGCAAACAAAATCTTTACACACTAAAATAATTATCTGAGGATATTCAGTCGCTTTCTTAGACATTCCAACGAAATAAAGACATTTTAAATCATCTTTATGAGGTGCTAAATTTTAGCAGGACTGAAAATTTGCTGAGCACTAACATCAGTAAATTAAATCTTAACTTTCATATAAGTGGCAGTTTTCGCAAATTAGGAGGATAACTCGAAGGTAAATACATTTATGAGCCTTGCAAATAATCAGGAACACTTTACTTTACAAATTAGTACATGGGTGTGTTAATTAGCAAATATTAAAATCTAAAACAGTTAAGATCAATCAGAATAAAAAGCATCGGCCCAAAACAGCTGTAATCATATTTGCTGAGCTTCTTTATCATCATGAAACCCCGCTGTATGACTTAAACGATTAACTGTATGTGTTAGTTAATATGCGTGATAATTAAGTTTTCCCTAATTATCACGCCCACATCTTTTTAACCTACCAGCACTCGCGTCAGCGAAAAATTTGCGATGAAACTTAAAGAAGCTTTTCTTGCAAGTATGCTAATGTAATTTGCCTATTCTTAAATTACCACAATGCGAGTCATTATGTTGTTTATTAGTAATGTATTATGTTGTTTAGCAAGTCAATAATGAAAATTATATTTCCAGCCATTAATGAAGGCAAAATAAATAAATAACAACGAAGCTGTCGCAAAAAATACAACATGCGCTCGCTAGCTCGAGTTCAACTCTAAATTAAGCATTGGAAGGATAAGTAAACTCTTGTGTGTATTTGTGTATAACGAAACACGATTATCTTTCATATTTAAAGTACTATCTTACATGTGTGCTTGCAAATTGATTTTTGGATCAAAATATCTGGAAATGGCATTTTGGATACAAGCCAAATTTTTAAGTTTTTGTCTCATAGAAAGTGTTTTAGCTATCGGAAAAAAGGGAAATCAGATGTTGTAATATGTGGTGAGAATATTTCAACCATTATCAACAGAAAAAGGAGTGATTCTGAAACATGATAATGCAAGATCCCATAAACTGTTAAAAAATTAATGAGCTGTGGTGGGCTGCTTCACTTACCAGACTCACCTGACATTGCATCATCCGATTTCTCTTTATTCCAGTTAACATGGGACAAAAAAACTTAAACCAACTTGAAATCCGATATCCAAAATGACATGACTCAAGACATTGCTCAAAAACCGATGAATTTCCACCTATCCGGGATTGAATATTTTGTGCACTACACGCAAATTATTGTTGATAACGAGGGTAATTACCATCTTTGATTAAAAATTAAAAATATATATATATTTGTTTGGGAAGAAAAACGATATTACACTCCGTTCTCCCTGATGCAACATATCACGGGAGTATGCTCAGCGACTTGACTCGTGATAATTGTACTCCATATGTTACGCTCTTTTATAAAGTTGAAAGTAAGCTTAGAAGTACGCATAATCTGGGTGAAGTAAGATATCTCAAGCATTGCATAGTTGTCTTAAGTATGACACGCTATCACTCATACAAAAATTCAAAGGACGAGAGCTGGAAGGTAGTAAGAAAAATCATGTGCCGTGCGCATTTGTGTGTTAAACTTATCACAATATTTTCGTTCCACTGAAAATACGATCTTATACTTGCGATCCGACTTGACAAACTGTAATCGCACTCCATGCGTTATTCTTTATGTTCTTTTATTTAGTTCTCAGTAAGCTCAAAAATACGCAAAATCGGATGAAGTAATATATATATGAAACACAAAAAAGTCGCTGCAAAAAATTTGTTTGAATTAGTAAGAAAAAACTTCATGAAAGTAAAAAAATGCGATGGTAAAAAGAGAGAAAAAAAAACTGTTTTGTAACTAAACATTTTAACTTCAGAAAGTTAATGAATGAAATCGCTGATTACAAAACATGGCGAAATTTAATTAAAGAAAGGAAATTAAACCCAGTTTCATTATCTCAATACTCTGAGCGCATTTATTAGATCAGATATTTTTCGATGATAAAAATAAAATGTCTCCTTAGACTGCTGCTTCTGAAAAGAAAAAAAAAAAACATTTTTATCCGTTCGCGAAATGGATTTCAATAGCCTTGTTACTTTTTTAACTTAACTGAAACTTTTTCTCCAATCCACATTTTTTATCATTCCAACAATTTGTTACCAATAAACAACATTAAAACTTTTCATCTCTTTCGGCAACTTTTAACTGGCTTTCCAGCCACTGATACACACACACACACGAATATATATATATATATATATATATATATATATATATATATATATATATATATACGTATATAACGTTGTAGTCACCTCAATACATAGTGTTAGTTCGAATTCCCTTTTTTCCATTCGCATAAACTTGAGCTTGTTCGCGTAATTAACCAAGAGTTTCGTTAATTGCATTAGAAATTAAAGAATAACGAACACATGTTTAACACTTTTGAAAAATAGAATGGATTAACATGGGACTAAAAGAATTTTTAAACTACTCTCGCAATTGATAATACGAAAAATCAATGTCAAATTAGTCAATATTAGTTTTTTAAACGTTTTAATGTTTGATCATTCATACAGAAACACTCCGAAAGTATGGAATTTTCAGAGTTCATTTCTATTTTTTTCATTATTTCTTGTAAAATACATCTCAGTTTTTAAAACCACAACTTTGAGCCAGCAATCTTATGCTTCAAGGCACCATATATAGTTAGACTTGGGGACTCCATACCCTGCTCGCTTCGCTCGCCAACCCCTGATCACCACCTGCGGCAGTTGACAATTGATGATTTTAATGCTATTTTTATCAATTCATGTCTCCGCCTCCTTAAAATTTAGAGGGGTGAGATAGGGCGAAATGGCTTTCTTTGGATGTATATAACGGTACCAGCATTGACCTGGTAGACATTGACGGTCCAGAGGAGATAAGTACACACACACACACACACACACACACAGACACACAGACGTGCATAGATTTTAATAACACAGCTAGCACTATTTGTTGATTCATTTATTTTACGTAATACTTTAAAATTACTGCGATTTTATTCTATTTATTTATTTATTTATTTTAATGTTTCGAAAAGAGATTATGTTTTTACTTTGACGTATCTTAAAATATTCAATTTTAAACAAAAATTCGGAAATAAATTGAAAAAAAAAAAAAAAAAAAGGACGAAAATTATAAAAGTAAAAAGTCGAAAGACAAGGTTTAAACCCTTTGATATAAAATAAAAAACCAAACAAACTATGGGGAGAAAGGTTTAAACTAATATCTCAATATAAAACTCTGTGTTATTGTTTCAAAGTTTTTCAAGTGAGCTATCTATGGTTCAAACACAGGTTGCGATTTTTTTAAAAGTCTGTAGAATTTTCTAATAGTACATAAAGATTTCTTGATAGATGTAAAATATGAGTTCAGATAATGAAAACATATTTTAAAGCAAAATGAGAGGTTTTTTTTTTTAATTTAAACTAATGTTAAACATTCCCGCTTATTAGGCAGTCTGAAGTCTTGAATTTTAACTGTTGAAAGCATCCATGACCCAACAATAAGACTTTTTTAATAAAAAGCTTTCTTCCTTCTTTTTCTTTCCTTTTTTAAACTTACTTTTTATTTTTATTAGTTAGACCATGATGACCAACCACCACTAATTTAAAAAAAAAAAAATCATGGGTGCATGGGGGAGGGGGTGGGGTGGCTAGAACTAACTAGACCTTCTGAACTGAACTATTGCTGGAGTATTCGCTCGCCCTGTTTCCGAAAATTTACAATAAAGTCCTCGAGCAAAACAAGTTGCGGACCCGGTTCAAATCAGTAAAAAATGTTACAGAATAAATTTTTCAAACTTATTTCATTTCCCGAAAAATTATTTCTTCCTAATAATACATACACAACAAATTATTCAACGAGAAAAATATTCTTTCTCTTTCCTCAATAGCTACCACCAAAGAAAGTTTTATTTTTCTACAGATAAAATCCATTTGAATAGTGCCGAATGTAAACACCAAAATGGTCTTATTCAAGAAATGTGAAATTTGACAAACAATGTGACAGTTAGCGCCAAAAACATCAAGAAATAGGGAAGTGAAAACCGTATCTTTCAAGATTCGCTATCATTCATATTTATTAGAAAGGGTGGGAAGACATTATCTTCAAGGACAAATGATACATAATACTGGTATCTGGTTTTCACGCTTGCCAATAAAGATGCAGGTAATATTACAGATCAAACTTACACATCACGCACATATTGAGTAAAAAATAAACTGGGACTTTATGTATTTAGCTTAACAGATGCAATACGGGGATTTTTTACTTGAAGATGATTTAGGGTAAAGTGTCCTAAAGCTGACAGCCAAAAATGAGTTCTTCAAGATAATCTTTAAATAAAACAAACATTTAAAGCATTGAGAAGTTTTAAAATGATTTAGCATGAGTTTTCATTTATTAAGGAATGAAAAACTCATTCTAAGTTATTTTACTCCTTGAGGATTAAAGCTTTACGGTAAAATACTGAGGCTTGGGTTATTTCAAATTAAAAAAAAAAAACATACTTTTTAAACAATTTTTTTTTTTTTTTTTGGCTAATATCATAATTCAATCTTAACACCAACAAAACAATCATAAATTATTTGTATCCGATAATTTATAAAATAAATTCTGAACTTAGGGTCTCATAACTGTCTTAAAAAGGGTTAAAGGGTAGAAAAATACACTAAATGTGCACAGTCAAGGAAGGCAATTGTTAAGCGTTTTTCGACTCGTAAGCGGTTTCGCTTAAAAAAAAATCGAATTTCACAGCAGATCACATTGTTCTACATTATACGTCAGAAAAAGTTGGAACTGTATGAATTTTGGCGTTTTTCACATCACAGTGTTCCTCTATAATGCTACCTCGCAACCTCTATAAACACGTTCCTGTGAGCATTTTCCTTACTGGTTGTATTCGATCAAAATGGGAAGAAAAGATTAATTTGCTTGAGAAAAAACAATTAAGTGCTGTTAAATCGTTGAAATATTGAATTAGTGGCAAGTTAAAGTTAAATAAGAAAGCAATGCCACATGACTCTTAGCACAATTTCCCAACAGAAGGAGGTGTGATCTTGCAAGAGGTGTGATCTTGCAAGTGACCGCCTTTTTGGCGATTTGTGTGTAAAACGATTTCATTTTTGATCAAAAATATTTTTGAGAGTTTTTTCAAGGCGTAAAAAAACTCGACAATTCTTTAGAGGAGTGAAATTCATTTTGGAGGAGTGATATATACGAAAACAATGACGACTACAATACTGATCAATAGTATAAAGAAACTAACAGTGATGACCCCTATAATAGTTTTCAATAGGATAAAAAAATCAAGTCTTGTTAAGTCTAACTATAGAATGGAAGATATCAGGGAAAGAAAACTGTAAATTGTTTCTTAGTCCCACATTTTTCACGATGCTAAATTTTTATGAAATACTAAGTGTGAAAACTCCTTATCTTTTATAGTAGTGAAATTCATTTCGGAGAAGTGAAACATACGATAACAGTGATACAATAGCGACTAATTCCGTAAAGAAACTAACAGAAATGACTATAACAGTTTTTAATACAGTTGGCTCTCTGTTTAACGACTTTCAAGGGACTACAAAAAATCGTCCTTAAGTAGAAAGCATCCTTAAATAGAATGCTCTTAAAACAATAGTGGACCATCTGGGACCCTGAAAAGCCGTCGTTAAATAGAGAAAGTCGTTAAATAGAACGTCGTTAAACAGAGAGCCAACTGTACCACCAAAAAAAAAAAAAAACAACTGAGTGAGTACAAAATGGAATAAGTCAAGGAAAGAAAAATATGTACTATTTAGATTTTTTAACCTTCAGAATGTGAAAATATTCCTTGACAACTTTTAGAGGAGTGAAATTCATTTTGAAGGAGTGAAATATACGAAAACAATGATAACCAATAAATAGTGATCAATTCCATAAAGAAACGAACAGTGAAGACTATAATAACTAACAATGACGACTATTAGTTATAGTTTTCAATACCATAAAAAAACTAAATCTAAGGATAAAATGGAAGATGGTAGGGAAAGAAAAAATGTGTATGTACTACTTAGATTTTTAACCTTAAGAATGTTTGTCAATTGAATTTTTGCCCCACATTGTTTACGATGCTAAATTTTTATCTGAAATACAAAGCGCGAAAATAAGCTTGACTAAAATTCTGAGGCGCGTATTCGATTTTCAATGTACGAAATGTATTTGCAGGATGGTTAAAAATATCTCTGCTTTCGTAGATGCTAAAAGACTTTCATGCGATACAAGTCGGGTGTTTCGTTCTTAACATTTGAAACATCACTAAGGATGAAATGACGTCAAGCTCAAGCCTTTTTTTAGATCCACTGCCAGATTCCCTGAATAGCATCAAAACTATCATTATCGATTTTGACTATTTTTCGATGAGATCAGCAGTTTCGGTTTACTTGAACCGTACAAGGTGCTACAATTGATCTTTTTATATATAATAGTAAAAAATAATTTTAAAAATCGAAATATTCTAATAAAATCCAGTACGGGATAAAATTGGGCATTAGCATTTTTTTTCTCGGCACAAAAGCTAATTAACTTTCATACCATCTACAGAAGAAAAAATATATATATAGAACTTAACTGATGAAATATCCTTTTAAGACCATATTCAAAAAGCATTTTTCACGGCGCATGAAGCTAATTAAGTGGGAAAAGAAAAGTTCGGTCAATACTTTTAAAAAACGAATTTACGGATTAGTTGTTGAAGAGCGATAATTAAGGCATAACTTTTTCCTTCTTTTTCTTTTTTTTTCAAAAAGACACTGTACGGTTAACAGCGACACTTCGACAACAATAAAATTGAAAGTAATAAGTAATGGGAGTGAGATAAGGGAAAAAAAAAGCTAGATGTAGAAGAAAGACAGTTTTTCCCCCCCAACACAGTATAAAAAAGTATTTTTTTGATAAACAAGTTGTATAAGATTCGTAAAAGCAAAGGTGGGAGGCGGGTCCACCTCCTCTTCATTTGTGCTGCTTTTTTCAAGACGCAGATGCCAAATAACCAATATTTTTTAAGAGCATGAAATTAATTAGCCGGAATATATTAACGCAATGCTGAGTTTTCTTCTTCTTTAAAAAAATAAATAATAATAAGTTAATCTTTTCTGTGTATTTCTTTTACATTAATAATTAATTGAACAGAGAAATAAGCAAACTAGCTTTTGAAAAAACTCAAATGAACATTTATTGTTCAGTCCGATGGCCTTCTGAAAACCTTGATATAAATTTTGGTATGAAGAGTTTTGTTGGCGTTTATGGAACTATGCATTTCAGAAGAATGATCTACATTTAATTACAGTGTAAGTTAGAAACATCAAGAAGAAAAACATGCTCTTTAATAATTGAAATTGCAACGTGCAAAAGGGAAATTCCTAAATTAAAATCTAGCATATAATCACACACATCAGGAGAGAAAAAAACCATAGGTAACAGGAAAAACGTTCAACATGGTGAAATTATGCAACAAAAAAGTACAACCAATCTTAAGCTTCGCAAATTAAACTTGCATGAACAGAGCATTCAATCAAGAGAGACATTTTTTAAAAAGTTTTCATATATATTCAAGCTCAAAATCTCATTTTAAAGTTGAATTTTGCAAAAGAAAATTAACTCAACAGAGGGTTTTTGAAAAGACAAAATTCATTCAGTCCATAAGTCATAAAAAATGCAATAACTCAGCGGAACAATCATGAGCTCATTTCTGAAGAGGCAAATTAAGAAAATTACATGATGATTTCAGTTATTCATTTTTATTTATCTCGCATTTACTCACAACTATTAAAAAAAAATAATAAATTAACACACACACACAATTAATCATTGAATTACTTAGCAACTTTACAAGATCATTGCACATATTCTGCAAAGGAAAAAAAATGAGAGAAAAAAAAAACTTTGGAGCTGAAGAATCCTTGACAGTGGAAACTCTTGTGTGTAAACGAAATGAATTACAGATTAGATGTTGTCCTGTAACAAAAGGCTCTAATATTGAGCATTTGAAATTGAACATTGTGCACAATGTGCATATTTGCGAAATTGAACTTCATAGGAAAACAATTTATTATTTTTCTTCAAATTCAACCATCGTTATGCGGCCCCAGTAGTTTCAAAAATATGTTTGTTTGTTTGTTTTTTAATCGAATCTATCATTTGAGCTGACCCTGTATTTATGATGTAAAAAACTAAGGAAAGAAAGGAAAAAAAAAACCCTCAACGAATGCGTACAAAATAAATAAATAAATAAAATGTGAAGGCGGAAAGTAAGATGTTATGGAACATTATTTTGTAAAATAGAAAACGATTTTTATACTATGAATTAAGTGACATTTTTACTAAATTTGGCGAATATCAGATTCAAATAAATTTTGAAAATGAAAACGGCATCCAATTACGATCCACTTGAGGGAATTAATTGGATATATCCAATGTGAATAAAACCAGTTCACTGTCTGCATTTTTCCATTTTAAAAAGAAAGACACCTTATTTTTAAAATTTCCGTGTAAAGGCTCACAGTAAGGTTTGAAGAAAAACGGATATTTTACTTCTGAACCCTGAAAATTCAATGACACCCAAATGCTGGTCATAAAAAAATCATACAAGATACTATTTTGAATATCATGGCATAAATGATAAGATCGATGAATCCCTCTCGATGGCAGTCATCACCATTTAAAAAGACAAATTTCTGTCCCACTTGCGTCCCTTAAAAAGCGTAACTTTCCACTTATAAACACGCATACAAATAAATCCACTATACTCCTAAAAAAGTACCTTTGAGTGCTTCAGAGGGAAAAGAATAGGTAAAGCAGTAAAAGAAAATCTATTAACGTTTACCGAACTTGACAATCAGTACTGAAGATAAAAGAATGCTAAGACTGTAGGGGTTTGACATACGTCATGGTTAATTTTCTCCGCAAATAACGTTTCCACTTAACTATACAAAAAAATGTCAATTCAACATGTTTACGAATAAACTCAAGTTGACTTCATTACATAGTAACTATTAGAGATCTAATAAGCTTTTTTTGGTTAAAAAGAGGGAAAGGTTTATGAAGGGAATAACGCTTAAACTTTGAAGTATAAAATGGATTTATAAAATATTGTTTCGGAATTGTGGTTACATCAGTTACATACTGTTTATGACAGGCACACCAAGTTTTGGTTATTCCACTAATAGAAAAAAAAAAGGTCTGAAAAGGAAAAAATCTCACCGCTATTTTCACAGAGCTCGGCCCGTTTAAGCATAAAAAAGGAAGGCTATTTTATAAAAATCAATTTCAGGAATTAGTCTAAAACTACAAAGCTAATCAGTTTATCTGAGTTATCGAAAACAGATCGTTCAAAGTCTTACGCTTATTTTCACAGAAAAGGAAAGTTTGGGATTCAAAAATTGCTCCAGAAGAAACGGCAATTCCAATGACAAAAACATTTAAGACGCCACACAACACAATGTTACCCGTTTTTTCAAGGAAAAACAAGAAATCACAAAACAATGTAGCTTGAATGCAGGAAAATTGATGAGATTTGTCCAAGAAATCTAACCAAACAACGTATAAGGAAAATTATCCTTAAACTGACCATGACAACCCTCCGTTTTACAAACGTTTCCGCAAATATCAGTCTGAAATAGAATTGATCCAAGCTACCTTCCGATTCTAACTCATGATGTAGGATCAAGTGCTCACACTAAATATTATCATCGACGTTTACGCAAAATTCCATAACTGCACACTGCAGTTTTGAGACATTGCCAACTAAAACTTTCAAATTGTAGTGAAAAATAGTTATAGACCCCTAACTCTTTTAACTTTTGCATTGTGATAGTGGGTTTTTATCACGAAACAACTAACTGTCACAGATTCACCCAACTTTTTTCGTGGATTTAATGACTTTTGCCAGAACGTTGACGATTGATGCTTACAAAATCTCACGAAACGGTGAATATCTACTTAATTGCCCATTGTTGAACGTGATAATTGAATGCTTAAAAGCATCCCTCACGGTCAATACATACAAGTTCAACGCAGCTTCAGAGATTTAGAATTTGCTAACACAGGGCAATAGCACTACTAATGCGCGTTACGTAGATTGCTAGAAAATTTCACTAACGTTAGTTAGCTTTGCGATTACGCGGCGTGGGATGAACCATCGATGGTTCTAACGCTGCGCTATCGCGAGTTGGGGCTGCATTAAAATTTTAAATGCGTTGCATGTGAACGGGCCCTTGCTGCTCATAAACCTTTGAATTTGAGTTTAATATTAAATTGTTAAAAGTTATTGGTTTACTTTAAACTATTTTTTTAAACCTACCCTTCGATTACATAAGTTGACGTTTTGTATTTGAACTACTTTATCAAAACGTAAGATCACAATGTCAGTAAGTATATACAACACATCAACTATGGTAAGTCAAATATTGCATAGATCATTGACAATGCAATGCCCAAGATAATTGGGAAGCTTCCCCGTAATAAAAATCTGGTGTTATTAAGAATCTCACTTATGTTTAGAAAAAAGAAAGAAAAAAATCATCCACGGGGAGAAATGCATAAGAAATTAATTCCGTACAATGCACCTATCTTTAAAAGTCATTGGGATAAAACAAAACACAAAAAAAAAAAAAAAAAGAAAAAAACTTTCTGACGTAAAAAAAAAAGGAGAGATAGAGAGAGAAAAGAAAAATAAAAAATAAAAGAAACACCTGAAAGAAAAGCGCTGAAAACAACCCAAGACTTAGCTAGCACATCCCACCTCACACATTTAAACAAGAACAAAACTCTGCCAACACATTATAATTCGTATAGAACCGACATTTTGGAACGAAAACATTTCAAAGAATCGAAGAAATTTGTGATTAATACTAAACAAAAGACATACAAGCTTCTACGGAAACGGAAATTACTTTTGATCGAAGTTTTTGACAAAAATTGAAGCATTAGATTAAAATATTTATAAATTCAGCTTTTCTCAATACTTTTAGGAAAATGCACTTATTCCTATGCGAAAATGGATTTTTCTTTATCGGAATAAAGGTTATTATATTCAATAAGCTTTCTTAGAATTCGAAAAAGAAATCTATAAACAAAAATGCATAGTGAAAGATTCTTACCGCAAAATAAGAATTTTTGTTTTCAGTACATTACTATACATTTCTTAACAAACTAAAAATGAAAATCGATAATATTTCAAATAGATATTAAACAGAAGCAAACTCACCGAAAGAGTTATTTACTTTGAAAGGCAGTTTGATGAAAACAACATTTATCTTTGTTATTCCTGAATGTCAAACTCGGAGTATGGGTTACGAAATTCGCATGAAAACTTTTCCTAAACGTTTTACTTTACTACAGTAGAAGAATTTTTTGTTCATCAATTTGCGAATAACAAAAATAATTTAACGAAAGCACGCGTATTCAATATAAGCTAACATGGTGAAAATTCGTTGCTATGACATACCTTATAACAATAAATGAAGGGTGTGAAATTTTGTCTGCCAATTTTTCAATAAAAAAAAGGTTTCTTTATTAATAAACTTTATACCTCATCCTGAAAACTAAGTTTGTTTCTATACTAGTTCTCCAAGTTAGTAAAACTTGAAAACCCCTTTTCACGCAAGCAAGTACAATCAAAATCCCCAGAGGATACTTCACACTAAGGTACTTCGTGTTTTTCAAGCAGTTAATTAAAAATACTTTTGTTTCAATGTAGAATTAAACGATATTAATTAAACTGTTGTCATAATTAAATCCTAAAATATAAAAACTAAATCTCGTATAATTTTTGGCAATTAACTGCGTACTATTTACAGATCTTCGCGTACCCAAGGAGTACGCGTATCACCGGGTTCAGAATCACTGAGTTACAAGAAAATTATAGCCATTAATTCCTACATATGTTAATCAGAATTTAAAGAAAAATAAATACATATTTAAAATAAAGTTTAAACCAAGAAGGATTTTTAAACCAAGAAAGATCAAAAATCTGTATTCAAACAACAGAACCAAAATCGATTAAATAAATAAATAAAAAAAAATATCACTCTACTCAACGCATTGACGTAAAAAATTGTTCATTAATCAACAAGGAAACATATAATAAATGGGACTATACTTACCAAAACACATATCTGCATTAAAATAAAACGTTAACGACAAGCGAACAGCTAAAATGCAACTTAATAATTTGAAATTATCTGTAAGAAGATTTAGATTTATCTTCCAGCGAGAAACCCGTTTGAAACTAACGCTGGAAGAAGAGGAAGATCTAACATTAGGAGAGGATCAAATTTTCTCAAATTTGCATTTACTCAAATTTGCATCAGACACTAATGGGAAAATAATGAAGAGTGAAATTGCTAAAGATGTGTGAATTTGTTATTTTCACAGTAAAAAAAAAAAATCCCTGGCGTTATTTCTGAGAAGAATAATTTTCAAGATTTAACTATTACTAAAATATAGAGCGTTACTTATCACTACACAATTTGTCGGCACTTAATTTTGTTTTAATTATCAGTAAAAAGAAAGAGTGAAATTCCTCACCAAGGGAATAAATTCGATTATTTATTTTCAAATGCTAAAATATTATTCTCAACTGAGCAAACATTTATTAAACTGAAGTACTTGTTCCAATGTATTAAATTCTCCGTACAGAAGTTTGTCTTTCAACACTTGTTTCTGGACAGAGTGTTTTGGACTCTTAACTGGTCTAGTTTTGGTAGATCAGATGAGATAAGAAACATTACAAATTTGTCGTTTCCAAAAAAATCATTAAATTCTAAAACTCTTATTTACATATTGATAGCAAAAGAGCAAACTGAAGTACATGTAATACGTACATTAAACTTGTAATAAAAGAGAAACAAGGTAATAACTAAGGTGACTATGCGTCTCATCATGGAAGGAACAGTCCCGTTTTCAGATATCCTGGTGTCCCGTTGTTTTCGCAAATTCAGAAATATCCCCGTTTCCCAAAGAGACAGAACTGAACACTAAATGCTTCAACCGAAAGTCACTGGTTGGAGCTATTTAAGCATTTCCATAATAACAAGTGAAATCATGCAGAATTATTTACTAAATTTTATGTTTCCTCAGACCTAATGCATCCATAAAAAGGGTATTTTCGCTTATGACTAATTTGTGGACTAGCGAAAAAGCACAGCTGCAACGCGCAGTTCTTAAAACAATGTTGATTTTAAAGTAAATTGCGTGAAATTCTGCCAAGCATTTCATTTCATTTAAAATCAGCATCAAATGCACTCAAGCTAACTCGTACATTAAAAAATATCGATTCTTCTTTTTTAGGGCCATTCTATAGTATTTTGCTGTGAAATGTCCCGTACGTGTAACGCTAAATCTCGAAAGAGTCATTTTTCGCTGTAAAATACGAATGGGAGTAAAAAATAATAGAAAACTACATTATCTGTAATTTTTTGCAGTGATAATAATATAGATATTACAATTTTTTTCTTGACGTACGGGACACTTCACGGCAAAGTACTGTGGAATTACACTTTAAATGTCTCATTCCTATTTCTGTCTGTCATAAGCCAAAAACAAAAAGGCACTTTAATATATATATATATATATATATATATATATATATATATATATATATATATATATATATATATATATATATATAGTCGCTCAGGCGCTTAAAATTAATAAATGTTCAGTTTTGAGGAAAAAAATAAATAGTCGCCTAAGTTATAACTGACCTGATAGTACAGCGACTGAAATGGGATTTTTATGTGAAATTCGCGTTATGATCAAATAAGGGTATCACGGTATCAATTATTTCCGTTGTATCACGGTCACGAAACATCACCGTTAAGTCATCAACAGGTTGCTGCAAGTTAATAATGTTAGTTCGTGGCGAGTCATAAAGTGATGTTGCAGCGACGTCTTCATAATGAGTCAATGTGACCAGTCAAATTAATTGTTGCAACGACGTCGCAGTGAAATCACATGAGAGATATCACAAACGTGTCACAGCGTAACTCCTGTGAGACGTTACAATTCTACCACTTTGTTACAGTATTTCGCAGTGACTTCCATTTTACTTTGTCGTGACAAGTTTTGCTATAGAGCGAATTAGTATTTTAAATGAAAGAAAAACTAATGGTACTGTCTGTTTCTCTTAGCTGAAACCTCGCACGAATTTGCGCATGCGTCAGGTCTACTCTGATTTTATCAAAATAAGAGTGGAAATCCGGAAGTAGAAGGATGCAAATCCTATATGCAAAATAAATTGTTCATCAGTTCTTCCAAAGTAGAGTCGAAAAAGACAGAGAAAGAAAGTATAAGTGGAAAGTACTCCTCCGCAACCTATCGCCCCTTTTTAAAATTTCATCTATTCCTAGTACTAGGTTTTTACTTTTGAGAACGGACAGTATGATAATGTGTACAAATGACTTTGTATGGGATGATACAAATGATAGAACTGATAACAAATGATAGACTAATGGTATGATACAAATTACATTGTATGACTTCAATAAACGAAGAATAAACGATTCTCTCTCTCTCTCTCTCAATAAGCAATGCAAAAAGTCATATAATGTAACAGTTGTGAAGAAAACATTTAATTACTCAATAAACTAACAAACTCCTCCGACGTTTAATACAAAGTTCAGGTAAGTTTTAATAAACTTTCAAAAATGGCTTCTTCAGAGAAGAAAACTTTCTCGTAAATTTCATTCGAACGAAGATCAATTCGAATAATAGATTTCTTCCTTGAACAAATTCGGAGATGCTACCCAAGAACAGAAAATATGAATTTCCCTGCTCCTCCACGTTGAATGAACTAAAAGAATAAAAGAAGATTTGTCTTATCAATACATCACCGAGGAGGAAACTTGCGTTCAAGATTTGAGAGAAGGAGGGAGGGGGCACTGAGCAAAAGAGTATATGGAAGAATTGTGTCCGGCATCCGGCGTTTACGGCTCCGGATTCTAACTAACGGATTTCAAAGCAGCAGAGCGAAGTAAGAAATTAGGCGTAGCAAGATGTCTTCTTCTATATTTCAGTGTTGCAACTTCTCTCCTAGCGCTGTGAATTATTCTTCTCCCAATATGAGAAATGCATAGGTACCAGTAATGCAGTGGGGGGGGGGGGGGGGAGGCTAAGAAGAGCATTTGCCTCCATTTAAATTTGTCGAACATGTTAATCTAAGTGAAACTGTTATGGTGATGCAGAAGGATGGTTAGAAAAAAATAAAAGAGGCATAGGTAGTTAATTATTGCTCATTATTTGACGGATAAATTAAGAGCCCTTAAACAAACTTGGAATTAATTCTGCTATCGAACGAAATTTTGGAAATTGTCACTTTTGCAGAAAAATTCTGACGAGGCAGTTGAAGTGCCAAAAGTTACCTGAAAGAAACCTTTTAGAAGATGTTTGAGTCCATTTTGTGGGAATCTTTTTTTCCCCTCGAAGAATTAAAAAAAAAAAAATAATAAATAAAAATAGGAAAGATTAAACCTCAGAGGCTTTGTTTGATGCCACTATTTTTTTTTTATTTCTTTACAGCCAATAGTTGAACCACTGTGTCAGTGGGCTGAAAATTTCTTTGAAAATTGTGGCTTTAAACGAAGCTGCAGTGGCTCAGAGAGTTTTAACAGGCTCTATGAGAAATTCAACAATTTAAAGTTCTTAAAATACACCGCCAGCTCAATCATTCCATCCGAGGACTGCAATTTCGTGCTTATTAGCGATCATAAGCCCGGAATAAGAAGTGACTGAGCATCTTAAGGGAGCCAAGATAGTCAAACAAACTGGTAGCTAATATAAAATTAGCACATACCATAATTGTAACTTGCTGAAAATAACTTAAAGTTCATTAAAGTAGAAAATTTTAGATAGTATAAGGGAAAAAATGAAGTACAACTCAATCAATGAAGTATAGCTCAAATGCAAAAAGACAGTTCATAAAATTTAAAAAGCAAAGATTATATAAGTTTACAATTGGATAACATAAAAAAAAATCCCCGTTTAACATGCAAGACCTCTATTTTCGCTACCGTTACTCCTAAATAATTAAAATGTGCAGAGTTATGTATTGAAAGTTTGAAGCAAAAAAGAAAATTGAATGGAAAATACGAAATCTAAGTTTTTATACTGACCCTAGGTATACTGAACCTAGTCCCCTAACTTATATTTAGCGGGATAATCTCCATTGAAAAATAATTTCAACAGAAAAAGTTTGACACTCGAACGACAAATATTCACCGAGATATTAAATGCAGCGTTTTGTGACTTCACATCACTTTACACTCGCAGTCGATAACATCTTTTTGAAATAAAATTATATACGCATCTGCATAGAGTGTTTTTTTCAAACTGTACAAGCTTTTGTAGTGTTAAATGAATGAATTACCAATGTTTTAATGCACAAAAATTGCAAATTACTGCATACACGTACTTTCCTCGGATGGCTTTTCATCTAAAAGCTCACACTTCTTTGCATTGAAAAAGGAGTTCCTTGTAATCCCGAAATAAGTGTATACAGTAATTTGCAATTTTTGTGCATTTAAACGTTGGTAATTCATTGATTTAACATTTACATTTATTTTTCAATAGCAATGAAAAACAAAATTTTTTTTTTTTTACTCCGACAACTTGTCATTCTTCTGAAAGGGCCCGATAAGTTCTAATCCCATCTTCTGCACCAGTCCTTAAAATTTTGAACAGCAATATCTATTTGAGTTTTGGTCCAAATGTTTCAATTTTTTTCTGCTGCAATTATTTTTCATTGGAGATTATTACCTTAAACATAAGTTAGGGGATCTAGGATCCGTATAAAAAGTTAGATTTCGTATTTTATCACTAATTTTCTTCTTCGCTCCAAACTTTCAAAATCTTAACTCTCCACCTTAATTGGACCTTTTTTTGCAATTAGAAGTATGCATCTAAAAAATAAAGGGCAAAAAAAAAAAAAAAAATGCATTAACTGATGGTGTCGCTTGATGCATGTACTATCTCTACAGCTGGTTCTTGCCATCAATTTAAACTATTTTTCTTTTAAAGAGAAAGGTAAATTCTTCGGACGAATTCTGGAAATCTATATTTTACTGTTATTTAAACGTAATAATCTAGTGCATCAAAATGTTGTTTGCAATGGTTTTTAATTTACAATGCTAATGTTTTTTTAACTTACAAGAAAAAAGTTTTGAATACTTAGTTTTCGGAAAGATAATTGACTTTCATCTAGACGCCTTAAACCAAATAGTAGATAATGTCTTGAACAAACTACCAATCGTCTCCAAAATAAATATTTTTGCTCCATTTTGCAGATCATTACGACTTGCAATGCATGTTCTTAAATCAAGAAACTTACTTTAGAATAACTCTATCTGATACTAACGACTAAAAAAACATAAAATGGCGCATGACGAAAGAGAGCAAAGTGTAATGAGTATAATTATAGTCAGCCAGAAGCAAAATTACAGTTGGATAATGCCAAGAAAACTCTAACAATGTAATGCTAAGTACAGAGCTGCATTAATAACGTGGCAGAGATAAGAAATTATGGTTATATTACAAAAGCTACGTGAAAGATAATCGTATTTCCTTAACGATGTGTTATCAATACTTACTCCGCTGAAACTACTTACGAGTGTCCTTTTAATTTAACCAGTGTGACTTTGTATATTACGTTTAAAATAGCATCAGAAGATTTTTTTAGAGTAGTATACTGTTCGTAATGAACCTATCATTTTTCCTAATACACAATGGTTATTAAACAAATACCGTCAAATGCGTTCAATTCGTGCTAATTTTAGAATATTTTTCCGTACATCTTCCATATTTATTGAAATAACGGGATGGGAAATTACACATCTCAGAAATCTATTCCCGTGGCTAAAATAAATAACGCATCGAAAGGGTAGAGGGGGGGGGGATTTTTTCAAGTGGCCCCATGTTATGTACTTTTGTCAACTTCGTGCCATCTTTTTCTTTGAAAACTCTATTTAAAAGGTTGTATTTGTACTCATAAATTTAATTTATTTGCTTTTGGTGGAATCAAAGAAAATTGCTTCAGCATAGAATTTTTCAATCAATCTTTCAATAAAAACTGGAAATAATTCACCAAACTTTGAGTGGTACATAATTTGAAACTATTAAAGACAAGCTCTTAAAAATTGCGTAAATATTTTCAAAGGCACTTTGTTTTTAAGATTTTGAACTCAACGAAACTAAGTTCTAATCGAAGCTACAGACGAATTATAAAAAATAATAATAATAAATAAACAGTAACACATGTTTTCATCACTTAATAGCAGTTAGAAATCAAATGCTCCCGATTTTTCAAAGTGGCTTTCTCGATCCTTTCATTTGGTTCTTGCGGTACCAAACTACGTCATTGGGATGGGCCACGTCTAAAAATCCCATTTTTATTTAATTAAATATAGATTTATGTCTCTTAATAATAGAATTATGTATCTTTATCTAAATAATTTGTTATTCTATAAAATGTCTACATACTATACACAATGCTTAGGTAAAGTACTTAAAAATTATCAAGTTTCATACTTTGTCTAAAAACGTCCGGCATTATATGCAATGCCTTGACCTTTTATGGAATGCCGGTGTTTCATACTTCCAAAACATATACAATAAAATACTAATCTTTCGAAACAATGATGAAAAGGATATTCTGAAAATTTAATGCATAAATAAACATTCTAATTGTAAAGTAAAAGATATGAAAATCTTTAATAAACAATTCCCCCCCCCCCGCCCCCACCTTACTCCATGATGATTTTAAAACAATAATTAACTACTTTCACTTAGAATAAATATACAAGCGACAGGATAAATGTTACATGCATTTTTCAAAGAATAGTATAATTACGTTGCTTTAGGTGCTTTAGAAATGAAAAGATTGAATTTTCATATGCAATTAAATTTTTCTGCTGTTTCGAATTTAATTTGAAAGCAGTCAGAGATTTTGAATACGAGTGTATCAAAGAAAATAATGTTTTTCAATGAAATGAAAATATCAGTAGACCTCGCACATAAAGAATAAATACAAAACTTAATCACTGTTAGTAAAAAGTTCTAAATAAAGCTAGATATTTTAATGGAAATGGAAAATAAAAAACACCCTTTGACAATTAATTCTTGTGGTAAACAGACCCAAAATAATTACTATTTAAACACCATTATCTGAAAAAATGAACAACGAAAAAAAAGTAAATATGCACTTAGTCTTTCAAAAATTAGAAAGATGATTTCCTTCCGACACCAAATTTATGCAACATCAAACCTTTCAAGAAATTACATTTCGTTAAAAAAAAAAGTTAAAACATTCTCATAGTTAAAGAGTTGAACGAAATAAATGCTCAAATTTTTAGCTACTATCCACCTTCAAAGAATTTTTGAACGAATACTATTTTTCAAACATTTTTAATTAATGAAAAGTTTTAACACGTGTCTGAAACTTTCGAAACATCAGCAGACATTTTATTACTACGTATCAATATGGGTTCAATAAGTTCCTGAAATTTTCTTACAACGGAAACGAACCAAATTTATCAATGTGTTCAATATAATAGTGCCTATTCATGGATCTCAACTATCTTACAGAATCCAGAATTTCAAATTTGAATCGTCCCGATCCAAATATAAAAGCACCAAAAGCATTTTAAAGTTCATTCGGAAATGGAGGACTAACATCAGGGAAGCGAATCCTGGATGATTTACTATCTTGCTGAATGCAGAGACGTTAAATCATGCGCGGCAATTCCAATTCCCAACTGCATTTCAATAAAGAAAGTCGTAAAAGACATACCTCTCCAGTTGCTGGGAATCTTATTCGGGTAGCACGTGCGACTGCGAATTGCTTTTGCAAGCGTGGACGCAGAACGTGAACTTGGAGAGTAGCACCGTGTAATAGGCCTTCAGAAGATTTTAGACGCTAAAATCTATGGAAAAGCTGTTTTGGTTCTTCTCCAACTTCAGGAGAACGAAAACGCATAGATCATCCTTTTAGATTTATGTCATGCCCTTCAACAAATGGACAATATTGACCAAGGGAAAGGAGATAGACGACTTTAAGGCATTTCGAAATTTTTTTATTCGAGAAAGAACTCAGAAGAAGATGGACTGGACTTTTTAAAGTGATTTATTCTAACACAATTTGACGAAAGATTCAAAAGTGTGCTTTACTGCTGACTAAGCAAAGACTTAATTGCAAAAAGATTAATTGTTAAACCTCAATTCATATATATTTTTATGTTACATGCCATAGATGCATTCCTTCGACGTTGGAATAAGTTAGTGTAAAATATCCAAATTGTATGAGAAAAGAAAAGTTTTCACAATATAAAGGTTGCCCTATAAAGTTTTTCAGTTTCACAAAGCAATTTTGAATTAAATCTTCCATAAAATGCGAAATTGTCTGTTAATGCATATCAAGGTTGGACTTTGAATATTTAGTTTATGTAATTAATCTTTTGCTAAGAAATCTTGTTGTATAAAATGAGATCAAAGTATGAAGACTACGTAAAGTTTTGCAAGCACGGTTGGAAAATAACAAAAACAGTTCCATTTCAGAGCAAAGGTGGTTTTCCCACTATTGCCGAGTTTCAATATTTTAGTACGGATAATAAGAATAACCTTCCAGATAAAAAAAAAAAAAACATTTCAACTTTGCCACAAAGTTCTTTTCTAGCTGGCAATTTTTCATGTGACGATATAAGCTCACCTTTATTTTGCTGAAGGCACAAGAAATTAAATTGCGTGTGTCAATGAGTACCTACCCCTGTGGTACATACAGAAACATCTCTTGTCCCTCCTGAGCAATTCCACGGGTAACGTGGAAACGAACTGACACTAAATGTCAGTTTAGTTTAATTTAGTCAGTTGAGTTTTTCAGTACTGTTTTGCTAGTAAAAAAATTTAAAGCAAAACAGTATGTATTTATTAATATTTAACCCAAGATACATTGTTCAAAAGATTTTTTCCTCTCAATTGCTGAATTTTCAAGCTGAATTAAGTGGTACAATTGAATTCTCAAAATACAATTTGAATGTCAAAATAACTGACTGACACGCAACTTTTTAAATGTCAGTCAGATACCATGTTTTAACAATTTTTTAAAAGTCACTCAAAATATATTTCAGGAATTCAATTATACCACTAAATACAGCTTTAAACATACAATAATCCAGAGGAAAAGATCTTTTGTACACTGTATATTTTCCATTGAATATCACAAAATACGTAGTTTTGTTTTAAAAATGTCAGTCAGTTACCCGCGGAATAGCCCTCCTAAAAAAAGCAAAGGCTCTGTGCTCTTCTGGTCTCATTCAGTCACTTCACGTGCTCAAAATTGGCAACAGATTGGTTTTCATCGAAAAAAGTAAATTGGCTGGTAAGAAATTTAACCCTCCGAACACTTCTGAACTACACCCTATTGAACATCATAGAGTTGAATAGATACTTTATAAAGATGGGTAATGCGCTGAAAATTTCACAAGTTTCAGGAACTTATGACTGCAAAAAGCAAAAAATTTGGAAAACTAGCCGTGCAAATATTTATGTGCACTTTCAAATAAAAAGTGCAATTATTTTCTCGATACAGTGCCCGCCGCTTATTAAAATCACATTCGTTCGGTGAACATTTTATTTTATAAAGCGGCTGATTTTATTAACCGGCATTCAAAAAAAAAAAAAAAAAAGGTTTTGAAGTTTAAATACTCTAAAAATGAATTGAACTACTTCATTTATTTCTGTTTTAAGTATTTTAAAATACAATTATCATTCTAACTAAACATGAGGTACACTTTTTTTTATAATTATTTGCACAAGGATCATAAAATGTAGGTGTATTGTTGTTTGCTTAATAGAATTGGGAGAACGAAGATTCAATATCGTTTGAGAGTTTACAAAGTGTTTTGTAACGTTTAACATATTTTCCTTTTTTTTTTTTTAATTGCATCGTACATTATCAAGCGCTTTTCTGACATCTATTGAAAATGAAGAGGCAAATTTGACTCTGAGATATTCTCATCTTCTGAAAAGCCGATTCCTTCACTTCTTGGTGGCGCTTTAACAATTTTTTACGTATGATGTCCAAAAGTTTGATTTTATAAAACGGCGATAGTGATTTTATTTAAAGATGGTTTTAACATGTTTTGGTATTGCAATGATTCTGTTCTTCCAGATTTGATTTTAAAAAGCGGCTGATTTTATAATCCAGTGATTTTATTAGTGGCGGGTACTGTAATCTTTAATAAAATTATTTTTTCAATATATGAGGCAGTGATAAGCAAAGGGATGCAAGTGCCAAATCTAAAAATTTCGAAATAACCAGTGAAAGTATTAGGAAAATCTCTTCTCAGTTATGGGGCAAGAGATGGTACTTAGTAGCTCTGATAGGTGCTACCATACAGCAAGGATTAGAAGAAAAAAATCAATGAAAGCCTACCTATTAGGATCTGATCTTTACACGCGTTGTACTCAAAACTTAAAGTCCACTTACATCCCTTTCCATCTGACAGCCTCATATAAAATAAGTGCATAGTTTTAATTATGCACACAAAAATTGAATAGTTTCCACAAATGTTCCGAGTCATTAACTATCAAAATATGAGCAAAACATTTTGAGACAAGCATTATTTGGAGCTAAATTACGTCTACAGATATTTAGAAAGTACTTTAGTATTAAAATCAGCAATGAATTTGGAGATTTTAAGAGAGAGAAAGAAAAGCAATCGGTCTCACATCTTATGAAATGACCGCTAGAAGTAAATGATGCCATTTCAAACGGTTTTTTCTTCCTGCAGTTGTACCACAGATTTTTTTTTTTTTTTTCCCCCGATTCCCGACACATAAAATTAACGGAAAATAACTATAGAATTGGGAAGTAATTTTGTTCAATACCCACAAGCAAAATTATAGGTCGTGCCAAAGTTTGATCGTATTTAAGCAAACAAAAAAAATTACACAAACGAAAATTGTGTTAACATATATTTTGCAAATTCCCTGCATTTGAGCTGATTTTCATTTCTTTCCGGGAGTATGTTCATTAAATAAGTAGATGTTTTTAATGGGGACTTTTTTTAGCATTCCTGCTTTAATTTTCATTTTTATGAAAAACTAAGACTTTCAATTGAAACAGGAGTACCGACGAGTAAAAGTTGCTCTAGGATTTAACTTTTATTTTTTTCTCACCACAAACAACAATATGGCGGTAATACTTTTTTTTATTATGTTTGTATTTTGTTAATTACATAATTACGTCTTTTTATATTTTTGCCACGAACAACACATGTAGAATGTGTTTTGAACATATTTTTATTTTTGTACTTTGCTCAATAAAAACGAATTTTTTTTATAATTTTTTTTGCGGATTTAAAAATTTTACTAGTAGGTTGCAGAAGGCAGTTTTGTAGAACATTTATTTATTTACTATGGGCAACGCCGTTTCGGTAAATGCAAGACAGCATAAAAGGAGGAACCAGGTGGTCAAGAAAAGAATAAAAACGAAGATAAAAGTAAAAGAGATACTTAAAGAGCAAAGGAAATAACGTGAATTACTAAATGCTTTCCCTGGATACAACCACATTAATCAACAACAAAGAATGCCTGGAAGACCTTTTTATGCTTCGCAGAAAAACAAAATTAAAGCAATAATTCTAAAGGAGAACGATTTGAAACAGAGGGCTTTGAACAGCATTCAACGGAAATGTTTTACAAGTAAACATTGTATCTTCAGAAGAAATACAAACAAACATGAAATATGACATAGTATTCAGTGAAATATCTTTCGAATGCTCCTGTTTATCTTGAACATTGCAGGGTCTAAAAAAAATGGTGGGATTAAAAAAAAAAACCAATTTCAAAACGCAAAGGGTATAATATAAAGTTGCTTTTCAGTATCAATAGATTCCCTTTAATTTTTTACCTAGCGTAACATTTTTGGATTGGCGAAAAATCCACGTTTTAGAAGTTATTTAAAAGGAAAATATAGGTAACTATGAAAATGCTAGAGAGAGCCAATGTTTACTTTAGGTGTCATTACAAGCCTAAATACTGACTTTTTTTTATTGGTTATCATTTGCACTTCATATACATGCATATACATTCAAAGTCCATTGCGAAAATCAAGACAAATACTGCAAAACTTCAGTATATCCTGAGGGACAAAAATTTCAATACAAATTTGAGACAGTGAGAAGCAAAGGGATGTAAGTGGAAATTTTTAAGTTTTGAGTAAAACGCGTATAAAGATAACGACCTAGGTAGGCTTTCATTGACTTTTTTTCTAAATTATGCTATACAGCAGCACCTACCAGGGCTATTAGTACTATTTCTTGCCGCTAGACAGAGGAGAAATTCAACTAATATTTGTACTGGTTATCTTCAAATTTTTAATTTTACCACTTACATCCCTTTGCTTCTCACTGCCTCATTTGTTAATACCAAGTGGCAACTTTTCAGGCATCGCGCATTCCAAAAATTCAAAAAGTATTTTTAACTCCACCCTAAATGGAAAGTTAATCCCAATTTTATATATATATAACACCCCCCCCCCCTTTTTTTTTCTTAATTTTTTCCCTTGTTCTCTGAACTACTATTGTACAGCAACTTAATCAACGGTTTGAAGAACTTTAAACGTCAGTTGCTACAAAATTAAACTATGGAAAAAACTCAGTTTTTCCAAAAAAGCACTAAAAAATTCAAAAACCACATAGTGTCTAGGCCAGTGCTGAAGCTTTTTGAACTAGTAAGGTTTCCGAGTGTAAAACGTGGGGGGAGGTGGGGGTGGGGAGCGAAAAATTAAGAGACAAAATCTCAAATCGATTGAAACAGCATCAACGTTTCGAAGACGAAATCAGGATTGTCTATTTACGTCTTAGCAAGACTAAAGAGGTATTAACGAAAATCTATTACAAATAAGAGGCTTTAAATTAAATTGCGCATCAAATATAATTCCCTGACGCAAAAGGGGGATATTTTGTATTAGTTAAAATACTAAATTTGATTCAACGTTATTATTTAATTCATGTACATATTGTTATTATAAAAAAAAAAAAAATAAAGCACAAATTGTCAAGAAATTGCAGCATATAGCAACAATACAGCCTCTTTATCCGCGCAAACGTGCTAAACAAACAAAAAAAGGGGTACAGTCATGTATTTATTGATATATTATTTTGGCATTCTACATACGTTTTCTTAAATAAGCCGCTAAAATTGTCACGAGTCCTTTATTCACATAACAGCAATATTGCTCACGCATTCTAGTACTACACGCATACTAGATTTAGAAAAGAAAAAGTCGTATAAATGTCAAGCGTCCTTCTTCGTTGTCTGGTTGAAGAGATGCTTTTCCTTTTCTTAAAGGAAGTGTCAAAAAGGCTGCAGCAATTTACGCGTGCATTTTCCGTAAAGGGAAATTGATCTTAACGTAGCTCTAAAACAATGTCTAAATTCAGTGTAGCCTTTAATTAATGTTAATACACTAGACTAACTGCGTCGATAAAAGTTTTTAAAATTCAATATTTTAATGGTAGGCAAATTAAAAACAAAACATAATTATCATACCCAACAATGTACTGAAAATAACATTTTGATTAAAACATTTTCTCATGCATTCTAGCATGGAAACGCAAGCCAGATTAAGAAAATAAGGGAAAATTTTGTATAAACGTCAAGCGCCCTTCGAAATTGTCAAGTTAAAGAGTTTTTTTTTTTTTTTTACAAAGATTAGTGAAAAAATCTGCTGCAATTTACGTGAACACTTCGACGGGAAAACGTAAAACGATCTTACGAACCGCTATTGACATTCTAATAAGCAACCCAAACTAACCTTTATACACTAACTGTTTTCAAAATAGTTTTTAAGAATCAATGTTTTGATGGAATAAAAATAAAAACAAAACTTGACCATTCCAGGTGATGCATTTAAAAATACAATAACATGAATCAACTTATGTCATTTTCATTCTAATTATAAATACGAAAAAAGTTTAATATACGAACGTACAAATCGCTTATATGATCTTAATCAAATTCAACATATAAAACGTTTGAAAAGGACTTTTAAAGATATTTTTCTTAAACCCTTTCAGGGCCCTGAAAAGGGTTATGGTAATAACTTCAAACTAAGTTTAACTGTTGTTAGAGTCTATAATAAACTATTTGAATGGGTGGCGGGAAAAACGTTGTGTGTTAAAAACAAAAGATTTTCACTACAGCCAAAAAATGAATCTGCATAGTGCAATATTCTAAACAGGCCACGGAGAGCAAAATACAACGTTTTTCCGTTCAATTATCTACTCATTTCCTATTGCAAGGAAGCCCAGAAGCAAGTTTGCAACATACAACGTTCTTCCATAAATTTTGAACCTTTTATTTACAAGGCCAATGCCAATTAGCGCATTCCTCTGACCGTGTAAACGAACTAAAAACACAGGTGATTCATTCTCACACACAGGACTATATTCATCATTTTTATACTCAAAAAAAAAGTTGAAAACCAACACACAACGTTTTCTCCCGTCACCCATTCATTTGACCATCTCTGATTACTAATAGTACCTTTGTAAGGATGGTGGAAGTATAAATAATCAATGTTTAAATGCGGGAAGAAAGCTCTTCTTAAGAAATGGAGGTGAGAGAGCCAAAAGTTAAACGAACCGTTAACTGGTGAGGTGATTTTTTGTAACGTAAGTGGTGAGGAGGGGTGTATGTAACCCCAAAATTATATTTCTTGTGCACTCTACAAAATTTACTGGGAGGGAAATTGACCGGCTAAGACTCCGACTTTGGAAATTGTAGAACCTACGACTCCGACTTTTCCAAAATCAACCCGACTCCGCAAGCACTAGCAGAGTTACGGACTTTTAAGGAAAATGACTGACCCTTGGGACTTAAAGCTTTCGCCTCCCGACTCCCACGCCTTTAACCCAATAGATATAAAAAATGCAAAAAAAAAAAAAAAAAGAAAAGAAAAATGAAATCTTTGCAGTTACTGCCTTTTACCTGCCCACGGCAGAATAGTCACCTAAAGGTTTTTGTTTTCTTGTTTTTCTCTTTAACCAATCTTAATCCTTTTTTTTTTTTATGTAGCACTAACTGATAAAAATTGCTTTAAAAATGATTGAAATATGGTGACTAGATTGAAAAAAAAAAGTGTATAGAGCATCTCTCCGATTTCTGAACATCTATTGTGTTTGGGAGAATGGAAACAAAAGTGAAGCACCACTTATACGTTTTTGAAGTGACTGTATGAAAAAAGCGTATACATGAAAGAACGTATAATAGGCATACATTAATAGGTATTCCTAAGTGATCAATTTAAAAAAACGTATAATTGATAAAAACGTATAAAAAAGAAACGTATAAACGGTGCTTCACTGTTTTTCTAATACACAGGGTGTTTTGCTTAGAAAATCTTGTACTGATAAAGAAAATTCATTAAAAAATATACTTCAGATTCAAACATAATTATTTTTACTTTAATCCTTATCTGGAAACGTTAATACGCTTCTGCGTTGTGCACCTTTCGTAGTTCTGATTTGGAAGAGCTCAACTTCGCACCAGGCACTAGAGCAACCAGAATTTACCTTCTTCAAGGAGAGGGTTTGGTCATAACAGTCATAAAATAGGCATAAACTGCGTGTCTTAAAACCAAAGGTTTTGTGGTGTTGACCATCAAATTACCCCTCGCGCGCCAATGGGAGCCATTTGACGCCATTGAAATTTTAGACGTTAGCGCCATTTACATTACACCTCCTTTAATATTATATTTCAGGAAAAAAATAATGAGATAAGAACCAAAATAAAGAATTATTCATAAATTTAAGTTAAAAAAAAATTTCTTTATCAGTGCAACACTTTATAAACAATCCGAATAATTGTTTACGAAAAGATAAGATACATGTGGGTTTGCTGTACATGATTGCTTAAGAAAGGTTTATTTGAATTTATTCATTCGAAAGAATTCAATAGATTACTTTTATTTATTTTTTTATTACTGTTCTTACAGACCCCTTAGCAATGCTTCGCTAGACTCCTGGCATCCGGGGAACGCTGTTAAGGAAATGCTGAATGTTGTTTAAAGAGAAGCACAAGAAAAGTGACTGAAATTTTACTTAGGTAGAAGATAGATAGGTATATACAGGGTTATATCTATAGTTAAACAGGTAATTACAGATATAACTAGATTAGACTCAAAAGAAATAAAAAGCTATGCAATAAATAGATAAAGGGCGATGGGAGGTCACCGTGACCTTCGAAAAATGTCCTTATTCGGAACATTTTATCTGATGATTCGGCGAAATTTGGAATTCCATTTGGCAAAATTTGGAGTTCCATTCGGTGAAATTTGGAATTCCATTTGGCAAAATTTGGAGCACCATTCGCCAAAATTTGGAGCTCCATTCGGCCAATTGAGAATTTTCGCCCTCCCAAAAATTTGAGTTCGGGGCGCCCATGACAGTATTATGGATGAGAGCAGAATATTATGGAATAGTCGGTCAATACGGAATATCGAGAATTTGCCTCAGTTTGGAGTCGATATCACGTGTAACTAATATGAACTACTCAAAAAGGATATATAGCTTTGAGGGTTGACCGCTTGTTGTTGTCCTACTCGCTAGAGAACAGAATTTGTTTTATGATTTTCAAGAATTCTGCAAGCAAGTTTTCAAGCATTCTAATCTACAAGTACACATAAGACTTGACCATCGATGTTAATCATACTATACCCTAAACCAGTAGGCAAACTTCTGCTGTCAAGGTGCGATATGTTAAAATAGGAAGACAAATTTAAGGTTAACACAAAACTATAAATAAGTATGCAGATACTATACAGATACATGGATGTACAGACGAAAAGCTAGACACACATAAAAAAAAACAATTAAGGCTAATAGCATACTGCATGTAGATGAAGCGATAAATACATGAAAAGCCAACCAGAAAAACAGATGGACAAGCTACACATGCCAAGCTTAAGGGTACATAAATAATGAATATACATTAAATAAATAATATGATAAGTAGAAAGTGAGTGAAATAGATATTGCAAAAACATTTCACCCAAAATCAAAATAACGGAAGTGGTGTCTCAATGCAGACCTTTCCTACGGAAGACAATGTTAAAATAATCATGAAAATGCATTTTTGATAACACTCACGAGGAAAAAACAACCTTTCATCTAAACGCAGGGGATACAATTCAGGGCGAGATGAAGCGATTCCAGCAGAAATTTCTCAGCTGTCTTCCTTGAAGATGGTTCGGATGGGCCATAAAGCTTGGAGGGAAGACTCCCCTCCATAAGATAAAATTTAAATTTTTAAATTTCGCCCCTGGAACACGCAAACTTAAAAATGATAAAATCAACGGTGTTGAATAATAAAAGCAAAATTGTTCCAGGTAAAATATTTGTAATAATCTTGTCCTTTTTTTTTGTAAAGGTAAATGTTTTTATTTTTGATTTGAATGGTCGGCTGAAACAACGTTGGATTTTACAAAATACAAATTTTACAATAGAGCGTTTTTTCTGACAGCATAATTAAATTTGAAAAGCTGCCACGAAAATGGCACATCCAACGTTGCTCTACTCAGGGTGGCGACAGGAACTGAAAAATTTCTCCCTGACTTTTCCCTGATTTAGTTCACCTGATTTACGGTACCAGTGATAATGGCTTCCTTTCTTTGCTCTACTTGAAAACCATTGCATATTAAATAAAATACATTGTTTAAAGCATTTTAAGCTGTTAATTAAAAATGTATTTTGAAAAGATGCTCTCTTTTTTTTAGCAAAAATAGTATATTAAATTATCTATAAATGGAAATATTATAGGAAATCTGTAACAAATACTTTACTTCCAATAACCAGTTAGCATAAGAATTCTAAGAAATTATTAAAACCACTCTCAAGACATATCTAATCATGATAAAGCTAAAAAGTTTACGGGGAAATAATTTTGAACAAAATTTTCAAGCAGTGTAATTACTGCTACAAGAATAACAAGTAATAGTGAAAGTATAGAAGAAATGTAGATTTACTTATGTAAAGAATAGACATATTTATTTAAAACAAATTGAAACCTTTTAACAACCAGTCAAATTGAGCTATTCTCTAATACAGAACTTAGGTTTTAATGAATGAATACAGTATTTTAACTATTAGAAAATAATAGAAATATTTACTTACACAAAGTAACTTTATTTCGAATGATTTTTTTTTAAATAATCTTAAACTACTTTTGTAATACATAACATTCAAATGCAAAAAAGAATCAATTTCAAAATGTATATGAAGTACAACTTGGTTTTAAAATAAAATAATTTTTAAAGTCTGAAAAAAAAAAAAATCGTGTAATTTCACACAGCGACAGCGAATAATACCATGGCAAAAAACAACATTGATTTTGATTTAACATTCAATTTTAGCAATTAAATTAAAAATGCGAAGAATTAACAACTTTTAAGCTTTTATCAGAACTAAATTAAAAAACAAAGATTTTTCTTGAAATGGTGATTACAGTACGCTAATTACTTCAAGACAATGAGTAAATGCAAGGGAGCTAAGGCATTAATGGCGGCTTCCTCTTTGCCCGAAGGGTTGTTTATTTTATGTAGCATGGAATGCATGAAAGGAAAATTCAAGCCACGTAAAATAAACAACTTTACAGACACAGAAGTAATTCTAGGAAGTTCATACTGTGGTTAATAAATTAAGATTCAATACTTCGAAGTTGGGGAAAAAAGATGCTCAAATATGCGGCACTGTACGATCGCCCCTCATTAATTTTACATTTTTTTAAACAGATAATTGGTGGAAAATGCGTAGGGAATTAGGGTATTTAATTTTTCAAAGAAAAAAAAATTTCTTTATTTAATCAATTTTCCCTGAATCTTTTACATTTTTTCAAAATTTCCTGATATTTCCATGATTTTTTCCTGATCAATAAATTTCCCAGACTTTTCCCTAATCTTCTTGATCTGTCGCCACACTAAAACGCTTTCCTGCAAAGGATAAATAAAACCCAAATTCGTTTTTAACGAACATTATTTCACCGGAAAACCAATTTTGAAAAAAAAAAAAAGAAAAAAACACATCCAACGTTGTTGTTCCAGCCGACCATTCATGAAAGAAAAAATTGTTAACCAATGGAAGAAAAAATAATAAAATAAAGGAAAATCATTTCGTTGACCGAGAAAATAGTATTCACTAATTCATACTAAACTTCCAAAATCGTTTCTTTTTCTACAACAAATAGAAAGACATGTAAAGCAATTAAGAACCGAATTCGTAATTTTTATTTGCATGCGATAAGTAAAACGAACGCCAAGTCATAAAAAAAGTGCGAACTTTTAATCCCAGTAAAACCATCTGTCAATTCTCTCCGCTACTAACTTGGATTAAATAAACATCCAGACTAACGGTAGAAATAAGAAAAATGTGATACGTAAAGAAAACATTTTATTTGTAGGAACAAGTACAGTACACTTGATGGTTAATTTAAGACAAACAGAGAACACGTCCGAAGTCGGTGTTAAAAACTATGCAAATGACACACACACACACACAAAAGTAATGTCCATGTTTGCGTAAGTCACAATACAAATTATCTAAGGTTTCGAAATTTAAAAATGTTAAATGTTCGTGAATTAAACACAAGAAATTCCTCTGAATGACTTCTATAAATGAAGATCAAAATTGAAAAAAAAAATCACATTGGGAAAACGCAGAGTATTATTGACTGTCACATTGAAAACCAATAGAAAAGAAAATCTTAATGAATATATTTACCATCACTCACGTATGGAGTAGAGCATTTATTTTCTAACAGTAGAATATTATAAATGCCTAAAATTATTTAACTCGAAGAGATATTAACTCGAAAATACAAAAAGGGATGGGAAGATACAAACATGGTTAAAAAAAGTGTGCACGTAACATGGTTTAAAGAATCAAGCATTTGAAATGGCATCGACTACACGAGTATCTTACATCATATTGGGTTGTTTTTATTCAACATCCTAAAAAGTGTCATGGTTTCAAGAATCAAGAAATTACGTCAGATTTAAATTCGACGCATCGGAGCTATCGAAAAAACATAAAGCCCTTTAGGTAGCAGCGGGTAAATAATGCTAAGCTGGTGATAAAATAAATAAATAAATAAATACCACTGTAAAAAAAAATTGCGTTTATTTTTAACAAGTTTTTTTTTATTATTATTTCCTCCCATCTTTCGACAGAGGGTTTTTTATTTTTTTTTTTTCTTCTCTTTTTATCGTCCAGACATCTTATGAAGTGAAAGTGAAATATGGGAAAAAATTTAGAAAAAATAAATAAATAAATAAAAACTATCACTGTAAAGAAACACAAAATTTGCGTTTATTTTCAACAAGTTTTTTTTACTTCCTCCCAACTTTCCGAAGAGGGATCTTTTTGTTTTTTTAACATTTTTTATGGTTTCTGACTTGTAATTTTACGCCTCAAGTTTGGTCCAGACATCTGATTAACTGAAATATTGGGGATATTTTAGGGTTTCCAAAAGAACGACCTAGTTTATCGAAAAATCCAGCTTAACAAGATCCATGTAACTGATATTCGACTGCACCGCAATTTATTCGAACAAGATTCATAAATGCCAATCCCATATATCATGATTTACTACCACCAAACGTAGATCTCCACTAGTAAAGAATTGATTCCCGCGAAGAATAAACGCGAAGACCTGATCGTAAGAAAAGTTGGGACAGAGATAAATCACGTGTTTAACCGTTATGAGGAGTTTTGGATGGTGAAAAGGAAGCTATTAAGCTTGCCGTCCATCAGCGGGTTTATTGTGGAACATTTACTTCATTTGAGTTTCTTGAATCAACTGGATAAAAGTCGAATGTCGGAATAACTAGAGTTAAGCTTTCTTTCTCAGTCGACTGCTGAAGGTTTCACGTAATACGTTAAGCTAATATTTATCGTTGGATATTCCTCAGAAAAACTTAGTTGAATAACACTAAGGAATGGGAAGTAAGAAAATATGACAAAGTTTCATGAAAAATAAAACAGATTACTTGAGCGTAAAGGAAAACAGATTGACTCTGCAAATAGAAAAATGAATCACACTATGTATGACTCTGAATTTATTCGGTCAGCCATGAAATCCAAGTGGAAATTCACGTCTTCAAAATTATGCTTCCGAATAATTTTAAAAATTTGGGTTTAGGTCTGAAACTCAGAAGAAAAAAAAACTTGCCAAACTGAAGAGTAATCATTATATTATACATTATAATTATAACAAATAAATAAATAGTCGAGTTAATTTCGCAAGCAAAAACAGTATATTTCTTAAAAACTTTTTCTTTGCTAATGAAACTTCTGAAGTCTCAATTACATGATAATATATATTTTATTCATTACTTGTAGTCGATAATTTATAAAAAAAACTTGAATTTTGGGGAGCAGTTCATAAATAATTGCACACTTTTTCTCAAAAAGTTTGACTCCCCTCTTCTTGTGTCAAAGTTTTTCATAAGCATATCGTTACTAAAAAATGCGAAATGTCACACTTCTTAACTCCTTCCTCCACCTTGTCACAAACTGTCATATTTTAACGACCCCCTCCCCTTTTTGAAGCATGACATCATTTGTGGACGGTCTCTTAGAGGACATGTATGGTCCATAATGGTAATTAAAATATTTACTGACGAAACAAAATCTAACCATAAACGAAAAACGATCAAAAATGCTCTGTGCTAAAATATGATTAAAAGGAAAAATAAAGTGAATAAAGCATAAATGGCGAAGTATTTCTCGTCAATTTGTGATTTATTCACGTTGTTCCTCATTTTAATCTTAAAACCGAAGCATATTATAAATGCAAAATCACAAGATCGATAATGGAAACACCGAAGCTCCTACAGTACATTCGCTGTACAAAAACAACATCGAGTATGATGATTTTTGGTCATAAATTGATTGATAAATGTATCCTATTTCGCCTTCAAGCGTCTCCTTTCTTCAAAACAAGGTCAAGCCAACGCCTAAACTGATTCTACTTATTCAATTAAATGTTCTTCTGTTTGTCTCAGCCTATTCCAGATGTTCGAATACGCGACAATTCTACTATTTCCTCTTGAAACTTCATAGTCGAGAAAACAGTGATAAAAGTTGATGTCGATTTTCAGCACGACCTCGTTGACTCACTAAACATCCTTCATAGTGACGAATTTCATAGTAATTATTAAACTTTCTAAGATATATTTTCCAAATACTTCAGTTTCGTTTTACTAAGTTGCGTTACAGTCATTCAGAGTAGCTTGAGCTATTCCGGTAAACTTTGAGCCAATTGTAGTATTTTTTAAAAAGTCTATTTTAGTATTTTTAGTAGGGTAGACCGGGGCAAGTTAACGTCTATTTTTTTCAATGAATTTTCTAATTTTTATGTTTTAACTTAGGAAATTTTAGACATTTGCGGTTTTAAGAAGCAGCTAATGGAGTCAAAATTGGTATATTCAGTTGTTGCACAGTTTATGTTTTTAACCGTTAAAAAAATTATTTTTGAGTTCAAGTCGGTTGCGTAAACTTGCCCTGGACGCGGGGTACGTTTACGCATATTTATTTTCACACCTAACGTGGTTCTGTTAGTGTTTTGAACATAATGTCTTACCATCGTTCAGGGCCGCGCCGTCCTTATGTGCAAGGTCGTGCGGCGCACGACGGCGCCAGAGTCAGAAAGGCGCCGAGCTCTACCAATCAAAAATGCTCCAAATGAGTGGAAAAAATCTCCAAAAAAAAAAAAAAAAAAGAACTTTTCATTATATCTAATAGTGATGGTGAAATTATACAACTCATTAAAACAAGCTATCCTCCTCGTTGCCTTTCTAAAAGGAAAAATATTGCCTTGTTGTGTCCAAACATACTATTCAACATGCGCAATCTTTTACACTGAAAACACATGATGCTAATTTATGCATACATGAGCATTTTTCTTCATATGTGGAGCCGTGAATGCTATTTCGGCATGTCTGTAATTTCAGAAGGTTGAGCATACGAAGCAGCGCAAGAAATTTGCTATTCCCCATTTTGGTTCTTGCAGTGAATATGTTGTATTATAATTTATGCACCTCCAGAATGCTGAGTTGAATATTTTTCAAAAATATTCTTCATTATTGAAGAGAGGAGCGCCTTAGGAAAACAAAGTGATTTTGATAAGAAAAAATAATGATGTTGGGGGAAAACTTAAGTTTCTTTCAAAAAGAAATCTTTGATTTAAAAATTTTCAGTAAGTTACAGCTAATTTTTCAGGTACTTCGCTCTCCGTCCTATTTTTCTTTTTTATTATTTTTCTTTTTTTCTAGTTCGTCTAAAAGTAAGATTGTCTTCAAAATGCTACTCCTCCGATTCTCTCCCTCTCTCGCCGCCAAAAGCATTACGGAGCATCTCAAATTTCGCTTCCAGATCTCCAATTTCGCAAAATTTTCAGGGAAAGTCCTCGAATACCAAAAAACATCGCTTGAAACTGCGTTCGAAAATCACCTAAAATTGCGTTTTTGGAGCTTCAATTTCGAAAGATTGCCGGCCCTAATGTTAACAAATATGGTCACAATCGCGTTTTTATGACTTCAGTTTCAGAAAACATTCGGGCAAGGTCCTCCGAACCGCCTTCCTTTAATATCATTAAAATTTAGGTTTTGAAAACATGACTTACGTAAAATTTAAGTGAAATAGCCTCTGAACTTCTTCTCCTAATATCATAGAATATTACTTTAGTTTTTAGAGCTTAAATTTTGAAAAAAATTCCAGGGGGGAGCTCCAAAATCTCCTTCTCGTAAAAATCTTCAAAGTTGTCTACAATTGCGTTTTTGGAAGTTAAATTTCAAAAAATTTGGAAGGAAGAGGAGGAATTGATTTCTATCTGTTTTACAAAAAAAAAAAAGTCGAGTAGAATCCCAGAGTTCCATTTTTTATTCTAACGTCAATAAATATGGCCTATAATCGCGTTTTAAGGCTTTAACTTCTACAAATTTCCACGGAGCCCCTTGTACCGTTTTTCCCCAGAACACCACCAAAGACCGTTTAAAATTGCGTTTTTAAAACTACTAATTTCAAAAATTTTAAAAGATTTTTTTTCCAATGTGCCCCCACTAAAACTTTTCTTGTTGCGCCACTGCTCCTGTTGTCATGTTTTGACAGGCATAACAGTTTTATTAATTAATTATCACTTAGAGATTAGATACTCACAGTGGCGTGAACTTTGATATTTCAAACATTTCCCTTTTTCCAAAATGCATTATTAGCATATCAGAGGAGCTGCTGTACTCTAAATAATTTCGAGATATGAAGTAAAAACGTACGCCAAAACGTGTTCCAAAATTAAATGTTCGCACATTATTGTTTTAATAAATTAAATGCGAAATGTATTTTTTTTCCATTATATATTTGTTTACAAAACCTCTTCTCAGGTGTTAACTATATTTTCCCCGAACGCCAGAGCATGAAAGCGCTCAAAAGACATTTGCACGACGGCGCCGATTTGCACGACGGCGCCGATCAGGCTTGGCGCGGCCCTGCCATCGTTAAAATAAAGCAAATTCATTACTGACTGAATAGTGTATAAAGTTAAAGCTGAAGGGTCATGAAGACTATATGATTGTAAGCTGTAAGATACGAATGTGTATCTTAATTAAATGGTAATTTTCAAAACTAAATAGCCGGAAAATACCAAAAAGGTTTGAGACAGTTTGGAGCGAAAAAAGTGTCAGGGGAGCGTTTAAGTAAGACACAGTAAGAATGTGCGTAAATGTGCTCCGACGTCAACGCGTAAACTTGCCCCGTCGCCAAGTTTGGATTTATTATTAACGTGCAAAAAAATGTAACAACATTTCAGTTCATACAAATACAATTCTTAAAAATGGATAAAATTTTACTAATTTTCATATATTTGTTCTTTCTTAAGAATTATTTATTCACAATAAGCTTCAAAACGTTCAACACAAAATTTACTCAACTTTGTAGAATACAGATTATTCTTTCTGGATACTAGACCGAAGCTCGACTGGTGCTCAAAAACTTGTGAGAATATTTACTAGGGAATAGCATCAATTTGTTATGACTGTTTGCTCTCCAGTTATAGTTCGTTTTGAAAAAAGGGCATCGCGTAAACGTGCCCCGGTGTACCCTATTTTTTTTTTAATACAGTGAAATTCCGTTACAACGAACTTCACGGAACCACAAATCTTGTTTGGTATAAAGGAAATTTCGTTGTAATGGAATTCAAGCAACGAAATGGAAATTAAATGGGGATTGATAATTTATTTCGTTGAAATGGATATTTCGCTGTATCGGTATTCGTTGTAATGGGATTTCACCGTATATTTTATTTAAAAAAAAGCTAGAAAGCCTTACCTAGCCAGGGAACAACGCGAATAGTGTAATAATGAAAAAAGTTCAAAAAGACAGCAATTGAAAGAGCATCCTGAGACATATATTAGACGCAAAATGTATTTGCAGCCCGTTAACGATATGCCCTTGTCTGCCCGTTATTGATATATAAAGGCTAAAAATCTGCCGAAATCAGTGTTGGGTTTTTTGCCGGCAAAAAGGTATTTTTTCCGGGACAGTGGAAAAAACCATGGCAAAAATGGAAAAAACCGGCAAAAATGGAAAAAACGGCAAAAACTTAATTGCAAATAAAGTAGCATTATATTGTTAATCAAGAAATAGTGACAATATAATATAAATAATGCACTTTAATATTTTAGTTATGTCTCTCCATGTTACTTCTAATTTATAAGGTGAAAAATAAATGAAAAACAAATGTTAGATTGTAAAACTTAAGATTTTAAATGTTTGCTAAAACAATCTTTTTCAGAATGAGTCAACTTTTATTTTTTTTATTTTATAGTTGCATCTTGATTAAGAATACTTTATATAGATATTTAGTATTCTGTAAAAAATGCTATAATGAACAAGCTAATTACATTTTCACTGTAAGTTAATTATTTGTCTTAGATGTTACTAACTGAAATTTTATGTTAATGTTTAAAATTTTAAAAGTAAAAATGCTCCACGTCAAAGTAAAAAAGTCCGTAAGTTGTTAACACAAAATCTATTTTTGCCACTTTGGCAAAAACTGGCAAAAACCTATTTTTGCCGGGCGGTAAAAACCGTGGTTTTTTCCATGGTTTTTTCCGCTCCCGGCAAAAACTTGCCAACCCTGGCCGAAATTCAAAAAAATGAGCCACATTTAAAGATTTAACGAGAAATTGATCACGCAATTTCACTGTCATCATCAGTATACATATCGAATGAAACATGTCTTCAGTTTCTGACTCGCTACATTTGGTGACTTTTCTAAAAATTACGGCATACTTACAGACTTCAAATTTCTATAACAAGGACACGAGAGCAAATAGTTTTTGCGACCAGAAACATGTTTTACAATGCTCATTCGCTTGCTATTTACATCAACTTTAGTCATATCGTGTGGTTTCCTGTGGTTAGCTGGTTTATCTGGTTTTTCCACTCTTCTACCGAAAAAAATTGATTATAACGTAAAAAGTTAATTGCATCGCTCAATGATTCTGAAGTTATTGTTTGGAAGTTATTTTTTAATTTGTTAAAAGTTCTCATGCTACATAGTAACATTCGTAACGTAATATTCTATGCAATATTATCAATGACAGAAATCTTGTGATATAAAAAAAAATCATAATTACTATGCTTGTAAATACAAATCAAATTAAACATCAAAAGTAATTCCGAAAATTCCAAGAAAAGTTAGCTGGCTTGCAACATAAAATTCCTCACTGAAATCACAAATAAATAATGAAATAAAATAAAATGAGTGCAATGTCTTCCAATCCTTGTTTTTATCCCACAAAAGCTAAAAGTAATAAATAATTGCCAAAAAATTACCGCTTTCAGATGCAAAATATTTAACTCGTTTTCAGAAATGGATTCTTGAAATTTTGAACAATGCTAAGTCGGAGGAGGCATGAAATGACGCTAGACATTAAAGCATGTTAGAATTGAATTTACAAAAATAAAATTTAGTAACTAATACGAAATAAGAATTAATTGGTTAAACGTGTAAAAATAGTCTATGCACGTTTTTCCAAGTTCGTAAGGAAATCATTTTTCAACAGAGAAAACTGTTTGAACTTTCGACGTTTAATAGTTACGGGTCCGAAGCCGAAAATACTTTACGAATGATGGTTTATTGTAATTGCATACGTATTAAACACATTTTGCAAATGTGTGCTCCAAGATAGCTAGATTTATGACACTTAATGAAACATAGTTTTTGAAATTATCACATGTAAGAAGATTAAGGGCTCCTGGTGAACGTACTCAAAGGTTCTGATTTTGGGGGACTCTCCTTCCCAGAGCTCCAAGCAGGGGTGCCCCGAACTTAATTTTTAGGAGGGTGGGAATTTTCAATTTTCTGAATGGAAATCCAAATTTTGGTGAAAGGAACTCTAAATTTTCCCGAATGATGATAATTTTGCCGAATGGAATTCCAAATTTTGCCAAATGATGATAATTTTGCCGAATGGAATTCCAAATTTTGCCAAATAATGATAATTTCGCCGAATAAAACTTCAAATTTTGCGGAATGGAACTCCAAATTTCCTCGAATGATGATAATTTTGCCGAATCGTTAGACAATATTTGCCAAAAAGACATTTTGGAAGGTTATAATGACCTCCCACGACCTCCCAGCGCCCCTGGCTCCAAGGCATTTCAATCTGGCGCCAAGAAACCGCGTCGCAAATTGGGACTTTAAGTGTGCTGTTTTTTATTCAGCTACCCTATTATATCACAAAAACTTTGATTGCCAGGTAAATCATAGCTTACTAAATCATAGAGCGCAAAACCACTTTCAAGAAGCTGTTTTCATTTTGGCTGCAGCTTCAATAGTTACGCAGTTATTTACTTTCCAAGATAATGAGGAGTTGAATAACAAGCAATATCCCTTCGCCTCTTTTACCTTTTAGGATTCCTCGAAAAGCCAACGTCATTTTCTTTTCAATGCAGAACAAGGTAATGTCATAGGAATGTTTTGATTTCATGAAACTAAACCTCGGTTAAAACGAGTTTCACCATCCAACTAGTAAATAACAATCGACCAAAGAAGACGGAATAGTTTTCTTTTTCCTCATATTTTGATCAAAGAACCAGCAAGCATTCGTAACCATTTCAGGGGATTTTACCTAGACATATTTTTAACGCGTATACTAGCTTATTTTTATTTCACGCATTGAAAGCGAGAAAAACACCTTAAAAGCTTAGGTAATGGTGTTTTCACGTTTTGCATTTTGAACAACTTTTAGCAGCGTGAGAAATGGGTTACAAAGGCAACTCTTCAAAGTAGTTTTATGCCTTGAAGAAAAAAAAAAGATATGTCTGGTTTTCCGTGGAGCCTTTTGACAGAGAATTTGAGTATCACGTGCCCAGGACAAATGTTTTTTTCCCACACACGTATCTGCCTATAGTGCGTGTATCTTCGGGTCGCTTCGAATTAAACTTAAAATGACACAGGGATACATTTTCAACCATCTAACACCATTTGCCAGTAAAATAAGAAATAACAACGTCAAAAAGCACAAATTGAAGAATATGGTAGACACGTGTTTCAGCGTAACAAGGAACGCTCTTTTCAATGCAAAAGTAATGAGCTTATGGAGAGACACGGGAGAAAGTTAGCTGAACATTTGCACATCCCCATGTCTAAGACGTATGTTCTTTTACCTCAAGTTTTTTTTTTTTTTTTTTTTTTTCATCTCTCTTATTCCTGTCTAAGTTCTATTCTAGTAAAAATAGATTGGATAGATTATTATTGAACTTATTTACCATAGATTGCACATTTAGGCAGCATTTTCTTGTGTTAAGCACGTTTTGCTCCATAAAGCAGTCCCTTGGTGTGGAAAAGTTAATTTATTAATTTTTGTTGCTAAACTGAATTTTCAGGGAATTCTTATGCTTGTAAGTACGACAGTTTGATTTATAATTTGATTTTAATACTCAGAAAGTCAAATACATTTTTTCTGTGACTTAACACCTTTTTTCAAAATAGTTGATACCCTCCTCACCCTATGTCGCTTACACTTCACCAGACCCCTGCCACATGTCACGCTATGTTACATGAACATTTTGTTACATAAAAGGGCTTTTATTTCTCCCAAACCATGTGGTGTTGCACTTCTTAAATACCTCTTATCACAAACTGTCACACAAAAAGTGACATCATTTCTAGACAACCCCTTATCAGGCCCTACTATAATCAAGTTGACCAACTTACGCAGGTCGACAGGCAATCGCGATTGACCTGTAGGCCCCTTTGTTCTATTTTAAATTACTCAACCAGATTCGATATATTGACGACTTCTTATCTGATACTTGATGTAATACTAGTACAAATGCGACCTTAGTCATGTCGGTGGATTACAATGCATCAGTATTTAAATGAACATAAAAATAAAAACGACATTAAGTGTACACCAAATTTTACAGCATCGCTTCCAGTTGCCAACATAAAATTATAATAAGAGCCAGAAATGTAATTTAAATCAATTTATATTACTGTAAAACTAAACTATTGATTTTGTTAAATTCGCCATTTCATTGTAAAAATTTAAAGGAAATCTTCTCTTTAAATTCTGCCAAGCAAACCTTTTTCTGAAATTGTCAAAAAAAAAAAAAAGATTAGGATTTTATGCATTTTCCTTGAATGTTCTGTCAATACTTCAATAAAAGAAACATATAAGGAAAAGGTAGGGTTTTTATTTCAGCGGAAAATAAAAATCTGAGCGGAAAGAAAATAGAAAATGTTACTAGAAATGTCAACGTTAAAACATAAAACTAAAACATTTTATGTAAATGAAAACTAATAAATAAAACACAATAGATGAATTGGTTTAGTTTCTAAATTATTCGCGAATAAAATTCAGTGTAAATGGAAGTACTTTTATTACCAATTAACGTTTTCTTTTGTAGTCCAACTCATTTAAATAGATTTTTAATTATGAAAAACAACCAATCTTAATGAAGAAAGGATAAGAAAGAATTAATTTTAATTAAAAGATGCAGTAAAATACACAAATGTAATGCATGAAGTCAAATTTCTTCTTCATTAAAAGTCTTTCAAATTTCTTCATACATTAAAAAAAATTCTTTGAGCTAAAGTAATTAATATGATTTATAACGTTTCAAGTATTTTTAATGCTACTAAATTGTAGTTCGCATCATCTTTAAATAAAACGTCATAAGATAATTTTTAACGGATAATTTAACAGAATAAGAAATAATTATTTGTTTGTTAATGATGAAATTTGAGCTTTTTAAATCTTTTTATGACTTGACGAAAAAATTTTCATTACTAATGTTTCTCGAACCTTCAAATAAAATTTGTGTAAACTTAAATAAAAAGCAGCAAAAGGAACACGATGAGTGCAAAAAATCTACAAATCCTAAACCAACACATTAAAAAATACCGTTTTTATGTCGTTTTCATTTATTTTGCTTAAAACCTTACTTTTTTTTCTTTTTTCGTTAATGATTTACTTTTCTAATTAAATGACGTTTTTCATGTAAATTTAGCCAACTTCCATTTTTAATTTATTACTTTTAAGTTATGTTTATTTTTACGGAAAAGTGGACTAGTTTTATGAGTCGTCAGTGATTCAAAGAAATTTTAAGACAATCTAAAAAAGAAGAATCTACAGTGGTGACCAACCTTTTTCTGCTTGAGGGCCGGACCGCATCATTCTCGCGGCCAGAACACATATAAAATTCAAAATATTTCATTCATTTCTAAATAACACGAGAAACTGGAAATTGGAAGAAAATTACAAACCAATAATATTTGTTATCATTATTTGAAGCTTATTTTATTAAATGCATGATTTTCGGCAGCCAATTTCTGAATATTTGGCTTCAAATGTGAGACATTGTCACTAACTGTGTTTTTCGATTTGTCACATTGTACAAAACAACGGGCCACACGGATCAGTTTGCGGGCACTAAACACAATGCCATTTTTTTGTAAAAACAAATAAGTTCGTGGTTATATTTAAGTAATCAATTCCTAAAACTTAAAATGCTTGAATAAGTACAACATATTTTGATACACTGCCCAATACCTCCATGGAACAAGGCGAGCTGTCAAATATGGTTGAATCTTATGCTAAATTCTTATGTATTGTATGGCGCATTTAACCCACCTCAAAAAGTTGGAAATTTGCTTAACCCATTGTTGCTGGTGTGCCATTTGTACGCATATGTTTGCTCATTAATCCATAACGTTTAAAGTTTAGTTTCAGTTTTTACGTATTCGAATGAACGAAATCATAAGATATCTTAATATAAAGTATCAACTTTCTTTTAAAAAATGTATTAAAAAATAATAGTTTGCTCATACTGCCGGTGAGACGTAAAAACTTACATGCAACATTTACAAATTGTTATTGCATAGTATAACAAAAATTAATAAATAACGGCTACGAACATTCAAATACATTAAAATTAAAAGTTAAAGTTTAAATATCCTAGGTAAATGATCACAAAAATGAATTCAGCAAGCTACACGTAGTCACAGAGTTTAATATTTCATTAAAAGTTTTGCATTCATTATTCATGCTATGAACGAACGGTAAATGTGAGGTTTGATTTTTTAATCAATTTTTAAAACATTGTGTGCCTCAAAGAGTTAAATGCTGTTCATCAACAATGCACGAACCTAATAAAAATGATTTATGTTCATCTCTCACTTTTTTGATCAATATCAGCTGCAAACAGTGATACATCGCCGTTGGTGCGTTATTTCAAACTTTAAAAGAGTTTTTCTTGCCAAGCAATATAACACCGTTTGACCTTTCGATACTTGTTTTCCTTTTACAGGAGAGCATTTGGAAATTTGATCCTATAACCCCAGGGCCTGCAATTTTTCGTCTAGATTTCAAGATCCGTAAAGCATTTTAATTTTCTTCCGCTCAGTAAAAGTTGTCTTTTTATTTTAAAATACTTCTCGTTCCAGAAGGAAATAGAAAAATTGATCTCATAACCCAGAGATTTTTGTTTTTATTTATTTTATTTTTTTTAATGTCTGCGATCAAACGATTCGGAAACTTTTTAAACTATCACTGGGATTTATCCATTTGAACAAATTTCCCACGATAGTAACGGTTTTTCTTTCCTCTTTTTTTTCTCTTCTTTTTTTTTAATGATGAATTGTTAATAGTGATAACTAATTTCTTTTTTAATACTTTCGTTAATTTTAATTGTTATGAATTATTTCATGTTAAGGAATCAAGGTTAAAAAAAATGATTTCAAAATCAAGAGGTACATTTTTTAATATTATCGTCTTTCAATGGAAAAAAAACATGACGAACGATCAACAGTGATTTTAACGAAAAAAATACTTTCTGACAGCTAAGATCTAGCTAAATAACTTTTCCACGTTACACGTTATTTCATTGGTAATATTGAAAGAAACACGAGTCAGCTTGGCAAAATATAATTGCTCTATGTAAAATACAGAGAAAAATAACAAATGATTATGGGTACAACAGTGGGAATGCATGAACCAATAATCGTCAAATAATACGAAAGAAGAAAATAAAAATGTTTCTAACAGCCAATATTAAAAATCATAAAAGACACATTACAGCCAACAATGTAAAGGACTATTAGAGGAAAAGGTGTAAATATGGGTACCCTATTTTGTTTTTGATCTGAAGTAACTTTTAATTCGGAAAGTTCTAGGTTTTTTGTCTTTCATTAACAACTATAAGAAATTTCGTAGATGCAAGAAGACAAAACAATGATTAACATCAATTATTTCATTTCAAAAACGACGATGTACAAAAAGCTTTTTAAAAAACACTATAAAAAAATAGGGTGTAAATATGGGAATTCCTCAAAAAAGTTCCCAAAAATAGTTTTAAAACAGAATAAAACTATAAAAACGGTAAAAAATTTAAAATATTTACAGAAATTGCAAACATAACTGGCTCTTTCCGCACCGGCACAACCGGTGCCGTGCCCACATTTGGCACATAACACATTTCACTTGCACCTTTCCTCGAGCATCTGCAGAGAACTTTCAATCACAAAAGATACAAGTTGCGTCACTTGAGAAATAATTTTTGTCGTTAAAAAAATAATAATAATAATAATTTTGTCGTTAAGGAAAAAAAAAAGAGGTGATATAACTATGGGCACCCTTTAAATGGGGGCCCATATTTACATCAACCACAGCTAAGTAAGATTTAAACTATCACATGTAAAGTAAACGCGTGCGTGACTAAATGTGTGCGCTTCAAAAAGTAGTTAAAGGTTTCCGCTTTGCGGATATCACTGAAATCTTTTTAACTAAACGTACGGACATGATTTTACATACCTCTTTAAAGTTTCAGTTCAGAATAAACAGTTAACACAATTACTCACGTTTCATCAACACTACTTGAAAGAATGCTTCGAACTGCTCTCTACTACCTTATATTAGTAAATGGCACCATCCAGTCCTCCCTTCCAGTCCTCAGTACCTCCCATAGCCACTAGGGATGGGTGTCCATATTTACACCTTTTCCTCTATTTATTCAAATCCTTCTCCGGGAGTCGTTCTATCGCAAAAGGACGAAAAATTGTCGCAAAAGATTCGTTAAAATGGGAATGAATAGACTGAAAGTTGATAGCACATAAGATCTGCGATGAAATATGATATATATATAATAGTTGAAAACTACATTAGTCCCTTCTACGAGTTTCAACAAAAGTCTACATAGAAGTGCTTGCATTGAACAAATTAGTTATATAGAAAGAACCACTTTGAAAACCGTAATATCTCAAGTTAGTTAAGGGTCACTGTACAAAATTATTACAAAAAATAAAATCAACATAAATAAATGTTGCAAAACGAAATGATTCCTGTAGTGATAAAAATACTTTGTACAGCACTAAAGATAAAATCGACACGCAATATTACAGGGTTTATGCTTTCCCGCTAAGTTGCAATTAGGGGGGACCGGAGAGTTACGTTCTTTTTTTCAAACCCTATTTTTAACAAGTTTTATCGGTGATGTAATTATCCTTGTATGCACAACCTTTTCAGTGCTTTACTATCATTTTGTAACACCGATTTTTTAGATAATTTTAGAAATTTTAATTGGTTCTGGAAATTTTCGAGAATTATGAATCATTTCCGGGATTTAAAAATTATATATATATATATATATATATATATATATATATATATATATATATATATATATATATATATATATATATATATATATGATTCGATTTCCCAGAGAGAAACAGTTGACGCTCGATTTTACAAACCTCTAATTTACGAAAACTAAAGATTTTACTAACGGCTTGCCGGGCACCGAAAAACCTTTTGTTGAAACAATGCTATTTCGATTACACGAAATCTTGATCTTATGAACATTTTTCACACATTGATCCCCAAGTGTTTGTGAAATAGAGCGTCAACTGTATTCAATTCAATAACGAAAAAAAAAAAACATTAGACGTTACATCACTTATACGGTAGCTTTTTAAACAACTTTTCTTGGATACAACATAAAAAGTATTCGAATCTTTTACCATAAATTGTTATACATCAAACGCGTGAAAGTTAAATAAGTGCTCCCAATGACTTATTTTGAGAGTTAACTTCATATAAACTTTTTAAACCTCAAATTATGATATTAATATTGATAGTTAAATGAGTGCTTTGGGGTTAAATATTAAGACACAAGCACAGTTCGTGACAACGGTAAAAGTGCTGCTGGCGAAAATATATTATGTGCGGTGGCATTACATGGAATAATCAATTACTTTCACAAACTTCGTTCTTCCACAGCGTACTGCTTCCGATATTCATAAGAAACAGGGGCCGTCAGCAAAATCAACCTCAAGGCGAAGAATGATGCGAAATAAATAATTCGATACAATGCGATGCCATTAGAATTAATTGCAAACATCAATTTATTTTCATAAAAGTTCTGCCACTGAAAATGTACAGGATTATTCAGAACTCCCTCCGGGAATTCGAAGCGCTGAAAAAAACAAGACGAATGCAGCAAAAAAAAAAAAAGTTGGAAGAATACAGAAACAATTTCAGTTTTATTTCACATATCTTATAAGTGTTCCATGGGAACTCTTGGTCACATGGTGCTTATCAAGGCGATATTCCAGTTCCTGCAACAATGCTCAACATGGTACTATCAAGGTTGACCTCACGTGTTATTGGTTGAGCTGTTCTTTAATCATACAACAAAAGGGGTACAAAAATATTAAGACACAAACACAGTTTGTGACAAGGGTAAAAGTGCTGCTGGCGAAAATATATTATGTACAGGCATTGCATGGAATAATCAATTACTTTCACAAACTAGGTTCTTCCACAGCGTACTGCTTCAGATATTGATAACAAACAGGGGCCGTCAGCAAAATTAACCTCAAGGCGAAGAATGATGCGAAATATAACATATAATCAACAATCATACAGCAAAAGGGTAACACGATCCTGGTCTTACATGCCTCTATAAGAAAAAGTACATAAAGATAGCACGTGCTGTCAATAAGGTTGACAGTACAATGCTGAGTCGAGTGTGACAGAAACTGGCCTTATCGCCTTGTGACCAACGATTCCTATACTTGTTATGTAAATAAAACCTGATTTGTTTCTTCAAATGTTCCTTTTTTGTTGTATGTTGTATTTTGTTGTCCCTTATGTTGTATTTTGTTGTATTCCCAATGTTCCTTTTTGTTGTATTCTTATTTATTTATTTTGCTACAACAATTCAAAACCACGGAGGGAATCACAAATAAACATATACGAATGAATCCAGATAAATTAATTCGAATAAGTGCATCAACAAAGGACATACTACGGTAAAATCCGTTAATTACAAAATAAATCCAAAGAACATTCTCTACTAGGGAATAACTAAAACGAAGAATAATAACAAGCAAAATTATACTCCAGATAAAGAATTGCGAGAAATAATCTATTTGACACATTCCTATACCAGTTTAATCAATTCTAGACAACATTCAGTTTCATTAATACCTAATTTATGATTTCATTAATAATGAATTTCTGAAACGCCATCAATAAAAGCTCACTCAACTCAGCTGTCTAAGCTTGTGAGTAACAGCACTGAAGACTTAAATAAATTAAACGATGGAAAAAGCACTATCCATCACACTTCAATCGATAGGGTATAAATATCTAATAAGAATCAAAAGAAAGATCATCTTTCTTCTTCTCCCGTAACTAAAACATGAATCTACCAGAAAGTTGGCCGGAAAAGTTACTGTAGAGGAATCCAAGTCGAAACAAAAAGGATTTCCGCACGCATTTAGATGATTAACGCATTTTCTGTCAACAATGAGATAATTCAAATTATCTCATTTTTTCGTTTTCCCCTTTTCCTTCCGTGAGCGAATAAGACATTTAATTGTTTGGAAATACCAAAGCTCGTTAAAATGAATCGGCTTATGTGACTAGATAATGAAGTACTTTGCAACACTGATGAGAAAACTTAATCTAGAACAAAGCTCGGATCAAAAACACGAATAAAAATTATTAACAAACTGGGGAGTCATTTCCGCGTTTAAAAATGAATTGTTGCCAAGAGATAAAATTTGAAAAATCATTTAGCGACACCACATTTTTCTGCGTTAATTGAACTCAAATACATTGCTGTTGTTTCCGACGCGAATGGATTTGCCGCTAAAAATAATTTAATATAGTGCTGGAGGTGTTTTTTGATTGAAATTCGGATGAATGAAATGTGTAAAATATTTATTGGACCGTAAATGGATTTGAGCTCGGTAAAAGGGTTCATCAAGTGAGCTCATTACATTTTAAAAGTTCTTAATTGGCTTCGGTAAATGTGTGACAGCGTATTTCGTTAATCATTTATTTCGGAGAAAGACTTTATTTTTAAACTCGTTTTACAAGTTGGTGTTATAACAAGAGAATTCTGTTTTTGAACATGACACTTGACAAACAGATATACAAAAAAAAAATATCTTTAACAAACATTTTAATATATTATCATTACACGTGAAACATTTAAACCAAAAATGAAAAACAACAATTGAATAAAGACTCAATAGAATTATGATTCGAAACGTCAGATAATTTGAGAATACGCCGATATTGTGTAGCTCTTTATCATGGAAAATACCAAGTTGTAAAAAAATTATAATTGTTTTGAAAAAAAAACGGATTTTATTTGAGTCGGTTTTTTAGAGAATAAACTTCGCCATTAATTAATTTACGTTTAAAGTCACAACTAAACTTGATATTGATACTTTTTAAATGACATAAAAAAAAATACATAAAACATTACATTTCAAGTATTACTTTACCAAAAAAATTATTATTCCATAATGTGACGTAAAACCAATTGTAATGTACATAAATGCATATGATTCAAACCTAATTTATAATAGATGGCAAAGGAGATTCTAAAGTATTGAATACCTTTACATGTTAAGCGTACTTCAAAGTGCGGTACATTAGCAACAATATACATGTACCGTACTTTAAGTGAAAATCATTTCTTGCTAAATTCGGTCAAAGTATAACACTCAGCTTCGAGGAGAAAAAGCATGCTGGTGGAATCATTATTTTGTAAATCCCAAGTTTTTTTGTTTTTTTTTTCCTTAAACTCTGAGAGCGATTCGGATAGTAGGAGTTCGGACAGTTGGAGTTCTACTGTACAATAAAACAACTAAACCATGGGTGAGGCTTTTTAAAAGAGAAAAAAAATGTGGCGAAAAGTAACTCTGATTGATTACACTTCAAAAATTTGACACGGGATGGGTTTTCCTGTATGCAAGATGTCTCAAAACTGTTGCGACCAACTTTCAGGGAAGGTATACAAGAATAAAAGAAATGATAATTGCACAAGAATTCATAGCCGGAGGGGTCCGGGGAAAGTTGTAGCAGAGATAAAAGATCTGAAAGGACATGAGGCAGTAAGTAATCCTCAATGGGAAGTATTTATTGGCCACAACTATAGTGCATTCAGCGAGAAGTGTTAGTGGAAGTAAACAAAGCAAACGGGCACTTGGCGATACCGTTGTCATCATGGCGCTGGGGTGATTGAAAATAGAGCCAATCGGATAAACCGTTCCTCATAGAATCTAATTCAATGAGTAATTCATGAAACTGGCAAATGTTGAGAACAACCAGCAACCCTATTTGTTTATTTCCGCAATCACTGCTCCTAGGATGCACTATTGTACAACTAGATGAACACTGTAATGTCACAACTGCATTCTTGCACTACACAATTTGTTCTAATTATGTTCAATAAATGATTTTCATTAATCATTCTCGTATCTTTTCATATTTTCTGCCTTTGCTACCACTATCTCCTCATGTGTCCGGCTATGAGTTCCTACACTTTTTTCTCATTTTTTTAGATCTTATCTATCCCTCTTGAAAGTTCGTTAAAACCAGACCCTGATTAATGCATGGGCTAATTGGACCCAGAACCCGGAGGTCTTCATTTCTTTTCGATGCCCATTATATGTACTGGAGTTGCACTTATTAGACTTTTAATATAAATTACTGAAGACAAAATTAGCTGTTAAAATGTCTTGTTTCTTTTGAATTATGTCTCTATTATTTGTGGTTTTAAATAAGCAGTAAATCTGTTAGTATATTAGCATTACAAATGATACAATAGCTGGTAAAAATATAGTAAATATTACAGTTAAATTAGAAACAACTTCTTCGGAGCACGTTTAGTTGTATTCATACCATTAATCTTTACATTTTTCAATTTCAACATTTGAAGAGAAAGCTACAAGAGATTTATGTTTGAAATTATTGGTAGGAATACAAGTAAAGTGCATATTAAAGAAACGAATATGAGAATAAATGTATTTAAAGGTTTACTTAATACATATTAAAACACAAGAACTGCTTAAATAATAACACAAGAACTGCTTAAATATGATAACATATTATGGGAACAATGATAAGTTATGCAGAAAGGAAAGGAAGAGTCCGTATGAGTTCCAAGGTCCCACAACGGCTTGATCAGGTCTTGGTAGCAACATTGAGACACCTGTAGTTCTTCTTTGGCTCATGTTTTTCAATTTGAACTCAGGATTATCAGAGCTAATTAATGTTAAAATTTGTATGGAAAATCGAGAAACACGGATAATCGAATTTCGAACATTAAAAAGAAAAATATTGAATAAATAATAATAATAAAATAACAAGGTTTAAAAATGAAAAAAGAAAAGAAAAAAAAATTACCGAGGACGTAACAGTAAACGCTGGAACTGTTCAGTTACTGAAAAGAGAAAAGTCTTACTGCCTCCACCAGTGGGGTTCACTGAATTAGTTAATTCTATAGTTATATGCTCAATTTCGAAAAAAGCACGAGCCCAAGTAACAGACACCGAAAAACCTGATGATACCCAGTAACAGATAGGATGAATGAAACTCCCTTTTCTGTTCAAAATGTGCAAAAGTTCATTCTTTTTTTCTTTTTTTGAAATAAAGCCATGTTTAATTCAAATTTACATGAAGCACCAGCTGGCCTCGTGGTAGCTGTTCATAATCTTCCACCACTGCCTTGTAAATACCAACTGGCTCATAAAATTCACTCTAATAACACTAGATGGTTGCATCGCATTCATGAGCAACAACATCAGTTTTACCAGCCGAAAATTCTTATTTAAATCCAAACTTATGACTGTCTGTTACTGGATCCTTGTCTGTTACTGGTGCAGTTACTCTACGTTAATTCTCAATGAAATTAAATGAAATCTGTAAAAGTTGTTTCTCTGTCAGCGCAGTGTCCATGCAGGGAAACTGTTCATTCTCGGTAAAACTTGACCACGGAGAGTTGTCACGTGTGACATAGTAGTTGAAATAATCTATTTCGGCGTATTAGTTTTAGATAAGGAATAACTGAAATAAGGATTACTTACATTGGCTCCATATCGCCTTTTTCTTCTCGTTCATTTCTGCCGCAAAAAAATAATAAATGAATAAATAAATAAAATAAAACAAAAATAATAAGAAGAAAAATAATAATAATCATAATAATAAAAATAATAAGTTTCTCGGTTGTCAGTTTCTATACAGTTAGTAAATTAACTTAGGAAAATTTAAATTTGAGCATACTAATCTAATGATTTCCTCATTTGTTACCCTTAGCATGAACACTTAACTTTTAATAAAATAATCTTGATATAGCTTTTTTTTTCGATTACAAATTCAGTGTTTAAATATTTTATTATGTATTTCAGATGACCATAAACGTATTGTTTTAATAAAAATAGTTTTAAAACAGAAATTATAACAGGTGATATAGTAGGAAAGGCAACATAAATAAACAAGATATGATAGAAAATGTTTCTTCACTATTTCAAAGGATGTTATGCATGGTAAAACTTTAAAATACTCTTTATAATTCAACTCTAATGTAAGTTATCTAATGTGTATGTATTTACTCCAAAATCATTCTTACTCGTTATCATTGTGAAAAGTAAAATCTATTGCTATTGCACTTGATTTGGTTCAGAATGAGAATTGTTCGATTACAAATGCTTGTAACATTTGCATTAATCTAACGAAGAATTGGCGCTTAAGAAAAAGATGTGACATGCAGATTTAAAGAGAGAGTTACTGGTTATCATTTGCTAGCTAATATGCTTCATCCAAATTGTTTGGGACTGAATTAATCATGTGCTCAAGAAGAGAGTGACAGAATTTCACCTGCCAATATTAACGTAGATTTTGCACATAATATAGCTTCGCAAAGCAAGTGGTCTCATTTCCTGAAACGTATTTTTCTAGTCAAGTTATTAAACTACCCCTATGATAACATAGTCGACCAATTTTTAAAAATGTGCAATCCAGGAAAGTCTTGTAATCTTGCTTATTCCTGGGATTTTCTACCTGTTAGTTTTGCTGCACTTGATAAAATTTTCTCTATTTTGAATACTAATAATACAGTAAATAAATTGCACTTTGGTTGACATTTAATTGTTTTTCTCGAGCATTTCTTATTATATGTCAGTCTTTACTTTTATATCATTTTGGGAGTTTCTGCCATGCAGGTTTTAACCGGTTTCTACTAGTGGTTTTAAACCATCTTGGCAGAAACTTGCCAACCCTGATAAATATAGATATAATTTAACAGTAGACAGTCAGCGAAGATTATGTTTGCATGGTTTACACTGAAAATAGTAGCCTGTGACCTTTACTTCGTTTAATATTCATACTGCTTTTCGTACGGTAAAACGAAAACACATCTGTAGCCTATTTTTATATATAACACCAAAAAAGTAAAATAACCATGAATTCTACAAAATTAATTCTAGAAATAAAAGAAGAAGAAAAAGTTCGCCATACATTTTACATCTATCATTTTAGACCAGTTGAATCGCATGACAAGATGTTCAAGACCTTTGTAGTTTTTATAGCGGCCCCTCAAAAATGTTATAAATTAATAAATATTTATAAATATTTAAAATTTAAGAAAAACAATGGCAAGAGAAAGGTAGGTCTTTTTTTGAAACAGCTTTAGTTCAACTGTGACACTGAAATTTTCAGAAGGCGTGTTTTAAGTGGCCTTTTCTGTTTTTGGGGAGCTGTCCTCTTTGGAAGATATTTCGTAGCATTTTTTCTTGGGGACTAGACACCCTTGTAATTACATTATATTGCAACGAATGGAAAATAAATATTTTCAGCGGCAACAAATTTCCAAAGCACACGGAAAACCCAGGTTAAAATTCCAACGGAAAAGTTTTTGTGCTCAAGTTATATATAGATATATCGTTTGTTGAAGGAGAATTTATTGGGAAAAAAAAATGAGAGAGACTGAAGAGACGGAAATTTTATTCGAACGTATAATAGCGAAGCGACGAAGGGCCCAGGAGGAGCAACAGCGAGCAGAGGCCGGTGAACCTCAAAAAGGATAGGATATCAAATACTGTCAAGTGAAAACAATAAGCAATCTTGATTACTCAAAAAATAAACATGAACAACATATCTGGTTCTTGGTGTCGCACGTTGCGTACCCAACTTACGTTTCGTGGTGAAATTATTCTTATTCGTTCATAAGAAATGTACAGCAACAGGGGTGCCCACAGGGGGGGGGGGGGGATGGCGCAAGTAGCGCCATCAAGATTTTAGGGGGGGATTTTTAAATTTTTATTTTTAAATTTATTTAAATTTATTTATTTTTTGATATAAACCATTTATTTAACTTTATTTTAATTTTATTTCAATTTCATTTTATTTATTTCATTGTTTTGTGTTTATATGTGTGTGTGTGTGCATGTTGTTGGTGTAGCACAGAACTGTTCTAACAAAATAATAACAATAATTAAAAATAAATATACATAAAAAATTTAAAAATATATTTTTTTAAATAAACAAACAAAAAAGAGGGCTAAGAAGAAATAAATAAAAAAGGGCAAAAGGGTTGAGAAAGAAAAATAGGGGGAGGGGGGATTTGCGCCTATGAACTTGGGAGGGGTGGGCAGCCCTGCACAGGAAAGCAAAATCGATAAATCGAAATGAAAATACATGAAACTAGGAAAACCTCAAAGAACAATAAAAATTTTGCAGTTTCTGAACTTCCGTTCAATGCACAAATCCCACGATATCTTTATGCTTAAACTATTCAATGTTTTAACAAAATGACTTCAGTTCATTAAAGAACATATCCCTTTTACTGCACGAGAGTTTATCTAGGCATTATAATGGTAATTTCAGAGAAACTGTTCTAAACAAGGCAATACAAATACTTCGCGTTGCTTAGCCCATTAAGAAAACACGCATTACGGGTAATATAAATTTCAAAGAACTTAATTTTTCCAGACGACAAAATTGGAAATTAAAACGTGCATTCAATGAGGTGTTTGTGGGGGCAATGAATTTATTCTTTGCTAAGCTTTCGAAAAGATGTATACTGAAACAATATTACGGAAAACTGCATTTAAGTCACGAATAAAGAACAGTATTCACATTCACTAGAGAACTTAATTCTGGACACTTTTTAATTTTTTTCAAGATTTCATCTTTTAACATTGTATAATGATTTATTAGATTTATTTCACTTAAATCATTTATTTATAACTTCTCTAATAATGTATGTATTCATTTCCTCTGAAAATTAATTATATATATATATATATATATATATATATATATATATATATATATATATATATATATATATATATATATATATATATATATACTAATTATTAAACAATAGCAAATGCTACAATAACAATATAATATTATTTCACAATACTAAATCAATATTTAATTATCAATATTAATCATCGTATTAAATTACGAATCATGAATTTTGATAGTTGCAAAGCTAATTATCTAAATAAATCAAAATTCATTTGAGAACGATTATCGTTTATAATAGTTTGCATTAAAAAATAACACAAAATAAATAAAGGTAATACTCACATGAAATGAACACATACATATCAGAGAAGTTATAAATAAATGATTTAGGAGAAATAAATAAATCTAATAATTCATTATACAATATTATTATGATGAAATCTTTAAAAAATTGAAAAAAAGTGTCCAGAATTAAGTCTACTAATGTATGTTCTGAAAATAAACATCAGAGTGCTATAATAATACACAGTGCTGTAGCAAGATTGCCATTCAATTCTTTTGAAAAGATTACCTGTGTTTTCTCTGTATGAATATGAAGCTTTATAAACGAGCGAACACTGATATCTGCATAAGAACACAAATACCTTGACAGTTTCATCACTGGAGGGTGGCGGGGGATAGACAGTTAAATATTTACTTAAATGAAAATAAAAGAAAAAAGCTGTAAAGTAAAATTAATTTTTTTTTTTCATTTTTTTTTAAAATTATTATTTTATTATTTCGGTAGTTGAAACATTTGAGAATTGATTTTTGCAACTTCGACAAAAAGAAATAAAAAAAACATTCCCTGCATTTTCCAGGCTTCTTATGGAAATTTTCGAAATTCTCTGGATTTTCCCTGCTTTTTTTTTTTTTTTTTTTTTCGATTCTTGAATGTCCTGTATTTTCGTCTTTTTTTCTCAGATTTCCCTGTGGCGGTACTCTGCAGTTGAAAAAAAAAAAAAAAAAACCACTTGGGAGAGATCACCTTGAGGTTTAGGGGACTCACGCCCCTGAACAAAAAAGCTCCTGGAAGCACCCCGTGAACATTTTTCAAATTTTACACAACAATGCTTCAAACACAGCTTTTAAGGCTGACTTTTTATACAAAGAAACCAGTTCTACAGCCATGCTGCTCCTGGCCGTTTACCAACCTCAAGTAATCACATATATATATTTTTTTTCCTTTCACTATGTGTAACGAATTGAAAATTTTATGTTAGAGTAAGGCAAAATAAAAACTAGGTTGCGGACATATAAAATAATCTCAATTTTGTATCTCTCTAAATAAGGAAAAAAAAGTAGTCTTCCATCATGTTTAGACGAAAAAGATAAGAACTTATTCATCAAACGCAAACGAACTCTTTTGCCTCATGCCAAATCAATAACAGCAAAAACTCGTTCGATATAACTTCGCCGGTCGAGCAATTTCAAACGCCGCACATAAACCAACAGTATTAGTTTGAGCAAAGTGCTCGGAAATATTCCAGATTGAAATTCAGGCGGCATCCTAGAAATTCTTATTTTATTGAAGAGACTGTAAATACTGACGAGCTTTAATTTCCTCCCAGAAGTACAATTGTTGCTAGGTTCTAGTTCAGGCAAATTTTATGATAGCATTGCGTGCGCAAGACCATGGCGGAACAGTTAGCAGGTTGAAGATACGAAAAGGAATATTGAAAATTAGATTCTTCGAACAGTTTGCTGCGCTTCCGAATGTGGCAAATTAGAAATAAACTTCATTTGCACGAGCTTAGATTAAATATGTTTGTGTGCGTTTGGCAAAAAGCTCAAGTCTAAGTTTAAAAACAGTTTTTGATTTTAAATGCTTGCAGTAAGTAGAGCCGTTAAATCTTAATAATCGAGAAAGTTTCGCAAAAGTTTCTACCAACAAAATGTTTGAATTATTTTCTAAAGAAGAAAAGAAAAATAAATATACTGTTAAAGAAAGTTAAATGAAATGATAATTTCGAAACTAAATTTTCGCAGGTTTTTGCGTGTTCTATAATTTTGAAATTTTTCATGTAAAAAGAAAAGTGTTTCGGGATTTTTTCTCTTAAGAAATAATTTTGTGTTGAAATAAATAATACGGAGATATACATTTGGGTACTTTCCATTAATTAAAATATTCAAACGTTTCATAGCAATGTCCTTTTACATTTTTTCCCCTTTTGTTTCTACGTTTGTGTCTGTGTGTGGTTCCCAGTATCTTTAATCTTCCACAAACCACACTTGAATTTTTAAAAATACTCTTTATTTTTTTATCCAGTTCACTTGCTAGCTATAGCTCATTTGCATACATGTCTTCCATCGCTTAAGATCTTAAACAATTCCCACGTCAATCTATTTTACATAAAAAATGGCACTTTTATGTGTAACACCCTTTCCTTAAAGTACAACTATGAATAAAGTATGCTTTCAAATACATGCAATAACTATTCAAAATCTAAACAAAAAAAAAACGTTATAAGTTTTCAACGGTTAACTGAAATATTTATATTTTGCCAAAAAATATATATTTCAAGAACATAGAGAATTTCCATTAAACAGATAATCGCGGGGGAGAATTTTTACTTAAACATACTCTTCTCCTTTTATAGACGCTTTGTCTAATGCATTATGCACTGAAACAGCATCAGAAATGTCACTTAAAGAAATGTTGAGCTTTTTTGTGGTGAATACTTGAGCAGGGATGGGACTTCTATTTAAATGAGAATTTTTGTCTTTGATTGATTCAATCGAATTGCATAAGAAAACGCCAATGGCATTTTCCCCCTTGAATAGAGGCAAGTAATGCATACACACATATTTTAAGATATTTAAGTCATAAGATACAAAATAATTCATTGACAATACTAAAGCATTTAAGAATAAACTTGCTATAAGAATTCATAACAAATATCATCTAAATGCAAAGTATTTGAGACATTTTTAATTTATTTTTTACCTTCAGGCCTTAATACCAAAGTAAAACAGCCATAAAGTATGTTGCTCAATCCATCTGCACGGATGCGATATATTTGAGCTTTATCCCCTTTAAATTGTAAAGCTAAATAAAATTAAAAAGTTTTTTTGCATTTTAAAAATAATGATTTGTACGTGTTGCGGGAGGGGGAGCAATATATTACACAGATTCAAACAATTTAGAAAAACATTTATAACCGGAAACATATCGCACTCCAGCAAGGAAAGTGACACAAGTCAAAACGAGCTGATGTGTGCATCACATGACTTCCTTTTACTCCATGTCATTAATGTCATTTTCTCATTATTGGCAGTTTTAATATGATTCAATAGTTTACTCTCTAAATCTCACCAACAGTGGGCAAATTAAAACTAGATTTTAAAAAAATATTTTAAAAAAAAGTCGCTAAATTTGTCGCCAAGTTGGCGACAAAACTTGGCGACCAAAAGACTGGCGATATATCGCCAAGTGTCGGCCAAATTATAATACCTCTTGAGTTTACATCGAAATTAACAATGATTTCTCCCCAAAAAGGGGCAAAAGACCCCCTTTAGAGCATACGAATTCAACCAAAAAGGAAGGTGCACAACTAGACCCCACTAGGAGTCAAATTTCAACATTCTAGGACATTCCGTTCCTGAGTTATGCGACATACATACACACATACGTACGTACATACAGACGTCACGGGAAAACTCGTAATTAATTCGGGGATCGTCAAAATGGATATTTCGGGAGTCTGTACGTTCCTAGGCACATATCCACGTGTGGTCGGGTTGAAAAAAAACTCAACATGCATTTGGGGATGAGCAAAATGGAAATTAAGGTCGATTTTTGGGTGAAAATTTTTTCGCGAATACAATACTTCCTTTTTTGTAAAAGGAAGTAAAAATAGCATTGGAGGAAATCGAGGTTTTACGCAATAGCAGATTTCAAGTGATTTAGTCTCATATGTTATAATACGCTCGAAACCAATATGATGGTTTGGACTGACTGGTAGGTTGATGACTGGATAGTTTTAGGGTTCTAAATTAATTATGCCATACTTAAAGTTCAAAAATTTTCTTCTAAATTATGAAATTTTAATAATATGTCACTGTTGATTATATCGTTTTTATACCACCATGAACCAGTTTTGAAAGTTCATTTGGTGCGAGTTTTGTAGCAAGAAACAGCATTAAATTTAGGTTTTAAATCCAGTACGTCGCACGTTTTTCCCAAATTTGGAGTTGTGTCACTTTCCTTGACTGAGCACGATACACAATGTGTGAGAGAGTGAGCGCTTGCTCATGTTAGGATTAATTAAAATAACGTGCAGTGTTTGAGAACGTTTTCAGGTAAAAAAAAAAACTCGAACCTACATTCCATACTACATTTAATATTTGTCATAAATTATGGAAGGTATAATCTATATTAAAGACAGGGATGCCCATCCTCCCCAAAAGCGATAACACACCCTCCTACCCCAAAAACGAAAACTACCCCTTAAAGCATCCACCCTTACAATTTTGACGGAGCAGTCAGCCCTGTTTAAATATTTCTGCGAAGTTGAGGGTTACTGCCAACTTTCTACTAAAAGCAAGTCATTCACGATATCTTAGACTGCTATAGTCTAACTGATAAAATCTCATTCACACAATAAAAAATTGATCTGTTTAAAAGGATTGAGGGAACAATAGTGGAGGTAAGTATAATTTGCCGAAAGAAAACAAGAACCTATCATGAAAATAAAATACACACCAATTCTTTTCAAAATACCAGATGACATTCTATTAATTTCTGCAAGATCGATTTTTCAATTCTGTCCCAAAATATATCGATTGGTTCAAAAATAAATACAGCTACAGACGCTTAATCTTATCCAGTTTGTCAATCTTATTCGATTCTAATTATGGCGAATATTAATCGATATGAGAGCCTGAAAATTAATGTGCTTACTCGCTTGGGAGGAAGTACACAATATTTTGCATAAAAGGCTATAACACGAAATTAATTTCTAATAGCGAATGCCGTTACACATTCATTAACAGTTATGGAACAAACGTGATAAATTGCACTTTCTTTAAAAATATGTCGATCAGTTCCAAAACATAGTTATCAGTAAATACATCATTTAATGGATTCGCGCATTCAATTATGAACGAGATTAATATTCAAATAAATGACAGCGCTATCCCATACCTGGCAATGATCTTAGGAGCCGTCCGGCTGTTCTGAAAGATATCGATATACTTATCGACTTGGTGAACATGATTTACATGATGTGCGCCAAATGTCGTAATTACTAAGTTAGCTGTTTAGGTAGATCGAGCTGGACAAACTGATGGAACTTCGTTCGACTACTTTCTCCACTTACTAAATAATTTGAACTACCAAAGCCTTTTTGTTTATCGTGTTGACAAGATTTAAAAATTAATCAGTATTTAAGAACTTAGCAGCTGATGCTCGTAAGAAACTTCGTTACGTTTTATCCCAGCAGCTGGACAACACAGATCTGATTCAGATCATTGAATAGAAATACATTAAAATAAATGTAAAAGAAAATTTGAAACGGTTGATAAAATTAAAGATACCCCCCCCCCCCTTTTTTTTTTGAGAAAACGAAATATAGTGCGTTGTCTCTTAGCTCTACGTATCGACTTGTGAGGTAAAAGATAAATGGTCGGAATAAAATATCGTTTTTTTTTTCTTTTGAAAATGTTCTAGCTTTAAGATTTTGAATCAAATAAAAAATGTAAAAGCGTGATTTTAATAACCCATCATTTATTTTTTTAACAATTTATTTGAAAAAAAAACCTTAGCATAAAGAAAGGAATATTATTTATGTATTTTATGTATATACATTTACGGAGCTTCCATTGTCACGAAATACTTGTGACAATTTCAGAACAGCTAATAGCAAAGATTCAAGTTTCCAACAAGAAACTTTTAACGCGCACCAAATACTTCAAGCTCCTAAATCACTTTCGGAAAATGTCATCATGTCAAGCTAAAATGATCACCAATGTTAAAATATTTCCTTCCACTTTAAATTGCTGCGATCTAGAAATTTAAAGAGCTGTAGTGCTTGTCACCAAGTTGTTAAATTTTGAATACTCTTTAATGCATTCAAGACATAAACATGTCACGTATTCTATCTTCTATCCGTCGGAATAGTTGTAATTTTTAAGTTCATATTTGCATTTGCTTTTGATGCATAAAAATCATGGTAAACTGCGAATTTAAGAAAATTATTACACGCCCCACGCGGTAACAGCACTTGCAAGTTCTTTTTTTCGATAGGATTCAATTTATGGACCATATTATTACCATATCTACAACATCTAGCTTTGCAAGACTCTCAAATTTAACATTTCAAAGTTTCTTCACAGCAACAATGCACTAGTGAAAAGTTAAGAATGTAATTTTAACATGTAAAAAGTTAAGAATGTAATTTTAACATGTAAAAAGTTAAGAATGTAATTTTAACAGGTGAAAAGTTAAGAAGGTAATCTTAGCTCCTTTATTCCTATTGCAGTATGTTATCAATAATAATTGCACAAAAAATCTTTCCTATAGGTACGTCCCGTACATAAAAAATATACACGAAGATCTTCTAAAGAAAGGGAATCAGGAACGAAAAATATAAAAGCACAGAACCGAAATCAGTTTCTAGTTCCACTGCTAAATGAAGATCTATAACTTTCAAAACATACAATTTTCAACATACAAGGTGGTTATAAAATAACGTGAGGTGTCCAGAGCCCTCTAGCAAGTGAAGTATTGGACAAAACATTGCCAAATTTCACGGGCGCACATTAGCAGACCATGGGATTTCGATTTCTACAATAAAAAAAATAGCACCAAAAGTCACCACCAGGGGGAATTTTGGCGCTGCAAAAGTGTATTACTCGCGAATACTGAAGAATTAAATGCCAAAAAATGCAGCACACATCAAGTTTCTTACAAATGAGGTTCAATAACACAAACAAGAAATTTCAATTTGCAATAAGAGAAAAATTTTACTAAAAGTCGTCAGGAAGAAATTTCGGCGCGGCAGCAAGGATTCCTTTCTGAATGACATTCATGTAAGATGGTGCACCACCCCATGTTAGGCTTTAGGTCCTGAGTGTATGGCGGCAGCATTTCTTTGATATTGTTGGCAGTTTTATTAGTCATGCAATTCCTATGGTACATCGTGGTCGCCCAATCACCTTGTGACTTTTGGCCATGGGGATTTCTTAACGGTGTTGTGTATCTACTACATGTTCCCGATATCTCAACTTTGAAAACTAGGCAAATGTTATAGGTAGGCGAAATTAATCCCCCCTCCCTCCCCATGTGCGGAAAATGTTGTGCATTGTATGCAGTACCTGGAAAATCTCGATGTTGGTCATATTGAACCTCATTTGTTAGTAAAAATCATATTTTGTGAATAAAATTGATGCATATTTTATCAGTTAGCATTCAATCCTTCAATATTCACAGTAGTGCACCTTTTCAACGACAAAATTTCCCCTGGTGGCGATTTCTGGTACTATTTTTTTTTTTTTTTTCAGAAATCGAAATCCCAAGGTCTACTGTGTATGCCCATGAAATTTGGCAATATTTCGTCCAATACTTCACTCGCTAGAGGGCTCTAAACACCTCACGTTATTTTATAACCGCCCTGTATACTCTTTTTTTTTTTTTTAAATCGACGCACCAAAATGGAGTTTTTAGAATAAACGAAATTTTACATATGTGAGGGCAACATTGACGTAAAAAAAATGATTACAAAATGAAGCCAAATGACCATTTATTACTGGAAAACCCCCAAATGGATGGAGGTTTTAGTACCCTGTAGTGTCACCTATAGCGTAAATGAAAGAGGCGAGTCGAGCATTGAGACATAGCAGTCTCGTACAATGTCTTACGTCATCTCGTACCAGTTACTGTAAACGTGCCACTAATTCGATTAAACTCAGAGACTGTCCAATTTACCGTCTCAAGTGATCCCAGATATGCTCGGTTTGTGACAAATCAGGGGATCGCGCAGGTCGGAGAAGGTGATGAAGTGGAACAAGACGTCCCTTGACACCGAGCATTGTCCTGTTAAAAAATAGCTCCTGAAAACTAGGAAACTGTGTTAGAACTGTGTAAAGGCCAACACTTGTGGCTGAAGCATGACACAAATGTGTTGTAGGTTGTCATGGTGCAGTGGATCAATATTAGGGGAGACCGTGTTTAGTATACGATAGCACTTCATAAAGTCTCTCCAGTTGTGGGCGCAGTGTGTCGCTGAAAAGCAAAGGCACGCACAATTAGGGCGTTCTACAGTCGCCTCCATTTGGAGTAACGTCGAGATCGCCGTGGTTGGACCCCGAGAACTCGACTACAACCAAATGGATCCAAATCGTCTCTAGCGATGAATTCAGGTCAAATTTGGACAATGAGGACAATGGTGTGCGCTTATGGAGAAGCTGTTGTGAATTCTCTAATGGTAACTTAGAATTTCAGGGGCACACACAGCCGGGGTAATGTTACGGGGTGCTCTAGTATACGAAACAAGGTCAACCCTAATATTGATCCACAGCACCATGAAAGCCGATCGGTACTACGGTACGTTTGTGCCATGCTTCAGTCACAAGTGTTGCTATACATGGCGGGGCTCCCAGGAGCCGTTCTTTAACAGGACAATGGTCGGTCACAAACAGTAAGGGTGTCATGAGAAGCTCTTCCGCATTATAACCTACTCTGGCCTGCGCGATCCCCTGATTTGTCAAAAACCGAGCATATCTGGGATCACTTGAGACGGTAGGTTGGACAGCCGATGAGTTAGATCGAATCAGCGGCTCGTTTACAGAAGTGTTGTACGAGATGACGTAGGGCATCGCACGAGACGGCTATGTCTCAATGAACGACTGTATCACCTCCTACATTCACGCTAGAGGTGGTTCCACAGGGTAAAAAACCTCCAGTCTTTTGGGATCTTTCCAGTAATAAATGATCATTTTACTTTCATTTTGTAATCACTTTCTTTTTTCAATGTTACCTTCAGGTACGTAAGATTTCGTTTCATTCTTACAACTGTTTCTCAGAGAAGGGTGCACAGTACAACCTGTGGTCCAACGCGGAGAAGTTGTGCAGCTCGCAAAAAGTTTTTTTTTTCTTTTGGAAAGAAAAACTGCAAAGAAAACAAAAAATAAAGAAGCTTTTCCAGAAAAGACCTTAAATTACACACTACATCAAAATGATATTAATATCATTTGTAAAAAGATTTCAGGAGTTAGAAGGGAAATAGAGTAGACCTAAAAATGTCAATTTTCAGTTTCTAGCAAGAAAAAGTTCAGTTAACTCTTTCAGCTAACTGGCCGATTTCCCACAACCGTAATAATTGTCATAGCAACCACACCATACCCCCTTCAATAACGGACGTGCATGTGGTCCTTCTCTAGTGCACAGTTAATAAGTCAATTCCCTTACACAAAACCCTCACTCAAAAAAAGTTGTGCACCCTCGTTTAGAGCCACTACTTATTTTCAAATCTACGCTATATGTAAAAGAAGTATAAATAAGGCTTGAAATATAAAATTACGAAACACAAAATAATTGTTGAAATGTTTTTGTTTCTATTTCGTTATTTTTTTTTTTTTCATTATTTGCGGTTTAAAGTAAACATTTGATACAGTTGCATAATAAATTATCCCATAGTGAACAAACGTTATGTTGCAGCTAGTCTACATACAGAAAATATTTAATTTAAATAAGAAACAATTTTCGGAGCACTTTTAGTTGCATTCATACCGCTAATTTTTACAATTTTCAATCTAACACTTAAAGCTACAATAGAGATTTCTGTTTGAAATTAGCGGTAGGACTACAAATAAAGTGCATATTTTAATATAACAAAGATGAGTATTTATGTAAACTAGCTGACCCTGGCAAAGCATTCGCGCTCGACAGTGGTAATTCTAAAATTCGTTTTTTTTTAACAGTAATTTTTCGAAAACAGCCAAAATGTGAATTGTTTGCTTATTTTTCGCCAATTGCGGTGAAAAAGAACTTTAAAATGATGCCTTACTTTTGCAGTTTTATGAAGCAATAAGAAAGCACTAATATTGGTGAAGTTTTGGAGTACTCATAGGAAAAAAAACCCATCTGAGAACTAATAAATATGATGATGTGTACTTATCTATGTAGATTTTTTAAATGGATGAATGGTGGTGTATGTTACTTATACTTTATACAAATCCACAGTTGTCGTCGGATTGGTGCCAAATTTGGCACAGAGATCCTTTCATGCTCAAAAATTCATATAGGGAGTTCTCGCCAGAAAATCCGAGAAACGGAATGCTTACGTCTTTTATAAAAATGACAGAACTTTTGGAATTAAAACAAAAGTCCTAAGAGGTCTAAATTTAGATTTTAAAGCATAAAATTACTCTACGTGTATTGTAGCAGAATAGCAAATTTCGTTGTAAACGAATTTCCCGTACGATTAAAAATATTTCCGCTTATCTTTTTGACAGGTATCATGTATGCATTTCTTTTTAATAGAAAACTTATCAGAAAAAAGAATCCTTGGTATTGGAGAAAATATACACTGAAATCAAGAAATATAATACATAATAATTTTATTAACTGAAATCAAGAAATATAATACATAATAATTTCCAAATTTGTTAAAATTCAAATTGTTAGGAGGGGGGAAAATTCCATTACAGATGGAATTACTTATAATTACTTTGATTTTACAAGTACTCCGTTCAATATTAAGCGCCATATTAATACCACATCAAATCAGCCTTAAACTATAGATAAAACCATTTTATAGTACAAAGTTTAAACTCATGCGAACCTAAAAGTTATTTATTATAAATGTATCTTGAGATAGAATATCATTGCAGAAACGTTCATAATTAATAACTCACAAAGGATAAGTGGCAATGAATAATTAAACTCTTGCACTCTTTGAATGCAATGAATATTACCGACCATTAATAAGGTGGATGAAATCCAAAATTACTTCGCAAACACTTCGTAGCAATGATTTAATCCTCAATAGAACAGGCTTATGTGAGGGAACGACGAAGACATGGAACGCATAAGGACAACCTCAGATGACTCATAAATTAACTGGTGTTCGACAGCGCTCCATAATGGCATTCATATTAATCTACTGCTTGGACAGTTAGCGAATAGCATTGATTACAAAGCGAAAGATGTAGAATAAGTTGAGGCTAGAAAAATCAATAAACGTAAAATAGATGAAGGTGTTAATTTGAATATAAATTGAATTTTTGTGCAGATATATGGAAAGATGATTAAAATGATTTGCGAGTTTCATAATAATCACACTTGCGAAATTGAATGTCAACAACAAAATTAATTGAATTGTCAGAAATTACAAGTATTTGTTCAAAACTTGCCTATCTGATGAAATACTTCTAGTCGTTAACGAACATAAAAAAAAAGGAAAAGAAAGAATTTCACCGTTATATTCTAATTATCAAGGATTCAATGCAATTACATGGCAAGTACACTGCCGTTCATATTAATAATTCGCACGTTTAAGTTAATATGACGAACAAAGATTTGAGGAAAATATAAGCTTTATTGTGGTTTGCCATAATGGTTAAACGTGTTGAAATGCGTTGAACGTTCAAGTACAATTTTCTTTTCAAAATTCAAGCTATTAACATATAAGGAACAGACGTGTCAAAAGTTATCAAACAAAACATTCTTCAATTCGTAGAGTGAAAAATGTAAAAAAAGAATTATTTTTTCCATGTGGAAAATGTAAGTGCATTACGTGAAAAACCAAAGAAATTTTTTTTCAAATAAACTTCGCCACAAGGGCATCATTATCAGTCAGCATCAATATTAAACAATAAATTGACTCAATAGTATTGAGTCAAGGGACCAGACTACAAATATAAAGTCTGTGTCATGCTTTCACTGCTGGATAAGCGGAACAAATCCTACTCTTAGCTACAGATACATTGCTAACTTTAGCACGTCGGTAACACGAATCCAAAAGATTTTCCTTTACAGATAAAATTTATCATCCACATCGAGATCGCCTTTATAAACGGAACGCTCAGTAAACATTAACTTTTTAATTACTTTAATACATTTTTGTTTTTGGCAACGATTAAAAAGCTATTAAAGCTTGAAAAGTCAGTTTTAAGCTTGCTTATTAAGTCCCAATTCTATGCTTGCTTAAGTTCAGCCTTGAAATGACTTTGTTAACTTTGTTAACACATTGCATGCGGGAAATGTACTTTTACGTTTTTCGTAGACTGTCACTGGAGCGCGGGTTACGTGAAAGTCGTATTTATACTAAGCTGCAACATTTCTTGACAATAGAGAAATAAGCTGAGAACAAGCAAAGGAAGTAGTTCCCAGCGTGATGTCCAAAATGTTTGGGTGAAATTAGATGCTTCGCTTTAGAAATCGGATTAGTTTGTTTAATCCACGCAAAAGTCGACTTTTTTGTCAAAATTTCTGTTAATTATTTGGTCTTCCATAGGCTGTCGCGCCACTGAGTTTAGTTTTTTTTTTTTTTTTTTTTAAAGTAAAGTTGAAACTAAATGTTTTGGTATTCTCCAAGGAAAACTAATCTTGAACGGAAGAATACACGAGAAGTTGGTCGGAATATCATACAGATCAACGAAACTCGTTCTACGTGGATGTAACTGTACACCAAATTCATTAATTTAATCTTAATAATTGAACTCTGGCACTAATGCATACAAAAGTCTGCTAATTTAATGGTATCAATAAGTTTGCCTCACATTTTTTCTCTCATCAAGAATCTCCGGGAAACACAACACATGCATCAAAGAGATGAACAATGCTTTATAATTCTCTCTTATTATTAATATTTGACTAGGAACAATACAAAACGCAGTTGGAGAAAACTATTGTATAAACACAAGGTTTCACCTATTGTATAAGCACAAGGCACAAGGATTCACAAAAATATCCTTAAGCAGCTCTTGAAAAGAAATTACCTAAGAGAAACAGAAGAAAAATACCACAAGTAGAAAATAAAAGGAAATACCTTCCAAGTAGCTATTTTCAGAAACTCATAAAAAAGCAAGTTATTTTAACGTGCTAGTTTGTATTCGTTTAGAGATAGTTATGGTTAATTAAAGAGAAGAAAAAACACTTTAGTGCATGTAAGTGTTCCATTTAATGTTGAATTCTGCAGTTTTGGTAGACGGTTCGATTCTTCTAATTGTAGCGGCCAACATTAACTACGAAATAAATGTTCAAATTTTATTGGTACCACATATAAAGCAGTCGCTATAAACTAGGAAAAAGGGCAAAACTGGGGAAATTCTTTAGTCGCCAGTGGCCGGTAATAACAATTTCATGAATAACCACTTTTTTGAAATGCAGTAAACCCTCATTAACCCGGCATACTATATAAATAAAAGACAAGTCAGCGTTGTAATGTATGTTTGTAAGCCTTATTTTGTATTTTTGCAATTTTCTTTTGAATCCAAAATATAATTTTGACTGAGTACAGTAGTTTAAGAAGTACTTAGGCTCAATTTATAGGGCGTTTTCTTTTTTTTTTTTAATCGTACTTTCATTTATTTGGATGACCTGCATCCCCTATTAGTACGGATTAATGAGGTTCTACTGCAGTGGTCACTTTTTTGAACTCAAAGTGCTAAACTATATTTTTTTTAGATTTTATTGACATTAATACTCCAATTATCTAATATACTTCTCATAAATTTGTTCATTCGGATTACATGTTGATTTTGGTGGAAACGGTTTGACCAATTACCAATCGTTCAATTTCAGGTTATTAATTTATTCTATGGCATGGCGATCGGGTGAAGATTGACAGATGATTTTTTTTAATCGCCATTTTCTTTTCTTTTAGTTTCTGTAATCAGCACAAATTGTAAAAATAAATACACTTTTTTTTAATACACATACAAACAGAAACATGCAGATGCGGGTTTTTTTTTTTTTTTTTTTTTTTTTTTTTTTTTTTTTTAAGGTGTGAAAATACTCCTTGTTTTTTTTAGGCGAGTGAGTATTTTGGAAGAGTGAAACACGCGAAAACAATAAAGATCATAAAACTGATAAAATCCATAACTAACTTTCCAAAAATGAAATGGAAACTGACAAAGGAGACGTGTATCATTTTGATTTTTAACATACCGAATGGTTGACACCTTATTTATAAAGAAGGGAACAAAACATTCAAAAGCTTTCGAATTATAATTGTTCTTCCCACACTTTTCCATCTCCACGATACAACATTTTTACTTAAAATATGAAACGGGAAAATACGCGACTTAAAGTTTTGAGGCGTACGGTTAAAAATGCGTAAATTTTCAATGAGTGAAATAAGCTCGTGAAGAAATTTAAAAAATTTTGCATGGAAGATGACTAACATTGTTAAATGTCCCGTTTTAAAAGAAAAAAAATAATAAACCTGGTCATCTAACACAGACAATTTTATTATAATCTGAGATCCGACTTAGGTTGACCTACCCTCATCAAGTTTCCTAATAAGTAAATAGAATCCTAATAGATGAAAATATTACAAACACGATGGTATAGAGTTGTCAAAGCAAAAGTCGCACAATCATATGGTTGCCACGATTTAAAATTTCAATAATTGAGTAATTCTGCAGATTTTCTGCAGGTACTACCTACCTTCCAATTAAAGAAGAAATTTTGCGGAAATGTACAATATCTCGGTAGATTTCTCGCATAATTTTGTGAAGGTAGCACAATCTTTTTCCTGTGAAAATGCCGAGTTATGAGCCGAATAAGCATCATTTGCGGAAACATAAATCCACTTTTAGCTTAAAAAATTTGCAAATAGCTGCCAATTTGAAGGTACCTGCGAAAACTCTGCAGAATTACTCAATATTGAAACTTCAAAGCACGACAACCTTGTGATTGAACCACTTTTCCTTAGATAACTCTGTACCATCATGTTTGTAATATTTGTATCTATATTTTTATGCACAGTGAAATCCCGTTACAACAAATACCAAAACAATGAAATAAATTTTCAGTAGCGATTTAATTTCCAGTTCCAGTATATTGTTTGAATTCCAAAAACGAAATTCCCTAAAACCAACGAAATTCCCCCAAAAACGAAAAAGGCATTTCACTGTTTTGGGAATCCCGTTACAACGAACATCAGAGATCTCCAAATTTTGTTCGTTGTAACGGGAATTCGTTCTTGGAATCCAAACAATGTACTGGAATTAAATCGGGACGGAAAATTTCTTTCGTTGAAATGGATATTTCGCTGAATTGCTATTCGTTGTAACGGGATTTCACTGTATAACTAATGAGGAAACTCGACCTAAGTCGGATCTTAGATCATTCCGTCATGCTAACATCCACTCTAAAACTCAACGCCACATAACTAAAAAGGATAACACCTCCTCCAACCCCGATTTTGTTAAATATATCGCCCCTCCGTCTGGCCACATAAATCACATCTTCGCAACATCTCTTACAAAAGTCTCGAATCCGAAACTGCCTCTTTACATTGTCGCGTGATGATTGCGGTAAATTAAGGATAAGGAGACTATTAAGAACATCGAGGCGTCTTGCATGAGAAGATTTTCTTCTACGAGGAGCGCAACTCTGCGGAGGGTAATTAATGACCAGGATCCCGCAATAATTTTCGAAACACCACTATGCGTGATGCCACTAACTTTTAAAATTTAAACATTTATTTTTAGGTGCTATTAGGTGGGCAATTAATGGTGTTTCTTTTCATGTATTAGTTGTAATTACGATTTCATCTGATTGCTTTTCCTTTTGCATACTTTTATTTCGGGAAAAAAAAATGTTTTGGAGGCTGTAACTAAGAGCGTTTCGTGAGAAAAAAATAGAAGTAATGGCGGTAAGTGATTGCATAATTGGTGCGATAAGTTGTACGGAATTTACTTCAACAGAACACGTAACCAATAAAAAGAAATTGTTTTTAGTCTACTTTTCTTTTTTTATAAGCGGTGGAGGGGAGAGAGAGAGAGAGCAGGGCAAAAAAAAAAAAAATGCTTAATGCAACGTAAAAATATTTATAAAAACAAAATAAAAAGGCAATAACAATAATAATAATTAAATTGGTATAATTGAATCACAGTGAAGTGAATTCAAAAAGCAAAAAACCTGCAAAATGATTTTTTTTCCTCAGTATAAAAATTATTGATGCGTAAACTCGTAAATGAAAATTACTATTATTCACTTTTACGTTTTAAAACTGTTGAAATTAAAAAATATCGCAAAAAATATATATTTTTTTTAATACTATCCCGTTAAAATTAGATTCACTGCGTAAATCGTCCTGTGAATTATTGACGAATTGCGATGAACATTTCGGAAATTGACTTCTACATTTGCTTTGACTAACCAACCTATCATTTACACTCTTAATTCAAAAGAGCGAAAAAATAACTCTTAAAAAGAGTGAAATCTATTGCGGGTGCATTCATTCTTTCTGAGTGCTAGCTTTATCGAAAAAAGACGCTTTACGAAAAAACCAAGACTAAAACTTTTCTTTATTCGCGTGAAATTCGGAAACACTCCGTTGATGAGCGAAATATAAAAACATTCTTTAAAAGAAGGACTCAAAAACATTTTCATTGGTTCGATTCTGTCACGTGATTTTGTTTAGGGAGAATCTTCTATACCTCCACGTTAGGCTTACCCAACGTTGGTCGCGAGTAACAAGTGGATGTCGCATTCTAAATATCTTCATTTAATGAATTTAAACAATATTTGTTGCCGAATGAGGTTTCTGAAGGAAGTGAACAAAAACTGCTTGGTAAGTGCGAAGAATTTTCTTTTTTATTAAAACTTGTAACTGTTAATATTTCTTGAACTGCTCGTATATCATTACAAATCATCCACGTGCAATGTTACGGCGAACTTTTTCTTCCAAATGAATGAAACTTTCATCAACAATTTTATTTCGATCATCGAATCAAAAATATGACATTTGAAACAGTCGTTACCATCTTTGGTGTGTGTGTACTGTATATATATTTTACGCAGGTGTTACAGACCCGACCATGCGCAAATCTATAGGTCGGATACCGAATCCGCTCCCGATGGTCGGAGCTCCAACCACTGCGTATATTTTAAATTAATCAAACATTGTTTTTGTGTATAATAAACTTTAAAGAGTATCATAAACTTTGTATAATACACTCATTCATATGTGTAACGGGCCATTCATTAATTCAGGGTCCTGAGGGGGAGGGGGTGGAAAATTCTCTACATACCCTTGCTTGGAGAGGGGGAGGGGGGGGTAGATCCATTCTTACGTAATATTTTCCAAGCCGATATTTTATATTAGAAATCCGCGGTCAAGTGGTTTGGCAAATATTATATTTCATTTGCTTCAGGAAGGTAAAAGTATGTATTATAGGATGAGCTGTTTTTTACTTTTGTTTCAAAGAATGAAACGTGTAAAATATAATAAAAGAATCGCACTGTGTTTTGCATGTCTTATTTTTAATTATTATCGCATCATATACAAAAATTATTTGTCAAAAAACATTCGGTCTAGATTCCTTAAAAAAAATTAAAAAAAAAAATGATAGTTAATTTAAGAACGACCCCAGTGATGTAATATTTGTTATTTTATTATTGTGAAGAAAAAAAGAATCTTACCTAAGATGGGGGGGGGGAGTCTTACATACCCTTACATAGGGGGAAGGGAAGGTCAAAAATTGCCAAAATTGTCCTTACGTAATTAATGAATGGCCTCGAAGAAACAAAATTGAATTCAAACGTATCTTGTCACAATTTATGAGTGACTTTTTAAATTAATTTGAACTGATGTAACTTTTAAAACATTATTAATGTTAAAAGGCACACCGAGAATATCAATATAGAGTTTCAAAATTTTAAATCTATTTATTTGGAACTGTGTGGGTTTTTTAGTTTTATTTCAATCTTTAGATTCGGAAATGTACGTAATATTGCACGTGGGTGATTTGTAACGATGTACCAGTAGTTCAAGAAATATTACCAGATAAAGTTTTAATAAAAAAGAAAATTCTTCGTATTTGCCATACAGTTCTTGTGCATCCTCTTCGGAAACACTAAAAACATTTTTTTTTTTCATTTTTTAAATTAAAAAACTAATTTTTTTTTTTCAAATGAAATAAGTTTTAAAAACAGTTTTAAATTCAAATACACAGCATAAGCACATGAAAACACGTTTAAAAAACAATTTCACCAAAGGAGAGTGAAATGATTTTACCTATTTTATTCTAAAAAAAGAGTGAAATAGCGGCTTTCCAAAACAGAAAGCAACCACTCATTTAGGATATTAATTTAGTCTTAAAAAGAGTGAAAAACACTTATTAAAAAGGAGTGAAATAAGCTTATCCAAAAGGAGTGAAAATAACCGCTCCGCAAAAGGAATGAAATTCACTCCTATAAGGAAAGTACGTTTTCGACACTGGAAAGGAGTGAAAATTTACTCAGTCTGAGTTAAAATCGCTGGAATTTTTTAAGAGAGTACGAAACTAGACCAGTAACAATAATACAGAAATTAAAGGGCAAGTAAATATTTCTAATGAGGAGACGGTATGAGCTTGTTCTTCTAGAAAACTTTTGAAACATAGTTCTTATATATATCGAGGGCGCTAAATCCGATGGGGGGGGGGGGGGTCATTTTTCATAACTTTCCCGTTTTTCGAAATACATGAAATTGAAATATAGCATATAATAGTATATTTCATTGACTTAAGTCCCGGTAGGCAGAAATACCACATTTATGAGACTTCGGTAGTCATTGGTCTCTTAAATTAAGTATTAGTTTTCAATTCAAATATTGAAATCGGCGCTCGTTTAGGAAGTAGTCCCAATGTAGTTCTAATATTTAAAAGGAGAATAAAAATGTTACAGATCCTGTCCAATACGCTGAGACATACGCCATTGAAATATACCCTTAAATGCTATATCTCAATCACGTATATCTAGAAAAGGAAAGAGGCAAAAAGTTATACCTCCACCATCAGATTCAGCGCCATTGATATATATAAAAACAGAGCTGTTAGATTTTAGCCGGGCCAAAAAAGGCCGGCCGGCTTATTTTGGTTTAAACCGCTTAAAAAAGCAGTCTTTTATTAGAAAAAGCCGGCTTTTTTAAGAAAAATATTTTTTGGGGGTATTTTTATTGTAATTTAATCAAAATCAAAATTATCTTTCTATCCTTAATGCAATTACTACTGTAAAAAATCAAATTCCATGAAACAAGAATAAAAAGCTAGTAATTGTTAAATAAGGTCGTACAGTACAAAAAAACCTTGCTCTGTATTAAAAACTTTGTCTAGATAAATGGAATTTAAAAGATTATAAATAAATTTTAGTTAAATTAAAGATCACATGACACTGCTGCTGTCATACCAGTCTTTTCTTTTAATCACCAAAACTGTTTCTTATTTTCTGAAGATAAGTAAAAAACATTTTTCACCTTTCACTTTTAGAAAAAAAAAATGTTTTTTTATGTAAGAATACATAAGAAAACCAACAAGTCTTTCAAAAAATTTTATTTGAGGCAGTATAGTAGCGGGAACTGGTAGTTTAATATTTTGAGTTTTGGAAGTACTTGTTTATGGGAAGAAGGAAGTACTTGAAACGTCTGATTTTATCCGGAAAAAACAAACAAGACTTATCTTTTTGGTTTAAACCACTTATTATTTCATTAAGAGCCATTGTCTGTAAGGATCAGGCAGGTTGTGGTTGTTGACATTTTTAATTTTCTTTATTTTTGCAAATGTTGTTCCTTATCATGAATGTAATATTTGTGCAAAATATGAGCTTTGTCTGCCTTACCATATTTGAGAAATTAAATTTTTAAATTTATGGGGCGTGGCACATTTTTGCGTATTTTTCAAATTTGCAGATTTTTAAGTTCTTGTTGCTTTAAGCGCCCCTATAATGACATGGATTTTTAAATTCTATACTATTATATGGTCTTCTTAGATACTATTACTGCTGTCAAATCAGTGTCATTACGAGGGCGACGGCCACAAACTCCGTTTAAAAATGACCGAAAATGAATTTTTTTACTATATTCAATGCCAATTTTCCCAAAGCGCCTTCATGATGACACCAACGTTTTTACATAAATTCCTAGCTACACTTGCATACATCAAAAATATGTAATAAAATTGGTGTCACTATAAGGGCGTCAGAAGATATTGGAACTTTTATGAGATAAATTTCACAAAAATGCAAATGTTTAAAATCTAACTACTACTGTCGCCCTCATAGCAGAGATCTGAAACTAATTAAGTTTGATAACCAACATGTTCGTCTAACATATGAAATAAAAAAATCGGTGTCACTCCTATTACTTTCGGAAATATAATCATTCGAAATTAGTATGTTATGGAGTTATTTAAAAAAAGACTTTTCTAATTCGAATGGCTTTTTGCACGGTTTATTTTAAACTTTAATATAAAATTAAAGTAGTGACACCTAAAATAATATGTTTCTAATGCTTTTCATATATATAAAAAAAAGCTTTATAAAAAGTATTAGAAACACAATAAATCGATATAGGTACAGATGCATGTATTGCATAATGTGCATTATGGCTAAAATAGTCATACTAATATTCATATTTTTTCAACCATACTAATTTTTTATCCGTTATTTACATTAAAAATGCAACTTTTTATAACAATGTCTTAAATAGTGATGAACGTAATGTATTATATAGCGAGCATTCAGAATCTGAAACATAATTTGAGGATGACGTAGACTAAAACAAAGAAAACATAAAAAATCAAATCACCCAGTTTCAGAAAGACGGTCATTTCTTACTGATATCTGGTAATTTTGTAGCACTAAAGCTTGGGAAAACATGGTATCCCGGAGAAATAGCAGAAGTTGACCATTTGAAAGTAAAGGTCAAATGCATGGCAAGAAGGATTGGAATAAATAAATTTATTTGACCGGAAGAAAGACGAGTATTGGTATGATAATTCAACATATTATGCACAATAGATCCACCTGTACCTATATCAAAACGAGCATTTTCTATTCAAGATAAAGACGCTCTTACTGCCCAAAGCTGTTTACGTTAAACATTGCTTCTTTGTAATAAATTAAAAATAAATATGGTCAAAACACTATCTGGGTGTGATAAGATTAAATTAACAAAATACATAAATAAACAAATAAAATTAATTAATAATAATAAATGAAAAAAATTGCACCACAACATACTAACTTCGAATGATTATATTTCCAAAAGTAGTAGGAGTGACACTAATTTTATTAGTTCAAATGTTAGACAAACGTGTTGGTTATCAAACTTAAATAGTTTCAGATCTCTGCTGTTAGGAGGCTGGTTGTATTCAAATTAGCAAATGGTCAACTTCTACAATTTCTACCATGTTTTCCCAAGCTTTAGTGCAACAAAATTAACAGATATCAATAAGAGATGACCGTCTTTCTGAAACTGGGTGATTTGATTTTTTATGTTTTCTTTGTTTTAGTTTGCGTCATCCTCAAATTATGTTTTAGATTCTGAATGCTCGCTATATAATACATTATGTTCATCACTATTTAAGACATTATGTTATAAATAGTTGCATTTTTAATACAAATAACAGATAAAAAATTAGTATGGTTGAAAAAATATGAATATTAGTACGACTATTTTAGCCATAATGCACATTACGTCCATCTGTACCTATATCGATTTCTGTGTTTCTAATGCTTTTTATAAAGCTTTTTTTATAAAAAGCATTAGAAACATTATATTAGGTGTCACTACTGTAATTTTATATTAAAGTTTAAAAAAAAACCGTGCAAAAAGCCATTCGAATTAGAAAAGTCTTTTTTTAAATAACTCCATAACATACTAATTTCGAATGATTATATTTCCGAAAGTAATAGGAGTGACACCGATTTTTTTTATTTCGTATGTTAGACGAACATGTTGGTTATCAAACTTTATTAGTTTCAGATCTCTCCTATGAGGGCGACAGTAGTATTTAGATTTTAAACATTTGCATTTTCGTGAAATTTATCTCATAAAAGTTCCAATATCTTCTTATATAGCGCCCTTATAGTGACACCAATTTTATTACATATTTTTGATGTATGCAAGTGTAGCTAGGAATTTATGTAAAAACGTTGGTGTCATCATGAAGGCGCTTTGGGAAAATTGGCATTAAATATAGTAAAAAAAATCATTTTCGGTCATTTTTAAACGGAGTTTGTGGCCGTCGCCCTCGTAGTGACACCGATTTGACAGCTGTAATAGTATCTAAGAAGACCGTATAATAGTATAGAATTTAAAAATCCATGTCATTATAGGGGCGTTTAAAGCAACAAGAACTTAAAAATCTGCAAATTTGAAAAACACGCAAAAATGTGCCACGCCCCCTAAATTTAAAAATTTAATTTCCCAAAAACGGTAGGGCAGACAAAGCTCATATTTTGCACAAACATTACATTCATGATAAGGAACAACATATGTGAAAATAAGAAAAATTAAAAATGTCAACAATCACAAATGCCGTAAACTGCCTGATTCTTACAGACAATGGCTCTTAAGTCTTTGTTTTCACTTATATTAAGGTGCTAATCTATAGCAGCAGAAATCTAAAACATGATGTTTAATGAATGCAGAATTTAGTTCTGTTTTACAAATACACATCAAGATTGATTTAAAAACAAAAACAAAAAACAATAATAAGGCATGAAAAGTGGCAACTTATTGCATAAAAGTGTTTTAAGGTTACATGGATGCTGTTTTTTCAGTGTTAAAGACACAGCTTACGTGAAGGATCATCCAACAAAAGCGTAACGGTTTTATCAGAAATGATTTGAAGATTTTGTGTTAATATTCATTTTATCATTTTACTTTCAGCAAACGTATTGTTTTATTACTTAAATTGACATTTGTTAGCATATTAAAATGTATAGCGATCATTATTATGAAGAATATAGTATATGGTTTATGAAAGCCAAAAAAGGCCGTTTTTTTTTTTTTCAAAAAAGGCCAAAAAAGACCGGCTTTTTGAATAAAAGCTGGCCGGCCTGGCCTTTTTTAAAAAAGCCGGCTTTTTTGCAGCCCTGTATAAAAATCAAGTTTATTTATTTATTTATTTATTTTTCTGGAATAACTAAGTTCCTACCGTCCCCTTGTAAGTAATGATGAAGAATTGAGCAAATATATTCCGGTATACTATTTATCAAATAGTTTATTTTATTACTTATAGTCTTTTATGTAATAATACAACATATATATATTTTTTAATCACCTTCAACAATAAAAAAAAGTTTTTTTTTTTTAAATTGTGGCTTGTATATTTTCTGAACTCATCCTCCCAGCAACGATACGACGAACAGAAAGTTATTTTCGTAAAATCTAGCGTTCTTGCTCATATTTAAAAATAAGACTCATACAAATGAATATAAAACATGAAGCTTAATAAAAACGAGTTTTGCAAACCTACATGAGGAATAAAAATTACATATTTGTTTATGAACCTCAATATAGTTTCACACCCTGAAAAATATTCATAAGACTTTGTTGTCGAAGCAACAAAGATGGATGCTCTTTCAACATTCCTCCAGCAACAAAACTAATAAAACAAATTTCAAAACTTCAATTGTGCTTTCCAAGTAAGTGGCCACTTTATTGCACTTCTGGAATAAATATTATCCGACACTTCTTTCATCTTATCTCATTTCCAGTTTTTTCCAAACTTTGGGTTTTAAAAAAAAATTGCTTGCTTTGCAAAGAATAGGTCTCGGTGCAACTAAGTATATTTCTTTCTTTCAATGCTTTTCACATTGCCAGCAAAAAAGCCCATGGGGGAAACTAAAATAGCCATCTTAAAACACGAAATAGCAAAAGGTTGCTTTAGGCGTTTTTTATGCTGAAGGGAGAAAAAAGATCATGTGCTTTCTAACTTTCATAGAGAAAATGCATAAAAATTGCGGCAGAAAGACCGCTCCTTGAAATTTATAACACAGAGGCAAAAAGTCCGAACGAGCTTACAGCGTTATAAGGTGAAAAAATATTAGTACATTTTTGTCAACAATGTGACTACTACTTACATAATTAACTGCTATAGGGTCATAGAAAAATTGAAAAACAATGTTCAGAAAGCCCATTTGCTCGGAAAATGATATTAAAAAATAGATGCAAAAAAAAAAGTTTTAATTCTTAAATGCACAAATTAGACTTCAGAACTAAGGACGGTAATAATTTTAAACAGAACAATGTCGGTAAAAGGGAAAAAAAAAAGTCGGAAAGAAAAGATAGCATGTAGGATCAGGAAGACCTGTTTTCAAGGAAAAGTATAAGATAAATAACATGAAACCAAAAATGGAAAATATTTCGTCCCGATATTCAGTCAGTGGAGATTATTTACGCATACACTGAGTTCCCGATCAACCATACTAATTAATGCTCGCTGGAGTTTACTGAGAAACCTAAAAGAACGGATAATTGGAATTTGGCCATGTAAGTTGAACAATTAAAAAAAATATTTTCTCTGTGTCCCAATAAAATCAACTTCGTTTGGCAGTTATAGTCGCAGAGCTACGGAGCGTTACATTCTGAAGGAGTAATATTGGAGTAGGTTTTTGAGAGGAAGAATCTATTATGCTCACTCAAAGCGCTCAAAGTCACTCATTTCAGATTCAACGGCACAATAATACCGCAATTCACATTCAGTAATTAACATAACAAGAAGAACATGTGTATGTATAAGTGCATTTAAAACAGTCACTTCAATCACGGAAGCAAATTGAAATTTGCTTTTTTTTTCTTAGCATATAAGAACTGAAAGAGGAAAGAAAACACAGCAAAACTATAATATGAGAGCTTTGTTATGAAATTTTTACGAGTTTAAACCCATTTTCACTCCCTTGTCATTCCTCCAGAAATTATTTAAGGATCTACAACCCCCTGAACGCACTCAACAAAATTTCAAAAAAGCACTCATCAAGGCAGATCAACGGCTTTGAAGCACTTTACTTTTTACTAGTACAAGGAAGTTTTTCAATCAAAAACATTTTGCTAGACTCCTTGCCAACCTAGTTTCTAAACTTTTAAGTTTATTTATGTTGATATTAAAAAATACGTTACGATTTCAATAATTTACTTTTTGTTTTTTTAACTTTGACTGCTTAAAATAGGGATGATGTAAAAACTAACGCAATAAAAATCATTATGCATACATATTAAGAGTCCAATGAAAAAAAAAAACGCCTTTTTCATTAGAAGGATTGTGGAGTGTAAGATACAAAAGCAATCTTAAAAAAAACCTTCAAGTGCGAATTTGCAAAGAGAAGCGATATTTATTCTTTGTTATTTTTAACTTAGAAAATAGTGCAAAAAGAGCTGTTAGTACACTCGCAGAACTGTGACCTCAAATTCCTCGATATTTTCGTCGTATTTGACGAAATGACGAAGTGAAAAAAGGCTGCCGACGAAATTTTTCGTCAATCTCAATAAGCTTCGCTAAAATGACGAAAATTGCATGAGATTTGAGCATGAGCTTCTGACAGAGCAAGGAAAGAATCGTCGTAAATGACGGAATCGGTCAAACGATTAAATAATCTTCGAAAGAGAGTGATGCAGATCAACTAATAATCTTTCTGCAATTGAACTGTTAGCCAACTCTGCGCTATTATGTCACATTGACAGCCATTTTAAAATTAGAAAAAATATATATATGTCTCTAGGGATTGTCATATAGCACGGGAAAAGAAGAGAAGTCAATTTGGTAAGGTTTGGTTAAAGGTCAAAAAGGTTAATGTCAAGAGGTAAGGTTTAACTAAAGGTTAACATTCACAGTCGCCAAGTAGAACAATGGGAGTTTGCAACAGTAGTACGTACTTCTCTTCTTTTTTCCCTTCAAAATTACAGAGGGAAAAAAATAGAAAGATAATTCTCCTTCTGATGTATAACTATAGAATCAGATTGTGTCTTTTATCACTGGGGTTATTTAATTTCTTCAAATAAGCCATTGCAATGGCTAGCAAAAACAAAATTTAATTGCCGATTTTCCTGTTCGATAACTTTATTAAATAATAACAATAATAACAACCGAAGAAACCTAAATCCATGCCGAGGTCAGCTAAATAACAAAGTACATGGAAGTAGTACATGGTTTTGGATGCTGTCAATATTAAAATGTAACCAGGAGTCTGCTGCTCTCATCCGGATATTTCTGAAGTCAGTGAAACTCAGTTTTTAAGCTATCTTAGCTCGTTTTAACAACGGTTGTGACCCCTCCCATCCCTCTAGGATTCGCGTTTTATACGTATGAATGGTAAAATGAAGTTTTTTCTTTTTTTTTTTTCGGTTTCGTTAGTCTCAAAAAGGTAAAAAGACATTGAACAAATTATCTCAATTTAAAAAGCAAAAATACACTGTATTACAATCGATACTTTTTAAATGTAAAAAATGGCATGGCAGCCGCTAAACAGTTTCCTGTCATGGAAATAGGAACAGTCAAAATTTATTTTATTCGGCACTCAAGTAACCGGAATTTCTACCGATAGTCTTTATTATCTGATTTCTTGTTTTAGAAAGAAGAGAGAAAAAAATGGTGAAATATAGTTCAGATCATGCAAAATATAACCTTGGTTTTCTTTTATCTTCCATATAGATCTCTTGAATATGGTTCAATAAGTTGTTTTATGTAACTTTTTTTTATATATAACTTATCCATGTCAGAGCCTCCATTTTAATCTATGAACTTATAAAAGTGCTGCATTTGAGCAGCAATTTTAAATCCCCTTTTGGTTTGGCATACCTCTTTTTTTCAACAATGCTGCAAATTATACCAAGCCGAGATTCAGAGTCGTTTTTCCCCTCAAGTTTTTGAAATCGTCATTCCATACTTTCATTGCTTAAAACAGGGAAGTTAAACAATTGAGAATAAACAGCCAATTTCTTTCAAGAAAAGTCTTGATATGTTTCAAGGATTTGGGATGCATGGTTTTTTTTTCGCTTTCGATCTTTATCAACATGCAAGTTTTCTTTCTCATGAAGCTTTTATGGTCGTCTAGAGGAAATATTGCTATACTCGAATCTTTTTAATTATAACAAAGTGGACTAAATCCCTATTAGGATTGTTTTAGATTATTTTCATCATTTGTATTAAACATTGCACAATTCCTTCGGGTATTGCACTTTTTATTCATGTTTGTTGAAAGTTTTAATTTCCTTAAGACATTGGACACTTTTTATAGTCAGTTAATTTAAAAATCGATACATATTAGCTGCCTCTTCATTGTATTTATTTTGTGGATATTTTAGTGTAAATGCCTAAATATCCACTAAATTGTGCATTGTTGTTCTGGTACTCTGTGTATCCATTGCTGACATGGGTGCCACTCTAAAAATTGACCAGGACTGAAAAGCGCGTGGCTCCATTTCGCGACGCCAAAATGTTAGCGCTTAGTTTGTTTGATGTTTTAGACATATATAATGCTAATTTTTGATGCTGTAACTATATAGTAAAACCAAATTGTAAGATTAAGTAAAAATTAAAACCTAAATAAAAAAAATAACATATCATTGTCCAAGATTTTTAGGAGGTAAAAGCAGAAAAAGAACTTAATAATAAAAAACAATAAAAAAAACTTACTATTTGCTACTTCAGAAAAAAGCTTCAGATTTTATAGTTCATGTTACATAAATAGTTCATATTTCATACAAAAAAAAAAAAATAAAAAAAAAACTCAGGTATGAGATTCTTCGCTATAAGATGCATTGTGATAAAAACTTCAATAAAAATTTCCAGATTAAGATAAGAATGGTTGAAATCAACAGATTGAGTGACTTATTTAATTATTTTTTTGGGGAAAAAAAACAGCTTATCTTTTTAACTTTAGCAGATGGGCCAGTTTTTTGTCCTCAGAAGAATAAGACCTTTTTTGAGAGTGAGAGATTCAAAAGTAAAGATTTGTTCCTTTTTAAAAATCATTTTGAACATGGAAAGAAAAAAATCCGATGGCCGAAATTTTTGAAAAGACGGAATTCCGTCCCTTGGACGGCAGTGTAGCAACCATGACTGCTGAAGATATCAATCTCAAGCAGGTATTTCAATTTTTACTTTTGACTTTGATTTCACATTTGAGAAATTATGTATTCTAATGAATTTAAAATTAGTTATTTTGTCTACTTGCTTTTTTAAATACGTATTTTTTTTTCTTTTTACAACTGCTAATATGTTTTCTTTACTTAATTTATTGCTGCTTTGTGCATGTTTAGGCTAAAGATTTTTTAAATCTTTATTTAACTTTTGATTTGTGTACTTCTACTTATTTGTTTTATTTGACATATATATGTATATATATTCGTAATTTTTTCGGTACTGTAATGGCAATGAGTAATAAATCCTGAGACATAACCAATTTTTTTCCAAAGGAAAATTATTTTTTTTTGGAAAGGGAACAGTGTTCTGGCACTAAATCACCCCTGATATATACAAATTGTTTCAGAATTGGAGGAACAGACCAGAGACCTCTAGCTAAGGTGAAATTGGTTCAAAATCACAACCAATGCAGGGTTGAAATGGAATTTTAACAAGATAAGGCGTTGTTTTGAGGTACTGTAAACAGCCAATGAAAGAGGAGTTAGGATGGAAAATATGAATAATATGCAACTTCGAACTGAGATTTGAAGACCAAGACATGAGTATGACTTTTGAGGACACTGGGCAGGATCTTTTTTTTTTCTGATACCTACTCCATCACTTACACTATATAGTGACGTACTATATTATTTTGATACTTGGATGTCACTGCAACCAAATCAAATTTGGTGTGATACCTAACACTATATTATATATTACCACACATACACAAAAGATGTCATCAAATTTTGCTAGTTTCAATGAGACACAAATATCAAAAGTACCTATTATATAAATTTCAAATGGAGTAGTTTTGCAATTTTCCAAACAGATCAAAATTTATAAAAGGAATTTATTTTCGACATTCAGCATTTACACTTTGCAATAGTTTAATATAAAATTACTCCACTCTTTTAAACTTAGGCTACAGATTTGGTGCCCTGGGTCTGTGATCCACACTTAAATCTGGCACTGTTTAAAACCAAAAGTATAGTGTAAGATACAGCTTTCCTGATAATGAAGTTGTCTGAAGTTCTGGCCATGTGCACAAAGTTTTTCAAACAGTTAAAATTTTATAACAGACACCACATGAGGCAATGAGAAGCAAAGGAATCTAAGCGGCAAAATTAAAAATTTGGATACAACCAGTACAAATAGTAGGTGAACCTTTCCTCTGTCTTGAGGCAAGAGAAAGTACTATAGCCATGGTAGGTATACAGCATGATTTAGAAAAACTTTTCAATGAAAGTCTACCTAGGACCTTAACTTTAATCGAGTTTTACTCAAAACTTGAAAATGCTCACTTACATCCCTTTGATTCTTACTGCCTCACATGGAATCATTATCAAATCTTTTGAAATTACATGTAGTACAGAACCAGAGAACTCCGGGCAACTTAACTCTCAGGAGAGTCATAATTGATTTTAAGATATGTCTTTTAATATTGATTTGCATTGATAACAAATTTATATTCTCCATCTTGACACTTCTCCGTGTGGGGTCGTTCCACGTCAAATCAACCACAAAAATGGGATTTTAACACCCACCGTCTCGGAATTTGATCAAACTTGGTATACTTCATCCCTTTATGGTTACAAGCAACCCCCTAATTTTTTTTCTTTCAGTATCAATGCGTTTTGATTTTACAGCCTTTTGAAATTTGGCGATTTTACATTTTTTGTCATTTTCGAGACACTCAAACTGAGATGTTGTTGTTTACGAAAAAAATTATTTCTTGGTAACTAATGCTATAATCTTTTTGAAAATTTTTACACAAAATAGAAAGACTTTGAACATGTTGATAAAAAATATTTCAATAATCTTAGTTTGCGCAAATTTTTTTTAAAAAATTAGAAAATTGAAAATTTTGAATTTTTTTTTCAAAAAAAGATGTCGGCAAAAAACTGAATTTCAACAAAAGGGTCAGTTTTAAAAATCACGATTTTTTTAAAAAATGATCATGAATATGTACTCTAACTTATCAAATAAAAAACATTAGGGGACTTTAAGGGATTCTGCCCCCCCTCCCCCCATTCTGGAAAAAAAAGCATAAAACATCATACAATCTTTTCCATGTTCTTAAAAACAGAATTGTCAACAATTATGACAAAAAATCAACTATAATGTGTTGAGTATGGAACTCAAATATAAAAAAAAAACTTAAGCTTCTATTTTATTTGAAATAGTTTAAAATTTGTCAAATCAACCACAAAAATGGGATTTCAACACCTACCATCTAGATTTTGATGAAACTTGGTATACTTCCTTATTTTGTGGTTAAAAGCAACCCCTTAGTTTCTTTTGTTTCAATCTCAATGTATTTTAATTTATAGACTTTTGAAATTTTTCGATTTTGCATTTTTTTGTCATTTTCAAAGACACTAACTGAGCTGTTGTTAATGGGTAAAAAAAAATGTTTCTCAGTAACTAATAATATTACCTTCTTGAAAATTTTCATAAAAAATGTTAAGATTTTGAATATTTTTATAAAAAATATTATAATAATCTTAGTTTATACAAAGAATTTTTTAAAAATCAGAAAGTTAAACATTTTGATTTTTTTTTTTTGGTCAAAAAAACCATTGTTGAAATTCTAAATTTTTAACATCAGGGTCAGTTTTGAAAATCATGATTTAAAGAGAAAATGATCATGAATATGTGCTTTAACTTTTCCTATGAAAAAAGTTATAGGTCTTTTAGGGATTCTGTCCCCTCCCCCCTAGAAACAACGAAAGCATCATAGAGAAAAGTTTTTCCATGTCTTTGAAACAAGAGTTCCCAGCAATTATTTAAAAAATTTAAATATAAAGTGTGTTAAATATTGAACTCAAACATATAAATTTAATATTCAAGCTAATTTTTTATTTGAAATAGTTAAAAATTATTACAATTATTATATTAAATATAGACATTCTGAAAATAAGATATCATGAAATTCAAAAGTTGCAGACAACAATATCTGCATATGGATTACTGCATTTTAGTCCAGACAAGTTAAAACAAAAGTAAAGTCTTAACACCAATTCATAATCATGCAGTTACTAGTACTTTCAGGATCCCCCCCCCCCCTCCCTTACGTTTGAGAGAAATTGCTATCGTGGAACTGCTTTTCCATTATAGTTTTACTGCTGTACAATGACAAATTCATCCTTTTAATTTCTTGACATTACATTTAACACCCCTTAAAAATTAATGGCCTGATTGTTTAGTAATAATATGACTAAATAAAGTAAATTACCTTTCCCCCTCCCCTCAAAGCAAATGAAGAAATAAATTAGTATTTATGCATTTCTCGTATTCAATGGATTTTTATATTTTTTAATGACAATTGGGAAACAAATTATTATTTGCATGGAATTTTTTTTTGTCCAGATCCCCCCCCCTCAGCTTAATGACATAACTCCCAACTTTTCCTCAACTTACTGGGGTTCCAAAATTTTGCATCACTTATGCTTATTAATGCTTAACATTCACATTATGAAAATTAATTCCAGTAAATGAATTTTCTATTATTTTTGTTTTCTTTCTTTTTAAAAACAATAATAAATTTGAATATCTTGTGAGGAATAAATACATAATTGTTGAAAAGAGATAAAAGCTTCTTGTTAGTCAGGTCTGCTAAAAAAACAAGTCCTGCTCACACTTGTTTAGAAAATAAGTAATGGTGCTTTCTTTCTCTACACGCCTCCCATGGAGTACATTTTATCCTACCCTATCAGAATTGCTTAACAGCACAGTGTGGTTGCTGACTCCCCTGGATAAAAAGATAGAATTCTCAGAAAGAACTTTTCTAAAATTTTGAGAAAAGGTCAATATGAAAGAATGAATTGAACTAGAATAACAATTAGATGTTGACTTATAGGAGTTCTAGCAAAATGTGTGTCAAGCTAGAAAGCTTTTCAACCATTGAAGTTAGCATTGGGCAGACCCTAAGAAAAATAAATGTCGAGTTACCTGGATTATCAGTGTGTCCAGTTACTGAAGTTTCACTGTATTTAAACTGGAATTATACAAAATGTTTATAAATCATTTGTAGAAAATAAAAAGTGACTTTAAAGAACATACTGCCCTTGATAAAACTAATGCAGCAGTTGAAAGAGGAATCAAGAAAAAGAAAGTATTTTAAATAAGAGGTAGTTACCAAGCTCACACAGTCATAATATAAACAACTAACTATAAACGTAAACCATACAGCTTGCTGATCAGCTGTCATCTAATACCAGCTGTTCCTTTTTGGGGGCTAATAAAGCAACCAAAGTTAGGGAGGTGACAGGGAAATATATTAAAAAGAAAAAAAAACATCTAAATAAATTACTAGTGAAGTGTAAAATAAAAATATCTGTCATTTGTACAAATGCCAGGTTATTAGGATCCATTAATGATCATAGAAACACTCAAGATAACAAAACACACTTTTAGGGTCAAATGAGATCATGGGCGCCCATATGCAAAGTCGCAAGGGGGGGGGGGGCTCAAATATTTTCCCCGTGGTTTAGCAGGATATTTTCCCCGTAGAAAACAATTTCAGGACAGATTAGAGTCATTAAAATTAGACATTTTTAATAACTTATTCATTAAAAGGGGTGGAGAAGAAATATTTTTATATTTGTGCAAAGAAAAAGGTTTTAAAAGCAAGGAAGTTCTAATTTGAAAAGGGGGGCTCGAGCCCCCCTACATGGGCGCCCTTGAATGAGATTGTTGCAAAGCCTTAATTATAAACATTTTGGGCAATGGTAACCATTTTAAACTCATACCCAATAAATTGCTATGTTAAACCAAATCCAAGTTTCAGTTTGATATTTCATTTGATTAATTAATCAAGTTAAAAACTCTGAGCTGGTATTTATAGGATTTTTAATACTTTGTATAAACTGCCTAATTATAAATTAGAATTAGATAAAAAGTTTTAATTTCTATGTTGTTTAACAATAATTTTTAGCATGCATAAATTGTTGTAGGAAAATTTCGAATTTTGCGATATCTTATTTTTATTGTTTATTATTAATTAATTTAATTAATTATTTACAATTCAAAAAAATCTTGAGTATTTAAATGTTTACATTTAAGTTCAAACACCAATGTATTTCAATATTTAAATTTTCTTTAATGCAATTTTTAACTTAGCTTGTAATATTGTGGTCATCTTTTTTTCATTAATCAAAATAAGGGGCAGGGGGGCAGAATCCCTGAAAGTCCCCTAAAGATTTTCATTTTATATGTTAGCACACATGTTAATGATCATTAAAAAAAATATAAAAATTATTTTAATTTAGACCCTCATGCCAAAATTTTAAAATTTTGACTATCATTTTTTTATTGAAAAAATTTAAAATTTTTCAGTTTGTTAATTTTTTTTAATTGCTGAATATAAATTAAGATTTTTGACATATTTTTTTCTGAAATACTTGAAATCTTAATATTTAATGTAAAAATTTTCCAATTTTTTTTATCTTTAGTTATTGAGAAATAATTTTTTTTGCAAACAGCTGCTGTTCATTCTCAGAGAACTGTAAATGACAACTAACGCAAAATCGCAAAACTTTGAAGGGCCAAAAAATAAAAACTATTTTTAATAGAGAAGAAATACTTTAGGAGGTTACTTAGGACTATGAAAAGTAGAAGTATACAAAGTTTCATTGGAATCTGAGATGGTGGGTGTTGGGGTGTGGTTGAACTGACATGGAATGACCCTGTGGCTGTTAATAGTTCCCCTGATGCAATCTATTGTGTTAGCATTACATTCCTAATCCTGCATTGCAATGTGATTTTGTCCTCCAAGCATTAATTCAAATTTCACATGTTTTAGATGCTTCTTTTTCTAATTTTGAAATATCCAGTTTAAAGTTTCATCTCATTCCATTGCTATTATAAAAATCCTCAATGTCTGGAAAAAAAATATTTTCTGAAGCAGATGCTCCCACACTATTTTTCATGCAGATTACTTGACAACTTTTTGTTTTTTATGCCCTTAACTGTAGAATACTGTGTGATGTGCCATATAAAGTAATCAAGCATAGCAATATTTTCATTCTAACAGAAGTCAACAACATTGTTAAATCAAGGATCCAGTTTTACCGAGGCATTCCAAAACAAATAAATTTCTGGAGATTTTTTTAAGAATTTCATTAACGTTTACTGTTTTGTCCCCCCTCCCCCATAAATGTAATTTATAATGAGTTCAAAAAACTTTTCGCAAAGATACTCGTTTTTCATAGAAAACTAGTGGAAACCTGTGAAACCCTGGAATGTTGCTGAAAGCAATCCTTGATGTTTCATAATTTTCTTACAGTGTAACATCTAACATAATATTAAATTCCGATATTGCAACTTCAATTTCAAAAATCTATTACGCATAGATTTTTTGCACCCCAGCGTTTCCTCTAACATTACACAAGATGTTTTACAACTGTGTGTTTAAGACAATTTTTACAAATTAACCAGGAATGACCTCTGATCCTCCCTTCCCCTAACAACAGCAAAGACGGTCAAAAATTGCATTTTTAGATCTACAATTTCAATGATTCTCATAGAGCCCCAATGCTCCTGTTTTTGCATGAATATTACTTTTGGTCTAAGTTCATATTGCTAAATTAATCCTCTTATTCCTCATTTTTACATGATGTAATTCTCCTGATTTGTGAGTTCATATCCTAGTAATGACCCCATCCTAAATTAGGACTTAAATCAGCTCTGTATACCTTTGAAAAAAAAGAAGGGTAGTTAAAGTCACATCATTTTTCACATAGTGATAATCTTGGGCCATTAATAATGTGTGAAACTGTCCCACATAAAAAAATTTCTGGAGTGCCCAGTCACGCAAGTGTAGTGCTCTACCTTATAACAATTCCTTGCTACAGCCTGGTGTCTATTATGTATTGACATGCTAAAAAATATTTTAGGAAAAAGGAATAATATTTAACACTTTGATTGCCATGGCTATTAATCATATGAGCAAGTCAGTGTATATCAGATCTGACAGCCTGTGTCCCAAAGGTTGCCCACAGATGAATATTTTGAATTTTGACTTGGCAGTGAGTGTTAAAAAACTTGAGTTCTCATGCAGAATCTAGCTCCCCAAACCCACCCTTCACTGCACACCTCCTTTCATAGGCACCCATATGGGGGGGGGGGCGCAAATGGGGGCTCAAGCCACCCCCTCCTTAGAAATTTGAACTTCCATGCTTTCATTTCTTTTTTCCTTGCAGAAATCTAAAACCATTTCTTCTCCAGCCATTAATGAATAAGTTATTAAAAATGTCAAATTTTAATAACTCTAATCTGAACTAAAATTGGTTTCCATGGGGAATATATCATGTTTAACCACGGGGAAAATATCTGAGCCCTCCACCTTAAAATTTTGCATATGGGGGCCCATGCCTCCTTGGATGATTCTCCTCCAAAAGTAATAAATTGGCACTAAAAAATGGATTCCTTGCAGTTCTGAAACATACTGAGTTGAATTATTTGTTATTTGTGAATTTACCAGCATTTTATTTACTGCTTCTGCACATGAACCTTTTACAGCTCAAGTAATACAGTAAAATCCCTCCAATGTAGATACTAACGGGTCAATTTATTTTGTCCACAATAGAGAGGTGTCCGTAGAACAGGGGTTTAATAATGATATTTGCAGTGGAACTGGGGAATTAAAAATTGTCCGCATAAAAGGGGTGTCCGTTAGGAGGGGTTTTACTGTAATCGGTCTGAGAGATGGAAGAAAAAAAAAATCATTCAACAGTATAAGCATTCTGTCAAACCATCATGCATTTTTCTTTCCTTCCACTTTGATAAAATAATCAAAAAAATTTAAAAACTGCTTCATTTAGAATTTTTGGCTGCTGTATCAACTACACAAACAAAGATGGTACAGTGAAACATCTCAAAAGTGACCACCTATGGTTCCTGCAAAGAGGTCTTTAAGGGAAGTGCTTGCTCAATGGAGGTTGCTTTAAAGTAGTCAAGAGTACAATTAGATGTGAAATTTTACCTAACTCTCATGTTCTTGAAAACCTCCTTATAGGGCATTTCAAACTGCCAATATGATAGCGTACAAGTTTCTCACAGGAAAAGTATCTCCATTAAAATTTTTCCTTCCTGCTAAATCCAAAGAGATCATAAAATGTAACTGAAGAGTTACAAATTATACAAGTATCCCAGGATTTTACTTAGAGATGCCATTTTAAGTTCCCAAAAATTATATAGCAGTTGAAACACCTGTTGGACACTGGTCCTCATAGGACCAATGGCAAATTTTTGATGTCAGATCAAGTCTGACAAAGGACCCTCAAAAAATATTAGATATGGACATTCAAAGAGGTTTCACTGCATGCTGACAAAATGATTGATTTTTACACCTTATGTCGCTCATTATCACTTAAAAAATTTCTGCGTTAATGTAATATGATCACCCTCCCCACTTTTAATGTAAAAATCAAACACTTAGAAAAACTGCTCTTTCTTAAAATTAAATTTTTAACAACTGTCTGACAGATAAAATTGGTGTATGCATTGCAAACAAAGTAATTGATTTTAAAATCTAATGGGAAAATATTAGGCTATTCAGGTCCATTACTACCTCAGTTTGCCAGAGGGTGGCAAGGACATGTGCTCAACATACAAGGTGAGCACATATGATGAACCCTAGGGTCCTCGGTAGCACAGTTCGTTAGCGAGTCATTGTAGAAATCACGAGGTGTTGGGTTAGATTCCCACCTGTTTCCCTGGTAGTAACTTATTTCTATGTGCTGTTAATTCTGTCCTACTCTATGTGCCTGTATTGTGCTGTCATAGTGGACGCGAGTTCTTAAACGGGTTCTATGTGACCGAGTACAGGAACTTAAAATATATGTTGTCATTAAACCAATAATGACTCCGATTTAAAAAAACATTTTCGAAGCTCTTGCACAATATTACATAAGTGAGACATGAAGGTAAAGAGAAATATACCAAATTTTTATCAGTCACTAATGTTCCATGTGTGAGTTTTTTAGTGCACAAAAAGCATATAATCTGTAATCCAGTTCATTCCACATCCATGTTGTTAGTACTTTTTATGGGGTTACATCAAATATACTGTTTATCAACATTTGATGCTGAAAACACAATAGAAATTTTAAGAGTGCATTTAAGTGGCACTATGAACCATTGACAGTGGGATACGCTAAAATGTGATTGAGTGGGACAAATCTGAATTTCAGATTAGATGTTGTCGAGTAACAAAAGACTCCATTTTTGAGCATTTGAAATTCAAAATTTTGCAGAATGTGCTCACACATTGCACATTTATGTAACTGAACTTTATTGGGAAAAATAACTTGGTATATCTCTCTCTATACTCATGTTTCAGTTTTTGGAATGCGTCTAATCGTCTTGGAAAGTTATAATATATATGTTTTTTCCAATCTGATTAATTATTTGTGCCCACCCTGCAATGGAGGGGGGACAAGAAACATTGCGCAATTATATTATGCTTCCAGAGGTGAGGTTGGAGACAGTTTCCCCTCCTGAACCCCAAATAATAAGCCTGAAACTAATACAAATGTGGTATTTTGGTTGAAAAGCTATATACTGCAAGAAGAAAAAATATCCAAGTTTACAAAGCTAAATATAAAATGATGAATAAAAATTTTTGATTATTATTGTTGGAACCTGAAATTTAAGTGCTTACCAGTTAAATGTTATGAGTATGTTTCATGACTGTTAATTTTGTAAAATCAATTAAGATAAATAAACAATTACATAAAAGAAAAGATGGTTACAATCAATAGTCTAAAAGAGTCTGTCGTTGAAATGTTGCGCCCAATATCATGTCAAGATTAAAACACTTCAACTACTTTTAAACAGAAAAATATGACAAATGCTACGTAATTTTTCAAAACTTAAGCAACCTGACTTAAGCGACCTTTAGACGGCAATCCTGCAAATTAGGAAATCGCTAATTCAATGCAATAAGCTAGATATCATCAGGAAAAGTGAGGAGAAATTTCATAGGAAAATACTAGAAGGATGAAATAGTTTATATAAAACAGTGGGATGATTAAAAGTTATTATAAAACCCCTGTTTGATCTACCTATGTTAAATTCACCAAGACAAATTTGAAAAAGTGATTCAAAGCTTTTAGTACAAGTAAATTAAAATCATAATTTACTTTATAAAAGTTATATGAATAAAACACTCCATGTCATATTCTCAACTTCATTAATAAAAAAAAAGCAACACATTTTTTTCAGTTTGACTATTGGATTAAAATAAAATTCATTTGTGGTTTTCAGAACAAGGAAATGTATTTGATTCTCTAACATCTAAACCAGTTGATTAAAAGAAAGCTATCATCATAGTGAGTATTATATTTTGACGAAGGTAACTAGTGTATTGAATAATGCTATATGATTCATTTTTTAAAAAACAACCATATTTGGAATAATTAAATTTCAATGACTGAATTATTTCGATCTGGTACAGTTTTCCTCTGAATCTAAAGCTTTAGCAAAATAAGCAAATGCATTAACTAGAATACAAAAAAAATCCACATACCTCCCAATAATCTCACACAAGTCATAAACATCATCGAATAAAACTTCTGCCATTCCTTGTATATTAAACGAGTTCAAGGATCAATAAAAGCTTCCTTGATGAGACAAAAATCTTAAATTCATACACTAAAATTCATAACATTGAGCGAGCTAATAAACGCTATTAGAAGTGTCTCAGCGTTAAAGGGCACTATTTACAAAACACTGTCATGACCACTTGCTGTGACAGAGTTAACGCCGGTACAGTTTGCATGTAATAATGAAAAGTTCACCATTCTTTGTACAAATAAACTAAATTATGGGCAACATAATGTCACTGTTCAAAGGATTTGCAAAAGCGGCACAAATGAAACACTTCAATCGCGCCGAAAGAGACAATCCAAACGTTTACTTTACAAAAACTGAACACCAACTTTCCGCGGTCACGCCTTCCCAACAAATCCAGACCCTCGACCACCACACAGAAGCTTCGTAGCTTCTTTCGCTAGGTGGCTGAAAAACCACTTGCATGTAGAGAGGCATAAATGACGGAGATCTCTGGTACGAATTTACGTTAAAAATCTTCACTAGGTAGCGCTGCGTAACTCAAACCTCAAAAAGAGGACTTTGGGGAAAAGATGATTTGTTTTTCAGGATAGATAAAAATTTCATTTCTTTACATATGTATGTCTGTCTGAGAATAATAGAAATGTACATAGTTGTGTTTATAGACGGATGGCCATTTCGGCACTACTTTTTAAGGAAAATACACTGGTGTGCAAAAATTAAGGACGAGACGGTTTTTTCAATATAACTTTGTACAAAAGCTTTCCAAATCAACACATTTAATACCGTAAGATCCTAAATACGTAAGGACATGTGTAATGTAAGCAACACTTACTAAAAGAGAAATCAGAGGGATAAAAAGAAGCTTTATTGAAAAAGTAGCATGGAGCGCAATGCGACTGAAGGCCTAAACATCCCTGTGATGGGTGTCCAGCAAGAAACATCCGGTCTTTAGTAGGGGATATGATCTCCCCCGACTGCTAGGCAGGTTTCACAACGTCTGCCCATGCTAAGAATGAGGGTGTCAATGAGTTGTTGAGGCATTGCTGCCCATTCGTCTTGCAGTGCCAATCGAAGCTCCCAAATCGTTACTGGTGGTAAAGTACGAGCTGCCAAGCGTCTGCCTAGAAAATCCCATACATGCTCGATGGGATTGAGATCCGGAGATCATGCCGGCCAATCCATACGTTCAATATCCTCACTCTCTAAGAGCTGTTTGGCAGCTACTGTGCGATGACATGGTGCATTGTCGTCCATGAAAAGGAACTGCAAACCCATAGCGCCTCTAAAAAGACGCACATATGGAAGAAGAATCTCGTTACAATAACGGGTCCCGTTGACTGAACCTGCGTCGAAGATGTGAAGGTCTGTACGACTACCAAGCATGATGCCTCCCCAAAACGAGAACACCGCGACCTCCATACCTGTCCCTTTCAATGATGTTCGAGCAAAGAGTTCTATAATAGGGTAGAGGAACGACTCGTATACTGCTTCCATTGGCCGCCATGACCAAGCATGGAGACCGGTTTGAGAGAGATTAGAGTGGCAAGAACGGTAGTTTCGTTATGAAACGTAATGAAATTCAAGCGGCGATAAATATTTTTTACTGCGTCAAATTGCTGATATTTTTCCTCAAATGCAATTTCAAATGGAAATAACGATGGAATCTACTGGGAGTTTTTGTCAAATAATTTGAGGTTAAACTGTATAAAAAGTTTTAATGAATGATGTATAAAAACATAATGCGCTGACAGAACACAGTGATTTTCAACAGATAAATCGGGAAATTTTTAATTAGTACTCAAAAGAACAACAAAAAACTCTACATATTTTATTACACATATTATAAAATAGTTTAAATTGTTGGATCTTTCTTCATAACAGAGTTGATAAAATCAGGATTTTTAAAAATACATATAAAAAAACTCAGATTTTTTTTAAATTTAAATCGAATTTTTTTGATTGAAATATAATTTTTGAAATTTAAATTTATTTAAATATAGTATTTGATATTAACAAGTTAAAATGCCCAAGTTAGATGTTAAATTAGATAATTCTTTTCCTATATATGGTTAAAAATTCATAAAATCTAAGTGAGTTATTCAGAAATCAGTAAAAAATAATTGCACATCAAGCTTGATAAAATCTTGCTACAATATAAAGTCACATATCCATATGGGTGTATTTCCCAGACATTCTTTAACAATCAAAATAAATAACACCTTTCTTTTTTCTAAGAAAAAAAAAGGAAATAGTATGGAATTACATAAAGTGAGAAAGAATAAAAATAGCGTAGAACATTGAATTATTTTCCTTTTTTTTTTTTTTTTTTTTTTTTTGTTGGAAAAATAACACCTGAAATAAAATGCACGAAGAAAAAAAGGAAACCATATGCTTCTTGTACTATAAATATTTTAATAAAACTTATCAAGGACTGAAAATACTTTTTTTAGAATTCTTATCTTATAAAACGCATGCATTTTTTTTTTTTTTTTGTTTCACTGTTTTGACTTACTGTAAGTTGAGGAGGATTGTATGTTAATTTTTTAGTGAATAAGTAAATAGTTTAACTAGGGTGGTTCAAAAATACACGTAAAAAAAAACATTTCTCGTAGATAACAGGACACCCTCAATATTTTTAGACTTAGTAGGATAGTAATATACCGGAAGAATTTTGACTTCTTATTTCAACTGAAAGAGGGTGCTCAACTCCCTCCCGCCTCCCCCAAACATCGTAAATATGGGGAGAGGCGTTAAAAATTACATTGAACTGAAAAAACAATGTTACATATTACAATATACGAAACTAATATGCATATACATTGCAAAAAAAATTATTTACAAAAACACAGCTAGGGAAATTAAATGTTTCCAAATTTGTGACATTTTCCATGCTACGACTAATGTTAAATTGAGCACTCTCTTAAAATTTAAGCAAGAAACTAAAACTTTTACAGCATAATACTATTAGTAAATCTAAAAAAAGGGGTGTGTCCTGGACTTTTGCTAAAAAATGTTTTTTTTTTTTTTTTTTTTTTTTTTTTTTTGACCATTCTAAGCTTAACTCTTAATAGGTACATATCCAATTTAATTTATTATTTTTAATTTCATTGAAAGGTAATCTCGTTTCATATATATATATATATACTATGTTAATTGCTACTATGATTTTTTTAATATTTTTCTTTGGTTTCAATTAAATTTCAATTAAATTTATTTAATAACAATATAATTTTTTTTTTGTTTCTTTTAGTAAGATTACTTATAATTAATACTTGTTTGTTCATTGTTTTTCTAATAAAAATACTCTGAACTTCATGTCCATCAAACTCAGCCTTTTGAACTTTTAAAAATTTTATCTTGCATGATTTTTGTGAATCAATGAATTATTTTTAAATCAAGTGATTTAAATCACTCAACCCTGCTTCATAAGAAAAAATAAATAAAACTTTTACGCATCATTTTTTATTTACAATGTCACATTTATTTTTAACAAAACAAACAGTCTGTAAGATGATCCTCTAATTTTAATAACATGAAACAAATTTATTTGCACTATTTATTACTTCTGTATGTTGTATCCAACAAGAATACTGTGTTGCCTTTGAGTAAACTTCGGACAGATTTATTAATCACATTGCCAATAAAAAGTTAATTATACATATTTCACAAGCCATCTGTTATCATAGAGTTCGATAATAGTTTGAAATATATTTTTATCAAATGCAAAATTGTTCATTTTTGAAAACACTAACACAAGCATGAATAATAGTTTTTTTTTTTTTTTTAATTACTCATCTAAAAAATTTTAAACTTTGATTGAGTGCGGCTGCTCTGTTTGTGCAACTATATGATGAACAAGATTTCACCATTTTAAAAACATAAACAAAGGCGAAAAACAGAATTAAAATCTTTTAGTCGACTCGAACTCAATACAATGTTCTGTATTCTGCCACTCTAATTTTCCCCCTTACTAGAACATGGAACTGTTGCCAGATTCAGTCTCTACCCTATTATAGAACTCTTTGTGTTCGAGGGATTATTGCGGCTTCCCCGCTCTCTCCAGATGAGTATGCGATGAGAATCGCTACTCAGACTGAATCTGCTCTCATCTGTAAAGAGTACTCGTCCCCATTCATTGTCTCTCCAATTCCGGTGTTCCCGGCACCACAGAGAACGCCTTCTCCGATGGGCATGCGTTAGAGGTACACACCTTATAGGGCGTCGTGCAAACAGACCACCACCGTGCAGCAGTCTTCTGGCCACGGTAAAACGCGATATCGGTCGTCCAGTCGCCTGTGTCGTGTGTCTAGCGATTTCTCCCGCTGTCTGCCGCCTGTTTCTTCTGGCCTGTAAGACAATATACCGGTCATCTGCGGGTGTGGTTCCGCGTGGACGACCACTACTGAACCCCCGGATAGCTGTTCCTGTAGTTTGAAATTGTCTCCAAAGTCGTGAAACGATGCTGTGAGCAATTCCGAACTCTGCAGCCACACTTGTCACACTGCGACCTTCCTCCAACTTCCTAATGATTCGACCTCGGGTAAAAGCACCCAGATGTCGTCTAACAGATTGATTATTCGCCCTTTCTCGCTGAGGCAGCAACTCGGTGTGATTTTAACTGCTATACGGCGTGCAATCTCTTTGCCAGAAATACTGATCTTACACCGACAACATGCTTTATACTACTCAGACACTCCCCCATTATGTCTGCCTGCATATCTGCGCATGTGCTACCGTACATTACCTTACTTAATCTCCTGATTGGTCTTTCTGTCCGCTCTGCCTCTTCGTTCAGCTGATATGCTAATTTTTCGACTTCGTCCTTAATTTTTGCACACCAGTGTATTTTATTGTCACCAGCTGGTCACCCACTAATGCCGCAAATGTCTTGTCCCTACGTAATTCCTAATGCATCTTCAACACCGTAAATTATGAAACATTTATCTGGTCCGATAAAATGGTTGGTTTTGTTAGATTCATGCAATGATACATTGCACGATTTCACGGTAGCAAAAAATATCATTTGGAAGACCCATTTTCTGCTAAAGACTAACGTATGATTTTCAAGCGTCAGGCTTAATACTTGTTGAAACCTTAGGTTAACAGGTATGCAAGTATTTCCTGACGCTTTAAAATTCATATTGAATGAATTGATTATTCATTTTTTTACCCATATAAAAAATAACATATCTTTCAATGTGTTAGCGACCCTAAAATTGATAAAATAACATCGACAAGACTGATGAAAATTATTTTGCCTCTTCCTAAATAACATGAATCACTTTTTAATTTTCATGCGTTTACAAACTTTAGATACTCTATTATTTTGAATTTGGGTTATAATTCCTTCAAACCCTTCTATACCATTGCAAATCGTAATATGTTGTAAGATTTGACCAAAGTTATACTCGCAAAAGTTTTGCAGTATTAAAATTCTCTGAAATTTCGATTTTATCTAATGTGAGCTCTGACATTATGGGGGGGGGGGCTACAGCCACTTAACCCCCCTCCCTGCCCCATAGATCCACCACTGTTGTAGAATGAGATTTTCTCGTGAACGACAGAGTTTTGAAGCTCATATTTTCTGTACTATTTAGAAAGATTCAATGATAATTTCAGTAAGGTTACTGACTTTTAGCGGAAAATATTCCTGTGTCTTGCAAGGTATGTTACTGGCAGAAATTGGGCAAATCAGCTGCTCATTTTTTTTCCAGGAATGTTTCGGAATTGTTTTTACAGTGTAACGGAGTGTTGGAAAATGTTCTAGGCAGAGCCCTCAAAGCCTCTCACATCCCCTAACGTCATCAAAGAGTACCTTAAAAATGCGTTATTAGTCCTCCGATTTCAATCTTTTTTTTTTTTTTAATTAAAGGAGAGTACCCTCCCCACTCTCCTAGTGTCTGAAGCTTAAAATTTATTTTTTAAAACTTATCGAAAAAATCTAATAGTCCCTGAACAAGAACCTTTCTTTAACATCATTGAAATTGGCTTAAAATGCCCTTTCAGCATTTTAATTAAAAAAAAAACTTTCGGTGAAGGGTCCCCGAACTGCCACCCTTTTCCTAATATCAGGTCCAAAAATAACCTAAGGTTAGGTAAGCCTTTAAGATTTCAATTTCGAGCTTTTTCCGAAGGAGGTTGCTACCGCTCTCCTCTATTAATTTAACGTCTCCAAAGAGAGCCTTAAATTACATTTTTTAATCTTCAATTTCGAAAAACTCCTCTGGAGCAAACTCCCCTTCTCTTTCCAAGCATGCTCTTAAATTGATTTCAGTTTCAAAAAAGATTGCGGGTAGGTACTCCAGACCTTCTCCTCTTCTTTCTTATATTGTAACCAAAAAATCACCTTTTGGTGACTTTAGGGCCTCCCCTCAACGACACCAAAGACAGCTAAAATTACGTTTTTCATACTTCAACTACGGAAAATTCCTTAGAGAGAGCCCTGATTCTTTCCCATTCCCTAAGCATTAGTAAAGATGGTTAAAAATTTCGTTTTCGGCAATTTTCGTGGGAAAATCCCCCCAAATACCTTTCTTCCATAGATGGCCTAAACTAACTTAAACTCTGAAAAATGCATCGGGAGCGAAGTCCCCCCCCCCTCTTTTTCCTCCATGATCACTTGATACAGCCTAAAATTGCGTTTTAAAGGCTTCAATATCCTCTCCCCCCAACCTCCCCCACCATCTGACTTTATACAATATTGTTCCTTTTATGAGTTTTGAGTTATTTTCGTTTATAATTATGAAAACTTCAATTCGAGGAAAAAATTTCCCCTTCGCGTTTTGTCAAAGGTTTATATGCGGGCTACGTAAAAGCTAATGAACTTAAACTTACAAGAATACTAGAAGGCATTAAAAATCAAAAATAGTTTAAGCACCTACATTTTCAGGCCTCCAGTGTAATAAAATGTTCTTCAAGCTTAGCCTATGTCAATTCATTTCACAAAGCTGCTGCGCCATTTTGGAGTCCTTCATTTTAAGGATCCTAGATCCTCAGGATTTGGAACTTGGAAGCTGAAAATTTGCATATATTAGTTTAAAAAGCATGTATCTATAATATTTTGTCCAAATTGGAGCTGACTGGGTTGGAACCCCTAGGTTCAGGGCACGATTATGACTTTTGAAGACAATGGGCACCAACTTTATTTGGTGCCCTCCCTCCCCTTTCATCTTACACTTTGTACTGATGCAAGAAGATATTTTAATCCTTACGTATTACCGCAACCATTCCAGTTTTAGTGAGGTCTTACAGTAAAAAAAGTGTTGCATTGTATAATGTAAGTAAAATTGTTGTATATGACATTTTATATAAGATGCCATCAAATTTCGATTGGTTGCAACAAGATGTAAGCATTAAAAGTATTTATTGTAGTGTGATTCTAATAACTTGATGCTTGACTTTAGACGAGCTCATTTATGTTTGGGTTGAGAGAGAAGAAATTAATAGATTGGCACAATGCTTAAAATCATTATAGCAAAGCAAACGAGCTTTCCTCATTCCTATTTTAACAAACGGTACTGTGTAAGTCTCAGCAGATCGGAAGTCAACTTATTAGAGCGAGACCCTATATGCCGTGATTGGAATGAGTGACGTACGACGTAAGTCATCCAAACATAGTTCCGAGCAATTGAAAGTTTTGTAAAAACATCTGCATAAAAATCAAGACTGCAAAGATTTTAATTTCAATGGAGGGATTTGTATTTACACGTATAAACACGGGAACTTCTTCTAATTTGAGAACTTCTTCTAAGTTACTTCTAATTTGATTTAAAGAGACTTTCACCAATTTCATTCTAAAATTCATAATTTTTTGACTGAAAGAAAGTTAAATGCATGCAGGGACTGTTATGAGTGAGTGACACTGATGCTCTCCCCAGCAGGAGATTCTGGCTGCTGGTCCAATCAACGGCATAGAAACTGATTTATACCACTGTCTCTTTAGTTCCTCTGTTAAGTCATCACATTTAGAAGAAGAACTAAAGAAAAACCCCAATTCATATCTAACCCAATTAAAATTTTTTGACTATCATTCTACACCGTCCGTATATCCGCGCTGAGGAATAACAACAACCAATGTCCCAAAATCAGTTTTACAGGACAGCCATTTTAGTTATTGGCAAAATTTAGGGTGCTCCTACTAGACAATATACTTTAGTATTTTTTGTGCAATCAATTCACTAACAGAGGGAATATCTGCGCTGAGGAACAACAACAACCAATGTCAAAAATATCAGTTTTACAAAATGTGGAAATAAAGTTTCTTTGTTATTTTCTTGCTCTCTGTTACTTACGCTCGAACCCAGCGAAATTTTGAATACTTCAAAAGATTACAAGTGACATTTGTTGATTTTTAGCTCTAAATAAAATTACTTCCGAAAATATTCATGAATCTCTCGGATATTGGTAAATGTGATTAATAAATTTGTGATCAATACTAAGGGGACCCCCTTCCAGTTCTATGAAGCTTAGAAATATATATACTAATGCATAAAAACTAGCTTGAATTTATCTTTTTTTTTTCTTAATGGAGCCTACGCCATCCGAACCCATTTCTGTTGTACCCCCTAAACTCCCTCATGTGGGGACCATGGCTGTACCATGCTGGTTGTTGTTGCCCTGAAAAAAAAAGCTTACTACCATGAGGACAGATTTCTATCATACATTAAATTTGGTCAAAATCTGACATTAGGGCAATTCCACGGTGTCGGACGTAGAATTTGCACGAAACTCACTAATAAAGGTTCATATTTTTCAGAGTTAAAATGGATGAACTGAGCCAATTTTTTTTCTCAATACTTATATATGTAGGAACAATATAAAAACTTATAGAATTTCTGAAAAAAATTCAAACTATAAATATTAAAAATAAAAAACCTCATGGTGTCGGACGTAGATGAAAGGGGAACTGAAAATTGACTTACGTTGAAAAAACCCAAGTTTCAGCTCAATGAACCGTTTTCAGATTTTTTGACTACTTTAATGTTTAAAAGCAAAGCTGAAATATGAATAATTTTTCCTTTTTCACCAAATTATTTTACGGATAAATAGCAGAAAATTTTTTTTCCCTTGGTGTCGTACGTAGAATAGTTGGTGTCGGACGTAGAATGTGCAAAGCAGACAACGTCCGACATGAAATAAACATCTTAAAAAGCTGTTTAACTCTTAATTTGTTTATAGAATTATATATTATGGTATTTTAAAGCATAAAAAAGTGGGAAAATATGCATAACAGGGGTCTGTGCAGAAATGTTCCCAGGGTTCCATTTTTGTGTGAAAAATCAAATAATTTTTTTAAAATTGAAATAAGTCGAAACTCCAAATTTTAGCAAAAAGAATGTTGGGAGGAGGGGGGTCATGGCGCAAGTTATGTCATAGAACTTGTTTACAGGGAATGTTTTTTTAAGACATTTCTTTGTTTTTCTGACAAAATATTATTTTTCTGGGTATTCTCGAGGAATTTGGGGGGGGGGAGCAGGGGGAATCCCATTGCTTTTGGAGAGATGGACACCCCTAAAGTATCAATATCTGCATACCATTCTAGGAAATTTATATTTTAAGTCTTCACTCATAAAATAAGGAAAATACTATAACGAAAACAAGAAAGATTAGACGCATTTTGTCAAGGTTTTTTTTTTTTTTTTTGCAATCTCTATGTGAGCAACAAAAAACTCAATCTCTAGGGTGAAAAGAAATGAAGATTAATTTATAGAATTTTAATGAAGAAAAGTCTAACTTATTAACAAATAATAAGAAATTTGGATGTTGGTTACAAATTGTTGAAAACGAAACTGAGCATTTTGAGGCACAAACAGGGGTTTTTGTGAGTTCGCCAAAAATACCTGAGAGTTTTTTTTAGTAAAAACTGGGAAAGGGAGGAGTGTTATTTTTGAACTAAGACCCCTAATGCTTCTTAAATATTCACAATTTTATATTTCACTACGTTAATCGCTATTGATAAACATATGAGACTCATTTCTTATCTTCAGATATTTTCCCCAGTCAAAATATTGTGTATATGTTCTTTATATATATGTTATGTAAAAGATAAATATAAATACATAATTAGGCATGCATAGCATGTGCGAATTATTTACATAACCAGGAATTTTTGTATACTTGTAAACCTAGTTTCACTTAGGAAAATATTGGTGTCGGACGTAGAAATTTTTCTGACCATTAATTTAAGCATACCTATTTTTTTGAAATTTAATGTAAAAGATTATTTTTAATTGCATATAAAATCTTTATTTGAAGACAAAATATTCTGTAAAAATCTCCACTCAGTTTTACATAATATAAACTTTCAGCCAATTTGGTGTCGGACGTAGAATTACAAAAATGCCTTATATGAAAAAATCCCTAAAAATTAAGTTTTGCAGTTAAAGTGCAACTTTTTTGTATAGAGAGAATATTTGAAAAATGCGATAATGTAAATATCTAACAGCTATTCTTAAGTGTATAAAAAAAGTTACTCGTAAGAACATGGTCATAAAAATCTGATTTGAAGCCTCAAAACTGTAATAAATTTTGCTTTTGCTGCATATTTTTGTTGTTTCCATACACTTCAGATAATTATTTTTCCATTGATACCAAATTTGTGAGAAAAAGATTATTTTTAAATTCTGCCATTTTTTCCCCTTTCCTGTGGAATTGCCCATTAGTTGTTTTTGCTTCAAGTACTCTTAAATACAGTAATAGTGTAAACATTGTGTTAATCCTAGATGTGACTTGGAGATTTTTGAAAGAGATTGAAGTTTCAAGGAGAAATTCACTAAAGATTTTATATTTACTTCTTGACAAAGTGAGTTATCAAAATACTCGATTGGTTTTAAAAACTTTAGCTACAGATATGGTGCCGGTGCCCCCATCCCCCATCTGTTGGTGCTCTTTCCCGTGTCCCGTGTACCCCATGCCTTAATCTGGCCCTGCCAAGGTTACTTGCCGTAGAATGACTCTATGGGTAAATTTACGATATTTTTTGTGAACTTTAGAGCGTCTGACAGAACAGAAATTACCACAAAAGAAAGTGTCTGGCAGTATTGAGTACTAAATATTGACAATGTTCTATGCAACATACAGACGAATCACAACTTAGAATATAAGAAAAGTCTGCAATGTTTTTCCCTACATTCAGCTTTCACAACTCCTGGTTCCTGTAAACTGATATTCTGTCAGACACATTTTGCTACTCAGAAAATACGTAACGTCAGGCGATCCGGGGGGGGGGGGGTAATATTTGTTCCTCTCTTTTAATTAATAATTTGCATTCCAAAAAAGGGGGGCCTAACAGGTGTTATCTAGTAAATTTTAAAAAAAAGGAAATAAATAAAATGGTTGAGATTCAAAGGCATTCGACCGAACTACAACTAATCGACTCCGGAAAAGTTGTAGAAACTTTCAAGTACTAAGCAATAATTATTGACCATCTGTTTTCTGAAATTGGAATAGCAATTTGAAATGCGATTAAGAGTAAGATCAAAAGGTATGCTTTAATAATTAAATTACTTAATTACTTTTTTCAAATTTGGTAAAGGTTCTTTTTTCTCATTAAGTCTTCATTTGTTCAAAAGAAATATGATGAAATTGAACGACTTTGCATGTGGGCTTCAATGTAAACCTGTAAAATGGCACTTAATTTTGTTCACTTACTTATTAACATGAAGAACTTTGTAACTACTTAAGAACAGAACTTTTCGACTATCCGTCGAATTAGATAGAAAGAATTGGAAATCAATAATTCTATCAAATCCGCCCAAAACTTTAACACGTTGATGTTTGTAAGTTTATCTATACTTCATTGAGTTATTTTGTTCTAATTATGGCAAATGGAATAGTTTCAGTGCAGTTTCAAACATAACAACATGGATTTTTGCAACTTATTTTAAAAGTAATATTGGAAATAGAAAAGCAAAATCAATTCGTAAGGGCAGTAAATAAAGCAGAGCGAAATAAATGTTTTAGAAAATTGTATCTAAGTGAAGATAAAGATAAAAGTATCCTCGGGATATATATGACTAATTTCAAATTTTAATAAATTCAGTTTTATCTTTCTCTCTCTCTCTCTCATGGCCTGATTACCGCACAGACTGACTAGGCCTGGGCCTGGATCCCCATCTTCCTAAGGGTTAATTACTTAAAGTTTTTTGCATAGAGTTACTAATAAACTAAAAATACATGTATTTTTCTTAAAATAATAAAAAATAATGACTAGGTTATTGAAAAAAAAAAAAAAAAAAACTTCCTTAAAGGATAACTTTTACTCATTCTACCAGTAGGGAATTCATCACGTCACTATTATGAGGAGCATTGAAGTAGATTCATAAATACACCATGATAAATGATTTACATAGTTTTGTGGTAGACAAAGAGGCTTCCAAATGAGCATTCCGGCGGGTCCCAAACCTGTAGATCAACCCCTGCATTCCGCTTAGAGTCTTCGGGGGAGCTCCAAATTATTATAGGCCTAGGGCCTCACGTTTAGTTAGTCGGGCCTTGCTCTCTCTCTCTCTCTCTGTGAGTAAAAGCAATTATAAACAGCACTCAGTCCTATCTTTGCAAATTGAAAGCTATTGATTTATGATTAGTACCGTATAGAGCAGTGATTCTCAACTTGTGGATAACAAGCAATTTTCTTGTGGTTCGTGAACCAACTAGTGAAAATTAATCTATATAATTTTCATAGTTGTAATTAAATTTATGCAAGAAAACTTTTGGATTCATCTGATTTTATCTAACATTAATTGTTGCGAAAATATTATTTCTATCGTAAACGGTCCGCTGAGGAATCGGGAAGGTACCAAGTGGTCCTGAAATGGGAAGATAGGGCGCCGCAGATTGGACGCCGTCAATTGGGCGCCGGGAACAGTGAACGCCGAGCATTTTGAGCGCCGGGAACTTAGGGCGCCGAACATTTTAGGCGCCGGGAACATTGGACCCAATGTGCTCGGCGCCCAATGTTCCCGGCACCCCAATGTTCCCGAGGCTTAAAGTGCTCGGTGCCCAATGATCCTAGACCGCAAGTGGTCCTCAGTAGTGAAAAGATTGAGAACCACTGTTGTTGAGGAGTAGAGGACAACTGATTTCTAAATTTAACGTTATTATTGAATTAGAATCAGTAAAAAAGAATAGGTAAATAGGGGTATGTGGGGCAAAGTGAAATAGTTTAATAACTGAGTTTTTTTGAAATGAACAAATTGGAATTTTTTTTTAAATTACAGTACATGAAGAAAGAACATTGTATTTGAAATAAAACTTGCATTGAAATAGTAATTTTACTTATGGCAGTAAATTTTCGCTTTTTTTAAAAAAAGAATAATTTTAACTTTTTTTATGGATCAAAGTGAGAAATATTTTTGCAAAGAAATATTTTCTATTCGATTATAAAAATATTTTTGATCTAAAGAATCGGTATATAAAAGGTTGAATGAATAAATAAAATATACAATATATATATATATATATATATATATATATATATATATATATATATATATATATATATATATATATATATATATATATATATATATATATATATATATATATATATATATATATATATATATATATATATATATAAATAAATAAGCGAATAACTAAATAAATTAATTAATCAATGAATGAGTACGAATAAATGAGTGAATAAAAGTGAATGAATAAGAAAATATGCGAATGAATAAATAAATGAATAAATTACTAAATTAAGGTATGTTAATGAAGTAATTCATAACGAATGCGTAAGAGATTTAATAAATGGTTGAATAATTAAACGAAATTAACTACTTC